>NC_044497.1:31715000-32357500 GCF_902362185.1 Chanos chanos | reverse complement strand
ATAGACTTCTAAAAATCTTTAAAATTTGAAATCAACCAATGAGTTCTTAGGTTTTAGTTTTTCTTTTCTTTTCTTTTTTTTTTTACACCCTGCTGCATCACTGTTTATATGTCCTTATATACTCTCTCATTTTCTCAGGGTGGAAATGTGATATGACTGTCATTTCCTTTGCTGCTGTCAGCTTCTTGTGCTGTCTCATACCACAGTTCTCTGCCGTTCGCATCTCACTGTCACCAAACTGCTTTTTGTTTTAAATGTTTTGTCTTTCTCTTTCTCTGTCATTGTCTGTCTCTCTCCTCCCTCCTCACAAGACATAAGGGAACTCCTCATATCTGTCTGTCCCTTGACTACATCTCCTCCTTTCCCTCTCCTTGCTCCCACTCTACTTGGGCTGTAATTGGATAAGTAGACACAGTCTCATCTCTCTTGTAGAAATGTAGTGTCTGAATATATCATTAATGTTGCTAGTCTTTCATTTAGAATGTCACTTGGCTGATATCTTATAGATCTTCGTATGTCTTTATATTTGCCTAGGGATTTGTGACATGTTCAAATCTTGTTTTTTTTTTTGTTAGATATAGAAATTTGTTTTTTAAAAATCAGAGCCCAGTATTTAGATTAGTGTCTCTGATAAATATCTTGTTTTCCTCACCTAATCTTGTTCTGTTCAGATATCTAATTTCTCTGTGGTTAAGATTTGTTTGATCCAACAACAAAGTGCATAAAACTCGGGCTGCTCATAAAAGAAGGTAGTGCATCGAGTGACGGATATTCTTGTTTATCTTTTTCTCTGTTAGCTATCTCTCAGGGGCTGTGTAAGCCCATTTGCTCCAATAATTGCCTTCTATGGTTACAGCACAGTGTACACTGTGAGCACCAATGCTCCTAATGGGCAGAGAGTGCATGTAGAGCTTAGTAAGAGGCCAAGTTCAGCCAAAGTAATTGAACCCCCCCCCCCCCCCCCAAATCTGTGATTCACGACAGTTGTTTGGTTAACCGAATATAAAAAATTATTTAGCTTAATATCCTTTTAATGTTTTTTCTTAGAAAAGAACATTGGTCTTTTTTGATTAAGAGTTTAAATAATGAATTTAAGGTTAACTGAAGACATATAGCCATCTCTGTCATTAAAGATTGCTGGTCTTAATAGTTGTTGTGACCACTTGTAGTCATTTGTAGGGAACACAGATTGTCTTATCTGAGCCTTATTTTGATATTGAAGAAAACAGAAGTCCTTGTAGTCCATATGAGGATTATAATTAATTGAAGAAGAAGTGAGCTCATTACCATTAACCTCAAGTTCTCATCACAGCTTCTCTAACCCACAGCCTCTCACTTCCCTCTTACCACAACTCTCTGTTCTTTCTGCTTCTGTTATCTGTCTTAGTTAGCCCTAATTTTTTTCTGGAACATCTTGGAAAAGATTTGTTAAGTGAAACTGTTTTTTTTTTTTTTGTTCGATTTTTTTTTTTTTTTTTTAATTTCATTTTTAATGATGAAGTTTTTCCATCAAGCTTCTCTTTGAAGGGCAGCGTGGGGAAGACAATGGACTGTACTCTGGCATGCTAACATCCAGAGCAATTAAAACATCACCTGATTCTAGTCCTTGCTTTGTTCCATTTTTATTAACTGTGGGCACTATACTCGAAAGTTTACCAGTACTGATAATTAACAAAGAGAAAAAAAAAAACACTAACAACAAAAAGAACATTTTCAAATCATTTGAGACTTGCATGAGGTCTTGTTCGTGCTGACAAACAGGCTCTTTGGAAAAACAGAAAAGCACTTAACCAAATGCTTGACCGTTGTTTCCTGTTTGTTTGTTTGTTTGTTTGTTTGGGATTTCTTTTTTTTCTTTGTGGTTCATTTAGCTTCTTTTCCTTTGCTGAGTGAGTCTTGGGGTGAGAATGGGAGGGAAGAGCAGCTGCACTGACCGGAGACCACAGCAAAGGAATGTGTCGATAACTCTCCTCATCTCTTAAATGTATACACATCTGAAACGTGTGTGTACATGTGTGCTAAGGCCTCCTTTGATTTATCCTTACAGCATGAGCCTGGCTGGTTGTCATCACACGTTTGTTTCGTTAGCAGAGCGCGGCAGCTACACTGGAATGAAGTAGTCACTCTCTGTTCTCTGATGGGTTTTTTGTGCTACTCTCCTCCTTTTCCACGTTAGCACGACTGAGCCAGCTTCATCATCACCAGCTCACCAAACTCTTCTTTTCCCATCTGCACCTGTTTGCAAATGCTGCATGTCAAGCAATGCTCGCTCTGTCTCTTTCTCTCTCTCTCTCTCTCTCTCTCTCTCTCTCTCTCTCAATCTTTCACAAACACACGCACATTAACGATTTAATGATCTGCCTCAGCTCTGTCAAAAACTGTTACCAGCAGTAATTTTCTGACAGTGTTCAGATATCTACAGAATCAGTTTTCCGCATTAGTACAACTCTTAGAAAAGACTCAGACCATTTTTGGGGTGAGTTTAGCTGCTTGTCCGTAAATGCAATGCGTTGTGTTTGTTTGTCGTCCTAATATTCTGTGAATGACAGTGCAGAAGGGCTTGCGTAGCCCATCTGCCACAGCGCAGATATTCCAGGCAGAACACTGTCAGTGTGACAGAGGAAACGTCAGGTGTCAGACTAGGGTAAAGGCGTCCTGTTAGGTAACTCACTTCCCTTATTAAGTCTTAACATATCCTACTGAGCCTTTTTGTCTCCTCTGACAGTTGATGTGATCCAATCACATAACAGCATAGCTTTACTGCAACATTTTTTTTAAAAAGATATCATAGTTATGGTTACGGATCCCAACAGTATGTACTTGGTACCCTCATGATTCAGCCTCTTTAGTTTAAGACAATAGAAAAAAAAAACCTGATTCACTGATTTGTTTATGACCTCATTATGCATGCTAACACCTAACACTACACTATGATCTCATGACCAGAGTTCCATGGCTTTAATATGCATTTGTCCGTGTTGTGAATCATGTCGTCCTGACTGCTGCTAATGCAAGTGATACCTTCATTACACTTCCTGCCTTTTCTAACCTCCATTAGTGTGGGTGCACTGCTTCACCCATTTCACTGCAGGCTCCATGTGCATCCTCCATCCACCTGGTGGATCCTCATTCATGTGTCTCTACCCCAAACATTTTGGTTCTTTCACCCCATCATTGTGTTGTGGATTCTAACCCGTCTTCCTTTGGCTGCGTTCTATGTGTGTATCAAGGCATCTGTCTATTTCTCTTTTTCCTCTCCCTCCTCTGTCACTCTTTTTCACTCTTTCAGTTTTTCAGCTTATGGTCAGTATACACACATAGCTGGCGTTTATTATTATTTTTTTGATATTGGCTGTTACATGTTGTTTTGTCTGTTCGAAGCTTGTTATTTTTGTTAAGTTCATGTGAATGTCCATTGTCTTGATTCAGAGTGATAATTTTGAACTGACAGTTTGAATACATTTCGTGAGGTTTAAGTTTTTATTTATTTATTTTTTTAAATCATATTTCTTTCTTTGAGAAACTCTTGAGATCGGGTTGCACATTATTTATAATTATGCATGAAATGCAGAAAATATACGTTGCATTCAAATTTTTATGAAGCCTCAATATATTAAAATTTTTCCCTGCTGGGAGAGAAACGACTTCAAATATCGGAATATTTGCGAGAAAGAAAAGGCTTCTGAACCATTTCTTCTCTAAAAGGTTAAAGAATTAACAGATGTACTACATCACAGCAACCTGATCTTGAGTTGTCTGTGCACTCTAAGGCATGTCCAGACAGGGTGAATTACTGTACTCTTCTTTGGCTGGTACTGAGAGACTGTCTGCTCCTACTCTTTTCTCTCTCCACCTCTATCTTTACCGCTCCTCTAAATTCCTCATTCCATCTCCTCTTGCTCCACCCTCTTTCCATCTCTAAACTTTCCCCCCTCCTTCTTCTTCTGTCTCATCCCCTCCACTCATATCCAGATGCGGGTGGTGAAAGCGTTCCGTAGCTCCCTTTACGAAGGCATTGAGAAACCGGAATCCAGGAACTCCATCCACAACTTCATGGCTCATCCCGAGTTTCTCATCAACGACTACATCCACAACATCCCTCTGATCGACGACACAGACCTCGATGACGAATCCGAGCTCTCCAAGCACAATCACCACGTGCACCCGGCCTTTCGCAAGCCCCCTCCGCCACCTGAGCCCCCACAGCGGTCCCGCCACCCGCCACGCCCCTACCGTCAGTATAGCCTTCCTGTTACCCCCAATCGCAACAACAACGCCATCGAGACCAGTAGCCATCCACATCCCACAGGCCCCAGTAGTCATTGGACCTCCAACACCCGTCAAGTCTGCCCCCTCCTCAGTTTGGAGACCTCACTATGACTGCCTGGGCTCCCATGAAAAAGCTATAGAAGGACTGAGGATGTGAACATGTGAGCAGCAGGAGCTGGAAGTGGTGGGTGTCTCCTGTGGACATATCATTGGGTGAAAACAACCCTATTCCTCCACGTGACTGCCATCACTCATCCTTGGCCCCACCATCCACTTTACTATCATTATTACCCACATTCTTACAGCCCTACAGACAACCACTCCTCTCGCTTTATGGAGGGGACGCCAGAGAGATTTTGTCTGTGGAACCTGAGGCAGGACTGAGGAGGGTGTGGAACACAGTCCAATAGCAGAGGTCGAGTCAGACTGGACATTTATAGGCTAACCTACATTGGTGACCTTTGACTTTCCGGAATGCAAACGAACACAAGTTTCTCAGAGGTGAAATGGGGGTCAAAACACCTTCACTTTTTATTGGTGTTATTAATGTCATTGTTATTATCATTATAAAATACATTACAATTTAATTACTATGACCATCATCATTAGTGCTCAGAGTCTCATCTATAAGTTTAAAATTACAGCTTATGATATTACTTATGCTTTATGGATTAGCTTTAACAACATTTATTTATCATTATTTATTTATTTATTTATTTATTTTTATGATTTATTTGTTCACGCTGCAAATTCTTCTCATTTTTGCTTTGTTTATCGCTCTCTCTCTTTCTCTCTTGCTCTCTCTCTCTCTCTCTCTGTATATATGTGTTGTGTCTGTCCTGAAGAACAGAGGAATATATATATATATATATATATATATATATATATATATATATATATATATATATATACATATACATATAACTATGAACAAGTACTAACAAAACAAAAACATGGTAAATTTAAACATAAAGTAATTAAATTACAAAGCATCTGCTAAAAGCAAAACAAATGAAAAACAAGTAAACAGAAAAAATCACTGCATTATTATCCTCCATCAGTCCTCGTCATCAGGTTATTTTTAAAGTTAAATGTTTTTCCTCATGCCTGTCAATGCAGATCATGGAGTGAGCATTAAACATGATGAAGACTAGGCTTTGTTCAGCTGAGACAAAGACATATTGCTCTTTTGATCATTTCTGCTGATTACGTTTAACCACTTCCCAAACAAGCCATAGAGCAGAGATTTGTGCAACGCCAACCCCCCCCCCCCCCCCCCCCCCCCCAATGCCAACTTATTTTCAAAGCTCTTATCCACAGCCGTGGACTCATGACCCTACAAGGCTTAGTGACAGGATTTCTTTTAAACTGAGTTCAGGATCATGTGTCATGATTTCAGTATATGTGCCCGGTCTCACAGGTTGCCATAGTGTTCCTTGATTTATGCTCCTTGTCTCTTTCACGGGACAGTCTGTGAAATGTCATACTGACTGCATCAATAAATGCACTGACCCTTTAAAGCATCTTAAAAGAATAAGACTTGCTCACATCGTTACATAGCGTATGTGCTGGCCCTTTAAATATATTCATATGAATATTCATTCTTGCTTTTATAATTCATTTTCAAATAGTTTAAAAATAATGCCTATTGCATATGACAAACTAATATATTTGTTTGCCAACTGCCATGGTGAGTGGTGTTACATCATATTAAGAAAATCCATCTTATACTGCCACTGTTCTCATCATATGAAATTAATATCAGAGATATTAATGGTGGACAATCGCTGAATCAGACAACACATTTGCACATTATTGAGGTTCACTGGTATGTACAAATGGTTAAAAAAACTTGAAACACCACTATGGTAGCTTGAAAAACTAAATGAAATGTAAACACAATGTTAAGTTTTGCTCCATGGTGTGTTATGAGTTCCAGTCACACTTGAAGTGACCACACAGAAACATGCCCCAGCATGCCGTTAGCACGCACTACATATCAAATTCCAGGATGTATCATAATATGCTAAACTCGAATACATTCCATTTACATTCCATTGATCAGAGTACCATCAGGGGGTAATCTCCTCAGTTCTGGGTCGGTACGACAAGAGATCATAATGCTATTGTCAATGCATTGCAATGCAATACAATCATATGGCGAATGGGACCTGCCCTTATGCAACAGACTGCCCTGTCCACAGTTCTGTGAAATAGGCTTGATTACATGTACATAGGGCTCTCTCAGAAATCCTTTATCTGTATAGAAACCTTTTTTCTAGAGCGCCCGTATCAAAAGCAGACAATGCAAGTATGAAACACTGCTGGGTCATAACATTGCATTGGTCAGTAGATACTGTGCAGAGCATGTGTTGATATCATAGCGTATTCCCACTGTCATTGTTGGACTTCACTTTTGTCTGTTAATGGTCCGGTGTCACTCTCACACTGTGTCTCATGAGCAGTAGATGGATGTGTACTTTTATCCTGTGGTTGAATGCTAATTTTCACCCTCTTGCTCCTCTCCATGTCTCAGAAACAGTACAGATATTCTGGGGGGTGGCAGAGCCTCAGTGTTACTTTAATTACTATACTCCTACATGTCTGGAGATGCACTGCTTTAAATGGGTGGGTTCTCCCAGTTAGCGCTAAAGGGTTTGGATTCAGAAATGTCTAAGTCTTAGCACCTCCTCCATGGACATTTCAGACCCACAGATGAGAACACTGCACACAGTCAGTGCTTGTATACCTTCTGCCCATTTTAAGCTCTGTATAGCAGAGAAAACCTGACTTTTTCTTTGCAAGTTCAACCTTTACACGGGTACCAATATTTCCAGACAGTGCCAGTGGAGTCTCCAGTAATGAGAGCGCTGGCAGGTCTCCGAGAGAATGGACCCATTTGAAGGTGGAAACGCTAGTCAGCCAGACATGTGATCAT
The DNA here is from genome assembly GCF_902362185.1 of Chanos chanos. Classification (NCBI taxonomy): domain Eukaryota; kingdom Metazoa; phylum Chordata; class Actinopteri; order Gonorynchiformes; family Chanidae; genus Chanos; species Chanos chanos. The sequence goes on along the minus strand of NC_044497.1, from coordinate 32,350,293 downwards.
TACGTCTTGTTAGAGGGTGAAATTATCATTGAACTTAACTAAATCATAGACACAATGTACCCTTGTCTAACTTTATCTAATGATCATCGTAGCCTAACTGTACTGATATAGTCCTTAAGCTGTATCTGGCTCTGACCCATCTCTAACATAGCTATATTCAAATTGTATGCCCTGATCTCATCCAACTACACCCAGGCTGTAATAAACTATATTACAATGACATACATTCGATAACTGTCCTCCCCACCTCCCCATTTATATATGAAAGGATCCAAAAAGTCCATCGTCTGCCTTCATTTTGTTCCATTCTGTTGTAGGAAATTCACCTGAGGTGAGGCGAAAAAAAAATGAGACAAATGTGAAAAAGAAAATAGAATATAATATATTTAATATAAAAAGTTATAAATTATTGTACAACTGCACCATTGCTGTACATTTTTGCCAAAATGTGCACACGTGCATCTTTTGTTTACTATTTAAGCACTTCTTTTGTTTTAATGTCTAATGTCTCTTCTTTATTTCTTTTTCCTGTTGCTTTTTTGTAAAGAATTAAAAATTGAACAGCTTGTACATTATTATGATGATTATTATGAATATTATTATTATTATTATTATCATTATTATTATTGTTTTTTCCAACAGTGCTCTTTTGCTGATGGAAAAAACAGACAGTTGCACATTCTCCTGAGCATACTCTTACTGCGTTAATATGAAAAAAGACAAAAAAAAAGAAGAAGAAGAAAGAAAAGAGAAACAAACTTCAAACTATTAAATATATTAATAATTACCTGCCTGTTACTTAAGAGAAAAAAATATCTATATATGATGAAAGAACACACCTGTATACTGTAGACTAAGCTGTATGGAAATCTAAGAATTTACTGGGAAAATAAGTCAACACTTTTTGTCTGTATAAAAAAAATCAAAGTATTCTACAATAATAACTTTGACCAGTGTCTGCGGTTGTGTTTCATTGTGTTACTACACTTACATCTCATTACTATTCTCTTCCACATGTCATATGAGACTTAGTATGGTGAAGTCTTCGGCTTGCACTTTGTTCTGAAATGTAGCTTCGTGTTACTTTTAGAGTTGTAACCTAAAGACAAAACTGAAGGTAAAACTACACACAGTGTTTAATTGCTTACACTGCCTTTCTTTCAGCTGGTGTCCGGTTGTACTTTAATACAAGATTTGTAGTTTATTAAGTGTGTGATCAGTTAGGCCTCACCAGAGATCCACAAGTTACAATTGTTAAGCATCTATTCGGCAGTTAGTTCTCAGGTCTTTGCTTGTAGCATTTCCGCCTATTTTATAGATAAGAAGCATTCCCCTGGCTCCAGGGCCGGCGCCAGGGGGGAGGGGGCAAAGGGGGGCGCTGCCCCCTCAGATTAAATTTTTGCCCCCTCAATTTTAACTGTAGCCTTAGGCCTAGGCGATAAAACAATAGCGATATGTACCGCGATAGACACTTCGTCAGAAGCAATAAGAAAATATTCGATAGGATGTTCGATAGTTTCACCTAAATGCAAACCGCAAGGAAAGCACATAACGTATACGCAAAGTTGGATTGTATGAACAAATCCCAAGCGTGCTTCATCCCCCTGCCTCATAAAAAGCCTATCATATCCCTGCTTCGAGTGTCACGCAAACAGCCATTCATTTAACAGGTGTACTTTTCGGTTGCACCATCGACATGTGATACAACAACAGAAACAGACGGTGGATAAATTGTTGATAAAAGTAAGGTGGTTCAATTCCGAAGTACGACGGAGTATTAGGGCCACATTGAGGAAGAAAAGAAATTCTCAGATTTCGACAATAAGGTCATAATATTACGAGAATAAAGTCGTACTTTTACAAGGAAAAGTCCTAATTTTAGGCTGTGTGTTATTTTAAAGGGGAAGTATCAGATGAGCAGCCCGCCGCCTGCATTAAAATTCGGAACGTGGAGCATCTTGTGAAGTTATAGTTTAGTGTAGAAATAACGAAATACTTACTCTTGGCACATCAGCACCACATGAGCATCAGGACTTTGAAAAGATTGTGCAAGAAACTGTCTATTGCGAAGGAAGAACCACACGGACTTGGAGGAAATTGCCTCTTTTGTTACGATTTTATTCTTGTAATATTGTGTTTTTTTCTGGTAAAAACACGACTTTATATTCGTAATATTTACTTGAAATGTTATGACTTTATTCTCATTAAATTACGACATTATTCTAGTTATATTACCCCCCCTTTCCACTACTACCTTATTCTCGAAATCTCATTGTGGCCCACTCCGTCGTACAAAATAAAGTGGTTAAATTCAACTTCTTTCCTCCTGGTAATTATTAAAATAGGTCATTTAAAATTGTCAGTAATAGACTGAAAAGAAACATTTTATCGTGATAAGTTTTTCAGCTACATCGCCAAGCCCTACGCCTAATCATAATGTACACGTTTGCCCCCTTGCAAATCTCAAATGCCCCCTCAGTCATTGCACCCCGCAGCCGGCCCTGACTAGCTTGAAACGAAGTTCTTCCATCATCGTACCTCCATATGTCCATGCAGATAATCTCTTGTAGCAGAAGAGACAGCTTTGCGATTTGTATGAGCTCTCAGCAATTTTAGTTTTGAGTTAAGGAGAAGCTTTCATTTGGCACTCTGTCTATCTATCTATCTATCTATCTATCTATCTATTACCAGAGACTGACTGAACTCACTCAACCATTGGCTAAAGAGAGGCAGTAAAAAGCTATATCTTTCACAATGGGTGTTAAAGACAGTTTAGCTTTGTTTAGTAATAGCCTACTATTTTCAGTCAGTTACACCAGGAAAATAGTGAACTGATATACTTGTGGAATCGCGTTGACAAAAACAGACGATAGTTAAAACAGGCCCACATATCAAGTAAGCCCCTTTTAATACAAACTATTTCAGCACAATTCATATTTTTTTATAACTGAACCAGTTTTCAGGTTTCATATTTTACAGAAGTCAATTCTCCGCTCGGTGTCGCTGTAGTTCCACCAAAAACCCTGTAGGACGTCAATAATAAAAAGGTGTTGTCTCGCGTGACTCTGAAAGTATCTGGCTCGCTCGCTCTCCGCCTCAGTCAAGAAGCAATATGGCGATGGCGGGGATTTCGAAAGAACATCAACTGTCTAGAGACGTTTACAATACTCTTCAAGTAAGTTTACAGGACAGTGTAATCCAGTTTGCTTTAATGCTGAGTAGTCCAGAAGTAGAAAAAATGAAAACTAGTGGGGTTATGTCCTTATGTCTACAAGTTCACTGATTCTTTTTAGCTACAACACAACTTCTAAACAGTAATATAGCTAGCCTTGTGACATAAATGACATCACCGATGTATTCCATACAGTTCCAGATTTTACTAACAAGCTGCATATTCTTAGACTTACCATATATGTTGACCGGCATAGTGCTTGTGCGGTTGAATCTATCACTTAGAAACTCCTTTGCCTGAGCTAGCAGTTGCTGGATAGCTCTGCCAACTTCGCAGGTCCAACCTTTGTGTATAGTTTTCATACGTATCTCCTTCAGAGTTCTATGTCAGTTGCATTTGCGTCTGAGTTCAGTCAGTGTATAATAATTGTGGACAAATTACCACTTTACCTGGGATTCTTCAGCCAGCGCTCATACTCACTCTTGTTTACATCAAGCGTTTGAATTGTCCTCTGGTTGAGGGTCTGTACCTGAGGGAAGCAGAGAGCATGCAAGAACTTCTCTGTACGCCATCAGTACACAGAACAGATATTCTGAAATGGACTTGTGTAAGGTGAGTGTTGTGGCTTCCTCAGTATTTGCTACATTGCAAGTAAGCAAACAAGTGGCTTGCCAGTAAATGGTGACATTTGCAGAAATGAAAACAAACTTTGTTCAGATTTGTGCTTAATAAAAAAAGAAAAGGAGATAGGAATTCTTGATTTGTGTGAAAGCTCAATGTGCGTTTACTCTCTCTCTCTTTCAACAAAGTATTTGTCCCTCACTGAGAATGAAGTTCTCTACCCTCAAGTCAGCAGAAATGGATAAAATAAATCAAGGTAAGTAATTTCAAAGCTATTCAGAGAATTACCATAGAAACATGAACAAATGTTCTGATCAAATTTGCACCTTTCTTACATCTCCCCATCTGTCTTTAACATGTGCAGAAATTGTATGTCTGGGCTATGAAATGATGATATGCAAAGCTGATGACCTGGAACTGGTCAAGGTAGGGACTGATTACAGATCCTAACAACTATTAGAAACTGGTGATTACTGTGTCACAGTATGTTTGCTGTCATGGATAGTTAATTAGCCAACTCAATGCTAATGTAACTGAAGATACTGGATGTAAAAAGTTGTTCTATATGTAGATTAGCCATGGAAATTTGATGTTTTTTAAAAGTCAGACATTGTAGCTTAGGCCTATAACATATGGAATACATAAATGCCTGTAAATGATTGGAAGGAACAGGTGATCATTCCTTTTTAACAGGTGATTGGTCATTACAAAGTTGCTCGTGAAATCTGTATTAACTGAGCAACACAACAGTTTTCTGTAGGATAATTAAAGTTTTATCTCCTCAGTAAAATAGGTTATTTTAGACCTAAAGCTAAATGCTTAAGAACCAAAGCTGTATCTGTTCACTGGGCTTGCTATCGTTTTGGCATGTTGCTATGGTTACACAGGTTAGTTTGGTACTTTGTGGTACTATACAAATTTAGAAGATTGTTTAAACTTCACTTTAACTTCTTGTTCATTAAATGGTTTTTACACAGACCTTCCAGCCAGTCATCATCAAGTACTCCCCCAGACATAGTATAAGGATGCATAACTTTCATGATTCCCCATATCTTTAGTAACAACAATCAATGGAGAATCTCAACTACGTCGAGAAGCGGCAAAATACAGTAAACAGCCAATGAGAACATGTTTGTATTTTTGTTTGTGGCTCGCTAAGAAAATCTCATTTTTTTCCAGGGCTATGTTACCCCTTTACAACAACTGCTGTTTTGGGGGGAACTCCTGTCACTGATTCCTCCGCCTCCTCCGACAGAGAAGAGTGAGAATAACACCTCCTCTTCCTCTGGGTATGTATGGACTTTCTTAAATGAGTGAACATGTGTTGCTCAAGCTCTGTGTGTTTGAGAGGTACATATAACATTTCATGAAAATGCTCTTGAGGCCTTACTAAGGAAGTACTCATTTCTCCATTTTGTGCTAATAAGCTACTGTTATTACCTTGTGCAGAGTGGATTGCTTCTGAAATAGGGGCCTGAAAAAAGAAACCCTCTGGAGAGGAGCTCCAGTGGGCGTGGCTGTGCTATACTGAATAAAGACTACCCTGTGTGTTGTCAGGTTTACTCAGTTGTATTGAGCAGGTTTTTTGACATCCATGAACAGGAAAGAGTTATGTGCTGGAGCAGCCATGGGAATGAATGCGGAATTTCTCCGGGAGCTGATCTCTCAGGAACATCTGTCAGACTTACATCAGCTCCTGACCCCAACCAGCAAATGCCTCAAACGCACACAGTGTGCTCAGAACAACACCGCTGCCGTCCGCTCCCAAAACATGCAACGCCATAGAACAACTAAACCGAAGGGCTCCTTTAACAAGTATGTTATGTTTTCCGTATTGCTTCACAATAACATATCCACACCCCGGTGAATCTGATGGAGTGACTCTATGAGAACTCACTTATATTTCTGTCTGCTGCTGCTCTGTGTTCAATATAGCACTGTTGTTCTGGGTGAACTATATTTCTTTTGTCACTCAACACGTCGCTGTGATGAGTGGAATTACAATAGAGCTCACTTGACCTGAGTTGACTTGAATTGCTTCATGCCACATTCACTTTATTGGTTAATGCACTATATTTGTATGCAGACATTTAGATTGATTTAGGGAGCTGAAGACACAATTAAAGTTTCATCTTTTGTGATTTTAGGAGTCATCAGAGCTCTACCCAGACTCCCCTTTGTGACGATGACCCTGCGGATGCGACAGCACTGCTGCATGCCACTCAGAGCGCCATAGAGAAGTTGCACAAAGAGGTTAGACTTAAAGCTTCTGTAGATTACACAGTTTTGATGGGTATCCATGTAGTCTTACTACCTCTGACTTCTCTATCTGCAGCCTTGCATTTGTACTTAGGTCATGTCTTTTTTTTGTCACTCTAAACCTCTTCTTCTCTTCTCTTCTCTTCTCTTCTCTTCTCTTCTCTTCTCTTCTCTTCTCTTCTCTTCTCTTCTCTTCTCTTCTCTCAGTGTGAGTTCATGCAGGCAAATGCCTCTGGTCCTGGAGCAGCAGTTTTGTCGCCTTGTGCACTGCGAGTGGCCATATCAGACCTCTCTCAGCTCATGTCTGCATTCAGACAGGTTTACAACACAGACTTCAAGGGTTACTGTCAGAGATCACCCCCTGCCCTCAGTCCCAATGCACACATCTTCCAGAACGTTCATCAGCTCCTGCATACCTGCAACATGGTACAGCCAACACATCACACAGGGGCTCTGATATGAGAGAACAGTTTGCAGTGTTAGGAGGGATGAAGAAGTGTTTGACAAAGATATGTGTATTATGATGTGTATTTGTGAATTAAATATTATCTTAGCCCAGTTATGCTATTATGAGTACACTGTTCCCGATTGTTTTGTAGGTTAAAAATGGCCAAAAAAACCCTTTATTTGCCGAAGTTGTTTTGAATCATGAAACACTCCTTATCGTGTCGGTGGAGCGAGACCCATACACAGTTTTAACTTTGTTGATAAAGGCTGGGAATTTGTGATTTGAGGTTTTTTCTGTCTCTGTAGGAGCTGCAGGCTCTTCAGCAGCTGTCAGATACATCCACCTCACTAACCGAGGCAGTGAAACATGTGCAGGCAGACAGGCGCTACTGGGCTAGTGGGGAGAAACACACACTGCGTGAGTACCATTATGCACATTTTCAAGGACAGATGTAGGAAGAGAGTGGAGAATGACATGAAATGATATTGTGACTAAAATTTTGGCATGTGTGGTTCTGTTTCTTCAGTGTGAATAATTTTGTTGTTTAAGTTCGTATATTGATAAACTTTCCTTTTTTATTTTTCAGCTTACTGTCTGGAGGAACTGATTAACAGATATACTGCTTTTCTCTCTCTTCACCAATCGTGAGCTTAAAGAAATATGGAAGCTGTCTCTCCTAAAGTTTAACCCATTGTATAGCTTGTGTAATCCATCCCCAAGCTCTGAAAAAAATAGCCCATGGTTTAGCTTGTAGAGAAATTCACTGAGGCAGTATTGCTGTTAATAAATAATGTAATTTATTTGCATGTTTGTCTTTGATAGCTGATGCAACTAATAAATTTAATGAAACCTGTTGGTTTTGTTTGTTTCTTGATGCAGTAAATTTATTATGTGAAATTTGTAAAAATGATTTAAAGTAACAAATCATAACATTTTATTTGTCAGAGAAAATATTAGAATAATGAATAGTTATTTGATTCCACTGTGAAATGTGACTTAATGTGCACAGATTAGCCGGAGAGTTTTTCATTTAGGCCTACACTCTTTAGGAGGTGTAACCTTTTGCCAATGGGATGAACCTTTCTAAAAGTTTAAGAACTCTTACCGACAAATGTGGGACAGACTCAAGGCAGCATCTCAGTGGTGGAGTCACAATATCAACATTGCTCACTGCTTGTCTACAGGGCATCGATTACAGAGGCATCGAAGGTAAACTAGTCTCAGGACCCGGGCAAAAGGGAACAAGAGCAACTTTGTTGTATTTTCATATATGAGATGCACTTTTTAAATGTCTTTCCAGTATGGAGAAAGAGGGGGGAATACCGAATGGAGAGGATATTGCTATCGGCAAAATTGATGACGCTGAGGTAAGGCAGACACAGATTTAAGGGAGACGCTATGGAAACTAATGACTTCTTGAGAGAAGTTATGTTATCGGTTCACGGAGCAGTTAACGTGAATGTCCGAACTTAGTATGGACCAAAATTGTGTGTACGCCGCGTTCCACCAAATTAAGGAAATGTTTTCCTAAATTCCTTCGATCACTGAACGAGGAACTTTGTTCAGTTTCTCTTGAACAGCATTCCTCTCACACTGAGGCGATAGAATGTCTGGGTTTTGAAATAGGTATTTGAGTTACCTCTGTTCGCAGAAAGATGTTTATTTGTCATTTACTTCACATGGCAATTCCGCTTAAAGTATCCTACGTTTCAGTCGTTTTAGGTGGGTTTCCGATAGATTATTGATATAAAGCTGAAATAAGACAATCTTTTATGGTTAGGGTTAGGAATAGGGTTAGGATTAGACGGTCAGCCACTGGCCAGAAACTGCTGGTCTGAAACTGCAGCTCTGCAGTCTGACCCTTCCTCTAAAATTCGGACCGTAAATACCGCATGATACTTCCGCCAGTTTAGGTATAAAATGTGAGAGCGAACGAGTAGCGAACTTAACGGCTTTACTGTTCTTATGTACTTCAAAGTTTTAAGTCTGTAATCAAGAGGGGAATATACAGCATCCTGACTGGAAATTTCCACCTTGCTTTTGAGAAGTTTCACACACAGACCAGTCACGCAAGTAGACATCACAGGCCACACCTTGGTGTTAGCCTCATCAAGGTGTTACTCAATACCTCTGCAACGGCAAAGACGCACGTTCTGTACCTTTTATCTGTTTCGGTGATAATTACTATGTTGTTTCAATTACTCATCATATCACTCTTTCATTTATTGTTCACTCTGACAGTGCCTTCATTCACAAACCTTTGCTGCTATTTGGTGTTCATTCTTACATCTATTTTCAGTCAAAACACGTTTAGATGTTTTCAATGTGTCAGCCATGCATACATGTGGCTGAACATGTGAGGTGTGTTTGAAATAGAACATACCATTCCTCAGCTGTCCATTGTTAAGAAAAATAGATGTCCTTTCACAGATTTTGTGTATTAGAATTATCATTGTATGAAACTAAAATATATAATGACTATAAAAGAGCTGTCTGGGTTATGGCCTTGGAGCTTTGTTGGGTTGAGTATATTATGTTGAGTATATATCTATTTTATGAATCCTTTCAGTGATATGCAGTTACTTTATAGAGGGATTAGAGATGACAAATACATTTTGAATTATTATTTGAATTAGCACTGGTTGTATGTTTACTTTCATCAAGTGTCATCAAGTATTAGAGTTGTTCAAGGCATATTTAAAGCTAAGGAGGGGGGGCATTGTTAAACTTTCACAGTTTTAAAAATAATTGTGGCAGGGTTCCCCTAAATTTGTATTTGGACTGTCAAATCCAGGCACATGTTTCAGTTCCAGTATTTTTAGATCTACAGATTATATATGTATATATGTGTATGTGTGTGTGTGTATTTATATATTTATTTATATATATATATATATATATATATGTGTGTGTGTGTGTGTGTGTGTGTGTGTGTGTATATATATATATAGCTTAGTTTTCTATTGTACAACCTAATGCACTTAATTTTGGTAATGTAAACTCTACATCAATATTAATCAGCGTCATTTGGACTCCATAGGTGGGTGCCCAAAGGGCAAAGCACCAACAGGCAATTAATTTGAATCACTATGCCACTAAGAAGAGTGCTGCCCAGAGCATGTTGGACGTGGCCCTGCTCATGGCCAACTCATCCCAGCTGAAAACAGTGCTGTACGAGGGACCCGAATTTCGCTTCTACATTCCTCTCATAGTGCTCATCTCTCTCTCCATCACTCTTCAGGTCATTGTTGGCCTCCTGCTTGTTTTCATAGGTCAGTTTTATCTTTTTAATAACTTATTATCTTGAACTGGGGTTTTCACCCGTTTTCTCTGTTAATCAGCCTTTTACTCAGTCTAACTCAGTTGTGTGAAGTAATTTTTGCATGTTGCAGTTTTACATCTTATGTGTTGGTTAAGATTTTACTACTCACCAGACTGTGAATGGTAAAAGAAATGGGGAACATTAGATGTAAAACTAATAAAGTCAAAAGTAATAAATAAAAAAGATTTCTATTAGTCGTTATCAGGAGCATACTGGAGGTGTTCCTGTGAACAGAAAGCTTAGCCAGTTCGTTTAAACATCATTTTGATTCTTCCTCAGTTAAATATGACCTGAATGATGTGAGAAAACAGCCCAAGCTTAACAGGATGAACAATGCGACCACAGTTTTTGTCTTCTTCACGGTCCTCATCAACATTTTCATCACTGCCCTGGGATTTGAGTCTAATCGGTGAGCAGAGACTCCTGTCAGTGACTCTTTACAACTGTCCTGTGACAGCTGCATTGTAACAATGTGTAGTGCACGAAACATTAATCCGCCCTTCTTTTTTTCAAAGTACTTAATTTTTTTTTTATCTTTAAATTGGCATTAGTTAAATCCACAGTGTATGTGTTAAGTGTCCATGTAATGTTAATGAGCAGCAGTACTCCTTTTGCCTTATGCTCCCTTAAAATCTTTAAACACCTGCAACACTAATTAATTTAATTTTGGACATACAGATGTTTTAGATTTTTATGGTGCTTAAAACCTTAATGAGCTCATAAAATGCAGTAGGAATTGTATTGGTTGTTTAAATTTAATTTTTTTTTTTTTTTTTAATTTACAGAGAATTTACAAGTGCTGACACAAATGAATATTAATCCAAGTGAAAGCATCATGTTTAGTGTTAGACCGTGTTTATCACTGCTGTGGGAAAAGCCATGGGACCATAACATATTTCTGTCTTTTTTCAGTGTTCAATCACACTCTCAGAATCATGTCCCAAAACAAACTCTTTTTTTTAAACTGTGAATATGTACATATAACTTGGTGTGTCACTCCATGCCTTGTTTTCTATTACAGGAGCAGTATAATGTCCACACCTTAAGTTGCTGCTCTCCCACTGAAACGCTCTAATAACCACACAGGCAAAGACTAACTCTCACAGCTTCATAACAGGGATTCCCTTGCTCCTTTTTACGGCCAGCACACTCTACAGCCTCCCTCAGGGTTTAGATGGCACAAAACAGTGTTGTCAGGACCCAGTGTACAATTTGTTATGACATGTTATGTGTCATTCCAGAGCAACTATTCATACTTGTTTCAGGAACTGCACTCAGTATCACGCCTATGAGTTTAGTATGCACAGGTGAACTGATAATCTCTACCTGTGTAAATGTGATTCAGTGAGTAAATACGGCACTCTCGATTTCTTCAGTACTACACCATTCATTGAATCAGGATTGTACTTGACAATTTCAAATAAATTATGTGTTATAATTAACAAATATGCTTTTTTTAGTGAGAATGGGACTTTTCTTCTATTTATTTAAAATTCTTTTTTTAAGTTATTTTTACGTACCATGTACAAAAGAAGAGACATTATAGAAACGCACATACTCACATATGATTGTACTGGTAATGACCCAACACTGAGAGTTACAAAAATGCCTCTAATGCAACAAAACATAAATGTTCAAATGTACAATATGTCAAATGTCCTAAATGTACAATAGAAAGCAATGTATTATAGTGCTACATTGTCCACAGAGACATCAGCAGAATATTTCCATGTTTACTACTTTTATTCAACTCTATGCATATCTCAGTGCAGTAAATTAGAGGCAGACAGACTTACACTACCTTTTGTAAATGAATTAAAGTCAGTGTTTTAGCCATTTCTCATATTAAGCACTCAATAAAACATATTTATTCATGGGACAGTATTTTATTTTATTTAATTTTTTGTCAACATCACATCACAGATTTTATTCTAATCTCAATAATCAGTACTGTTCATGAAAGTATGCAAAAAACAAAGAAAAAAAAAATCAAAGAAAAAAAATGGGCTGGCATAGGGGGGCTGTGATTTGTGTGCATCGTTTAGTATTCTTTGGGCAAAAAAAAAGTCAATTTACAAATCCGCTTTCATACTGAATCACTGTCAACTCACTGGATGTACAAAAATCATAGACAATGAATGGACCTACAGTCTGCATGAACACACTGTATAATCCAGCAGATTTTACAATGTAGTGGGGCAATTAATGATGTACTATAAAACCTAATTACAAAAAAAATCCATAATGCTTATAAATCAATACAACAAACGTTGTACAAATGTGAGTTTGGATTTGTATCATGCATAAAGCTCAAGGAAAATCTTTCATAAACATGACAAGTAGAACCACAACTGAACTTGCCCCCCCTCCATCAAAAAATTAGTGTTGTCTTCAATATATATAGTCCCACACTTTTTCAATAATATCCCTACTGTATTAAACATACATTTTGAGTTTGTTCTTCATAGATGAAAATCATAGTCCATAAAACATTTACAAATGTATGTATATGGTATTTAAAAAGGTTCTTAGGAAAATACTTTCATCATTGTAAAAGATCTGATATTAAATATGTATGTGTGGTATTTAAAAAAAGCTCACAAAATTGGGCACACAAATAACATCAAATCCAAATACTAAAATACACATGCTAAAGAGCACAGTCCTGAATTCATGTACATTGTTTCAACTATACAAGTATTTATCTTACTCTGTGTTAACAAAACATGTTTCTCTTTTAGACCTACCAATAAAACACAAACACAGGTTACGCTGAAATCTCATTGAAAGGATTTTCCTCTGCAGGCTCCATGGTTGAATAAACGTAATATAAAAACACTGCAATGACCAGAAACACCAGGATTTGAAGCCAGCCTGGGAAACCCCCAGACTTGGCACTGTTTGTATCAGTCTTGCGAGAGATGGTTTTTGGGGGTGCCGATGTGGTACGGGAGGCGCTCTGGTAAGTTACATGCGTGGGCCTGATAATTGGGCTTCATGGCAAACAAAGGAGAAAAAAAACTAAGTGCAGGACTGGAGCAAACATGTATTTTGGTCATTGTAAGTCTTGGATGCTACACGCATACAGTGGAAAGCCAGGAAGGCCAGTGATGTAAAGTCTCTTTTTTAACAGTGATACAAGAGGACGAAGAAGAAATTTAGATGATCATTGAACACGATTATTGATAGGAGCATACCAACATGTAGAATACACACATACCTCTAGATGGATTTACGTGTAGCTTAATTTCTAACTTTGAAAATGGAATGACAAAACCCCTTGACAACAATGGTGAAATTCAGTGTAGGCCAGAAGTAAAATAAATATATAAATAAATAAACTCACTCACTCATACTTATGATCCCCTGCACTGTCAGTGTGGTCAGTATAGTCCCTGGCCACTGTTCTCCTTGTGCTGGCGGCACATGATAAAACGTTAAAAAAACTGAGATCAAATCAAGTGGTTAATACATACACTGTTGAAGTATCTGAATTTTTATATCATGAGGCAAATCAAACTATGCAGTGACCCCAGGCGTATCTGAAATTAGACATACTCACACATCTCCATAGCCTTCAAGTCTGGTCTGTTAAGAAAAAAATATTTAAAAAATGTTGTTTGGTATGTTAATAACAACCAATTTGTTTTTAAACTACACACAGAAAGCACTGATTTACAAACAAGTCTTATGCTGTGGTGTTTATGTTTTCATGTGGCATCATTTTTGGGGGGTTGTACTCACTGGTGCATGGTAGGTAATGTATTCAACCTCTTCTGCTGTAAGGATGAAAACAAAAGAGTCATTTCATGTACAAATCAAAAGATAATCTTTTGTAAATAAGGCTCATTGATGCTGCATTGCTTAAGTGCGCTTTTCATACACTGATTCAAATTTTGTATCCATAAAAGAAGCAAACACTGAAATAATTGAGAATTTTGTGACTGATAAAAGTGTGGATCTTCAAGTTTATACATGCTCAGTCACAATTTCATCAGGGTTTACCTTCTTCTCTGTAGTAGGTCTTGTCAGATGAAAGCGGCTTTGAGTTTTTAGCCATAGCCTCTCTAAGCTTCTTTTCATACAGGCCCCTTGTTGAACCTGCAGAAACCAAAGCATCAGTATACACAACATTCAGATAATATGCACACACACACACACAAAAAAGCCGTTCGGAATCAGAGGCGCACCTCTGCATTGCTCCACATTGTTCATACTGATCAATGGTAACTCTTCGTTGTCCGCTTACCTACTATAGGTCCATGTTTGATGCCATAGTCATCAAGGAGATCACTGATTTCCTTGTCGGATTTGTTGCTCAGTGATGACATGACTGCAAATCAAAACATCACAACAAAAACCTAAAAAAAAAAGTAAACTACAACGGCCTCTTCCTGTTAAATCTATCATGCGTTACATTCTCGTTCTGTTAGCTACAGCGAGCACAGATGTTTACCGAAGGTATGCACAGTAAATACTCGCACGTAATAGAACGTAGCAGCTCATATTGTCAATAAAAATAAAATATCACTTGCATGTGTCATTTAGAAGTTCATACATCGTAAAGAGGATTATGTTAAAATAACACCAGAGTTTCGATATCACTCCCTAGACCGCAACATGTAACGAGCACTAGCGTAAACAGCTAGGTACTTTCATGGATCTCGGACAAAACTGCTGGTGATGCAATAAATCAGAAATCAAAATAAGCTTTATACAGCAAAGACAACAAATTATAGCTAATGAATGGGCCGTGCCACATTCACTGATACTGGCTGGACAAGTTTTTAGCGGAGCGTGAGACTGCTGGGCTAGTTTTTAGCGTTTACTTAGCTACATTTTATATTAACGTTAGCGCCAAAATGTGCAGCGGTTAGCTTCCAACTGAGACCAACATTGATAATCAAATTACAGGTTACATTAGGAAGAAAAGACTTAACACGCTTGGAAAAAAAATAGTTGTACATATGTGACATGTTAAAAGCTTATGTTTCGCTGCTCAAAACGTGCACATTTTTGTTGTTCATTCCCATAGTACATGGCTCATTCAGGCTTAGTTCCTGCGCTGACGCTAGCAAGCCAGTCATGTTCGGATGTATATTTAAAATCAAAACAAAATCGTGCTTCGCTTAAGATAAGAATTTGTGTCGGCTGTGTAACGTCTAGTTTAATATACTGAAGTAGAATTTACTTACCTTCTGAAGCGTTTTTCCAGAGCTGTGTTAAGTTTCAAGCTACAGTGATGCCGTGCAGGGGCGTGTCTTCAAGTTAGCTGGAGCCCTTTGACGCTGCCCGTCATAACACGCCTTCAATTCAAAATACGCTCTAAATTCTCCCGTTATTTTCTCTCAAAATGTATTATGTATCAATGTATCAAGGAGAATTATCATAATGCCGCAATCTCCCAGTATTAGTACACTATTGTTGTAAATATTATCGCTCAGACAAGTTTGTTGTCTTAGAGCTCCTCAGTGAAGGTGCATAGTCTTATTGATATTACTGACAAACTTCGTAAGGGACGTTCAGAAGTTTCCTCAAAATGAAGGTACGATCCCCCTGGACAGGAGAGACACGATATGATAGATTAGAAACAATATAGATACCGCTACTTATACGCCACCTAGTGACAATCGTAGGTATGTGGTGAGATATACCAGTACCAAATATGGACAATATATGAAGTTTTTTTTTTTCCCTTTTGGATTTCGAGTATTTTATGAGTGACTCAGCTGCATGCTATGGGCGTTGGCCTGGTACGAGGTTCAGTGTAAAGCCACTTTAATATATCCATGTGGACACATAAACATACGTATCTGGACCTTCTTTAACACGTTTTACTTTAAATATTTATTTTCTTGTAAATTTTCCTCTGAAAATAATCAATGTGAGCTCTAGGCACTGTTACATGTATGACTAAGCAACTAAGCAATCCACAAATTAAACCAATTAGACTTAGGGGGCAGTTTGGTTTTCACCACCAATATCTATTAAAAAATCACTGAGAAAAAGAGAAGTTTGTTATGCCCACCTGGTAATTATGGTTGTATTTAAACCGAAGACAAGTCTGGTTTCCTACAATCAACATGCAACATGGTGCTATTGAGGTAATGTGACAAAAAGCCATCTTCTTTTCCTCACTGTGTGATGCATCATGCAGTAAGTACCTAAGGTTTGTAAGGACGCTTTTGTAAGGATTGTATTTTTCATTTTTATGATTCTTTTCAAGGCTCAAGTTAATTATTTTGTCATGATCTCTGAAATGAACTGAAAAAAAATCTCCCTACTACTACTACTACTACTACTATTCTTGAATTCAGTTACTTTTAATTGATTAAGAAATAAACTAAACTGCACAATGTTTTGAAAATGCTAACAATCTTGAACATGCTAAAAACTTCAACAAAGAAAACACCTAACTAAACTGTCAAGGCACAAAATAAACACAAGACTTAACATTTTGATTGACAGAAAAATAGTTAAGACAACTTTATTGTGTATCAAAATACTGTAACAGTCTTACAAACATTGTTGGCTTTCTTTCTTTAAAACACAAGATTAATTTCTATGATGTTTGAATACTGATTACACATTGACATTGAAGCACGGAAAGGCACTGAGGGGTTGGGGAGTGAAAGTGAACAGGAAACATTTTGCTTAAGGAATGCTGAATCACTTTATAGCCACAGAACATCAACATGTAGCCAAAATCTTACTTTCGTTTCACACCCCACGGCAAGTGACATTCACAATTATCCCCTTCATTCCAAAATTGTGTTTCCCTTTTTTTTCTTGCAAAATATTGATGCTAAAGACCATCAAGCAAGCATTAATATCCACCTTCTAATAAGTCATCTGGTTTCAGTCAGATATTTCAGTAATGTTTTCACACTTGGAAATACCCTCAAGAGGGCAGAAAGTAGTTGAATGGTTTGCCACAGAGGATTCACACATAAAATACACGGGCAAATCCATAGAACTTTGGCACCAGTGTTAATTTAGTTAAAAAAGGCATGATAGACATGTTTCAGATTACTGTGTGTCACTTCCCCACTATTCTAAGTTTAACAAAAACAAAAGGATGTTATTCTGGAAGTGCAACACTTCAGTCCCTCCTGGAGCAAGCAAAGACTATTCCAATCTGAATAGCAGTGTCCTAAACCAGGCAAATATAGCAGCAGCTACTTACTAGGGATAGATTCATGAACGAATACTATTGTAAACCAACACAGAGTGAGCCAGGGCTAGAAAATCAACTGTATCCGCTTTAATATCAGTATTGTGGTGGACATCCACTACAAAGACCAACTGAAGGTTAAGACCCAACTTAAGATGGTTTACAGCAAAAAGGTGCGTCTCTATCCTCTCTGAACATTATGGGGGCAGGGGTGATGGACAGATGAGGCAGAAGGCAAGAAATATGAATGCAGATGGAGAGAGAGAAATAGAGACGGAGAGAAAGAGTGAATGTTCAGTGTGTATTCATATTTTGGGCACAGGGAAACAATTCTTGGGTGGGGTTAGAGGTGACTCTAAGCAGTGGCTGGGAAAATTAAACAGTGATGTGGTATGGGCTCCCAGGAATGTGCTCATCACCCCACTTCACCACTAAGATGTATTCGCCTTTCTCTTTCAGCTGGTAAGACACATTATAGAGGCGATTGCCCAGGTGTTTAACAAGGATCTCTTCACAGGGCACTTTAGGTCCATCCACTCCAACCAGCAGCATGTTCCTCCCTAGTAGGAGAAACAAACAGATGAAATTCACTAACTTAAAGCGTTATGTGCTAATGGATTATCAATCCTGATCCCCAGAAAGTGATAAACACTTTTTTAGTATTGAGAACTCCAGCTTGGCCAAGTTTAAATGGTTGTGTGTATGAATTAAAGTGTGGGGATAACTGTATTCTTCAGACTTGAGTATAAGCACTGGCCAAGGCAACTGCCAAATAGGTAATGTGATTGACTTAGTGCATCAATGACCAGTACCTGCTTTGCTACAGTCCACACTAAAGCTGTTCTTCTGGCCAATGAAGCCCTTGGTGAGACCCAGGCCCTTAGCAACAACACGGCTGGCATCAGAGGCTGCCCAGCCGGGTGCTGCCTGCTGACTAGAGGTCACACTGCGGGTCACAGGGTCAACAAGCACTGACGATGTCTCATGCATGCTGTGGCTGCTGACCAAGCGAGATCCTGGAAAAAAAAGGGACAAGCGAGTCATCAGTTTCTCACAATTCTTCAATAAAATCACTTACAAATGAATGATATTATGATAACATGTCATTAACCGAACTCCATTAACACAAAGAGCAAAGGAAACATTCAGTGACAATAACTGAGTAGTGGTATCTCTCTTCGTCCAAATGGACTTTCTGTTAGAGAAAACTGACCATGATTCAAACCAAAAAACATACTCTCAATGAAATCAAAAAACCATTCACACCTGTGATTTTAGCTTTGAAAGGGCTGCCACCAATGTGGTATGGTCCACCATATTTGATAGAGATTAAGTAGTTCCCAGGGGCCATGGGGGTGTAGGTTACTTTGTACCCCTCTGAGCACTCCTGGCAGTCCATCTTCACCTTAGATGGGCCATCAATGGTCACTGCCAGGGCACCAGGACCAGCAGAGCTTGTGTTCACAATGAACTCACATGGAGATCCTGTAAAGAGGATCAGATATTTAACAACATCCTCAGTAAACAAAGTATCATTTCAAGATCAAGGAAGAGAGCAAATCCACCACAGCTACAAATAAGACAAGTTTACAGACAGATAAAAGCCGACGGTACCTGTAGTGCCTCCTTCCAGGCCAGCACCGTAAGCAGACACCATCCCTGGGTCTCCTGCCTGGCCTGTCTCACCCACCCGGATCTTGAAGGGGCTACCGGGGATGTGGGAGCCATTGAATTTCACATCAATCAGATACAGGCCATTCTCCCTGGGGATGAACCTTACCGCATACTTATCTATGACAGGGTGAGGAAAAGAATACAGAAAACAGTCTATGAAATCATGCAGTTAATTTAGGGTCCATGAGGCACTTCTGAGTGAGATTTCAGTGGTATTATTAATAGCAGCTTTTAATATGGATTCAGCATTTTTCCAGGGAAAGACCTCCCAGGACAGTATTCAGTAGCAGTGGATGTCGGCTGATCTGTTTTTACCAAGATATACAGCTCTGAGATATGTTCCTACACCACTCTCTAACAATTCTAAAATGAATCGTTGTGATATATTTGCCTCCTCTGTATCCATGGTTACCTTCATCAATCTCTGTAACACAGCATTCCTCCAAAGCTCCTGATGGGCTGTGAACTTTAGCATCAATAACACCCTTTGCTCCATTGAGGCTCACTGCGAAAGAGGCTGGTTGGTTCACCTTTAACCCCGACTCCTGTGTTCAGATGACACCTCCACATTCAACTTCAGCATCAAACACTTCACAAAGCCTAGTTTCACAATTAAACTCAATACCTTACCTTCAGGCTAATAGGGTTAAAGAGAGAGGCCAAGCAGAGAGGAAAAGAAAATTATAGAGTGAAGAGGTACAAAAAATTTACACGAAGAAAGAAAATTGACAGTGGAGAATGAGCCTCATTTGCTCTCTTTAACCCTTTAGCCCGTGGATTCCATCTGTGTATCTCCAAGAAGGAGGATAGGAAAGGGACAGGGGAGGGCTGTTGAGAGCCTTTAGGACAAGGCACGAGAAACACAAACAGTCCTTCATTATCCCAGAAGCCCTGGTGCATCCCTTCAATACAGCAG
Organism: Chanos chanos; assembly: GCF_902362185.1. Taxonomy (NCBI): domain Eukaryota; kingdom Metazoa; phylum Chordata; class Actinopteri; order Gonorynchiformes; family Chanidae; genus Chanos; species Chanos chanos. Next base: position 32,330,707 of record NC_044497.1, on the reverse strand, counting down.
CAGCAGAAAAACTTAGCTTCTCCTCATGATGACTGAACCTCACCTGACTTGCGTCACACCTGCCTCTGACACAATAACACTGCTTTTCACTTTTTCACTGACGCTTCATATTTTAGGGTCTGAATTTTCGTAGTGACGAACAAACCATTAGAGAATGCTACAGTAAGAGACACCAAACCTTCCATTTAACCACTTACTGTATTGAACATCTGCCCATTTTTGAGTTTTGGTGAGGCAGAAGCAACCCTAAAGCAGATATATAATACAGCTATGGTATAGCACATTGCCAATTTTCCAACTTTTTGGACAAGGTGATTTCTCTTTTGTTTCTTTGGCTGTCTCTAAGTGACTGCAGCTGCTGCATTGTGGGTAGCCGGGGGCTTTTCTTGGGCGGACAAATGTCTGTCTTCCTCGAAGCCTCACCTGAAGACTGGCAACAGTGAGGCGACGGGCATCGTCTGAGGGCGAGGCCACGGGCACCACGAAGGGGCTGTCAGGGATGTGCTCATCATTGAACCTGATGGACACCTCATAATCTCCTGCAAGGGAGGCCGACAAATCAATCAGCTGTATGGTGTGCACAACTTCAAAATCAGAGCACAAACAAGTACAACTCTCATGTTTCACTATGACAGAAAAAAATACTACTGGGTTTGGAACAGTCACTGATCATCTTACCTGGCTCCTGGACAATGTAAGAGACTCCACTGGAACCGTCTTTGCGGTCTTCGAAGGCAATCTCTGCTTTGCTGGGTCCCTCAACAGCAATGGACAGACCTCCAGCCCCAGCTTCACGTGTCCATATACTGAACTCGGCTGGTCACGGAGGAAGCCGGGTAAATAAAGTACTGAAAGTCAACTTCACTACATGCCATGCAATGCCCTCACCCCACACACAGCTGTGCCTGCATTGCTGTTATATTTTAAAGGTGTACGTATCCCCACACCCCACAGAAGCATTTTACCTGGAACTCCGGCCTCTGCTCTCTCCAGGCCTGGTCCTCCTGCACGGACCTTGTGGGCTCCTCCTTCCCCGAGTGGTCCCACAGTGAACTGGAAGGGGCTCCCAGGGACATGCTGGCCTTGGTATTTCACACTGACTGTATGGACGCCCATTTCCGTGGGAACGAAACGGATGCAGTAGGTGTTGTTCTCACCCTCCATGATCTCAGCCTTGTGAACCTTTCCAGAAGGGCTGGTCACTTGAGCAGTCATATCAGCAATGCTGATCTCTGAAGTTACATTTAAAAAAAAAAGAGGAACCAAGAAGTGTTAAAAAAACAAACAAACAAACATTCGACCTAAAGAGATACTGTGATTCACTTCATTAGGGGGCAATTTGACTGAGCCTGGCTGTCAGATTCATTCTTTATGGATCAGGTTCAGCATGTGCAACCTCAGTCACTGTTTTTCCTGTGTTTTGACCCTGCCTGGGACACTGATAGCTAAGGCTTGAGATTTCTTTGAAGAGAACTTACCAGGGATTTTAAGACTTAGATCGCACTGACTGCCAATGTTGGCCACAGATGCAGCTCTTCTCCTTCTGGTGATACTCTCCTTCATCCTGCCTTCTCCAGTCACCTTCACTGTGAAAGCACTTCCTGTGATAAAAGGTAAAGTAGGAGAAGCTCAGTTCACATATTTAAAATGTATATCAATGAGAAGATCAATTAAAATCACACATCATATGCCAGGAAACTGGGCAGTTACCTGGAACATGCTGGTCAGCAAACTTAATGTTGATGATGTAATTTCCTGGCTCAGTGGGACAGTAGGTGACCTTGCAGGTTCCATCCTCCTGGTCCTCAGTATTAATGTCGACCTTACTGGGACCTTCGATGGACAGACTGAGACCTCCATAGCCTAGAACAGAAAAATGAGCCATTTAAAACTCATTCAAAACTCAGTCAGCAGTAATTAAGCCTCGTGAGATATTATGTCTCTTGCTCGCTAATAATGAGCCCCCTTTTACCTGCTTCACGAGTGTCGATGATAAACTCAGCCGGCTCAAAGGTGCGAGCCTCACTCAGGCCCTGGCCATAAACACGCACGCGGCTAGCATCGCCAATCTCTGACTGGTTGATCATGACAGCAATGGGGCTGTTGGGGATATGGCGGCCATTCTTTTTGATGTTCACCAGGTGTTCTCCAATCTCTTTAGGCACAAAAGAGATACCTGCAAAAAACACAATGAGAAACTTGTAGTACAAACATTGTTCTTGTTAACAATTTAATACTGGTCTAAGTCGGTCAAGGACATCTAACTCAGGTCATCAAGAATCCGATAAATTCACAAAACTCTGTGTAGCTTCTCCATTAGCTAAAAATCATGCTCTCTTGCTTTACTTCTGAAATACAGTTGTAAATCTCTCCGTTCAAACCTTGGTAGGTTCAAATTTTTGCGTCTGTTCCAAATTACACTCACCCACATGACCGTTGCGCAGCATTTTAAGCAGGCATGGCTCCTCCCGTCCAGATGGGGTGGTCAGAGAGGCTGTCAGCTGACTGAGGTCCAGCTCTCCAATATCCAAAGGAATGTCTGCAGCTGAGCCCACCTTCAGATGGGACATTCTCATGGAGTCATCACCTGTCAGCAGGGAAAGACAAGCACAAATCTATCATTAACAATGAGCACAAAAAACCCTGCAAAACTCCCAAACAGCACAAAGAGTATTTTAGCATCTGCCCTGTTTGGAAATCATTTTTCTTGCAGCAGGTTAATGGTATGTGTGATATGGAAGGACTGACCTGTGATCTTAGCCACAAAGGGGCTACCAGGAATGTGCTTGTCATTGTACTTGACCAGGATGTTATAGTCTCCAGGAAGGACAGGCAGGTAGGACACGGTGCAAGTGCCATCTTGATTATCTGTGCAGCTGATGTCTGCCTTTGAAGGCCCCTCGATAGCCAAAGACAAGCCACCTAAAAAGGAGGAAGCACATTTATGTCGTACTCATAAAAATACTGCATATATATGAAGAGTTGAAGAAACAACTTTAACTGTCACTTATAACTCTTTTGTATAATAATGAAATTAGAATAAAGTAATGTTTATACTCTGATCAATTCAGAATGATTATTCAAAAAGCCAATACATGTGTATAATTTACATGCAGGCTAAAAGAAAATGGTACATATTTAAAAAAAAAAAAAAAGCTAAAACAGCACCGCCCCCCCCAAAAAACCATAAAAAAGGCTGTTTTACCTTCCCCAGCGTCTTTGGTGTTGACAGTGAACACTGCGGGCTTGTTAACCATGCCATGAATCAGTCCAGGACCATAAGCAGTCACATGTCCACTGTTAACATAGTCCACATAGAACTGCAGTGGACTTCCTGTTTGAACAGAGCATTAGTTTAGGGTTAATGAAACTGAATACCTAAATTATTCCCATCAAACCTTAAACCTCTTCACATTATTCCAAAACCTTTCGTCAAGATTTAAAGTTACAGTATAACTGAAAATTTAAAAAAATTGAGTAAACATCATAGCATCTCATATTCTCCATTTCGTAGAGCTCTCTCACCTGGGATGTGTATTCCGTCATATTTAATATCCATCTCGTGTAACCCAGCCTCAGTTGGGGCATACTTCACAGTGACTGTGCCGTCTTTGTTATCTGTGATGTCAGGCTTGGCCACTTTTCCGGATGGCATTCGCACATCACCTAAGACAAACAATATTGAGTTTATCTCGCGAATTTCCAAAAAACCTTCAGCAAGGCCATGTAAACTTGAGCAGAGATGTATAAAGACACTCACCTGTGATCTCACCCTTCTGGATGGTGAATGGTATGACCAGGTCGAAAGGTCGCAGCCCAGCCACATCTAATCCATTCATGCCCATTGGACGGTCTGTTGCCTGGGGGACAAAATGCATTATTATACAGTTAGCCTGAATTTTGACAATGCTGATAGCTTAATGAGCTAAGCTGTGAACAATGTCACACCTGCATAGGGTCTTAGACCAAGTATGCATAACTCAAGATATGTATCTATCAAAACCAAAAGGCTCCTGAAATACAGTCACACAGTGAAGTCAAAGGCACATACGCCAAGGGAAAAAACATAAAACACAATACAACAACAACATGAAAAGCTATGATGTTTCAGTACACCTACACAAATGATGGGGGAAAGAGGGAAGTGAGGTGAGGGAAGACAAATTAAGGAAATAAAATGATAAGAAGAGAGTGATATTGAGAATGATGACGAAGAGTTATGATGATGTAATGATGATGATGATGAAGATGCAACCATCAAGACTGATACTGCAAGAAAGAATGACATTATGACAGAATGCAGCACCAGGGTCAGTGATTGGGTAGTCTGGAGGCAGGAAGTGGTTTGAAGGCAAAGCGGACAAAAGAAAAGGTGACTAATGGAGACAAACCACAATGACCGAACCAGCATGAGTTTCAGGAAAAACCATGAGGTCGGCACCAACAAAGAGCAACACCCAACACAGAACAAAGACACATCAGTTTTAATGTAGGACCAGCAGCCATTTTGTTAAATGTAGACAAAGTTTCAGTCCACATTCAATCACTCACAAAATGGCTGCCAACATAACATCGAAAATATCCAGTGTCCACAAAAATGTAAACAAAAAACTTTGGTTAGATGACACAGGACCAACACCTGCAGAGAGATATTAAAGTAGCGATAGACGACACGAAACAAGATGTTGCTAAGTGACAAAAATGACACGGAATGGAAGATGTGATTGTGGAGAGTGGGGTATATCACTACCCATGGCTGGCCCATGTTGGGCGCGTAGGCGTACTGCGGGACCTGCGTCTGCTGCATTAGTGGTTCAGTGGAGGCACCTTCCAAAGCCTGAGACAAAGCGACAGATTCATGGATGAAACACTTTTTTCCTCATTATAACTATAGGTCTGACTCACAGAGGGAGGTAAGACCGCCAGGAGGCTATCGAGCAGGAATTAAGTTCACAGGAGTTAATTAAGTCATAAGTAAAGACTTCATATGAGTCAAAAATGACATGTTATGAAGCAGTGATGACCAGAAGAAAGAAATTAATATTAATGGATAGGCCGGGAAACCTAGAACTCATCCCACACGAAACGGAACACATCAGTTCTGAGGCAATGTAAGGGTGCAGTAGACGAAAATCACTAGTGTGCTGAATGAGAGACTAAAGGTCTTGACTACATGTGCCTTTTTCAAGTTAGCACCTTGAGTAACCAGTGTCTTTTGTTTTTTTACTTTTGAAAGATAATGTGCAGTATGAATACCCTAAATAAGCTGCTACTAAACTGAATTAGAGAGCAATTCAACATATTCAGAGATATGTGAAAAGTATGCATGTATCCTCAAAACACAGTCCCATCAATATATATAAATTTTAATTTGTCATATCATGGCTCAGGGTAAATGTGGTAAAGTTAGACCATCCTTGCCGGGTTTTGCAGGGCTACCCTATATCACCTAATTTAATACAGTTTCTATGTTAAGGTCAAGGCAAACGATATAAGATTAAGAAATCTTGATATCTGTACATACCGTGACCTGGAAGGGGCTGTTCGGAATGTGTTCCCCTCCAAAGCGCACACAGATGACGTACTTCCCAGGCTGTGGGGCCGTGTAGAAGATGTCAAAAGTTCCATCCTCGTTCTCAACCACATCCACATCCACCTCTGCTCCATCTGGAGTGCACACTGTGCACGTCACCTTGCCTTTCCCAGCAGCCTTTGCATCCACAGTAATGACTGTCTGTTCTCCAATTTGAATAGTGGGTCCCACTCCAGCTCCTGAAGGATACCAAAACGAGTGTCTCATTTTTCAAAACTCGCACAATTTTTTGACTTAAGTGATGTACTAATGTTTAGTCTCCATCCCTCCTTGGAAACATTCAGACATGCAACTGGCCTACGACGAAACATGACGCTGACACTGAGGGAACAGACAGGATACAGTAACTGAAAACGTCTGAAAACTCTACCCTACCAGCTCAGAAAACTGCTTTACTTTTAAACATTTCTGAATGTTTTCTTTTTATACTGTTAAGGAAGGGTAGTAAAATAAAACTAAAACGGGTAATAGTTAGACACAAAGGGTGAACTGACTATTTTGTATAAAACCTGATATGTAATTTTTAAAGGACAAATGAAAATGTTTTTTAGGGTGTCTGTTACCTCAGTTGTCTGAGCACTCTGTCACTTATTAATACAATCACTAACATGAAGTAGTATATAAAGGTAAACAAATAAAAAAGCTCCAGGCTTAACATTATATAACATAACTCAGATGACCATTCCACCTCACAGGCATAGGAAAGTAGAGCTCAAGTTAGTCATTAGTCAACTAACTCCAATGGAACATGCTGTTTGTTACACCAACCAGACAGAGAGAGAAATGGGAGGGGCAGACAGAGAGAGAGAAAAAGACAAAGGGCTGGGTACCCCCTACTGAACAGCAGCCGCAATGATATAATGTTAAAATGTTGTCACTACTCCGTGTATCACCAATCTATAAGAGGTTACAGAGGAAATACCACAATGCTCCTCCATGCTACAAAACAAGATAACTGATACGCCCAGGACTTCTGCTGAATGGAGTGAGAGTACAGTGAACTGGAAAAGACAGGCCCTTTCTTAAGAGGGATGGCGCCGTTGTGCATGCAAAAAAATACAGTCAAAAATCTGATACAAGACATTTATCGAAGCGCTTACCCAAACCGTGACCTCCAATTGAAACTGAGAAATCGTGAAAAGCAGAGAGCGAAAAAGTGAGAAGTAAAAAAAAAAAATCAGTGCAATAAAACAAAGGCAACAAATGTGCTCGAAAAGAATGACTGGGGAAAATAAACAAACAAACAAACTAAAAAAAAAAACAGCATGTGATGGGAATGTGAGCAGCGCTGCACAACAGGTGTGTCCAAGTGGGAGTAGCACACACACTAAATACGCAGTCACAATATACACAAACACTGCATGTGTATCCTCCTAAAATGTGTGAAGGTTTTCAATGTCACGTATTTAAATTATGTGCATGTGTGAACGGCTAACTGATTTGTGACCAGTTTTTACATGTGGTGTGTACCTGTAACAGTGCATTTGCTGGCATCTCCAGTGGGAACAGCTCTGATACGGTAAGGAGAGTATGGAATCTCATCTCCACCGTACTTAATGAGGATGGTGTAACGACCAGTCATGTCAGGTACGTAAGACACAAGGTAGGTCCCATCCTGATTGTCACGAATGTTGGCCTTCTTTGGTTTCCCTTCTGGATCCTAAACAATTGAAAGAAATCTTCAATGTGTCATGTCTTGGTAAAAAAAAAAAATGCACCCCAGCTGACCACTTTTATGTTGTGTACTCATCAATTAGACCAGTGTTTTAAAACATAGCCTTGATGACCCAAAAGACTGAATTCTTATCTTCAACTCATTACTAACAGAACTGATGTCTGATAATTAACAAACCCTTAATCAGAAGGGTAAACAGAAGGAAACATTGAAAGTTCTGTCCAGCAAGATGCCAGGACTGGGTTGAAAAAACACTGACTATTCAGGCCCGCACTTGAAAAAGCACCACACGAGGAGTAAGACAACTGCACTCACAGTGATCTGGACTGCCAGGAGTCCTTCCCCTGCATCTTTGGCATCGATAGTGAACTCCACAGGCATACTGGCAGGCACTCCCGTGGTATTTAGTCCAGGGCCGCTGGCACGCACCTTACTGGCATCGTGAGTGGGAAGAACCTTCACCTTATAGGGACTGAGAAAGAGAGAAAAGATGCGGTGGAGGGAGGGGTTAAAGAATGAGGACAAGAACAGGGAGAGAGTTATTTAAACTAGAACATGAAACTATTTGGCTCTACACTAAGCATGATAATATTGATAAGTGTGTGTTTGTATGTACCTCCGTGGAATTTCCTCATCAGCATACAGCACATTTATTGAGTACGGCCCTTCTCTAGTGGGCACGTAATTCACAGTGTGAGTCTGATCTCCATTGTCCACTATCTCAACTGGCTCCACAACTCCTTTACAAAACACAGCAGGGATCAGACAAAATAATTAATCAAAGTACACAAAATATATTAAACACACAAAAAATAAATGTAATAAAGCTGCATGTTTTGCCATGGTGACAACAGTATACAGTTACTCCAGAGGGCTGAGAGCCTAAGCACTACGACTCAAACTAAACAATGAGACTGTTTCCTCACCTTTAGGTCCTTGCACTCGGACCTGCAGTGGGGCCACTCCCGCCTTACTGGCGTCTACAGTGAAACTCTGGGGAATGTTGGCTCGCACATTGTTACCCAAGCCCTGACCTTGACATTTGACCTTTGTGGCATCAACTGTGTCATGGACAGGGACAGAGAATGGGCTCCCTGTATAAATATAAGAAAGAGAGAACAAAACATAGGAGTTAGAGATCGACAGAAATGTAAAAAAGACACAAGTAAAGCCCAGTTTAATCAGCACAGAGCTAGGAGTTTTAGGATAATGCAGATCTCAATGAACTGGCTAAGACAAGAATCAGGATAAATGAATATACTTACCAGTAATTGGCTGGCCTCCATAAGTTATGTTAAGGTTGTAGGTGCCTGGCTCATATGGTATGTACTCAACAGAGCAGCTGCCATCTTTGTTATCAGTGCACGACATCTTAGCTTCAGATGGGCCCTCCATGGCCAAGCCCAGTCCACCAGTACCTGCCCCACTGCGATGGGAAAGAAAGTGTTGTTAAGCAACATTCCCTGAGCTTACAGACTGATATGATCTCAGTCAAACAAAAACATGCTACACTGCTCTGTCAATGCTATGGGCATGTATTACTGATATAGTGGGCTAGACTATCGGAGCCTGCAGATAAAGCCAAATGTTTATTTGTTTATTTATTTTACCGTGTCTCCACAGTGAACTTGTTGGGTTTGTTGGTGGTGCCACACTGTAGTCCTGGGCCATGCACACGCACACGGGCTGGGTCACAACCCTCCGTCACAGGCACACGGAATGGACTTTTAGGCACTGGGGCATCATCATAGGAAACCTCCACACTGTGTACACCTGACAGACAAACCTCACATAGTTCATTCGGCTCTAAGACTAAACATTGGTTCCATTTATCAATCAGATAAACAATTCTTTAAGCTATGGTAAAGAGATACTATAGACTTGTATGTCCCTTGTCATTGCTTCAACTAAAAGTTCCAGATATAAGACCAAATCCTCACCCTCCTCATAGGGAGTGTACTCTACTTGGTAGGTGCCATCTCCAAGGTCCCTGATGAGAGCATCAGTGCGATTGCCAGATGGGTTGTTGATGGCAGTCTTGATGTGGTTCCCGCCAGTCTTTGTGAGGGACCGAGCATCGACAGTGAAGTCTGTGGTGGCTTCCCGGAAAACTCCTGTAAAACAAAAAAACAGATAGTATGAGCTGGGGCAGATTCCACGTCTCTACTTAAACAAGATTTGAAGTGATTCTGACTCCAGATGTGGCAAAATTCTTTTCCTTTATATTCTTCAATGTCATTATCTACCTTTGCCCTCCACACCAGGTCCAAACACCTTCACGCCGCTGGAGTCCACTGCAGGCTCTACATTCAGCCTGGCTGGGAAGTTTGGCACATCCTGGCCACCGTAGCGGATGGTGAGTGTGTATGCTCCTGGATACAGGGGGATGTAAGTGATGGTGTAAGTTCCGTCTCCATTGTCCTGGATGTGCACCTCTGCCTCAGTACCATTGTCTGAGATGATCTCAATGGTCAACTCAGCTGGACCAGCATTGGTGCAGTCAACCACAAACTGACCAGGCTCCCCAACTTTGGCTCGTTCCAGGCCTGGTCCAGAGCAGCGGACCTGAGGATGGGAGAGACAGTGTGTGAGACAGTCTTTGAGAGAGAGAGAGAGAGAGAGAGAGAGAGAGAGAGCAAGACTCATAGACTGTCTTAGTCTATATTCCCTATAGCTAGGATAGGCCTTAGATATTTACATTTGACATAGTCTTACATTTACAAAACATCTCTAGAATTTCACATATTTTCAGAAAATCTTACTAAAAAGGGGAAATCATGTAAACATCTTTCCTCACCTTGGATGGGTCAGTTGGAGCCACAGCCTCGACTGGGAATGGACTGCCTGGGATGGGGGCTCCATCGTAAGTGAGCTCCACCTCGTAAGGCCCCTTGTCTCTTGGGATAAAGCGAACTTGGCTTGTCTCAGGGCTCAGACCTGGTTCTACCTTGCAGGGTACAGATTTGCCTGCTGGGCCAGTGACCTTTGCCCCCACCTTACCCTGACCCCCAGCACCCTTAGACTTAACAGTGATATCTTGGTCTTTTCCGACAGTCATCTCTGAAAAGCACAGGAGGTTAGGAGTTAGTTATATACTGGTTTTCACAGCAGTGCCCACAACACAAGAAAAAACAAGGTTTAACCATTTACGATCACTAAAATTAAGTCCAGCAGTTCAATTAAAATTACACAATGAACACAGCTAAGACCAAAGCAAGGCAAAGAATAAAAGTAAATGGTAGAAACTTACTGTCTCCAAGGCCTGACACCTTTATCTTGCTGAGGTCCAAGGAAGGAGCCACAGGCACAGAGAAAGGGCTCTTGGGAATAGGGTCACCTCCATATGTGACATTGACACCCATGTTACCCTAAGAAAGAAAAGTAGGATTGAGCACTGTGCTATTAAAAGATGGATGTTACACAAAATACACTATTATTCTCCCCGGTTATTCCATTCACGTTTCCAATTTACGAAGCAATTTTGCAGACTTAAATTTCATCTTGTAATGTGTTCCTCACCTGTTGTACAGGCGTGTATTTGACAGTGTAGGTGTTGTCATGGTTGTTGATGATGTCAAAGTCACGAACAACGTCGCCCTTAGTGGGCCCTGTGAACTGAGCATCCAGCTTGGCCTTGCCAGCACCCTTAGTGTTCACAGTGAAGTGAGTGGGTTTGTTCAGCTCCACACCTGGAACAAAACAGAGACATACAGAACAGCATTACTACATTAAAGATCATTAACTGATTATCACTTGGAACTGCAACCGCCCTATTTGTTGCTGCAGGAAGCACGAACATAACCTTCACCTTTGAAGGAACTACAGTAGTAAAAAAATCCATGGGAATCAGAAATATTGATCTCACCACTGCGGTTGAGACCAGGTCCCTCAGCTTTGACTTTGCTGGCATCATGAGAGGGGTCAACTTTGATTCTGATGGGTGTCATAGGAATGGCCTACAAAACATAAAAGAACTGAGAACTGAGCACAGGTCCAAAGCCACATGCATGCACACACACACAGAAACACACAGACACACACACACACACAACGATCTGATTTGTTACCTGATCAGCAAACAGCACCATGATGGTGTAGGTGCCAGCACCTGGAGGAGTGTATTTGACAGTGAACGTGTCGTTATCATTTCTGATGATGTCAAAGTCGATATCAGCCTCAGCTGCACCCACGACACCTGGAGAACACTTAATTCCAATGCTGATGTCACCTGGAGAGAGACCGAATGGAGGGAAGGGATACCAACATCAATGCCTCAGACACTATATCACAGGTAGCAAAGTGGAATCATTGTGAGTCAGATCATTCAGTCATACTTTAAAGTATTATTTAAGGCACTTTAAATATGAGCCAGCAGGCCGCATGTATTTGAATGTTACTTTACCCTGTCCAGCCTCAGCGCAGTCTACAGTAAAGTATGTTGGCTCAAAAGCTTTCAGGCCAGTCTTGGCAACACCAGGTCCAGATACTTTGACTTTGTTAGGATGACAACCAGCCCCAATGTTCATCTACAAAAGAAATTGAGGAAAAATGGCAAATGATGTTATGCAAGTAAATTATGTGTTCCAAAATAACCTAACATTTACAGACTTTAAGATTATTTCATTAAATATATATGCAGTCTTGATATGAGAAATATAAGACCCTGCCTGACTAACAATTGATAAGTTGATGCTGTAATGAAATTTTCAGTGTCTGCAGGTATTTGGTCTGTGGTGACTAACCCTGAAGGGGCTTTCAGGGATGTTGACTCCGCCCCAGGACACCATGACAGTGTGTTTGACGGGCTTGCGTGGGGTGTAGCTGCAGCTATAGGTCCCATTGCCATTATCCTTCACCTGGACATCCACTGGGTTTCCATCTCGATCCTGCGAATCAGAAAACCCAGGGTTGATCAGTGCTCTGTTCATCCAAAGTCCTGTTAAGTAGAATATCCTTAAGTTTGTCGAACTGACAAACTAAAATACATGCCTGAGCTTGGATCTTCAGAGGAGCTTTTCCAGCCTGTTTAGCATCCACGGTGAACTCAGCAGGCTTACCCACTGACAGTCCTGTGCTCTGAAGACCGGGACCATAGGCTTTCACCTTAAACACACAGAGACCACAACTTAACCCATCAATTCATAAAAACAGACCGACACTTTAAATGAACTCAGATATGTGGCCAGGAGCAGCCAAAAGGGGTTTTAAAAAGTTTATTGCACAGACAAAACCAATTCAATTCAACCAATTTTCAGTTACTCAATACTCTGACTGAGGTATTCTGGTTAAAGGCGGATCAGTTCAAATCAAACAAGATGATAAAACAGACAGTACAATCCCTGTGTAATGGTTGTGGGTGTATTGTTCTGGGCTCTACCTTGTCTGGGTGGAAGTCTTTTCCAGGGGCTGGTAGGATTTCAGCCATGAAAGGGCTGTGCTGGATGTCCTCATTCTTACAGAGGACATGCACAGCATACTCTCCAGGTTCTGTTGGCCAGTACCGTACATCACAGGATCCATCACCCTTATCATCACACTCAATCTTAGCTGGTGATGGTCCCTCTACAGAGAACCCTGTATGAAATGGAAAACATTGGATAAGAACGTTTTACTGTCACATTCTTAGCTGTCGAGAGTTTAACCTTAAACGTAGAGAAACGGGAAGTTAATACCGTAAGCTAAACCCACCTAATGTGCCAACGTCATCTCCAACTGCCTCCACCACAAAGTCAGCAGACTTGCCAACTACACCACCCTCCAATCCTGGACCCCATGCCCTCACCTTCTGTGGCCCTGCCTCACCTCCAATCTTAACCTCAAATGGGCTGAGAGCAGAGGGATTGATTTAGGAAGAAGGAATGTAAAATAGACAGAACATACATTTTTTGTTTCAGCACTCAGAGATATTTATATACTGACTGATCAAGGATAAGTCATTTTTATTGGTTGCAGCTGACAGAGTTACGGTTAGCAAAAGTTTTAAATACCAAAGTAGTCTTTCAAATCTGAAATAACAGTGGCCTCACCTGCGAGGAATGTGCTGACCGCCCCATGTAATGGTGATGATGTAAGTTCCTGGGGTAGTGGGGTAATACTCAAAGCTATAGACTCCATCTCCCAGATCCTTCTTCTTACAAGGTTCCTCCAGTCCCTCTGCAATACACACACACACACAGACACAGACACAGTGAGATACAACCTCAATGAACAGTTTGAGCAGTCCTGGGCATGTTACCATCAGCTGCTCTACAACATTAAGTTTCAAATTTGAGAAAGGCAAATTTTCAATCCAAACACAGAAAATGTCAAAATTTCCAGTTCCTGCTACAATCCTACCATGTGGTATGAGGATTTCATTAAATCTTTATGACATTAATGAAATTTCACGAATATATTTCAAGACAAGGCCTAGTTACTTGAGTGATGATTTGCTGCCTCATGAAATTGACCAATAGGATGGGTGGGAAGTTGGAAGGGAAACAAAGTGTGATTATTGTCCACTTACTTGGTCCTTTGATAGTGACTTTCAGGTCTCCTGTACCAGCTCCTTTTGTATATACCTTGAACTCTGCAGTCTCCTTAATTCTCAGGCCTTTGGGCTGCAGACCACGCCCCTTAGCTCTGCAAAGGCTGGGGTTGCAAGCTAATTGGAAAAGAGAAGGTTTTGAGAGATCTAGTAACTACATGAAGTATTTCTGTCACACTCAAATCAAACTTCTCATTTGTGATCTGTTAGATGCCAGGGCTTCAACTACAAAACTCATTCTGTTCTTTATACTCTGTTGCAGACAGGAAATACTTGTTGGAGATAGTGCACTGAAGGATATATGGCTGCTTATCTACTTCACTTTGAGTCTAAAAATTACCATGGGAAAAGGTTCCTTATGACCAAAGGGAAGACAGTGTGGCAACAGTGACAGTACATAACACGAGGAAACAGGTTTATGCCAGTGTCTGATAATAAAAGCTATTATTAATACCGCTAAAGTACTCATGTGTCATTTCAATATGAGTCATTGAAAAAGATCCAACAAATGTGGAATGAACGACTCAGAAGGGAAAAAAAATGTGTCTATACTTACGGGAAAAAAAAAAAAAAAACCTATCAAAGACATTGCAAACCTATCCCTGCCAAAAAGTATGCCAAATGAGAACATCAGAAGGTTCTGTTTGTCATTAAAATAACGAATATTTTTTTATTGGTTTCACTTGCTGATTTTAGTGGCAGTGCAGAGGAGATTTGCTGCCCAAAGCAAAACCATGCAGTTCACCAACAATAAGCAGCAGATCAAGTACCCAATAAAGCTCCAAGGAAACAGGAAATGACATCAGAAGCCAAGAGGCTGATCCAAAGAGACAGGAAGAGATATCACTTGACAAAGATGACACGAGTCTATCAGGAGAAGAGACAGAAGCAGCAGTGAAGAGATACTGTCCAACAAAGAGTGCAAAATAGAGAAAGAGCCGTTTAGACAGGCATACGAATCAACGAGGGAAAAAAACAGTAAAGCTTCGCACAAGAAGCTAAAGAGGACAAACAGGCTTTACAAATAAATACTATTAGGTCTATTTCCCTCTGAAGGCCTTTCAGTGGCTTAACTCCACCTCCATCCATTCTCCATCCACCCCATCTACACCAGCTCCCATTTTTATGCCTCTTGCCCTACATGCATCGCCCCTCTAGTTAGCTCTCTCACCTTCTCCCACAGTGACTGTATATGGGCTCTTGGAGATCTGGCCACCAGCAAAGGTGATATAGATGGTGTGCTGGCCCTCTTGGGTGGGCTTGTAGGTGCAGCGATAGCTACTGTTGCCTTTGTCCTCAACATGGCATTCTACTGTGTCCTTCTTGCCACTGGGGTCCACAATGACCACCTCAACCTCGCCCACGCCTGCACCTGAGAGAGTGTATGTAAGAGTTATTTAGTAATGTTTTAGCCAGACTTTTTTTTTTTAACATAGAGAGGTGCTAAAGCATGTTCTATATATATGTATTGTCTTTAAACTGCTTACCTGCTGTGTAAACATCAAAGTAGGTGCTCTTGTTTGCAATGTTCCCTGTGGCCTCCAGTCCAGGGCCTTGGGCTGTGACTTTGCTGGAATCTCCCTGCGCCATTCCCACAGCCACTTCAAAGGGACTCTTTGAAATGTGCTGTCCTGCGAATAGCACAGTCACCTAGGAGACGTGACAGGGATCAACATTTAACCAGGCAGTGCAATAATCATGAAAGCGTTAAACTGGAAATTCCATACTGTTTTCAGTAACTGACAGATACTATTAGATTATCTCAACATAACATCATTTGTACCAGTAGAGAATCATTACCTTGTGCATTCCAGTGACTTTGGGTATGTAGAATACTGAGTAGGTACGATTTTTGTCATTGTTAGGAGTCACTTTAGCCTAATAGGAGAGAGAAAAATGAACACAGTTAAACTGTCATTAAAAAATAAAAGCATAAAGGTGTTCACTAACTAAGTAAATTCTCTGACTTAAAAATTTCGTTTTGAGTGAGGTATTATGTCTAAAGAAATTGTTCTAAGTCAGAGAGCTGATATAAGACAATGTTTATTTTAGAGCATTAGGTATGCTATTGTGTCTGTGTGCTCAGGCTGTCTTCACACCTCCTCACGGTGTCCAGCAGGGTCCTCCACATACACCAGCACCTCACCCATGCCAGCACTGATTGTCTCAACAGTGAATACAGCCTTCTTCATCACCACATTACCAGTAGGCTCAATACCTGACCAGAGACAGCAGGGTTTCAGCACATACAGGGTTTAAAATACACTCTCGTATTACTGGTTAAATAACACTCCCTGGCTCAGCCTTTAGAGTCAGGTAACAGTACTTTCAGTTAGAATAGCAGTGATGGTATAACATCTAATCCATAGTGTCAGTGAGCCATACTAACGGGAACGATGTTAACATGACCTGATCAATTATGCCACTGCAAGCTTACCTGGTCCATAGGCACGGGCCTTTTTGGGATTGAGTTTGGGGCGCAGGGGGGCACCAGGCTTGAGTTTGGCTTTGGGGAATTGAGACAGGTAAGTCATGACAGAGTGCTCATCCACATTGGGATCAACAATCTCCTCTGGGGTGATGACCTAATATTCAAAAGGAGGAAAAACAGGGAATATAGAGATATGAGCTAAATGGGACATATAACAAGTATAGAACAGCCTGATGGTATCGTGACTGTCACTGATCAACAAGAGGAAATATGGTGTTAGTGTTATGAATTGCTATGACAACCGCCATCACTCGCGACAGACTGGCAGCCAACAGACAAACCACATTTTTGTAAGCTCTACTTGTACCTAAAGAAGGGAAATTCTGTCAACCACACAAGCAAACGACAGTACACAATACACAGCGCCTGGCACGCAATCTTACCAAACACCAAAAGCCTGAGCTGCAGGCACCTTTAACCAGAATACCTCAGTAAGAGTATTGAGTAACTGAAAACACTCATATGAAACCATTTTCATTCAAAGGAAGTGCCTGGCTTGGTGATCATGTTTTCAGGTGTATAATCTATAAATTAACTTTTAAAACAATGCACTGAAATACAAACTGTTATAAACAATGATTTCTAAAAACACACTAAGGTTTTTAAAGATGTCAACTAGGCATTGAATGATGTGTATAGAATGCTGAATGTTGTGTCCTCATTTCACCTGTAGTTAGCACAACTGCACAGAAACTCGGGTGCTACAGTCTCAAAACCCTCGACCACTTCTTTTATTTGAGTCATGGTGTAACCACAGCCACCAGTACAGGAATAAACTGTCACTTTTGCCCATGTGTTTGCTAGAATTAACAACGCAACCATTTCTGCATGGACATCTACAACAATCTCCACATCCACACTTCCTTTCAACAATTTCCTATTTTATCAATCATTCACAGTCACATTCTAAAGAATGCTTGAATGAGCTCTGAGGCTTACAGTTAAGTATACAGAAGATGTGTTTAACGTTTCGTACGGATGCCTTTGTTCAGTTATTTTTTGTGAACTGAAAAAAAAAAGACCAACAATTTGTCTATCAAATGGATCTTTGTAGTTGTATGTACAGTCTTTTATATACAATGTTAGCTGTGAAGGCAACTATACTTTTGGCTATTGAGATGGCTCTGATTCTTGGAATACACAATATTCATGAATAAAGACAGAATGTGACCTGTGTCATTTATAATTTGCTTTGTAAATCCTAATACAACAAAGCATGATTGCTTTGTCTCTATATTGGTCATGCAAGATACACAAGATATACACTAAGTGTACTTAGTGAGTATCATAACAGATATGCCAAAGACAATTTTTTTTTTTAATCTGCATTCATACCTGGGGAACACCCAGCCAATCGTCTGCCTGCTGCATGGCCTCACGTGCATTATCCACAGGTTTAGTTTGATCCCAAGAATCCCAATCAGGACACAGACCTACAGGGAAGAAACATCATTTTATAGATAGGCAAACTACAAACCACTAACCAAACTACTTCAACCACGATGGACAGAGCTTTTGTTGCCCTTTTTGGCAAGCAGCAAATTGTAATGTTCCTGTTCCTACTCCCATTACTGCACTCTCTCCCCCCTTTCTCTCTCTCTCCCTCAATTTGACGACCACCTTGTTCCAGGTTCCTGATCAAATTACACAGGTATGCCAAACATCTCAGAAATGTAAACAGCCCTGTGGCCCAATCCCTTTTAAAATGAGCCACACTGGGGGTTGAACCAGCCGTCTCAGTTCTCAGCACCCATCTGTGACCCTCTGCCTCCCTCCACCCCCCACCCCCCCTCACCTGGGGCACAGCTGTCCACCAGAGCTCCAAGGGCCTTGCCCGACTGCCAGTCGCGGCTGAAATTGGTGATGGGCAGCTCAGGCAGTTTGTTCTGGATCCATCCGAGCAGCCTCTGCTTGGGTGTCTTCTGTTTGTTGTCGTCTGCATCCTCCTCCTCGTCCCACATGGGCATGGAGATGGAGTAGTGCAGGATGAGAGTCCATATCAGCCCCAGGATCAGCTTCAGGTTCCCATCCACTATGGCTTTACTGTCTGAGAACAAAAACACACACAGCCAATAGAAGGGTAAGTTAGAGAGGGTAAAAAAAAAATGAAGAGGGAAATGAGGTATAGTGATGAGTGTAAAGGAAGGGAAAGTGTGTGTGTGTGTGTGTGTGTGTGTGTGTGTGCATGTGTGTGCATGTTTGGGGGCAGCTACTGAAGGCAGAAAAGTTGAGTAACTGTTTTCAAGATATAAAGCTCTTTTTACAAATTTAAAGAGCTTCCAACAACTGAAACAAATGATGTGAGGATTTTTACATGTAGGTGCCCCCCCACACACACCCACACGCACACACGCACCCACACGCCCACACACCCACACACAGTCATCTAATGACCCTGCTTTCTATAAGTAATACTCGAGTTATTAAGACTGTTTACATTTTTTTCTTGAATGCACGTTGCCTACTGGCATGGGTCCAACCCCAGAGTGTGGAAGATATGAATAAAGGCATAAAGCCCTGGGTTTAAGCATGCAGGGAGCTGTTATTGTCTCATCTGTGGGGCATTTAAGGACAAACTCAATTCAGCTCCTTCCAGAACACCCTGTTACAGAAGAACTCCTGTGCATGCTGCAGAAGACTGAAGCAACAGCCTGTAGACTCAGTCAGCAAGGAGGAAGTAAAACTGGCCCTCCCTGGGTGCCTCCACCCTTTATCAAGGGTAGACGCACACATACCAACACACACACACACACAAAATTACATTCACACTTGCCTAACTTACTCATTTCAACACTGGGGTATGCAATCTTTCACACTTTCTCTGTATATCACAAACTGTTAGAGCACACACCCATCCAGCCAAATGAGAATGGACAACATATGCCCTCCATGTATCCTGAGTCAGTGCTGACGGTAAAAATGCGATTTATGCACTGGACTAGATGTGTAAAGATAACATGGATGATTACTGACTGTTAGTGCAGTTTTGCTTTCAGGGGAGGGGTGGGGCAGATAGGGCTTTTCCTGTTCTAACTGAAGCGTGCTCCCTGATGAAATGGATGGGAGTTGAAATAAGCTTGACTGGTATGAGAGAGGAAGCAGTTTTCAGTCTGAGTCCACCCTCCCCAACACACAGCTTAACAGTTAGAGAGAGAAAGCAAAGATCAAAAATGACATTATTACATCACCTTCATGGAATTCATGCAGACTAGACAACATGTTTGTTATACAGCTTCAGATTTAATGAGCTTAGAGAGTGTGCACTTAGACATCTCTCTCTCCCTTCTACTTTTTGTCTCCCTGTCCGTCTGTGAATCTCCCATCTGTTCATTGGTCTAACCGTCCATCTCATTCTTGGTCTCAGCAGGGAAGGTTAATTGTTCATGTGTGTATTGTCTAAGACCAGACTAAATGCTTCCTCTCCACATTGCCAGACAAAAATAGCAACTACTACATGTTAAATTAACATGCTGCTCATAACACTGCAAACCATAAGAAAGGGATACAGAATTATGAACAATAAACCGACGTAAGTAGAAAGTGATGATGGTCATTTCAGAGTGTATTAAGAAATATTTTTGGATATCACTCTTGACCCCCCCTCTGGTTACCTAACAACCCTACTTTTGCCATGTAAAACAGCACATTTGCACTTTTTATTTTTTTTATTTTTTATTTTTTTAAGAGAATGGTTTATAAACCTCAAATCCCCAAAGTCTGCTGGAATCTGGTCTGGCTTCTGTGAAGTGGCGATCTGAACTTTTTTTTCCAGATTCTCTATCTGAAGGCTACAGCACTGGAGATTGTTTTCAGACCTCAGGGAAATAAAATGGAATTTATGGACCCAGAAAAAGAACCCTTCTTGTCCTCAGACCTTTAAAGAACATGGGGAGAAATGCAGGCTGCTTTTCTAAGGCTTCCAAAAAAGCAAAAGTTCACTTACTAAGTAGAACATCCAAAAGCTCACCATCACATATTCACACACAGTTACACTACTCACAGCAGAGTGGTCAAGAGAAAAAAAAAAGTGTGTGGATGACTGACCAAGCCCAAAGCCCAACAACTGTTCTGTTGCCATGACAGCCTGGACAGTGATTCGATCTGTATGACAACAGGGTGGCTACTACTGTCTGACTCACTCTCACAGCAAGACAGAAAAAACAAAGGGTTAGAGAGAGAGAGAGAGAGACAGAGAGACATATAGACCAACAAATAGAAAGAGAGATAAAAAAAAAATGTGGAGAGTGATGGAAAATCTTGTTCAGTCTGCTATGTGGCAAGCAAGTTGGAGCTTGTCAAAACAATTAAAAACTATGGACTTGTTAAATGTGTTATTCAGTGCCGGGATGGTCCTGACACTCCTGACACAGCACTGTTGTGCAACATGAAAAGAGATAGACAGGCAGTATCATATTTCAAAAAAAAAAAAAATTCTGTTCATCTACTTCGCCTTAACTCAACCAACATCAACCCCTCTTCTATTTTTTTAAGTCTCTAACCCACACAGTATACTTTCTCATTCAATAAACCAACAGGCCAAGGAGGAATTCTACGCCCCCTATATGGTAAAGAGGACATGATGACAGATTCAGTACACGTCAACTATGAAGTGGCAGCAGCAGATTAAAAAAAAAAAAAATTATGATTCCACAAACAGTAACTGAGACTCAAAGTTGAGGTTGGCCCTTGAAAAACTAAGATACGATCTTTACTACCTCAAGCCTAATGGATAGGGCATTTCATCCATTCCATAGACACCAATGACCCACAAAACCCCACTGTGGTGATGAAAGAATGTATAGTCACATCCAGAAACATTATAGAGGCAGTGTTGTTTTGGGTTGAGGGTGAAGAATTGGGATCTGGTGACGTACGTCACACTGCAACAAACATATAAACCATGACAGGAATCTGAGTAGTATTCCCACCACAGTACCAGGAACTCTGTCTTCACACTGGCCTTTTTTGGATATGGACACTCTGAGGCATTCATCCGTTTAAAAAGACAAATTCCCAAAACATGATTACACAGAGAGAGAAGGGGAGAGAGGGAGAGCGAGAGATGAAAAGATGTAGAATAGAGAGAAAGGACAAGGGGGTGGGTTGTCAGGGGGGGTGGGGGGGTGGGGGGGTGGGGTTTGGGGGTGGGGGGCAATTCTGTTCTAGCCATTTCAAAGCTGTGACGCATCATGTCTGATATGAGCCACAGAATCCCTCAAGCAAAATTCCCATGACTCACCGTCTCTGTAGACATGCTATTAGACAGCACCTCTGACATCAGCACTTAACTCTGACCCTCTATTCACTCACCTCTGTTCTTCACCATCCTAACACTGTCCTGGTATTTGGTGCAAAGAAAAAAAAAAAAAACCTCTGAG
The DNA here is from genome assembly GCF_902362185.1 of Chanos chanos. Classification (NCBI taxonomy): domain Eukaryota; kingdom Metazoa; phylum Chordata; class Actinopteri; order Gonorynchiformes; family Chanidae; genus Chanos; species Chanos chanos. The sequence goes on along the minus strand of NC_044497.1, from coordinate 32,309,044 downwards.
AAGACCTGAGCATTTTGTTCTGAATGACCGTCCGACATATCCCAATAAAATGTTCTAAAACCACACTGAGTTTTACCTCAGGCGTCCAAATTAACAGACTGATCAACTGATGGTGCAATAAGCCACACTGTGACAGAGGAAGATTCCTGCATGCATTCCAATAAGATCATCATCAAGCTGGTCTGGACTCCTCCCTAGAAACAGTCACCATGGGAGACACAGAAAACACTCATGGACATTAACCCTTTCACTGCTAACCCTTGGGGGCAACAGCATAGATACTAACTAAACATCATGAACTCAGTAAAGCACTGCTAAAATATTAAGATTATATGGGTACAGCTGGTTTCAATGTCTGAGTATCTTGTCTGTCACATCTTCAAATGTGACTAATAGACATAAATGTTTAAAGAAACCAATGTGTTGAACTGAGATCAAATTGTGGGGAAAAAAAAAAACGGCCAATTCAGGAAAGACTTCTGAAATAGGGCACATCCAAAACATGGTTCTGAAAGCATGAACTCCACGAGCAAACTTCCTCTTTCTTTCCTTTCTGCTGCTTCCAAATGTCCCTCCCTCCCTTTCTCATTCCCTACTTCTCCCTCCCTCTCCTTCTCCCTCTCTCTCTTTGGAAATGTTCCCCTTGGTTTTTTAGCCTTAAAAGGGCAGAAGCAAACTTGATCCTGGCAGGCCACCCATTCCCCTGCTCAGAGGTTTCTGATTACAGCAGAGAGAGGGAAGGAGGGAGGGAGAGAGGGAGGGAGGGAGGGAGGGAAAAAAAAAGACTAGAACACTGAAAACTGCTGTGTTTGGACTTTTGTAAAACCCCATATTGACAGTGTTGGATTGTCATTTGGCTGCCCTTGTCCTGCAGCTGGATGGATACCAGACCCAGCAGCATAACCTCCCATCAGAGTGTATGACTGTGTCCACAGACAAAAAAGCAGTGCACGCGCACACACAGACACACGCACACAGTGGGTAAAGACAGTTGAATGTGCCTGTCCATCTACCTCTTACATGAAAAGTTCTAGCTCAACTCCAGAAAATCACTCAAACTCTGCATGCATATGCAAGAAGCTGGAAAGCCATTTGAAAAAATTAACGCACATCATTACAGCCGCACTGATAAGCCCTGCTGATGTGATAAGAGCAGCCGCTCAAAGAGAAGTCAAGCTCCACTCGGTGTACTCATAAACAACCGGGGAAGATATGATCGTGTGTATACAGTACAACAGCCCAGGACACGAGAGAATACCTTACATCCAATAGTGCTTTTCAATACTACTTGGATTACGTAAGAACTAGGCACTCCGGGACAGAGTCTTTCCGGTCCAGTATGCATATGCAGATAGAATGGCTCTCTTTATTTGGTCAAGCAATGAGGACCTTGACAGTCATTATGGCCACTGAGCAAAACTTCTGAAAACGTGCTTTCACACATCTTTCTATTCTTTATTCTTCCCAACAACTCTGCCTTAAAAAAAGGAAGCTTTGGTGTAACATATCATTCCTTACAATTAGCTTAACAACTTCTGCCAAATTTAATTACCTTATCAACTAAGCTAAAGCCCAGTGGAAAAGCAAATTACAGAAATCTCAGCTAAGCAAAGGAACAAGTCATTCTTGATCTTGTGTAAGTCTTGCTGCCTTTTTCTCAGTTTGTCCATCTATCTGTCTGTCTCCTTCTGCTGAGTGGCAATTGTTTTCTCTTTCTGTCTTTCTTTCTATCTATCCCTCTCTCTTGAGTGCTGAGGTTTAGATCTTCACCAACAGAATGAAACTTACAAAATGTCTTCATGTGGTTTGTGCAGCTGTTGCCTTGGTGGGTCGTGGAAACTTTAAAAACAGTTTTAAATGTTTTAGTAAAACTGCAAGAGTTCAGTGAGTCACAAAAACCCCATCAGTGTTCTGATTCATCCATTTCATTGGAGATCCAAAAGGGAAAAGGCCATAGCATCCCAGGCCTTGAGCAATGAATCTAATGGCAGAAAGACATTAATATTTCTATGCTAAACAACAAGTGGTTTCCATTCTGTGGCACAATATTTGCATGCACACAGACCTAAAAGTAATCACTGGTTTTACAGGCCCAAATGTTGATCAGTTTTACATAGCACCACTTTCCTCCTGCTAACCCATGTAAGGAACTACTTCAAAACCTAAAGAGCCTTCTCCAAAGATTTCAAGCTACTGCCAAAGGGAAAGCTGAAAATGGACAGGAAATCCTGGCATTGATCACAAAGGACAGGATCCTGTCAGAGGGCCCATGGTTAGCACCTATGCAGTGAGCAAAATGGTTAAAATACAAACAAATGGCACCAGCCCAGGATAACATCTGAATAAATGAGCTCCATTCTACTACCAAAATCATCAAACTGACCAGAGCAAACCATGAGCAGAAGGCCACTTTGAACAGATTAGAGCCAAATAGCACAATCTGCTTGAATTTTCGCCTTATCCATACAACATCTAAAGGATTATGGCAAATATTGTAAATTTAAAGTCCCTACTGTTCTTTAACAGACCAAATTACAGAAGACTCTCTTACATCTGAAGTTTCAGCTTTTACAATCCATGCAATTCCACTAAACATCCCTGAACTTTTGATCCTGTTCACCATCCTAGCCCAACAGTCTATTTGCCAGATACTGATCCTTAAAGAGTTACAACTAGGCCCTTTTACAAATTCTTTTGCAAAACTTTCGCAAGATTACATACGATTCGGGGATAGGCATTTAAGACCGAGATATACTGTTTCTTTGAATTTATTATTGTTCTTGCAAGTTCTGTCCTGACTAAGGGGCTTGCAGGAACACTCTTGTAAGATCACTGAGTAACAGATTTGATGAAAACATGTTCCAGATGGCAGAGGCCACACCTAGAACTGAATGACAAACAAGGGATCTGGAGGGAGCCATATCTAACTCTACCTAGAATCCACCCCATCCCTCCACCCATCTCGGCACGAGTCAGGAAAGGTAAGACCTGTCATGACTGAGCTGCAATGAATACTCCCCCTCCCCGTCCTGTTGCCTTTATACAAGCAAGCAGAACATTCCAGACATCATACTGAATAGATGAACCACAAGACCTGAGAACATCTATCTCTAAAATAAAATTAATGTTAAATAAATTTGTTTAGCACTTTGAGTAGGCCTATATTTGTTACGAATGTACAGATGTCCAATAATGAAATTTATTAAAAATCTTCATTCGTCATCCATTCATGGGTTGAAACCTCTAATGTTGTGGGGGGTGCACAGTTTTGTATACGAGCAATTGTCAAGGTTGCAATTCTAAGTTCCTATTTAAAAAGGAGGCACAGTTAGATAGAATTTAACTGAACGCTAGGATCGTGTGTCATATGTGATGATGAAATGATGATACATCTGCATCTTAAATATCTTGTTTGTCTTGAGCAACCATTAATTTAAGGTCAATCAACATTTTGGATTTCTTAAGGAAAAAAGAAACAGCTATTAGCACATGTTTGATTCATATCCTCCAGGGCCTGTTGGAACCAGTGCTCCCTGAAGCAGTGTTCTTGCGCAGTCATCCATTCACTGGTTCACCAATGGCCCGCCATGCTTTCTGTGAGGGATAATGTGTTGTTTCCTTGCGAGACAATTCTTGTCACATATCATAAAATCTGATTTTGTCAAAGACAGAGACACACAACATATCATGCAAAACTGATCTGTTGTACGTAGTGTGTTGATGAGAAATTAGTATAGACTGGAATGGAGTCAGCATAAAGTGAAATATGGATTCAACTACACAGTCAGTAACTAGATTTTAATCTCCTTCCTGACAGACTCTTCTTTACTTTGCTAATTTTTCCTCAGTGTCTTTAGTCTGTTATTATTGCGAGATTTCATTCCTAGTGGTGCACACTTGGAGAAACCACTCCCATCTCCAAAAATGAGCCCTTAAAAATATGTCATATGTCACCAGCAAAAATCAAAGCACAATATTTAAAAAGACATCACACAGAGTATTGAAGCCTAAGTTTCTGATGGCAAACCTCCATCGGCCTCTCCAAACTGACAGCCCTGTCTCTGCATGAAACCCATTCCTGAGGCATACGTCTGAACACATTAAAAAAGCACAGTGTTGCAAAAGTATGTTGCACTCAGTTTTCTCCAGTAAATAAGGTGTGCCTTTTGGCAGTGCTTTGGTATGTATAGACCCAAGCATAAAATGTGATGGAGTCAGGTAGCAACGTGATGAACATGCAGTTAATGCATTTTCTTCTGTCTTTCTCTGAGTTTTTTTCTTTACCAGGATAAATGTTCTCTGACTATCATAGACAGTGCCCTGTGAATGGGTATATGCATTTAGCTTTCACAGCACCAACTTTTTATAGAGGAAACCTATACAAAGTGGCATATAGTAGAATAATTTTCTAAAAAAGACAGAAAATAGTTCTCTTGTTTAATACCCCACGCTCCCAAAATATATAAATCAAGTCCGTAAACAGAGCTTTAACACGGCACCCTATCAAATGATCAAACTGGTCCAGCACTACTGCAAACAATAGCCTAGTCCACTTCTGGATGCCTAAAATTCCCATCAACAGCATTTGCTCCCCACCCTCCTCGTACTCGTCGTAACACTGCCAAAGTAAGATCTAACAAGAAACAGAAAAGTGTTTATGATTATTTCAACATTTGAACCTAACACGGAATTACAACGAGAGGCGCTCGAAGCACCCTGGAACTACAAGCCACGGTGTCCGCTTTACGACATTAAGGGCAGGTCCACAGCTCGCTTAAAAGCTGCGTGCTGGATTGGACCAACTTCTTTGTCACAATCTCAACACATAGGCTATTTAGCAATATCGTATTTCCACTTTCACTCAGTTACATGTTTAAAATGAGCGGTTGACCACAAAGATGTGATAGTTAGCATACAAAATAAAACTCTGCCGCAAGAAATGGGTTTCCAGCAGAGTTAAACTTTACATAATTCAATCCCGTTATTGTGTGGCCTGAGTTGGTTTCGTGTCCTGAACATAACTCAATCTGAGCATGTTCTCAAAAGTGCATATCTTTGGGGTTAGCCAGTTTTCAGTAAAAATCACTGCATCCGCGTTAACTGCCCATATGGAGTAAAAACAGCGTACAAGATGTAAAATAACTTAAATGCAATCGAATACAATCGTGTAGACAAATTAAATTAATTTTAATTAACGTAGCTAGAAGTTAGCCACTCTGTGGAATTTCAACGAACTCTTTATATGACACAAAATTCAGAAATCATACAAAACGCTCACCAACCTATTGACACAAGTTTGATATTCTCCCTATCAAGGAACTCTAGAGCCACAGAGACGTTCTCCAGCTGCATCTGCCGGAACGTCGGGCGCTGGTTGTACTTGCGGAACATCTTCTTCTGGCTGAGCACCTCCAGTAGCCCGATCAGCCGGAGCCCATCGCTCAGGTCCGTTTGAAGGTTCGCTATGCGCTTGTTCACACATTTTAGGTGTTCGTTACACCACCTTGTGAATGTATTTTGCTGAATCTTCTTCCATGGCGCGTCCTCAGCAAGATCCTTCTCCGTAGCAGGCATGTCTGCGTCCTTGTCCTGGGCGAGAGAGGCGTTGGATACGGGAGCGGCAGTGGCGCTCGACTGGTGGAGGCGTGGGTGTTGACTCATTTTTATTGACTCTGGTCTCCCTTACTAGTTCGCTGTCTAGCTTTTTTGGGTGGAGTCTTGCAGGATTTTTACAATCCTTCGGCTCTTCTTTGTAAAGTTTTTGACTGCTGGAGAAAGAAACAAATGGAAGAAATTTCAATCTAAAAATGTCTTAGATAGAGGAAAGCTTAATTGTGCAGACGGTGCAGAGTTGTGCACGCCATTACGCTGATACATTTCATACACTGGGCAACATTTACCACTTCACTCTTAATAGACTGATAACCATATCATTCAAAAGACACAAATCTTGTTTTATGAATGAATGGATTTTGAGCAACTGGAAACAGCATATTATTAACACAACGGTTTTCACCGCGATTATAGCTAAATCATTTGAAAAAACATATCATATCATATCATATCATATCATCTCTCTCTGCCCCCCCACCCCCACCCCCACCCAACGCTCTCTCTCCCTCTCTCTCTCTCTGTTTGTGTGTGTGTGCGTGTGTGTGTGTGTGTGTGTGTGTGTGAGAGAGAGAGAGAGAGAGAGAGAGTAATCATAGAGAAATAGATTGATAGATATTTCATAGAGACAGCATGTCACTCTATCCACTTAATAAGACAGTGGTTTTAAATTACTGCCAGTACATGGACATAAATATTTATTCATTTATCTCACACATAAATGTTAACCTAGTTCTGAAGCTAATATGAGTAAAAAAATCTTGGACATCTGATGTCCAAGGCACCAAAAGCTCTTCAGCTACGAGTGCAGCACAAAACTATGCAAACATTTTAGACTCTTGAATGTTTTTTTCTCTCTAGTGTATAAGCACGGCAAAATATTGTGGTAAACATTGGTAAATACTACTTCAAAAGTCATGCACCTTGTATCTGCACTTTAACTGTGTGGAAACAGCTTCCAACAGTCACATGTTTCTAATGAAAGGTATAAGATGTTTGTTTCTTTTCTTTTTCTTTAAGTTTGAAGATTTAAACTTGAAATATTGAAAACTGCCAATCCGTAAATTTATTCTGGGGATTATATGTGGATTTATATGTGATTTATATGCATATATATGTGATTTATATGTGTATATATGTTGTTATGCATCCTCTATCCCTTTCTTAAAAAGCAACAATAAATGAAAAAGAAGTATGAAAATTCTGTTAAAAAATAAGGTATTTTGACATCCTTGGATGTATTCATACATTTACAGTATGATGAATCATTTCCTGCTTTTTTCCACTTCAATGTGAGAAAATCCCTAATTGGGTGAAATCTGGCTCACATAACTGGTGTATTAATCCTGCCTTGACTAAATAAGGCAACTCTGCCAAAAGCTTGAGTGAGGACGCAGTTCATAAAGAATGTTTTCCTTAGGCCCTTTTCCTGCTTCTGCCTCTCCAGGAGAATCTAAGGAATGCCAGTGTCCAAGTAGTCAATGATGCCCCCTGACCCCTATCAAGGCCTCTGCATACGTAAAGGTAGATGTGCACTCTGTACCCTCCCCCTCTGATGTTTTAGACACACACACACACACACACACACACACACACACACACACACATCTTTGTTGTCTGAATTACATGCCATCCCATGAACTGAAAAAAAGTGGCCTAATAGTCCCTCACAATGTGTAAGATCGGTGATACTACTACCAGTTTCATCGCAGAGACAACAGGGACTAAGATAGTAGGGGCTGACAAATTTCGCTGTGCTGTAAATTGTACTTTGGCGCCGACTGCAGGACCTTTTGGGTCCTACATGAGAACCCCCATGAAGTTATGAGTCAGATGTCCTTATCTTTACAACAAGCGCAAAAGGTAAACAGGGCATAGCTCAGTAATGTCGACCAGAAACAGCTATTTGTATCATGATGCAGAATTTCAGTTTTTTCATAAATGGTCTACACCACCAGTAGAGCACCTAAGTTCTGTAGAAATGTTTTTTTGTTGTTGTTGTTGTTGTTGTTTTTTTTGAGAGATACGGTGTTAAAAAAAATCCGAATATGCTGATTTGAGACGATGCGTAGGATGTTATGGATATATAAATGAATATTTTATTACAGCAATATGCAGATTATAACATACAATTACAACCACGCCTCAGCGGCACGGGGCGGGGGGGCGAGCGGAAAAGGAAAAGGCGAGCGGTTAACCTACATCGTTGTTGCAAACCACAGAAAGCGAAGTGCGTCTTGTTTAAACAAATGAAAAACAGAGATTACAGTTTTCTAAGAGGAAAGACGACATCTAGAACTGGACAGTTTTTAAATTTTTAGATAAACAGGACGTACGCTAAGCTACATTGTAGCATGGCACCCCCGATAGCTTGATAAGAGCTATTTAGTGCGCTTTTTAAAACTACGATGCTGAAGAGCAAATCACGTTTGTCAGTTAAATTACATCATTATTTTGTGACTTAGTGTACTTTAAGAGGTAAAGAACATTCTGTGTCAGAAACACTTCATGTTACACTCCTAATCCACATTCGACATTGTCAAACATGGTAGGCAAAACTTTCTGTCAAGTGGCGTACCCCGATGTAAGAAGCGCAGTGAGCGTACGGGGGCGCACGTAAAACATCAGTGCCTTGGCAGACAGAAGAGCTTTTTCATATTTTCCCTTATTTGGTGCGGGGCCTTTATTAGATTACTTGACTGATGTGTTTAAAATTCTACACAGCATCGAATGATCTGTTTACATGTCCATAGCTTTGGCATGCGAAAGCCACAAAGGCGGTGTAGGTGACTAGAATGGAAACGGACAAATGACTCTGCGGTAGAGAACATAAACTGCAATTCCAGGGAAATCTTGTTTTGACAGTCATTCAGTAAGAACAGTTCTCACAGGATCTGTCTTTAGCGCGCTGATGGCCCGATTAACTATCCAACAGTAATAATAACAACAGAAGGCACCAATAAGCAGAACAGAACTCTTAACACAGTTCAGAACATCATAGCACAGCTGTCATTTGTTGAAAACAGTTTAACAGTAGTTGGAGATGGAGACGGGGCATACAGTAGAATGCAGTACTTTGAGAGCTAATACATTATTTTTTATACAATGGAGAGTCTGGGAACTTTACATTACACGCCCATGCGATCGCCTAAGGTCACATTTATATTAAAGTGTCTAAAACATATTTCTGCCGGCAGCAATTTTTGTATACAGCCTGCCGCATACTGCGCACTACTGTTGCGCGTCGTAAGATCAAAATGCAAGTTTGTTTATAAGATAATAAATCCGTCCCAATATATCGATAGAAGGGCGTAGAGATATCAATATTCTGTGGCTAACCAGAGCATACACACATGCTTACGTTATCTCGTTGAAGATATAGAGACAAGAGAAAAAGAACATTTCTTACATGTTTGTTTCACCACGGGTTGATCGAGTTGAACTGTTACCTTGAGGTGATACTATCTTCCTCTGTACCCTTGATGGGTCTGCGTGCGGCAACGACAGAGAGCGGGGCTATCTGACTTTACCTCCCACCCAGACCGGACGAGCCTCCCTGGTGCAAACGCTTGTTGAGAGAACTCGAAAGAGAACAAGAGTGACACCCGTTGTTCTGTTCTTCTCCCTCTCTCTTTGGACTCCTTATTGCAAGTGCCTTAATTGGTAAAGTATCAAAGAGGAGGGTTCCTCTTCTCCTCGGAGTGAATGTGTTTCAGCAAAGGCTGACGTTATACCGGCGACCGCGCCTTCGGATTTTAAAGGTATGATGTCACCCTGTTCAGTGCGCCTGTATCTGCTACGTCTCCCGGTGTGGGATGCCTAGGGACTGTTTCCTCTCAGGTTGCACTTTTAGACAAATGGCTCCTTTATATTAGAAACATCCCTAAGGTATGGTCTAGTTACTCTCGTGATTTTTTTCAAAGCATATCAAACCAGAGGTCAATAGGAAGACCCTACTGTGAGCTGAAAATAAGCGTATGCCATTCGAAGAGGGTTTTTTTTTTTACAGAATCCCACGGTGTCCATTGATTAGCCTTTACTATTTCGTGTCCATACGTTAAATTTTCTCTGTATCGGTCACATATGGAATTACTGAACAATTGTAATATTAACGTTGTGCTGGAGTAAAAAACAATAAGACTTCCAAAGAAACTTCGGTCTGGCCATAATGTGTACTCCCTAATACTGTTATGTCAGGAAATGCATTCATTCATTTCCAGATCATTCCCAGATATGCATGATCTACATTAGACTTTATAATGGATATATGGTACTGAAATTTCCTAATGCTCCTTTGTATCGTTCTTCCACTGCATGTCAGTATAGTCCAGTATGGGCGGACTGTCTGAGAGGAATGGTCACCTTTATGAACATTCTTAACTATTTACGCCTTAGAGGGAAATCTGAGAGTCCAGCTGCGGCAGTCATGAGTTTATCAGGGCATCTTTAGAGCCCAGTGACAGTACATTGTTCCATCCATGACTGTGAACAAATCTAACAGACCAACTTCGGACCTAGTCTCTGACACCATCTGCACTTAAACCCAAGTATATGTTCACTCCCAACCCTCCATGCTAATTTTAATGGTAATTTTTTAATACTAGTGATAATTCTATGTAATCCTAATTCTAAATAATACTAATACTAAAAAAAACTAATTCTTTAATACTAATTTAAACCAGCTGTTTGGAAATGATTTGCTTCACTGACTGTGGATATAGTCCAGTGGTCAGTGACAATACACCCAGTCTTAACTCTTATCTAATCTCTCTAATCCAGGTATGCAAACACATCATTGTTATGCTATGACAAGGCAGATAAATAGTCTTTTGAATATCTTCATGACACTTAGACTTACAGTCTCTTTGTTTGCACTCTACATTCAGAGAAAAGGAAATTGTGAGAGAGACCTTCTCGAGTATATCTACATCTGTGGTGCTGTGAAGCAAAATTTGATTTAGCAGCTGCTGTTTTTTTCTGTCTTTCCTTTTTTTTTTTTGTTCATCTCTCATTCCCCTCAGACCCAGAGTTGGAGTCGGTTAACACAGGTCAAGACTAGACAGGCATGACACAGCCTCAGAGATCTGCTGGCAGACCAGAACAGAGAGAGAGAGAGAGGGAGAGAGAGAGAGAGAATAAGCGAAAGGGCAAATGAGGATAGGCACATCTAAACCAACATGGTACTTCGCAAGGTGATAACAAGCAGTCAGTCTAAACACTGGGCTGCAGGCACAGAGCTTGTTAAGAAGACTGTAAAAGTGAAGTGAGTTGAACAAGCAAATGTCACACACAAGGAGCCACACAAAATTTTAATGTTTGATTGAGATGATTGCATGACTGTGTCATCTGCATTAGTGGTCTTTGTTCTCTGTAAAAATTCATAAAGTCTTTTGTTATCTGTCTGCTATGGGGTACTATTACAAACACACACACACACGCATGCATACACACAAGGACACATATTAGCATGCATACACGTAATGCCAAAGAGAACAAAGCAGACAACAGAGATTCCATCTGAAAGTTGGTGAAAATAGGAAAAATGTTCGTCATTCAGTGGCATGGAGTGAACTAGGAGTAATATGGAGTAATAAAATATTTTGTTGTGTTTTTATGGCCAGTAAAGTCAAAATTAGCAGTTACAGACCGAATATTAAAGGCAGGAATACAGTATTGAAGATGAAAGCAAGATGAGGACGTTAGCCATTTATTTCCCTTCATTACTTCCCATTGTGTCCAAGTTGTTTAAGTGTCTTCTTCTAGATGTCAGCAACAAATTATCACTGATTTGAAACACTAAGGAAATACATGAAGTAATATCATCATCAGATTTTTTTTTCATACATTCGTGGGCCCACAGAAAGTAATGAACAGTAATAGAGTTTTTTTTCCTTAGTATTCAACAGAACTGAATAAACGCTGCTAAGGAAAAGAGAGGTGTGAATGTGATTCATGTGTTTTCATTGTTCCTCTGTTTCAACAGGAAGTAGCCATTACAGATATATCACTTTTTCCACGGGAAATCACAGCCCAACACGATGGGATGGACTGACAGAGTGGTCAGAACACTGTCACTTATTAAGAACCAAAGGCCTGTTGAGGAGAAAGGGGACCTTAATGTATGTTGGGCTCTCCTTCACTAACCTGAGATAAGAAGAGACACACTAACTGCTCTCTCTCTCTCTCTCTCTCTCTCTCTCTCTCTCTCGCTCTCTCTCTCTCTCTCTCTCTCTCTCTCTCACACACACACACACATACACACACTAGAAAGAAGCCTGAAGGCAGTTAAGCTATAGGTGCCATCTGTTGCTGTGTGTTTGTGATTACAGTGATCTGAGTCACATTGTGAGGAACTCTGACTGCGTAATGGGAGACATTGGCTGTAGGTTTGGATGTAATGACTCTCTTTGTTCTCCACCCCTCTGTAGATCAGAATACTGAAACAAGCTCAAATCAAAGTCAAGTCATTACAGATGGGGAAGAGCCTCTGTTCCTCTAGGATCAAACTGGACACAAATGTACAAATACATTCCTGTGCTATGAACGAAACAAATATTTAGAGGCTCAACTTAAAACTTGGGATGCTTAGAGCCTTTTATAGTGCTGGAGATATCACAGATCAAATTTGGAATGGGACCAGTACATTTGTAACAATGGAGTGGTATATGGTTTCCAAGATACAGCAAATTCAATACCATTAAATTAATTCTGGGAGTATTTATTTAATCCACACTGGCGAGTGTGGATCGTATAAACACTTTTTTCAGTGTTTACATAAATCAACAAACTGCAGAGTAAACACAGTTATTAAAGCACTCGAAAACGGCAACCAAACGCAAGTAACTGTAGCACTGTAAATTGTCAGTTAACATAATTAACTATTATTAACTAAATTGTTAAGTAAGGACTGTGAAGTGGGAAAGAGTTTTTGCTTTTGAAAAGCAGTTTGCTTTACTGATGAAAAATAACTGGAACCTCAGGAATGACCCGAGCCATTAACTTAGTTATGTAACAATGTATAAGTTAAGTTTGTCATGCTTTAGGATGCATAGCTTGATGGAGTCATAAATACTCTACACAAGGTTAACTTGCTCTCACTGGTACATTTGTAAATTCAGACAGTCAGAGACAAACGAATGTACTGTATCTGGGCCTGCTCCACCTTATTGTGAAATCTCTGAACAGCACAAGTACTTGGCATTGCCTGAGGCATTTTGCCATTTTATTAACATGCTTTCTATGACAAGGCTAGTCTTAAGGTGATTGCAGAATCTACTTGGTTGCCACATAGCTGTGTAAAAAAAAGGTTATGACTGAGATTGCATGAGAACCTTGCTGATGAATGAGGATCATTGCAACAAAAAATAACACTACTGCAAACTTGGATAAAGCAATTATTCTGATTGGTGCACAGATGCACTACTGCATAACCCACTGTTAAATTCATGTGACTTGTTTTGTAAAGTTAGTATTATCACATCAAGCAGGGAGGCATACCCCCCTTTCTCTCTATTCTACATCTTTTCATCTCTCTCTCTCTCTCTCTGTTAGAGATCTGTTGCTCATTGCTTTGCCTTCACTTGTAGAGCACAGAGAAAAGAGAAAGTTATCAACAACATTGCTCTTTTGTTTTGGGACCACAGAATTCCTCTAAGATGAACATTAGATCACTTTCACATGGCTTTTCTGTGGCTTAATAATGGTGTTTGCTACTAATTACTATTATTGCAACTTTTCTCTTTCTTTCTCCATGCCATCACACACACACACACACACACAAACACACACTCACAAACACTCCCCTCTCAAGTCTTACCATATTTAGGAACTTGTCTTCGAAAAATGGTAGCAGTTACAACACGACCTAGTTTGATATATGCCTCTCAGCATACATATATGTGTGATTTTGTGTGAGTGTGTGTCAGAGTTTGTATGTGTGTGTGTGAGGGGGCACAAGCTTCAGCCTACATTGGCTCATGGTGTATGTGGGTAGAGAAAAGAAACATGTATAAAGTGTGTTGGTATGTGAGGATGTGCTGGTGTTCTGGTTGCTGAGTCACTGAGAGTTACAAAGCCGAATGGCCAGAAGAGGCAGAGCAGGGTCAGCCTGGCTATAAGCTTAGTGTGAAGTGCCAGGGAGAACCCTGCCTTTACTAGCACTGTTATGTGAGACTGTTGATTCATTGATGATTTAAGAGAGAGCGCATGGGTGGGTGTCAGTGTTTGAATGTGTGTGTGTGTGTGTGTGTGAAATGGAGAGAGAGAGAGAGAGAGAGAGAGACTGTCTTGGTCTGTTTATCGTCAGTCTGATTCATGATGACTTTAAAAGGTAAGCCAACTGAACCGAAAGTGAGGAGTGCATCAGAGCCAAAGAATCTCCCACCAACTACTGGTCATTTCAGCCATCAGACAGATTCTTTCTCACTTATACACACACACACACACACTCATACATACGCATGTATCCTTACAGATTGTACTGTCTTCTAGAGCTGTGCCAAGCTTAGTATTAACAGGAAAAATCATCTTTGATCAGTTCATCAATTTGAACAAGAAGCTTCAGGCTTTCAAACACGCACACACACAAACTTACACATACACGTACCCTTTTCCTAAGCTCTACGAACACAGCCATTTATGGTAAGCTCTCTCTCTCTCTCTCTCTCTCTCTCTCTCTCTCTCTTCAGCCATAAGCACAGGATTGGTTGTGAAAACAATCAGTCAGAATAAAGTATTGAGAAGGATTTCCCAGGGGGCCGTGATGCCCTGCTCTCCACAAGGAGAGCACTACAGCCGACACTATCTGAGCATTAGGGATATTATTGATAATTATTGGCTGATATGGAGTAGGAGCTAATGTCAGTAAATAAGGAGTGAAAGAGAGAGAGAGCCGTGTGAGAGCTGTGTGATGGTTTTCAATGACATGTTCATTTTGATTTCTAGGATTATTTCACCATATTTTAGCATATCTATAGACTGACTCTGAAAACAGGGTAAAAGTATTGAATGTCAGTAAATGTCCTTGCAGACCCAGTGCGAGTTATCTGTCTCAGCTTTAAAACAGCCTTCTGACATGAGTGAAACCAGGAGTTACCACTGATTCCACAAAATACAGAAAAATTTGGTAACACAACTCCAAAAGTTTAGTCATTCTTATCAAAGAACTCCATGTTAAGCAGAGCAGGTGGTAACCCAGATATACTCTAGCAATAATCAAATTTGAGAGACTTTTGATGAGACTGTGACTTTTATAATCCTTTTTTGTTATATATCTAGAGCAGTGAAATATTGTAAAAATTCAGACTCAAAACACTTATGTTTTGGATCTTTGGGGCCAGAATGTTGGCATCTACTGAATCTACTGCAATGAACAACATCCAAAGCTGGAATATGAAGGATTAGCCCCAGCCCTCACTGACAGAGCTGAAAGGACACTGGATTTCATTGGTTGCTCAGATGATGGGCAGATATTTTCTAGCCTGTACAGAGAAAAGCAGATGTATAACCTTGTCTTTCTCAGAGCTGCGCTCATGAGAGTCTGGATCTCTCAGACCTAAAATAAGAGGCCCAGAGAGCCCTTTCCTTCTGACTTCAGTCTGAACTCCAGATCATCCCCCTCAGAGGAGCACACAAAAAAAACCTCTCCCTCATTCCATGTGCTACAAACACATCAAGCGCACTACCACAAAACAATACTGCAGTATACAAACCATTAAAACAGACAAACAAAACCAACTAGATAAACAAAAACCAACCAGATAAACAAAGATTTTCCCTACAACCACACAAACAAATAGGCTGTAAAATTCCAAAGCGGCAAATACCAAAAACCTAAGTTACAGTAAAAGATTATGCTTATATGCATTTAAACTCTGTCGGATCAGAGATAACTGACCAAACCTTATCTAATAAGCAAAGCTAGGTATAGATTTTAGACTTTCAGTAAACCATGTCAAATGATATTACCACAGAGAGAGGGGGAGAGAAAGGGAGAGAGATCCAGTAGTTTTGTCCATATTTGGGAGGAGGAATGCGGAGGGGGTTGCGAACTAGGCAGCTATGAATGACTGATCTTTCTTTCTGTACATGACCAACATCTCTCTCCATTAAACAACCTCCTTCCAGCACACGCACACACACACACCCAAACACCTCCCCAAAAGAACCAATGAACATGGACACAAATGTGTCTGTATCACACAGGTACTGCAGCAAGGTGATTATCTGTTTTAGTAGATTACAAATGTATGTTTGAGTATGCAGTGTGGTTCATATTGCAAGAGGACCATAAACAAAAAGAATTCATTACAGATTATTTCAAGCAGATATAAGACTATGGCTCTGACTTTCTCTCTTGATACACACATTACCACGACAGATGTGAGGCTAAAGTAAAATAAGGATAAAAACCAATATAGGCAAGATAAACTATACTTTTCAGAAAAGTTTGTAATATTAGCATTGTACAGGGGACACACACCTCTCTCTCTCTCTCTGTCTCTGTGTCTCTCTGTCTCTCTGTCTCTCTCTCCCCAGACACACATATATACATATCTACTAGGTTAAACAGAAATGAAAACACGCTCATTTGTGTAAGTGATGAGTCTAAAATGTCCACTCTGACACTCTCCATAAATCACTGCAAAAACTTACATAGTGACACCAATTTCATACCTGCATCTGGAGTGAATCAATGGAAGCAGATGTTGGAGAAAAACAAATGATGATGTCATTGGTTCAGTGATGCTGAGGCCTGCAGTGGTTTTCTGGTGAAATGAATGCCCCCATAAGAATCCCTCTTTAGCTCATTGACTGAGTGAGTTTGTGTGTGTGTGTGTGTGTGCGTGTGTGTGTGTGTGTGTGTGTGTGTGGACAGGCTAAGCAAGAAAAGATCTTATTACTAACTAGATGGGAATGACCACTAGGGACCCCCACAACATTGTGTCATAGATATGAAATTTGTTTACTACGCCATAAACATTAATCTTTCTTGGTAACATTGTTTTTCAGTGTTAGAATGTTTCACTTCGTTATCATCATAATGCTATACAACTATCTAAATCTAAATTGTAAGTTGGGCTTTTCCTAAGGAATTCTGCTATAACGCACTCATATTCAACACACTGTTTTGTGCATATCAGTGAGTTTGCTTGTCAGTGAACCTGAATGACATCATATGATCTCATGACTCAGGCAGTCAGGATGAAGCATAGACTTGTGCAGACAAGCTGCTTCAGTACATGACTCCAGATGAGCACACACTGAGACATACACACACACACCCACTCACACACACACACATACACACAAAGATAGAGGGAGAACAAGAGAGAGAGGGAGAGAGAGAGCGAGAAAGAAGGAATAGATAAAGGACAGGCAAAGAGGAAGAAAGAAACAAAACACTGGGCAAACTTTCAAGGGGAAGAGAGGAGAGGAGCCATACTAGTCATGAAAAAACGGAATATCCCCTGTAATTAAGAATAAAAAGGAAGTTACACTGATTCATTGTGGATCATTCTTTTTTCCCTTGTTTAAGTTTGTTTGCAAAACTGGCATTGATCTCCGTGGCAACAGTCAAACTTTCACTTCCTGATTAGAGCAGTGTTACAATTCTGGTGCCTACTAACCTGATTACTGTCAGTTCTGGGAAAGAGATTACACATAATGAGGACATTGTTTTGCATTGTCAGCAAATGATAATAAAAAAAGTGAAAATTTTGTCTTTCTTTTTTTAATAATGCATTTTTAATTACTAATACATTCATTTTTATATAAGAAAAATACTTAAGATGCATTGTACCTGACCTTTGATAAGCTGACCCTGATACATGTTATGTTTATGTGGCTAGTAGATGAGATATTTGAGTGATTATGTATAAAATATGAACACTCAGACAATACACATAAATGAAGTGAAATGGCAAACATACCATACATTCATGTGACAACGCCCATAACAATGTCCTTTAATTCATATTTCT
Source organism: Chanos chanos (assembly GCF_902362185.1). Classification (NCBI taxonomy): domain Eukaryota; kingdom Metazoa; phylum Chordata; class Actinopteri; order Gonorynchiformes; family Chanidae; genus Chanos; species Chanos chanos. Next base: position 32,291,453 of record NC_044497.1, on the reverse strand, counting down.
CTTTACTGAATGTATGTTTCACCTTCGGTCCTTTCTCTCTCAGACTACCTCATATTTTCTGTTCTTCAACCTGTATTTTCTTTTTTTCTCTCTCTCTCATTTGCTCTCTCCATCTAACTCTCTCTCTCTCTAATTGTTTGTCTCTCCATCTAACTCACTCTCTCTAATTGTTTGTCTCTCCATCTAACTCACTCTTTCTAATTGTTTGTCTCTCCGTCTAACTCACTCTCTCTAATTGTTTGTCTCTCCGTCTAACTCTCTCTCTCTAATTGTTTGTCTCTCTATCTAACTCACTCTTTCTAATTGTTTGTCTCTCCATCTGTCCCACTCTTTTTCTGCTTTCCTTTGAATGTTCCTCCCAAGACCCTTCTTACATGATTTCCACCCTTAAGCACTTTCACATTTGGAGTTCATTTACACAAAATTACCCCATACCCCACCTGAGTGCATGTGCACGCACACACACACACACACACACACACACACACAGACACACACACACACACACAGAGACACACATTAATTAATATCATGAAATATTTGTAAATAACTGTGATCTTGTTTCTGTGTAACACTTTCACTCCAGAACCCATTATTATACCAAGTGCATGATGCCTTAAAATGTTTACTGCAGGGGTGGCGTGCCTTTATACTTGTGCCTAAGACTGGACTGCAAAGATACACCCATCTTGTGGTTCTATGACAGGAAGTGAAACTCTCTAAGTAATGGGCGTGAGCTCGTTAAGAGCCATCACGCTGCTGTTTTCTGACCTTTTTAACTTTGCAAAAAAAAACTCCAAACAAACAAAAAAAAAAATATACAGAAGAGAGAGACCGCAGTTCAAACCACAGGGTTATCTTGATGCTGTAAAAAAAAATGCAGCAAAGAAATTCTCTGACATGCAAATTTTAATAACATGAAAAGGTGTTACCAAGAGAAGGTTACAGAAATATTCTCTTATTGAACAAATATATGTAAGGACAAAAAAACAGATTATCGTTGAAAGATGAGTTTTAGACTAATGTTTATCAATACTTCCCTCTCTAAGGAAAATGCACAGTCCTTGAGTGTTAATGTTTGGTCTTCATTCTGTGAGGAGACTGCTGATTTGACATTCCTAGCATGTTGTGTCTATTACGATAGTAAAATAAAGAACATTAACACTTCATAAAATGATTGTGTGTGTTTGCGTGTTATTTTTAGTGCATAGAGCCTCTCTTACTCTCCTACAGAGACAGTCAAACCTCCTTCTAATTGTTTGCCCTCCCACATACCTTTGTTCTACCCTGAGTCTAACACATCTGATTCAAACTGATCAAGGTTTTCAGTAGCATCTGAATGTTGGAACTAAGCATATGGGATCAGGTGTAATACAAAATCCTATAGGAAGAGTAGATCCTCAGGGCTCGATGACCACAGCTTTATAAAGTACATAGTGGTTATTATTGGCTTTGGACTGACTCCAGAACAGATCTGTGGCAGATCAGATGATCAGTATTGTGCTGTGACGTCAGGCTTCATCTGACCTTTAGAGAGTCCCATCTAAGGCAAAGAGTGTTTGCCTGGCCTATCAGTGAGGAATGCAGCAGGCTTGGAGACAAAAGAGAACAGTTTAGGTTGCTTAGAAGCCCTTCAGCGGAAGCTGATGTTTGATTAGATCTCACAGGTTGACAGGTTGTTGAGAAACATGAACTCTTGGTCCTCACTCATCATCCAACCCCTATAATGTGTGTCTTCTGTGCATTGTTTCAGTGGAGCTATTACAGGTAACTGGGCAAGCCTTAGAACAAACATTTTGACAATGCAAGAGGTAGCATCAAATCAGAACCGAGAAATATGGTGCTAAAGTTTATGGTTTAGGGTTGAGGACAGAGGATGGTTACATTATTTTAAGTAATCTCGGTACTGACTGTGAACAAATGTTAATAATTCCTTGAATTCCAAAAGCCCAACCCAACATTTGTTCTTCATTAACCCAAAGTGTAGAGATGTGAGGTCATTCCTTTTGAGAAATTAGGGAGATTGAGGAGAGGGCAAATTTTACAGACGTTTCTCACGACAGCATCACCTGCTGGACTTCTTTGTCAGTCGGGGGCTACCGATTTACTGGTCTTCGTCGCCCTCTTGTGTGTCTTTAGGTGCACAGTTTTGGTACTTTTTATCACAATGTGCACGCGTAGAATTTACACTGATCTCGGAACGGTTCCTCTTGCCAGAATTGTGACCTCAGTCATTGTAAGACTAATGGCCATAGAGATATCAGATCAAACGTGTTACCCCTGGAAATTCTGTAATATACTATACTATTCTATAATATATAGGAGAAAACATCCCCAAGCCATAGCCAAATCAAATGAGTAGTTTTTCCTGAATATTTGACCACTGTCAAACGGAGATCTCAGCCAGATATTGGCACGTTGCTAAGTGCAATGGACTACAAGTAAACAGAAAACTACACTTCCCACATTTTACATTTTAAAAAATAGGAGGACAGATATAAGTGTTTTTTATTCACAATTCAGACCTTGTTTTCATCTTTATATTTTAAATTATTCAAATGAATTTAAACATGAAAAGGTAATTGCAAAAGTTGAGTAAACAGCAAATACACACGCGCTTGAATGACAAAAACCTCATATAAGGAGTGGCCTTTTAAGCATATTACGCAGCGGAAGTCTCTTACACTTCCTTTCCTCCATTAGGTGAGTGCGTGGTCAGAACGCGTTTTCGCTCGCTCTCTTAAAGCTCCTTAAAATTTAAGCATTTCATACTCTCCTCGCCCCTTTATTTATATTTACAAACTTTTGTTTGTATGTTTATTGCAGATTGCAACCATGGGCCGCCGACCAGCCCGTTGGTGAGTTCCAGATTTTGTCATTTTCTTAGGTTGTAGAGTGTTAGCAATCTAGGCGAAAGGCCGAACGAAAATGGCAGGCCCGCTAAAACTGTGACCATGTGCAATGGGTCTTACGTGAAATAATCCACATTGTAGTGGTGTACGAAATGTAACAGGAATCGCCAATATTTTTCTATTAGTTTTAATGGACAATTTTAAGACATGCAGTTGATGCGCCGAGTTATTCAAAGTGAAGTCATGATGACATGTTAAATGCTAGCGTTAGAAGCCTCGTTGGCGTTAGCTTGCCATTAAGATGCTACATTATCAGGGCAGTTTGGCGAACTTATGAGTCTGAAAAGGAAAGGAAGAATATAATGTGTTAAGCGGAGCTGTCTGAAATTTAGTGGTCATATGTCTTGAGTATAATTTTAAACATATTTTGACATCGACAGGGTGTGATATGTAGGCTCGGAGTTTCATTGGTCGTAGAATAAATGTGACAAATGTGTGGTACATCTATGCTGAACATATTGAGTTTATATTGAAGCATCTTTTTTTTTCCTATATAGTATCAAGAATGTCAGTGAGCATCAATGCTCTTAACATTCGCCAGTTCATAAAACTAATACAATGTCTTGATACAGTTACAGATATTGTAAGAACAAGCCTTACCCCAAGTCCCGTTTCTGTCGGGGTGTGCCTGGTAAGTGTCCTTCAAGCCATTCCACATGTTTACACAGGCTGGTTTTTAGTTGTTATGCCTATGCCCAAATGTTTGTGGCTGTTATGTTTATGTGCAACACAGTTCCCATGTAACTCACTTGAGTCCATTGATATTGCTGACAGGATTCTGATGTTCTCCCCTTGCTGGCTGTGTTTTGTAGGCGTGTTACTTCATTGTGCACTGCTGTTTCTGTGAGTTTGGTACTGAGCTGTACTTTTCATTTCAAATTGATACACAGATCCAAAGATCAGGATCTTTGACCTGGGCAGGAAGAAGGCTAAGGTGGATGAGTTCCCCCTGTGCGGTCACATGGTATCAGATGAGTATGAGCAGCTGTCCTCAGAAGGTGAGAGAGGAGCTTTGTCCCAGCGCAGAACTCAGGCTCCAGGAGTCTGATGTCTTTGCTTGCTGTTTTGAGTACACATATTTGTATTTAAAGTCTTAAGATTTTGTAATGAATGTGCCTTGATGTTAGTTTGACCGTACTGACGAGGTTTAAACTTGACACATTTGTGCTCAATTCCAAGCTGTCTGAGACTAACCTTAACTCTAAAATTATCGATAAATGTTTGCAATTCCACTGATCTGCTTAACTCTGTCCAGCTCTGGAAGCTGCCCGCATCTGTGCCAACAAGTACATGGTGAAGACTTGCGGCAAAGATGGTTTTCACATCCGTGTGCGTCTGCATCCTTTCCACGTCATCCGCATCAACAAAATGTTATCCTGTGCTGGAGCTGATAGGTGAGGGAGAGGCTTGAGCCACAGATGTAACTGCAGTCTATTAAGCCGACCAGTCCTGTTGTCTGTACTAGTCTGGTGTGCAAAGGCTGCAGACATTGAAGTCTTTGGTTTGTGTATGTGCCCAGCTGGCAAGTGCTGGGTCCTTAAAGGGACCATTGATACAAAACACAAAACTTAAGTTATCATAAGCCTGCTCTGAAACTTTGTCAACTTCCCCGATGACTTCAGTTTCGTGTGGAATAAATATACTGTAATTGGTAGCAGTGGTGAATCTCTAACCTGTGGCTTTTCCGCTCTTTCCTTTCACCTCAGGCTCCAGACTGGGATGCGTGGTGCCTTTGGAAAGCCCCAGGGCACAGTGGCCCGTGTGCACATTGGTCAGGTGATCATGTCTGTGCGCACAAAGACCCAGAACAAGGAACACGTCATTGAGGCTCTGAGGAGGGCCAAGTTCAAGTTCCCCGGACGTCAGAAGGTATGGTTTGTAGAAAGTATTTGGAGTGTCTTTTTTTTGTTTGTAATTGGGGCTTTGTAGTAGTAGTGGGTTTTATTTTGTAAAAGGGTAATGAAATTTCATTTCTTGGCAACACTGAATTTCTGCTTTCCTCCCCTTAGATCCATATCTCCAAGAAGTATGGCTTCACCAAGTTCAACGCAGTCGACTTTGATGACATGCTGCAGGAGAAGCGTCTGATTCCTGATGGTTGTGGGGTGAAATATATCCCCAGCCGTGGGCCACTGAGCCGCTGGAAGGCACTGCACGCCAACTGAGCACCTCACACGCACAGCACTCACACTGCTGCTGATGCGACACATGGCCTCCAGTGACCCAGTTTAGACCATAATAAAATCAACATTTGATTACAAAAGTGAGTGTGTGTTGACTTTTTTTTTTTTCTTCCTTCATGAAATCTTCAAATGAGATTTTAGACAGCAAAAGCGGTGTAGTCAGTTTGGCACTCTGGTACGGTCATCCCTGTAGGCAACAGTGGGCAAACTTGTTGCTGTGCTTGACTTTGCAGTCGGCCCCCCGGGTTTAACTGTCACGGATTCGATTATTCGTGAGTTTGCCGGCATTAATTAAATGAGAATTTTTGGGGGGAGTTTTGCAGCCTGCTGCGGAAAATCGCAGACAAGGTGCTTAGATTAGAAAGTGTAAATGTGGTACACGCCCCATAATTGTACTTTGTGTCTCCTCCAGGATTTTGTAGACTTTTTTTTTGTGTTATTATTCATGCTGTTGCATTGAGACATAATTTGCCGCTATACCTTTGAGAAGAGGAGTTAGTGAAGTAGCGAGGTTCTTGTTGGTATAGTAGAGAATTCGTGTAGAAGAAATGAAACTTAACACAGAGTGAGATAAAATGTTAGCGTGATGTGTATTTTTTTATGCTGTTACGGAATAAATGAAGAAAACGTAGCAACACACTTGTTTCGGACATCGTTTAATTCAAGTGTGCAACATAAAATAGATTAATAATGCTAATATTTTATGCATTTGTGATTAATCTTTTTTTTTAATTTTATCATTTATTACTATTAATATAGGCCATGGTATTAAGAGTTAAGGTCTAGGGGGGGCCCAAAGATATTTGCGGTTTTCCACTTTCCTGGGGGTCCTTTTTGCGAATGTGGAAGGCTTACTGTACATCACCTCCAGCCTTGTCCTCATGGCCTGATCGGATGAGATCCTGATGAGCATTTGAATAGGAGTTTGCTCTAAGTGTGTTGACTTTTACTTATTTGCAACAATCTGAGACAAATTTAATATGAAAATATTTATTAAAAAGAAAAGATCTCAGCTTTGAGTCAAAAAGTGCATCCCTGTGTTATGTGACTTACATAAGTGGTATAGTCTTAACATTACAGTAAAGTCTCAGAATATGAATTCTTGGCACTTATCTGGGCCTTGCAATGAAGTACATTGTAATGTAAATTTCATATGTATACCAGGTCTCCTGAGATGAATGATCCTTGGTTTAAGGTACATTTCAGCAACTGTGATGTTTTTCTTTAATTTAAATACAGCAGTGGTATTTACTAATGTCTTCAGCAAATCTCTTAGGAATTATCGCCTTAGGAATGTTCTTTGTTTAAATATTATTTCCATGCTGAAAGCGATGGAATCTCATACAGCACAAGGTGGAGGATGCAGGTCACAGTTAGGAGGGAGAGCCATGAGGGCTGTAAATTTACTGCCCCAGATTTAAGATCCACTTCCACAGGGTAGTGATCACTCACGTCCAGTGCCTACAGACAACAAACCATAACGAGAAAATTGTTTTTGTAAGTTGTTCTTTTAGTTCAGTCAGTCGCTAATCAACAGTCCCCAAAAATTACGGGGCAAAGAAACCCAAAGCTTATGACTTAGATTTTGTGTGCGTGTGTGTGTGTGTAAGTGTATATGACGGAGAGGTAAATCTTACATCAGCTTCTGAGAGACGGAACTTCTGTGCAAAATTGAAAGGGCCTGCTGAACGTGGAACCACTGCTCTGGCAAAAGATTCCCCGTGCACAACAATTCTGTGAAAGCAAAATCAGTGATTATCATCTCTGTTCAAAGAAAATGACAAACTGAAGTTGTATGCCTTAAATGAAAGTTGGTTAATAATAACGTACCTGTCGTAAGCACAGTCTGTGGATTCTTTCACTGTAGTGTCAGTCTTATCATCAATCAACCAGAGGAAGGGAGGATTGGAAAATAACCTAATATTTTTCCTGTTTTTCTTGGCCACATATCCACATGCTGCATTGAAGTCACCCAGGAACATCACATTCTGTATGGGTGGGCAGCAGATTATATATGAAAAATGAAAATGTGATCATAGGGTTATTACAGCACGACATTATCAGTAAATGGGCATATTCCTCAAAAAAAACCCAGAACTGTGTTTGATATAAGAGTTGCAGGCTTCTTGTTACCACAGCTGAAACACAAACAATATTTCACATGTGTATCAAACAGTTTAATATTTTTAAATATATATAATTTGACCAAGTTACCTGTATCCTCCACATCTTTGTGACCTCAGTAAAAACATCATACAGTTCATCAAGCTCTTTGGTGGCATTGGAAGGAGTGGTGTGTTGTGGAATCAGAACAAACTTCCCCACCTCTGCTTAGATGGACATCACCAGTTAAACACATAAGGGTAACAGTAACCTAAACATACATACTACCACTCAAACCTAAATGAGTATTCAGTGTGCTCTAGTCAAACCCTTCCTCATATTTGATACATGTATGTAATGTTAAGGGTAAAATAGTTCTTTGCTCTTAGCAGTTTCCTGTACATTTAGTATTTTGTTTGTGTCCCAGTTCCTACCAGTTTTAGGAGCCTCAAAAAGTACCACAAAGGGTTCCCTTGAGAATGCATCCTCGTCTCCTTTCTGCGTGTCTGGATACTGATATGTCTCTAATACCTTGACTGTCTCTGTCCTAGAAATAAGACAGATGAATAGATCTGAGGATATTAAGACCATCTATGTACCAAAGTAAAAAAAAGAAAAAAACAGTAGTGCACTTAGAAGTTTCCACTTAATTAGTTTAATACACACACACACACACACATACACACAGCCCTTTTACCCATCCACAGTCAAGCTGAGCACTTACTTGTACACAAAAACATACTGTTCCTGGTAGGTTGGTGTCCTTCCCAGGCGTTCACTGGCCACATAGTCGTAACTGTGACCACTGTCATATCTAAGAGGGGAATATATTTATATTTATATGTATATATATGTACATATGTATGTATGTATGTGTGCATATATATATATACAAACACACATTTACACACACACACACACACACATATACATATATATTATGTGAGTATAAATATACATATATGAGTCCCACTTTTCAACTATGATTGCAGTTTTTCAGGATTGTGTTTATTTATTCATTTCAACCTAAATACAAAGGTTAGTGTCTCAGTTCTGTTGATGTGTCATAGATTAATTTGTACCTGTTAAGGGCAGTCATCAGGAGTGGAATGGCTTTCTTTTTGTGATCTCTTACCTCCTGGAGCAAGCATATATCACAGCGTGACACTATCTGAAACACCATACAGTCAGTATGGTTAAATGTTGACTCCTGGATTGTGAGGTATCATGTAACTGTTGTGGTTAATGTTCAAACTGACAAAGCAAACAGAGTTTCACACAATGTGCTTAAAGAATGGACAAAGAAACAAATGAAAATATACACATAAAATCTCACCCGGACCAAAGTGTGCATGATTCTGGGATTAGATGACTTGGATTCACCGAAACTTTGGACATTAAAGGCACAGATTTTGAATCCAGAACTTGCCCATGGGCCCATGATGCTTACAACAAAGATTGTGAGGCAGGAAATAGGATACATGATGGAGCTGTGGAAAGACAACCATGGTTACTGTGTTACTGTGTTGTGATTACAACCATGGTGTAGGTTTTGAGTCACAACTCAATTACAGGTGTTCCAACACCTAAACCAGATATATGCCATACATTTAATGTGCATTTCTGTAGATCACAGGTGTCAAAATCCAGTCCTGAAGGGCCACGGTCCTGCTGCTTTTCTTGTGGACCAGCTAAATACAGTCTCTGATTGGCTGAAGAGTGTCCACACCTGTTTTCAAGGTGAAAATCAACAGGTAACTAAAGGTGAAAACAAAACACAGGACCCTGGCCCTCCAGGGCTGGATTTTGACACCCCTGCTGTAATTGAAAAAGGTGCAATAAACATATAAATACTATAACAGTATAGCCTGGAGATTTCAAGCCAAATCACTATGGTTGAAGTTAGACATCATTAATTACTTCAGTCCTTTCCTGCAGTGTATTCTACATCTATAGGGAGCTGCAAGTTTTCAGACAGTGACACATTTTTCGTTATTTTGGCTCTGTCCTCCAGCACTGTGAAATGATACAATAAGACTGAACCAGTTGAAATGCAGACTGCCAACTTTCACCTATCTTATCCTCACCCATAACAGATTAATAATTTACAAATAACAGCATACTTTGTACGTGAAATCCATCATAGGGTGCACTAAAGAAGGATACTCTAACCTCCAAAGATCTTTGCTTTAAGGCAGGTGTGTCTGTGTCGGTAGTGCACGCATAAGAATACCACATAGTCATGATTCTAGGTCGTTTATTTGCTTTTAGACACAGTTACTGGGGTTGGGCACCACAAGGATCAAGAGGTATCAGTGCTAGTGAAACTGCCTACAACAAGGCAGAACATTCAGAATAAATGAGTCATTGACCTTTCAAATGCATCTGGTATGCCAAAATCACTGGTCTGTTGAGTAATTAATAAAGATAAACACACAGAGGAAAAACTGCACACTATACAAAAATCAAATGTGTCACTGACCAAAGGCCTTCAGAGCTCACTATGTCTGATGGAGGAAATAGTGGAGGAAGCAATGTAGAGAAAAAAACAACTACTGACCCAGAGCTTAACCCTAACCCTAACCATAACTAACCCCTAAAATTAGCCCTAAATAAATTAGTCTAAGGCAAGGAGGATCAATATGATTTTAGTATTAGAACAGTCCCATAATACCCATAACAATTAGGAAGAATGCAAGAACCAAGTGACTAAAGTTTGAATGCACCAGTTTCAGATATCCTCCTATCAAAAACAAAACAAAGATAGGTAAAATAAGAGCAGAACTTGTATTTCCTAAAACTCAACAGACTGTCAAATTGTTTGGAACTGATTAAGTTTTGGAACATGTTCCATGCCTGATATGACTGTCCCTGCAACGAGTCCTGAATGCTGTCTAAACTGGAGAGACAAGCTAGACCACATCCTCAGTCAATTCGTAAAGAACTATTTTGAGGTTACGACTTTTTCCTATACTGTACTGACAGACATAAACACATGTACATGGTGTTCAAAATAAAAACTGTTTATACAGTTAACCTCCCTTGCTTAATCAAAATAAGGAACTTTCCTCTGACCATAGCTTGCACTTACACACAGTTTCTGTTCTCCAATCTGTCTCCGAATCACATTTGACGTTCAGGAAAGACACACCAAGGATATATAACTACACCCTGGTGTCACGAAGCGGAAACTCAACAGTAACAGTGCTACACAGTAAATAGGTTTTTGAACCTACCTGAAATTTCAGAAGAAAGTCCTCGGTGCAGGGTTGTTTCGTCTGTGTAACTGCAGTTTTCCTTCACGGGGCAGGTTTAGGCACTCTGTAACTTAAGGAACTACTCTCCCTACAGTCGCGTCTGACAGAGAGGGAGGGGTTTGTTCCTAAAATGAATTCTGTGTTTTTCTAGCCCACCCCGACTGTTAAAACTCTTTCTGAGCAAAAGAGAAACAGACTCATATTCTACAAAAGCAACTATACATTAGGGTGTCACTTGCTTTAAGTCCCGCCGCAAAGTAAGTGGTCACGTTTTACTGAATACAATTTATGGGCACTGTATTCCAATGCGGACGCACCTTCCAATGCGGAATGAGAGGACTTTATCTGAAAATAGATTCATGCATAATCTATAAAGTATAGTCTTGTTTCATTTTGTCAAATAGTCATTTGACTATTGACTATGGTCTCACCAAAAAAAAAAACGTTTAAACTCAGACGGAAATTATTTGTAAATGAGACTGATATATGCATTCGTATTTGTAACTGAGCATGTCCTTTGTTCATTTTAGGATAAATCAACAATTTCTTCATGGTTGTCTTTTTCAACCCAATGCTGATTTTGGTAACACTCGAAATGAGGTTCAAAGTTTTTTTATTTAAGACAGTCCGCTACTTTAAATTGGTTACCGCAGTGACATTTGTCCATGATTGCCAAGATCAAGAATTGTATAGAGGTCACAGTGTAAACAATGTATCTCGTACATAGGCAATAATTCCTTGAAATAGCCTGTGTCTAACGAATCTGCAATGAAATGTTGTCTTCCCAAGCAATGCTTGAGGTTAAGGCTATTACTCGCGTGTGTGGACAAGTTATACGCACGATGGCGCAAAAGTGACTACGAGTAGCTCTCTGACATGGTCTCCAAAAATCCAACACGAGCTTCTTTCTACGTTTGTGACGTATGGATGTTTACTACTCCAGAAGCATGTCTTTTTATATTCCGGGTGGATTTGAGTTCTGTGTTTATTTTAACTTCTCTCATACAATCATATCTTTAGAGTATGACTTGATTTTGACTTTGATCTCGTATTAACTTGCCCCTTTCATTTGCACAAAACAAAGCATTCGTAATGTCTCCCTTGCGTAAGATCGCACATGGATTGTACTCATTTATTAAAATGAAAACAGAAAACAGACAGTTCAAACAACAGACCCCACTGATTTTCTCACAAGAGATGAATTCGACTTGTATAATTTTAGTGTAATAGCATTACGGTACAGTATTCGGTAAGATAAATAGCCGGCAGATATTCGGAACGTTGAAAGAACTTGTGTTGCATGCCTCAACATACTAAACCCGTTCATTCCCTCTTTCCTATCTTGTCTTCTCCACCCTGACTATGGGCTACCTGTTCTGAGGTCTCTAAAATACTACCTCCAAGCCCTTGGACTCAACATGAGGCCTAATCTGGACCTGTCGGGGAGTCCAAATCCTGTAGTGTGAAAAGTGTTGTGACTGACAGTGAGTGCCGCAACGAGCTACAGCCAATGAGAAAGCAAGAAACGGGGTGAGGGCAGAGCTCTGGGTGAGGGGAAACCAGTGGGAGGAGTTGTAGGACATCAACAAGCATGGCTACAACAAAAGTTTCGCGGTCTGCTTGGACCCGAGAAATGGAGGAAAATTTGGTAGAACTTTGGCAGGAGCACCAATGCCTTTTTGATGTTTCCAACGACCTGTACCACAACCGAGTCGAGAAAGAGAAGAGGTGGAGAGAAATTGCCGGATCTCTTCAACAGCCAGGTGAGCAAAATCGGTTGATTCAGTAAGAGTTTCTCATATTGCAATGACGAGATAGACCAGATAGGCTAGCCTACATGATGCCTTTACCTTGACAAATATGTAAACGCAGTTTGAAACATACAAACAAAATTCTGGAATGCATGACAATTGACGAAGCATTTGCTTTCTTTCTTTTCCTTTTTTTTAATTTTGTCTGTCAGTTGAGGAGGTTAAGACCAGGGCAGTATCCCTGCGGACACAGTACTCAAGGCTGATAAAACCAAAATCAAATGGGAATGGGACCAAACCCTTGACACCAAGACAAAGGTGGCTCCTCAGGGTCATGGATTTCATAAAACAATATATTGTTCACCGTGCATGTGAAACCACTGTAAGTTATACAGTCTACAAACATATGTTTTTCAGTATACACAACCAAGAAACTGTAAACATACGTTTTAATTGCTATTGTTTTCATTTCTTGCCTTCTTCTCTGGTTTTTGAAATATATTTCTTAATTAAATTATGCTTTTCAGTTTTTCATTATGGTGAGCAAGAATCTAACACACTCAAACTCACTGTGCATCATGTAAAGTACAAGTGTACAGTGCTATGAAATACATACTGTACATGTAATGGTGAGGTGCGCCCCTGACTTTTGCAGATTGCTTTTGTGCAAAGTACTATAGAAATTAATTTAGTAGGAAATTTGAGTATGAGATATATAAAGTATAAAATGTAAGTGCACATTATTAAATTAATTATCAAATATTAAGGTATGTTTTCATGAGTAACATAAAAATTATTACATTGTTAATGTCAAAGTTGAGAGCAATGACCATGATTTGATATTTCCGTAGAACTGTGATGTCCACTGACACTATTTCATCTCTTTTCCAGCTTGATGTGTCATTCAGTGAGCAGGATGACACAGAACATCAGAATGACCTCTCAGAATCACTCGATCAGTGGCAGACACCGCTGTCGAGACCTGGCACACCATCAGCTAGTGCATCACGTACTGCCTCCCCCCTTGAATGGTTAGATGAAGGAGCTTCCCCAACAGCTGTTGGGGAAGCTCCTTCACCTGCTCCATCAACTGCCAGCAGGAAGGCGCAAGGGGAGTCAAATGCAAGGGGAGTCAAGCGCAAGGGGAGGTCAGAATCGGACATAGAGCTGCAAAAGCTTGTTGTTTTAAAGCAAATGGCAGCAAAAGTTTATGCTGACCCAACTCCTGATGCATTCACTACATTTGGAAACCAGGTAGCATCTGAATTAAGGCAAATACAAGACCCAGCAAATCTAACTAGATTGAAAAGGAACATCATGAATATGATATATGATATTCAAGACACTGAAAGGAATGGATCCTCCTCCTGCTCACCTGCACCACCAGCACCTGTTTGTATAGCACTTTTCAAAACAGAAATTCCTTAAAAGGCAATGCAGTAAAAATGTGAAAAATGTATACAAACACACATACATATATACAAAAATAATTACTGTGACATCCTTACACTACTAAATGTGTTCCTCCTGCCAAGGAACACTACCTGCAGATGAGAGAAAATGATCTCGCAGTTTTGTTGCATTTTTGCAGGAATTGTTGGGTTGCGCTCCCTTCTATGCTCCACCAGCTGTAAAGCCCCCGATACCTTGATTCCTCCATTAACCATATTGTGGTCAGCATTCTCCCAGTCTGCAAAGGCTGGAGGTGTATATGCCTCAGACCTGCGCTCGCGGAGGAAGTTATGGATGCATAGGGAGGACATTGTTATCATAACCACCTTATCTGGCCCCAAGCATATGGTGAACCTGAAAATCCTCAACCTGTTTGCAAGAATACCAAATGCATTTTCTACCACTCCGCGTGCCCTAGAGAGACGGTAGTTTAGTACCCTTTGACTGTGGTCCATCTGCCTGAATGGATACGGCTTCATAAGGTCATGCCTTAAAGGATATGCGTCATCGCCCACAAACATGTACGGCATCGTTATGTCGGAGTTGGGCAAAGGCTCAGGAAAGGAAAGTTAAGCAGGCCCTGGTCCTTCGCTTTGCACAGGTCAGAGTGCGCGAACAGTCCAGCGTCTTGAGACCCTGCCTTGGGTATCCACACTTGTGTGGATGAACTTATACTTTGCATTCCCAGCAGCCATCATTATCACAGAGAACCTGCCCTTGTGACTGTGGTAAAGGCTACCACTTTTTGCTGGTGGTTGTATATGGGTGTGTTTTCCATCAAGTGCACCAAGGCAATGTGGAAATTGCCATTTCAATTAAAAGTCCCTGGCTACTGTCTGCCATTCTGCCTCTGTAGACGGTGTCTACCAATAGAAGAAAATAACAGTCAGGGCTGGGGGTTAATTCATTTGGCACACTGACTCTTATATTTGCCACATATGGTTAAAATAATACATTTCTGCAGTACTGTGAATATGAATTCATGACTTAAGACTGTGACTCTAACATTACAATTTAATTACATAAACAATATCAATAATAGCAGTCCCCTGTCAAAATACAAATATTGTGAGATGAGATTTTGGCCATATTGCTCACAGAGTATATTATCTTTGTCTACAGTAGCCTAATATGTGGTGGTAACCAAAGCCTATGGCAAGTTTTAATATTTTATCAAACCAATAGTATAGTTTCTGTCAGAATACATTGGCATATGCACAAGTTTTTCAGTATTTTTAACCTTGTCATTCTTGCCAACTCACAGGACAAGCAGGCAGCTACCTACATAATCATTGCAAAAATATTTATTTACCTCCAGCTCTCTCTGCAGAGCAGACACATATCCCAATCCATTCTCTCAACCATATTCCTTTCTTTTTCCTCCTTGTTTTTTTTTGCTGCAAATCGCGCACAAACAACTTGGATCGCTCATTTCTTGCTGCTATCCATTTTTGGAAGAAAAAGATCCCTGTATCACGTCATTTCCTGTGTCACTTCTAGTGTGTGTTTTCATGACAAAATGTAGTTTGGAGATCAGACAGACTCGTCGGAGAGTCCCCCTGGCGAAAGATCTTGTAATGTGTGACCCCCTATCACTCATCAGTCATGTACGATTTCAAGATTCCCAATGACAAGACAGCAAGTTGTGTAGAGCAATCTGACGACTTTGAAAGTCATGTAGTGTGTCCGTGGCTTAAGAGCTCCTCCCCCCCTGCCTGGACCTCCTACAAGCTCCTGTCCTGCCCTGAGGTCTAGAATCCCCTGCTCTCCACCTGAGACCTTGAATGTCCTGCTCCTGTCCCCACCAGTACCCCATATTCCTCATACCATTATCCTTCATACCACCAGCCTGTGGTCCACCTCTCAACCAGACTGTGGAACTATGACCAACCTGTCCTTTTTACCCACTGCATAACCGCAGCATAGTATTGCTAACAATTATACAGCTACTGGTGCTAAAAGAAAACCACACCGTTTTCATATAAATAAGTTATCAAGTTGGCCTATATCTCACAGCATCTAGAACTTCTAGAATCTTCTGTATCTTTTTTAGTGTAAACATAATAAGTTATATAGCATAAACAATTATGTATGCCATAGAATTTGGAAATCCTGGACTCTGTGTACTGTGAATATCTCTGTTTTAGTGCTGGCCAGAGGAGAATGGGCTCCAGCTGTTGAGTCTTGGTTCCCTCCAAGGTTTCTTTCTCCTGTTCGCTACATTTTAGACAGTATTTCTTTGCTTCTGTCACCCTTGGCTTGCTCGAAGGGGGTTTAAGCACTGTTATCTGTAGCTTTACTGCTTTGTCACAATTTCATTTTAAAAAGTACTTTACAAATAGACTTGAATTTGTATTTGAACATATGGTATGAATGAATTCATTTCATCACAAAGAGCTCAAAACCTATGCATTTATAGTTTTGTACTGAATTACCTTCCCTTGGTCACATGAAACTACCGCCTGCCATTTTGTGATGCTTTGAAAGTACTTCAAGTGAACATGAATTCTCCTAAATTATAATTATTAGATTTGTATACTTCTGTTATGGAACGCAGTTCTTAAACTGAAAACTTACTTGAATAAGATTGTGAATCAAGAGAAGCCCTGGCTTAGTCTTTGGACCCTTAAACCACAGTTCAGCTCACAAAACATTGAAGCCCTAACAAATGCAGGTGAACCTTGCATCCTGGCTTGAGGACCCATGGCTCCACTCTTAAAATATTGAATGTGTTTTTCTTTTAAAGCTTTAGGTATGGATAGGATGAATAGCAAATGTATATCACTGTATTTAAGGCATGTAAGAAAATTCATTTTCATGTCTTTGAGATTTATCTTGGGTCACCTTCTCTGCATTCTCCTGGATGATACACACAGTGAAAGAAAAAGTAATGCTCTTTGTTTTTCTTCTCATCCAAGCAGTACCTACCTTAAATGCAGACACAGCTTAATAAAACATCCAGTTTCAGTTTCACATCTGCTGGAATATTCACTGTCTCCCTGATGAATCAGATATGCACTGCTGCACAGCTGCAAGCAACTCAGCTTAGGAAAAAACAGTGTTTGCCATAAAGCACTGATTGTCTTTCTTTCTTGCTTTCTTTCTTTCTTTCTTTCTTATCTTTTCTTGCAATCTGTTTATCTGCCTCTTTGTACTTCCCATCGCAAGTAACAGCAGCTCTTGGGATATAGAGTAACTGCTTTGCAATATGAAGGCCATAATATGCATTTGTTTCAGCAGCTGTGGAGTAGATTCAAGGTTGTCTTTACAAAGGAATGAAAGGTTTGTAAATGTTATAACAAAATGTTCCTCTGAAACATTCCTTAAAATATAAAGCACACCCCCGTGTGAGAGTTGCTGTTAAAACTATCAACTCATAATCTCCAAATCCAGAGAGACCAGCCTCCAGGATGAATTTCAGAAAATGTCTGGAAACATCGTAATGTTTATATTCACAATCCAAGATTTCTAGAGGAATTTGGAATTTTGTAATAACTTTTCAGCATTTATATAGCTCATGTTTCTTTTCATACATAGTTCGTCTCCAAAGACACAAATGGGTTTTTTTTTCCTTGTTTAAAGAAAATGAGACTTTGCATTTAAAATGAAGGAGAGCACGTGTCACTTTATTCAACAAACAAATCACTCTACATATTGATAGAATCTCTGTAAATTCATATTAAATATCTCTGTGAACCCTGCAAACTGTGCAGAAATGCATGAGTTTGTTTTCATATTTTGAGAAAGGAGACTCATGGGAGATACTTATGTTATGTATTTCTTGCTTTGAGTTTAGCTTTCAAGTCCATTCAGCAAACAAGTTCTGTCCAAGATTCCTGCACTTATAATAATTTCCTGTCGAGTCCCTTTTCTTTTATTTCCACAGCCAGTGCTCTATTCATTCTTGACTATATTTTTCCTTTCTACCTCAAACAGACTTGTTAATTGTCCAAATGGTAACATTTTCCATGACAGTGTCTACTTGTTCCAGGACAAACATTTCCCTTGTCATTCAAAAGGGGTGAAAATAAAAACCAAATCTTTAAAAACAGACAGTTCCCAGACGTCTCAGTGAACTCATCTGACATCATTTTTCAAGTGAATACAGTACTTTCATGGATGTAGTGTATAAACTGAAAAGTGGCATACTGAATTAATGAAGAACCATCAGTTTTAGTTCCACTACTATCTATACAGAATTTAATAAAGAACATCCACAAAAGTAATGACAAATGAGGTATGTACGTTACATTTTGAGGAGTCTTTTAACAAACACCACTGATTTCTTATCAGCACACTGTGGGTTAAGACAAGTTTCATAAAATGTTATTCAACAGTTCACAGGCAGCTACTCCTGAGAATTAGTTTTCACGGGCTCATTTCATTCCAGCTCACACAGACATTGCACTGCCCCTTTTCTCTGCAGCCTTCTGAGAACTATTCCAGTTCCTCTACACAAAAATGATGGATCTGAGAATTTTGCTTTTATCCTTTATAATTGTACCATGGATGTTCTCTGAAACTACAGCAGATGAGCTACGGATGTCAAGATACACCCGTGATGTGGATTATGATGACCTGTACTCAAAAGGGGAAGTTTTTAGGGAAGTCAAAAAACCAAAGGTAATATAGAACAGTTTTATTTATATAACATGTTGGCGAATATGAATACTTTGTAGATAAAGAAGATAAAGTCGATTTTACCTTAGTCCTAGATTGTTCTACTCTTTTTTTCTTATACTCTAAGATTTGTA
This sequence comes from Chanos chanos, assembly GCF_902362185.1. Lineage (NCBI taxonomy): Eukaryota > Metazoa > Chordata > Actinopteri > Gonorynchiformes > Chanidae > Chanos > Chanos chanos. Next base: position 32,273,041 of record NC_044497.1, on the reverse strand, counting down.
ATACAAGCAAACAACTAATAAACTTGGCCAGCAGTTGATCAATTTGAACATAGAAGTAAAGCTGAAAAAATCAGTTAACTTCTATTTGAAATTATTAATTTGAAACCTTTGAATTGAAACTGTATTATTATCATTTTTTGCTTTCTTGAGATGTTGTACCTCAGTTTTGACAAACAGCCAAAAGCCTTAATGTAGATATGGGATGAGTTAGTCACATGCACATCAACATAAAACATGACAATAATAAAAAAGATCACATTTTTTAATTACTTGCATCTCAAAGTAGGGCATATGTTAAAAGAATAAGCGGTGCTGATGACATGGTGTTAATAATTGCATACAGATTCAGGAGGGTTGATTTAGTTTTCAGTCAGTGTTACAGAGTTTAATGCAATCAGTATGTCATCTTCCACGCCTCTTGTTTTCTTGGATGTGAATCAAAAGAAAAAGCTCACGGCTATTTCTGACGTTGAGAGTCCAGATGATGCAGATGACAAAAGTCCAAGAGAAGAAGCAAAAAATGATGAAGGTAATCGTTGAATTTAAACACATACACAGCGAGAGTCATATCATGTATCCCTATTTATTATGAGGACATGAAGTGTTGAGAAAAATAATTGTTGGTGTATTTAAGTATTAACCATCTTTTAACTGTTTAAATGCTTTTCAGAGCTGCCCACATGTTTGCTCTGTGTGTGCTTGACTGGCTCAGTGTACTGTGAGGAGGTCACTCCTGAGATGACAGCAGTTCCCCCCTTACCAAAGGAAACGGCCTATCTCTATGCACGCTTTAACAAAATAACCAAAATAACCAACAAAGATTTTGCAGATATTGGTGAGAATTCTTTATGATTTTAAATAACCTCTTGTACATTTGCTATGCTGGGAGAAAAAGTGTTCTGATTGTACATGTGGGGTGGAGTCCCTTTAAAAAAGAATTTAAATAAACAATTCAAATAAATATAATTAACACACATATTTTAGAATATTACCATAATTCAGAATCATTTTTTTTAATTTGTTATTGTGTGTTATTCTGTGTGTGTTTGTGTGTATTGCAGCCACACTGAGGAGGATTGACCTGACTGGCAACCTGATTTCTGAGATTGAAGATGGTGCATTTTCAAAACTTGATCAGCTGGAGGAACTGATGCTGGCAGAGAACAAGCTTCTCAAACTCCCAATGCTACCACCAAAGCTTGTCTCATTCAACGCAAATCATAATCGTCTGAGAACTAAAGGAGTAAAGGCTAACCTTTTTAAGGTACAGTGAGTCAGGGGACATGTCGTTTACTTGTATTTTCATTTATTCATTTAAAACCAATTGTGTAAAGTCTGCCTCTACTTAATGCCTATTATTTTAAGCACGATTTAATACTTACATACTTTTGCTATGTACATGGTCATGTCTTGGGACAGAAACTCACCAAACTAGCATATCTTTATCTTGGGGATAACGAACTTGAAGCAGTCCCACAACTCCCTGAGAGCCTGCGTATTGTGCACCTACATGTGAGTTTATTTTAAATCACACCACAGTACAAATATAGTCCTTTTTTTATAGTCCCATATACATAGATACTACAAGCTAAAACATCACATTAACCTTCTCAAACATTAAAAATATTAATCACATACTCTGTATTCCACTGTCCTGTTACCTGCAGAATAACAACATAACAGCTGTGACTGATGAAACGTTCTGCAAAGGAAACAGTAGTTACTACATCAGGCATAACATGCAGGAAATACGACTGGATGGCAACCCTGTTATGTTGGCCCAGCATCCAAACAGCTTCATCTGTCTGAAAACTCTACCTGTTGGAAACTACAAGTGAGTGGGAAGCACATGAGCCAGCATAACCAAGAATGGATTCCTTTGGCAGTTTCTGGTCAGCAGTAATATGATGTATGAATGTAATGCTAAGATTCTTCGATATGAATCTACAGAAGCTTCATACAGAGTTGAATATTGAGTGTATTAGTCTTTGTCAGACACTTCGATAGTTTAAATGGCATGTGTAAGAGAAACCTTTTAAGTGTCTACTTGATATTTCTGGTGCATAAACTTTCAATCACTGCACAAGTGAAAATGATAAGTAACCTATATATGTGCATCAAATGTAGCTTAATATAATGCACATTTTTAAGTTTGCAGGACATAGCTTTCGTATCTGTCTTTTGGTGTGTCATTTGCCACCGACAAGAGAGGAATGTTTGATTTAATAATAAACTTTTACTGCATTCCTCTTATTTTAAAAACGATATTAAATTGAGATCCTGTCAATCCACTGAATACAGCAGCCTGTGTAATCCCTTATGACCACAAAGCACAAACCCATATTAAGAAAATGAACAGAATGTAACCAATGTGAAATGTCCTTATTTACAATCAGTTTATTTACAATAAATTCACATTTAATTTAATTTTCATTACTCAATCACCGACCCAGCTGCCCAAATGTTGACTGAAATTAAGGCCTACATGGTAACATATTTGGCATAACCGAAAGAAAATTGTGGATCAGGGTTGATACTGATTATACTTTTTTAAAACCACACCTACAATTATGTGTACTCTGGTATCTGGATAACTGGTCTTTGCATTGAACACAGATATGTATCTTTAAGGAGGGTATCATCCACATAGACGTCATCATAGACGAGGCTTCTCTTTTTCTGTCTTTTTGTTTGTTGATTAACAGACAGGTATATGTTGATGGGTCTGAATAACAGAGACCGTTATGAATAAACAACAGCGTGACATTGAATTTATAGGTTACTCATACTATTGCGTTCTCTGAATTATGTTCATTGAACTGTCAACTGAACTGTGTCCATTTCCTGAGGATATTCTTGATCATTTGGGTGTTGACTCAGTGAGTTCAGTCATTCCCTCATCGATTTTCCTTTGGTATTCCCTCTCTGAACGTTTTCTTCGGTAGACATCATCTGAATAACGCAGAACAGGCACAGGTAAGATGTGTCAGTATACTGTAAGTCATCTTACACTCAGAAGCAAGTCAAACAGAAACAAATACATAATTACATTACTGTATTCTCAAAGAACTACAACTGCCAACATCATTCTCCTAAATGCACCACTTAATAATTTGAGATCAGTGTGCAAACAGGCCTATTTCACTCAAATGTTTGCTATGAACTTAGATAAATTCAGTTCATGGGGTCACTGTTCAGAGGGTTAATACACATATATATCATTCATACTATTTGAGGGTGACCTGGATGGATTGTAGTACTTAATAAATCAGAGCTATTAAGTTTCCCAACCACAGAAAAGCTTTAAATGACGACAAAAGAGTAGAATATTTTGACACTTGCTACCATCCCCATATCTAGTTACTTTCAGGGATTAATGCTTCTGTGCAGATTAGAAAGAGTGACATTTGACCAAATCTTGGGCAATATTCAATCCAAAAACACGAGAAGAGTTGCTAAAAGTGCCTAAAAAGTGCTAAACCAAAGAGGTTTTACTTTCTATTATTACATATTGGAGTATACACTTGCGCAGGAATCTGCAGCATAGATATGTGTTACGTTGCGTCTAGCAACCTTCGTCTAGGTCGTGGACGAAACTGTCCTGACATACTTACAAAATGTTTCTTTTCCTATTCTAACGTTGATCATTATCCACTCCATCACGCCTCCGATGCAGAAAAAGAACGGTAAAAATCTGTACACCCCAAAGCGTCGCTTTCCCGGTACAAGACTGAGAAAATATTTTATATTTCGATTCTTTCTAAACATTCTTCACTGTGTGAAAGCGATAGGTGCAATCGACAGTTTCAAGTGTAATGCTTGTAAGTTCAGTAAATCAGGTTTTTATATCGAACGCTAATTTTCTCGCACGCTGTCATTACTCCTACATCACTTTTTGTCCTTCCATATTGTCTTTTTTAAAGGCACATGCACAATATTGCAAGCTGACATAACAGGGAAGAACATGGCGACTTAAACGTCAAGATCGCCACAGGCCTGTTCTTATTGGTCACCTTTCAGGAAGGTACCAACATTTGTGCTGAGAGAGGGGGTTCGAAATGAAAGTCTGCATCAAGCTGAAAACGGAAGGGGGCGTTTCATTCTGTGTCTGTATGGGCTAAAATAATGCTCTTGGCTAGTTGCAGACTTCTTTAAGGAGCTCTAAACAATTACCACAATTGTCGTTTGAACGCTGATATGAGCTTAAACTTGCATGGTAAAATCACTGGCATTAGTTATTCTTACATTATGGATGCAAGGCAAATTTCGCTATTACAAACCATTTGCTGAAATGAGGGAGTATTGATAAAAATTTACACGGAGACAAGATCTTACAAACCGACATCGCTGAATTATATTGACGTACGACTTAAAATCAGACAGGACCACCAGACTGAGAGCGAGGAGCAAAGTTGTAAAAAGCCTTTTCTGTTCTAAGTCTCCCTTCTAAAATCAAGGGAGGGAGTAGCATAAAATCCATTAGACCACTGCATGAGGTACGTAAAAAGGTGTCACAGAATGTGTAGATTACACTACTGTTGTCATCCTATTAGCAATGAAAACAGTGATCACAAGTTCTGTGCACAAGTTTGTATAAGCAATGAGCCATGTGACTTCATTTATTCTCTCAAGTTTTGATTATGTTTTGAAACTTAGATTCTCTGACTTCTGATGTTATAACATGATGTTTTGGTGATTTGAAGAATCAGTGGCAAGATAAAACATTTTGACTTTTAATACTTCAGGGAATGTCAAAAGTACATGCATATAATACTAACATGATGTTGCACATAGTGCATAATATTATACAGAGTAATTTTTTGAGGGAGTGAATTCCTTCCCCACAAGTCTTTAGAGATGTTCTGGTCACCTGATAAGTTCTTCATGATATAGTGGAATGAACTGGAATTTTGTTTAAGGTTTGTTTGTTTTTTTTCAACCACAGAGCTGGTATAACATAACCTTTCTTTGATTTTGTACTTATTTTTCTTTAAAGAATGATGTTTAAACAAGATATCCCCATATTTTCCACTGATGATAAAAGTGAGGTGCTCAACAAATAATGGAATTTAATTTACGTTACTGGTAACAACATGGAAATAATATCAATGGCTTCTTCAGTCCTCTACTTTGTAAGCCAGCCTACAGAAAGTCCAGTGATGCTCCACTGTGTTCTCATTGGCACGCTCACTCATGTGATGCACCCTTGTGTTCCTGATTGTGAAGCCCTGTTTTGTTATGTACTCCATGAGGTGAACTCTGAGAGACACCTCTTGGTGGTAGTCACAAGGTCCAAATGTGAATGATACCTGACAGTCTCTTGTATCCATCATATGTTTGTTCCATTTGGTGAAGTTATTGGAGATACCCTCAAGCAGTGAGTGAACCTTTGTTGTAATGGTTAGTTGTGTGATGATGACTGCCACTGGATTTGAGTACTTTGAGAGTTTGCGGGTACTGGACAGTTCTACCACCTGTTCAAAGGTATCCAGTGGGTACAATGGTTTTGGGTCACTGAGGCATTGGATTAAAGGTTCGATCTGATAGAAGTCAGCCTCTTTCCGCAACAAATCCATCTCCATGAAATCAACTGGAAGCGTGAGCTCAGATGTGCGTAAGAAGTTCAGTATGTAGCGGAAGAGGGTCCCATCTCGATCAATGAAAAAGTTTCCTTGGGCATCCCGTGTGGTGGGGAAGTCTCCCCGGAACATAGCACCCAGCATTGAGTCTGGGTATCGCTGAAGAGTTGATATAGAGGTGGTATACAGGTGACCGCCGACATTTAAGGTGACTGGGTCAGTCATCTAGAAATAAATACAAATAGCTTTAGGTGACTAATGTCAGTCTAAACTCACATGTACCTGAAAATACCTGCCATGCATAATAATGCAGTCTTACCAGAAATATTAATTATGTTACCTGTAGTTACTCAGCATAATAAACATGTGAAATTAAATGTATTTCATTGTGTTGGGGAGGGTAAAACTAAAGGTACTCTACAGAGTATCAGTGTACTCTTCCAGTCTTGTCTCTCATTTACTTACCCTATACCCCCAGTCTCCATTATCCATTTGATAAGGATAGGTAGGGCCGTCTGTAACACAGAGGTTCAGGTTACGTTTTGTTAAGTCTTTAACAAGCAAACAAATACGAAAAAATCACCGTGTTTTAAATGTACTACGAAATATAATTAGTCAAGACGCTGTTGAAATAATTCTCTGTCAAAGATTCATTGCTCCTTACCTTATGTTTCCACTTGTAGCAGGTACTTATACCTAAGTCATTGGTATATACATTACTGAAACCCTGCTCAGCAATTAAACCACTGGAACTATGCAGTTTAATTGCTCTTTCGTTTTGACCCCCTAACAATATTTTTACTGGACGGGTTTCATCTAAAGATACGAACATCAAGGTCACAGTAGCTGCGAGGCTAAAGCGGTAATACGAATCAACACAAAATTCGTTGATTGGTTCTCAATTCTAGTACCATAAATTCAAGCAGGGTAACCGAGTCGCCTGGGTATTTCACTCAGGTTGAGCACAATACTACAGCGGAGACTAGCTAACATGCAAAACAGCTCTCGTCAGCTAACAGTTAGCCAGGTAAATTAATTAGCTGGGTCAGTCAATGCAAGAGCTAAGCCATCAAAATCTCGACGACAAACACAAACTATATCCTATATTCAGCAAGGTACCGAGGATCTTATAAATGCTAAAACCAGTCGGATTTCACACGATGCCAACGAAAGACATAAAACACACACACGGCCTTGTACCACATACGATGGCTAAATTAGCTGCAATAGATGGAACTGTCGCAGCAAAAATGAATGGAACTCTTCGGTCTTTTTAAGGAAGTGGATATCAGAATCATTACCTTTTCCAAGAACTGCGTGTTTTGTGCGCGGAGAAGAAAAGCCTCACGGTGTAGCCTGATCTTATAGTCGAAGGTTGCTAGTTTGATGTGCTGAATGAGGATGGCCGGCTAGCTGCTTTCCCCAGTCGCATCAGAGATATCAAACGCAGAGAGAGCGAGCGAGAGGGCAATTCAACCTCATAGTTGCGTACGTAGTCACATGGTACCTAACCAAATACACTGACCTCTTCGCTAAAACGATATTCAGAAAATTAAAGTGATGCAGGTGTTTTGACAGGATTGCTCTGACCAGTGTGTACTCTTTAATGTAATTGTATGAAAGACAGCCTTTGTGTGAGGAACCTATTTTGTCTTTTATTTACAGAGAAAACATTCCAGTTATATTTTCATTTGAATATTTTTACATAGTTCATTTACACAATTTTACAAACGTGGGGAGCATACAGTATACATCTGCTGTGGTGATGCAATCTTGAGAAACAGTTTGGATGAGTGGATTAGGGAAATATTCTCATAACTGACTTTCATTGCACCTTTTGGTTTTTACTACTCACTCACTGGCCACCGCACGCAAATTAAAAAGACATGAAAAGACGAGGCAATATCAGAGCAGATACTTTTAGAACACAAATTGTTCATGATTTCTTTTTGTTGCTGCCACTTGCCATGCTCTGCTGAGAGATGATGAAATCTAGAATAAGTTTAGCAGTCCTGCGAGGCCTCTCCATCACCACAGAGTGACCACAATTCTCCAGCAGATCAACTTGGCACCCTGGCAAAGCCTCAGCCAGCACTGAGGCTCCCGAAACATCCACAACCTGAAGGGAAAAGAGAGGGAATGGAGACACATTACATCATACAAATGGTATCAGCATCAGGTATTGTTTCCAAAATTTCTGTAGAGGGAGCATCTTGTTGTGATGTGAATGTGTGTATTACTGTTATATGAAAGGTCCCAATGGATCAGAAGCATTTTGATGCAGGTTTTCTTTGGCATGAGGTCAACTTTCTTTTTACGTACCTGGTCTTGCTTACCCCAGATGACTTGCAGAGGGGCTGTTATTTGGCGCATGTGTTCATGTAATGCATATCTAGAACTCTCCCCCATAATCTCCATGAAAACTGCAGTCCAGTGTGAGAGAGAGAGAGAACAAGTTGTAGGCAGCTGTTCTACCTGTGATTACTTTAAATAGACACACTAAGAGTGGGATTCCACTACAGGAGTAACAGAACTGAAAATGAATTAAGTTAATGTTTGACCTGAGAGACAAACACTAACCCTCTTGATAAAAGTCATTGTGTGGTATTCGAACGTCTACCAATCCTTGAAGAACCTATAATCGAAATTTAAAAATTAGAAATTTAGTCAAAATGTGGTATAGCATGTTGAACATCTGTGGTCAAAAGACTTTATAAAGGGGAGGAGAGGGGGGGGGGGGAGGGGAAGAGGGGAGAGGAGGGGAGGGGAGGGGGGGGTCCAAAACCAACCTGCTGTGGGACTTTGAATCGAACATGGGAGCAGAGCTTCAGCATATCCTCCATCTCCTCTGGAGTGGATGGTATGAGTGGGATGCTAAGTGTGTATTGGCTGTGTTCCAGATCCTGTAGCTGACAATCAAACTTAGTCTCATTGGGGTACTTCAAACCTACAGAAGGAGAAGGGGAGAGTGTGAACAGGAAGGTAAAGTGTCTGTGGAGGTAACAATTTGTGCTCTGTCTTGTGTTCATCTGTGTTTCTCACTTCCATTTCCAACTACCCACCTTCTATGTATTGATTCTGAGCCTGTTCATCACTTACATGTTTGATTCAAGTGGATTAGATTCCCATGGATTGCAGTATGAGAAATCTACATCATCTATTTACTTTTCCCTCCCACTGAGTACATAGAATGAGTTTGGGTTAGACTAACCAGCAGGGCAGATGAGAGTAATACTGCAGATATCTGAGGGATAGCAAGCTGCATACACCCCTGCCACATTCCCACCCATGGATGTTCCCACCAGGTGGAATGGTCTCCTGTTCAACCGAATGGATTCCACAAACTGAAAGTAAAGAACAAATTTTCAGTAATGTTTGTTGTGGTTTTAAAGGGATACATGCTACAGTCTGCATTATTTTAAAATAGTTTTTTGAAAATATGTTTTGATCTGTCCAATCAAATACATAATTACATTTTTTATATTGTACATGTGCGTGTGGCTAGGTAGTGTGTTGCAGACACACATACAAGTGTGTGTGTGCGTGTGTGTGCGCAACACACTACCTAGCCACCTTGACCCTGCTTGTTGCTAGTTTTATGATGAATCAAAATGTGCCGTTCATGTCGTGTTGGTTGCACACAGAGCTAATCAGACCCACCTGATGTATTCTCCTAACCTGGCCTTGAATGGAGTAGTCATCAACATTGGTACGTGTGGTGCCCTCATGTCCTGGCATGTCCACACACAGTAAATGCAGATGCTTGGGTAGATACTGCACAGAATCCAAACAAGTATATGAATTGCCAGACTTGGTGTCTAGTGACTCTGTTTTTGGCTATGTAGTGTTCTCGACTATATAGTGAAGCAACATCCTTGGTTTCTTTTTCTCTCACTTTAACATTGCTGGTGTTTTGTGGCACTCTGCAGCTCACTGTAATTCTTTTGCGAAACTTTCGGAAATTTGATCTATCACAATTTTAAAAAGTAAACATTGCAAAACACAGATAATCATTGTAAGCAAGCTAGTTAAAATATGACTACTGCAATGTGAGTGAAAAGTGTTAGCAGAAACTTTTCACCCAAGTCTAGGTGATTTACCTTGACCATGGACAGCCATGTATCTTTGTGGGCAGAAAAGTCATGCAGCATTAGTATGGATGGCCTGTGTCCTGGCTTCCCTCTGTAGGAATAACAGAATCGATAGCCCCCACAATCTGCATAGCGAACTTGCAGACCAAGGGTTCGCCTCCAGTACCTAGAAGAATGAAACTAGACTTATACTGGATGAAATTAAAAAAAAAAAAAGCTACACTGAGCACTGTAGATTCCAGCTGTTGACCCAAAAGTCACATAAAACAGTAAAACATGCTTAAACCTAGAATATCCAGTCTTCTTTCAACTTGTCCTTGTCACACTGTTTGCATGCGGAAATTTGTAGGTTTTACCATGTGCAGTAATCTTGGAAACTCTCCAATATGAGTGGATATATTTACAAAACTACAACAAAACTAAGACAAACATGTCCCTTTACCAGTAATATATTTTGATCAGCACTGAAGGCCATAGCATGAAGGAAGCCATGAAAGCCAGGAGAGGTACAGCCAGTGTCCCTGCAGCAATGGCAAACAAGTTCACCACATCCAGTTCCATGGTTACTGGTGGTTGACCAGCTCTCCAGGCCTAGTGAGAATTTTGACTCTAAAATAAAAAGATATCAGTGGCAAAAGAGCATATATGTATTCATTAATTTAAGCTCATTTTTGGTAATTACACAAAAAACAAGGTCGTGTACATGTCTGATCGGAGTACAGTCAGAATGAGGGGGGAAGGGTGTCTGCCACTGTATGTAATAAATCAATACATATGACCCAGTTAACTAACATAGCAGTTCAAAACGGTCATGTTTCCACTGTTTTGTTCTTATGCTTCATATTAGAGGATTAATCCTAAATGTCACTCAACAAAACAGAACTGTTCATCAAATTTTGTAACATTTTTCTGTAATATCATCTGATTGTAAAATTGTCAGACAATTCATCATTTGGGCTGTTTAACTGATAAATAGAAGAGGTTAACTGTGATTTTTTAAAGGGCTCTTGAGCATACAATAATAAATTGTCTTAATCATCATTATAAACACAAGTATAACTGTAAATATATTCAAAGGAAAAATGTTGGTAGGCTTAACATCTGAAAATCTGTAAAATGTGAGATATTACATAAATACTGACGGTACATATTTCAAAGATATTACCGTCTGTAAACTTACTTGATTTGATGAGAATATAATCCTAGTCCCAGATGAAAATCATTCAGTGTTGTCCATGTTAACGATGGCAAAATTCAACCAGGTTGCATGTTTTATTAAGACATCATAGTTTAACACAATGAACTCAGCAGTTAGTCGCTAAACTTTCCATGCCTCCTCACCATTTGCCATTAATATCTAAACCAAAATGGGACCAAGGTAGAACAGTGTATGTTGTGTTCCCTGATGTGTCTTTTGTGGACACATTTTAATTGATTTGTCTGTTCAATTGGAAAACACTGGTCACATATCAGGGCTCACTCTGTGTCAAACATTTAAAGGGGACAATAGTCACTACCATATCTGAGATTTTCTTCAACTGAAAGTTTGATCCTCCTCAGATTATGCAATCTCTTCAGCAAATAGGTATTCTAAACACAAATACATGAAATAGAAATTTCAATAATTGCAGGAGGCTTGGTTCTGTAAAACTAACAGCACAATTAATAGAAATGTGAGTCACGTGAAGCTCACAATGACAGCAGACACATTGAAATATTGTCATTATTTTACATTATGGTGTCTTAAAATCACACACTCTTATTCTCAGTTGGTCAATAAAATTAGAACGTTGTAAAGCATATACTTTCACTGATCATAATTTCATTAAAGCTTCATTAAATCTCACTAGTTACCTTCCTGTTTTAATAGTATAATGTTCAAAGGAAACCCCAGGATGCTCCTGTCACTCTGACCTCATGGCAAGAATAACAGTTAGACAGGATGCTGTCTACCAGCTTTGTTTCCCCTCTCCACTGTCTCTGTACCATTTATTTTCTCTTGATGTTAATTTGAATCACAGCCTGGAAAATGGATTCATGTTGTTGTTATTTCCCCGTTGCCAGCTACTCTTTAACAGTAGAATTAAATCCTGTCTCTTTCTTACAAATCACAGCTGCCAGGAAAAGCAGTGCTTCACCATGAGACAGCTTTAACACCTTATGATTTAATGGAAGAACATTTCAATATGGCAATGAGTTGGTATGTATTACATTTGGATGAGGAAATGAGGATTTAAAGGATTCAAAAGACAAGCCCAGACAGGGAACCTAAATAGAAAAACCTGCAAAAACTGAATCCTCTCAAAGCAGGTCTTGAATAATACTATCATACATTATGTGAAATCATTTGTGTGTCTTACAAGATCACCTTAGTGCTGGCAATTTTATGATTCGCCCTTATCGGTCAAAATGTTGTCCCAGACGAGGTTGCCATCGAAACCGGATTTGTGGCCAAAGGCATAAGTGTCACTGAGAGCCTCTTTCTGTTTCACTTCCACTTCATTACCACCTGTCGGAGAAGAAGACAAACCATATCGATTGCGGATGGCGGTGACATACACTTCAATGCACACAGAGATCCCCGCTGATGATCTCTTTACAAACATCTGTAGAATTCCACACCATGACAGTGAAACTCACAAGCTGATGGTGTGATTGTAAGCACTAAAGAGAAACAATCTTGAAAGTCAGGAGGAGGAAGAAGGTCAGGAGGAAGTGATAGTCCTTCAATATGAAATATGTTTGCTCCAAGAGAATGAAAAAAGTATATATTCTAGGATATAAAGAAATAAATAAGAAATAAATAGGTGATGGGTGAGGATATGATGTTTAGTGAAAAAATTCAGTGAAAAGAGAGAAAGAGAGGGGGGGGGAAATTGGACTCAGTATATCTTTGGCTTTAAAGTGTAAAGTTGCTACAAGTTTCAGTCTGACTTTTGAGGAAGAACAGGAGACTTATCATAACAGACAACTCATCATGATATGGTCAAAGTCCTCCTTTAGATTTACACTTTCAGTCAGATGCCAAGGAAAGCTAAATATAGCCTCAGATAACAAGGATTCAGTGCACCAGTGTTTGAAAGCATTTTCTCTTGACTACAACATCAGTTGAAAGTGTGCGATCTTTGTGTTTCAGAGCATTGGAACACTGAACCGAAGTTTGTAAATGTCAGACCCAAACAGACACGTTACTTGCCTGACTCTGATAGGAATGTATTAACCAAGCAGACAGATGCCTGAATAACAGCGGCGATCTGCTTTAGAAGCGAGATTAATCGCTTCCTGAGGCTAGATGACAAACTGCCACAAAGGATGTCATCACTGCATCACCACATGACTTTGCTGAAATTACTTGTCATTTATTCACTGATGGGTGCACACATTCTTTATGAAAAGGGGATATATCAGTTAGATAGACTGCATTACAATATTAATTGTATTTAATATGCTATACTGAACCTGCATTTACATTAGCAGACAGCATGGTGGCCTGCATTAAACGTCTGAGTAATGTAGTGATTCCATATCAACATAAAAAACATCTGTACTTTTAATTTAACCCCGTTTTTTGACATGTTACTGTTATTCCCATGATATAGTGAGGTCTTTTTGCATTATTAGAATGCAACCAAATCAAAAATCAAGTACAAGTACTACTTATTTTTTATTTTCTCTTATGATAGTCTGAGAGTGACTCAAGATTTAGACTAGAACATGAATAGTTCTGTAAGGTAATGTGGATGACATTTTAATGGAAAATATCTTTGACCAAGTCAGCTTTGAAGCCACCCAACGTGATTGTTAAGATGGACAAAAGGCTTACAATGTTGGTTTCCTTCTGTTTATTTTCCATGAAGCACACATTGCTGATTCAGTTCACATTTATCAATTCCTCTCCATAGCTGTACAAGCAAAATATAATATAGGTTACAAAGCCTCTATTAAAGATCTTTTCATGACTAGTTAGTTCTAAATGCTCTAGATTTCATACATAGTGTTATTATTGCCACTTGAAAGCTTTCATTAATGCATCTTTGATAAAAGAAAGCTGATGTAAAGTGCATGTTCACATTCAGTACCCAAAAATTCATAATTATTAAGATAAGACCAACACTGCTATACAGGGTTCCCACACAACAACAGTTTTGTATAGATTACAGAAATGATGTGTTCTGTCTCCTTGCCACAACATTTTCATAGTATTTTTGCATGAGATGTTTGGCCAGAAACAGTTGGACTGATTCAAATGTTTGCCTTCATGACTTGTAAAGAAATGTAAAGTTGGGATGGGTTGCTGAGATTTTGGGGGTGACTTGAAAGACCCAGATCAAAACATCAGTATGTTCTGCTGTACAATGATTTAGTAAGAAATTTAGCGAGAGTCAGCAAATGTTTATTCTGCACAAACAGTTAAGACACCTATTCTGAAATGGCATTTGAATGTCAACTTACAATATCAACATATTGAGAAATGTTTAATTGCTTACTAAAAAGCAAGACAGTGCACCACTTTAACTTCTTCTTCTGTAAAAGTCTAAATACTGGAGATGTAGATTTTACGTCATATTTCATATGTTATAATAGGTCTTGTTTTCTATTATCTGAAGGGCTTAAATATTTGAGTTGTGAGATAAATAATTTAACAGTTAGGGCCCTCATTTGAACTGACTTGGCAAATTGCTAGAACAGAGTGTGAGTCTGTGTGTGTATGTATGTGTGTGAGTGCATGTGTGAGAGAGAGAGAGAGAGAGAGAGAGAGAGTGTGTGTGTGTGTCTGTGTGTGTCTGTGTGTAATAGTGTGTGTATTTTCTGGTGCGTCGTGACAGGCTCTCAAGCTGAGGTCTTATAAACCACAACCGTTGTCACAGCAACCATTACTGCTACGACAGGCATCCACCTGATCCATCTGCCCTGAAACAACAAAAATGACAGAGATGACATAGTCAAGTCAGCACTATCTAATCCATCAGAACATGTTAAGAGTCTTAGACATATACAAGCAGTGGCAGGGGTTCAGAAGAGGTGCACAAAGGACACAGACAGTAGAACAAATGGAGAACAAAAAAGCCAGGATGCCTCAGAGCAAGCCAGGCAGGAAAATCAGAACCTAAAGAAAGAGACGCAGTTAGACACAGTTAATGCCACACCTGTTAGTGCCAAACAGACAAATGTATCGGTTATAAAGCACATCATCCGCAATGAAGGGACAAAAGCGGTTCGACTTCACGGTGTATCTACGCTGAGGCAGGGAAAGAGAGATACGTTTAGTCGTCTGTCATGCAAAGCTCCAAAATGATGGATGGTTACAGAGACAGAAAGAAAGAAAGAGAGAGAGAGAAAGAGGGGGGGGGGGGGTGACGGACAGGAGCACTGTGTACCTTTCTACCACAATGGGCTGAAGCACCAATACAGCACTGCCAGGACAAGGCCGATGATTACGGCTAGTACAGGTTGCAATAAGGAAAGCTAAAGGGAGGGAAGGGATTACACAAGTCAATCCTGGGAGGATGAGAATTGGAACCGACCAGATCTGACATCGAATGAGGGGTAGTTCTTGGTATCTCACAGATACACAGTACAACACTGTTTTTGGATGTTTTTGAGCAGCTGAGCCTGTGTCTAAAAGCAAGGTGTGAACGGCAGTGAGGGGTGTCCATGCCACCAACCACACAAAAAAACATAATCTGCTCATGCTAAACCCTACAAATCAGGCTTCTACACATAAATACATCCTTAAATGTTGTTCAGATAAACTAAATACTTGCTGGCATGATATACACAATCATTTCTTCTTGAAACATTCCTTTTGTCAGACTGTCTTTTGTTTAATGTTGATTCATATAAGCGGTTTAGCTTACTTGGCTTCCTTTTTCCTGCAGTGCCTTCAAGTGTTCTTGGCATTGCTGTAGCTCTTCAGTGACCGACTTTTTCTCTTGTTGTGTGTTTTCGTATTTGTCCCTCAGCTCTGACAGTTCTGCCTGGGTCAGTTCATACTATGATAGGACACAAACAGCAACACACACACACACACACACACACACACACACACACACATACACAAAATAAAGACTGTTTGATCACAATCTGCTAAACACACATCACTTTTTTAGATATCGTAGATCTTTTTCTGACCTGCTAAGGGACAAGATCAGTTTTTATCTGGTTTAGGTCTTCCCACCTCTTTCTGCAGCTCTTTTATCCTGCTGTTGTTTTGCTCCAGCTGTGTCTGGAGTTTGCCAGAGTCCTTCTGATGCTGCTCTTTCAGAGAGCTGAGCTGTTTCTCTAGGTCGGCCTGCGTCTTCTCCAGGGCCTTCACTGTCCTGCTGAGCTCTGAGCTCTGTGTCCTACAGCTGGAGGGGAGCAGATGTTCAGCTAACTGCCAAATTAAGTGGATCACAACCCATAACAGCAAATTAACTTCCACGCGAGACAAATATTTCATTATTTTACAGCATCTTTGAAACTGATCACATGGAGTAGGTGCTGGATACAAACGTAGAAATAAAGCATTAATCTGAAATTGCCGTGTAAAGGAGCTTAGGGAGTGACCTTATGATCAATCCAAAATCTACACATCTAATTCTCTAATGTTGTTTCTCGGTGTAAAATGTCTTGGAGTCATTTCATTTTAGAGATATTTTATTTCCTTTAGTTCTTAGATTGCCTCGGGTACAAATGAGAGTTTACTTTTTACCACTATTTTCATAATTGCTTTCACTCTAGTGGATATTGATTTATGTTAATATTCTTAAAATTGACATTGAACAGAGCTATTTATTGAATCTTTTGTGCGCTCTCTCTACATGACCATGTCTCTGGTGAGGACAGACCTGTCCAGCTCTCTCTCAAGCTGCTGCTGCTTCCTCTGCAGCTGGTCTCTTTCTGAACGGAGAGTGGAGCTCTCACTCTGCAGGCTACTCCTCTCTTTCTGATGTTTATCCACAAGCTGCTCCTTCTCTGACCTCACTGCTGCACACTCCCTCTTGAGACCGTCATATTCTCTCTGCAGCTTCTCCAGCTCACTTGCTGCTCACACACACACACACACACACACACACACACACACACACAGACGAACATTAATTTTCATGACTGACGTTCCTTTTTCATTTTCATAAACATACAGAGTCAGCTGCAAGGCTATCATCTAGTAAACATTTAACGCAGTAAGTCCGTCTTTAATGTGTGATTGGGCTATACAGGGCATAAAATCCTGTCTTGATTTTGTGTTCCTGGAAAAAAATAATCGGTAAATGAAATCAATGTGGCTCTTTTTCGCTTCTGGGAATTCAGGCTGCAAATACACCTGCTGTGTCATTCACCAGTCAAGTGTCTGTGCTGATAAGAGTAGTAAGAGGTGACTGAATGTGGTAATATTTCACCCAATTACGCTTTTCAACACTCAGTTTCTCAGTTTCTCAAACTAATCTCATGGCCAACCAAAAGATTTGAGTTGTCTTCACAAAGTATGTTTTTGATTTTTGATCTATGGTTGATGAAGCTTTAAATTTAGATTTTCCAAAGTGTTGATGTAAGTGAAAACAGAAAGCCAAAGCAGTTTAATTATAGAATTTACAGGCAGAAGGATTGTGAGTACCTTGCTGTTTAGCAGCCCTGTCTCTCTGCTGGTTTTGTTGCTGGTGATTGGCCTGGAGACTGTCAATCTCTTGCTCGTACTTGGACGCGGCCTGTCGCCATTTCTCTAACTCCGTGGTTACCGTTGATAGGTTACCCTTTAACATGTTGATCTCATGCTCCCGCTCAGCGGACGTGTTCTCCATGGCGCGGCGAAGCACCTGCACTTCCTCCTGGGCTGCGAGTACTTCCTGTCTCATGTTGGAGACAGCCATGTCCCTTTGTTCCCTGAGGTTCTCCATGTCATCCTGCAGTTTCTGGAGCTGAGCTACACACACATAAAAACATCAGCTAGCTATTTGTATCCCACATCGACATTTTAGATAAAGGAGTTTTTCTCCTGTGGGAATGAATGAAAATGAATGAAAAGACTTTTGGGGGGCATTCATTACTTCACTATTTTCTGACATTATTTTTATTTTAATTTCATTATTGTCCTTTGTCTAGATTATGTTTTTGTTTGCATTCTACTGGCCTGTCTATCATAATTAATCAAAACTAAGGATTTGATTGATTAATCTACTATTAATCTAAGTTCTTCTAATTTTCCACATAGTACTGCTGAATCTTCCTTTACTCAATCTAACACACAAGGTACCTTCAGACAGACAGGTACACAGATGCATTCCTGCACATACACCTTAACACACACACACACACACACACACACACACACACATACTCTGAAGGATCTTCATCTGCTTTGAGGATTCTTCTGTCTGTTGCTTGTTGGCTCTCTTCTCCTCCTCCAGTAGACCTGTAATATATATTTTACAAAATGAGACAGACATTCTGCATCATGTCATAATAAGATTATAATACAAATTATAATGGTTACACACCTTGCCTTTTGTCACACATTACAACTGAAACAATTATATGCATTTAATTAGCAGTGATGGATCATTAGGGAAAAATATACTGTACAAGACTGCAAATGTTGAAATCACAAATTGCGGCTTTGTATCTGTTAGTCAGAGAGATGAAACTGACCCCTTGCTAAGGATTGCAATGCTTTGTAAACCAGACACTAAAAAAAGATAAATGTTGTGGTAGGCTGTTCAATACTGTCCATTGTCTGTACCTTGTAACTCCACACATTTGTGTTTGCTACTGTTGGCTTGCTCCTGAGCTTCCTGCAGCTCCGTATTCAAGTGCTGAATGATCTTCTCTGTGTCACTAGACTCCACGTTGCTCCGATTCAGCTCATCTAAAACATATTTCAAAAGTATTTATGTCTACAAAATATTTACAGTGGAGGATTATCTTGACTGAAGGTGTTTTGAACACCATTTCTCTGCAAATTGCAGTTACATTAGAATGTTTGTCAGCAGCATAGATCAGCATGTTATTTAGAGAATGAACTATCTGTAATCTTCAGCTCGTCATTGTATTCACAGACTCTCACAAGTTATCCTCTGACGTTCACGGTTAAGCATGGCTCTGTAGGTTAAATTTAGACTGGAATGAACAGCAAGATAATTTCCCATGAGATGGAAAAAAATGGGTCTATTCCATGAATTAATAACCCAACCCAAAATAGATATACCCTAAAAATGAAATATTCGCTCTCGTAAACTAGGGCTTTGCTCTCTGTTAGTGGTGGCCAGGGCAACAGAGAGTTTCAGGAAGTGTTAAACAGTGCCATCGAAAGTTTACTTATTTCCATTCCATAAGAAAAAAATAACCTCAAATTCTAAGTGTAGACTAAAATGACTGTAACAGAATGCAATGGTGCACCATGGTCTGAATGCCACGAGAATGATACTATCATCCAAATCATCACTGGCAAAAGTTCAACAGACCAAAATATCTGTCTGACAGAGGAGTGAAATGATATAAGAAAAAAAATATATTGTTAGCAAAAATGCATTTGCATAGTTATGTGTCAGTCTTATGTATGTTACCATCGATGTTGTTTGCTTTGGAGATAGATGAAAGTCTGTTTGCCCAGACGGGGCAACAGAGAGAATCAGGTCATCTTATCAACTGCCTAAAAAACACATGACCTCATCTTAACAAGTGCTTTGAGAATGTGCACCATAAATGGTCATTTTAGGAAAGTACTAAGACAATATTATCACTCTAAACCAAGTTGTAGAGGTCAGAGAGAAACTGCTATTTCATGTAACCTTTGAAAATGAAGCTAAGAAAGCATGTATTCTTTTTCAGCCACTAAACCACACTCTTCATCGTCCATGGATGGAGATGTGGGCAGTGAGGAGAGGGTGAGGACATGAAAGATTCATGAATTCCAGCGTGATTTAAAGTCTCAGAGCCATACGCTTTGTGGTGCCACTCTGCATAAGGCACACTAGCCCTCAGTGTGAGGCTGCCGAGAGGAACACTCTGGCCTATTTTAGCCTTGAGTGTGTGTGTGAGTGTGTGTGTGAGCATGTGTGTAAAGGGGGTTAGGAGGGAGCACTCTCATATAGCATGCAGTAAGAATCATGTCTGGTAGCATTGGTCATGTCAAAAAGAATGTGATTAAACCAGGAAAAACGAGATTGTGAAAGCATTTGTCCTTGGCTACAAAGCCAATGTCTCCCACGTATAGTTGGCCAATTTTACATAAATAAGGAGAGGCGATACACTGCCTGCTCTCATTCAGGACACTTTGTACAATTCATCTCAGTAAAAAAATTCTAATGATCACCCAAGGCATTCTGTTACAACCACACAACAAAGCACTGTACTGGAAGTAATTCTGTGTTGAAACGCATGAGATAGCGCGTCTACACGCGTCAGTAAGGAAGAAAGCTATCCATTTAAAGCATAAAATCCGTGATAATGTTGTAAGCATGTGATATCAATATCTAGATTTCAATATGTACCACTGGATTAGTTGTTTTGTTTTTTTTTAATTCGCCCCTCCGTTTTCAAGTTCACACAGCCTTTTTTTCTTTTTTCTTTTTTTTAAAGCACAAACACGACCTATTACCATATATAGTCATTGCAGCACTTAATTCTGCTGTTTTCTCATAGGGAAAACAGTTGCCTAACAGAGGTCTCTCCTCACACCTGCCCTGTCTCTGATGGATTCATCCTACATCCTTCATCATTCAATCAAAGCTCAGACTCATGTCCAAAAAAAAGGAATTTTACAATAATTCCACCTCAACACTTTTATGGTAAAAATAAATATAAAGGTCATTACCTTTTATCAGAGAGACTTTACTAATGGGCTCTTTCAGCTGTTGTTCATCCATTTGACCCTCTGTAACAACAGAGAAATAGCAGTATTACAATAATATCACATAACAACAATATTCAGACTGAATATTCTAAGTGGTATGGCTTTTCAGCTAGTTTGTATGCCTACCAAATACACTGGTCATTATAAAGAAAAGAACAACTGACATTTTTTCCAAAACATATACATCTGAAGCTGAGGAAACCGTGTCCCACACTGTATACATGTATTTAAATTAATATATAGACTCAGTGAAAATCAGCATAAAACAGAAATCATATGCCAACACCAGCCCTGACTTTATTTATAAGACAACATCAGCCTCTACAACAAGTGCTCTGACAAAAATAAAAACACAACTGGTAACAATAACTTAAAACTAGAACATTACCTGGAGTGTCTCTTCTGCTAGAGGTGTTGCTGTGACTCGGAGTCTGTGAAATTGGACTCTTTTCCATGTATTTGCTTTACTGATGAAGGATGGAAGATTCCATTTCTAAAGGGCAAGGGGAAAACAACTATAAAAACCAAATTCATAGCAGCACATGCCATACCAAAGAGAATCTCAAATGAAAAAAGAAAGTATTTACATCAGAGAAACTATAAGAGGGGTGACAGAAGACGTATTCATCTTTACTCCTCAGTTCTGGCATAGAGACACCATCGTGACATGACAGTGATGCACCCCTCTCTCGGTTCGTCGAAAGGTCCTGAATGACTCACATGGTCACATCCGTCCTGGAGCATCTGAAGGAGGCTACAGCTGCATGCCATAACAGTCAGGGTCTTTGTTCAGGGAGCAGAGCTATGCTGATGTAAAACTGAACAGAACAAAAGGGGTTACCAGTGCATGTTCCTGCCATGACAAGAAGGGCTCCTTCTTCACTCTGATGATATTGTGTGTTCAGATCATTAATTGCCTTCCTCTATCAGGGAAAACATAATGATAATAATCATATCATTACGCCAATGGTCATTTAAAACAATGCTGTTCCCTAAGAGAGAACCTTTGCAAATATTCAGTCCATAAACTGAAATGACCTTCAGCCCTGTCTCCAAAGAATCGTGTATCAGTTGTCAACCTATCAAATTTCACTTTAAAAGGGAAATGTGTGAGCAAAATGGCTCTGGTAAGCCTCATGTCATCCCTGAGATAAAGCTTCTGATGGGTATATAGTGTTGCGTATGAAACAGTACTTTCAATGGAAATAAGTCAAATTTAGCTTTGTCTTCCACTAAGACAGCTTGATTAAGGTCAGTGCACTTCATTTCTCTCTAAAATCTCTGCGGAATGGAGCCTGATTAGGTGGGTGAAGTGACAGACATGAAGACTGAGAGAGACTGAAAATGTTTAAATTATCATCAGTTGAGGAAATTATAACAGTTCTTCCGAAAACATGGAAAACAGATTATATTTATTTGATTGTGTCAAGTGCATGCAAGTCTAAAGTATTTCTGTAAGTTTCAGTTCCTTGCATAAAAATTCCAGGAAAGTGTTTGTGATGTGATGTCAGACAAAAAGTCCCTGTAAAATTATGCTTTAGTCTTGAAGGTAAACTGTATACATTCTTGCTAATGAAAAATAGCAGTGAATTATTACTTTTTGAGTTGTGTCCTAAACAGGAGAATAAGTATCCTTTAACATATATCTCTCCTATTGTCATCATTTAGTTTATTCTACCACAAATTCAGAGCCAGACCCTAAAACAACTATACTGTCTTCTTCCTGATGCCACCTTCTGTCTGGTTTTGGAAACATACAAAATTTACAGCTGAAAAATAACGAGGACAGCATAAGTGTCGTGGAAGCATCTGCAATATTTCTTGTAACACATAATGCGTGAAGTATTTTTGTAAAGACCTTGAAATGCATGAGGTTCTCCAACTTGATGATCGTCAAATCAAAGTCAACTAATGTTAGAAGACAAAAAGCCCTCTCAGAGGAATAGACTGGGGAAAAACACTGAGATCAAAATTCCATCCGGTGACACGCTTACTCCACAAACAATTCTCATGTCTCATGAACTGTCGCTGTTAAAAAAAAATCAATCAGAGAGGAACACCACTGAGATTGACGTGACCTTGTCCTTCACTGTCAGTGGCTCTTTGAAAAGGATGAGTCAAGTTCAGAAATCTTACCTGTGCTACTGACTCACAGGCAAAGTGCAGCTGGGACTGGATTTCAAAGAGATAAAGAGATAGACATCTTAAGTCAGTCCACAGTTTACCTATAATGAGTTTGGGGTTTTGAGTTAGGTGACATGGATAATTTCTCTCTCTCTCTCTTTCTCTCCCTCTCCCTCTTCCTCGCTCTCTTGCTCTTTCCCTCTCTCATCTGTCTGACTGACATTATGGTCAATCTGAGAAATAATTGTCTCTGACTCTGATAGTCTTATGTAACACACATATATATGAAAACAGGATATTATACATGAGGGCTTATATTGAATTGCCATTCTGCACTAACCTAACAGCACTCTGTCTGTGTCATGTGCTGAGCATTTCCATTGGCTGTTTATTTTATTGTTTGAAGATGCTACCTGGCTAATTTCACAAAAACAGGGTGTAACACATCATCCTACTTATTAATGTCTCTTTCACTGTAAATAAAATGTAGTGTTGCTCCAAACCACATCCCTTGATGGTGCATGCCTTGATGACAACTGCATCTAGGCAACTTGTGTAGAGTTTGAAATGGTGCAATTTTCTTTTATGCAGTTAGCATATGTTATAATTAATTTAGATTCTCTTCCACTGAACACTGAAGAACGGAGCATTAGGAGTGGTGACCCTCCTCACAAATTTAGAAAAGCTTCACAACAGTCCAGACTGATTCCAGCAGAGTAGCAGTTAGTGACTGGCAACAGACTGACTGGTCCTGCTTAAGCACGGGAGACAAGTAGCTCTGAGGTTTGGGAGAGAGCCGACAGGTAAACTGGCCCAGCGAGAGGGCAGCATGGCATGCTCTGCTGGGAGCTTTGAGTAGTGAGCAGATGGCAGAAAGGGCAGACAGAAAAACAGTGCCAGGAGGTGGTTACTCTGAGGAGAGCTCTCAAAACTCCAAGCATAACGACACATAATAAACCAGGCTGTCCCTCTGACACTGTATGGTCTGACTTTTGCCAGTGTCGCAGCAAAGACATTCATTTACAGTAGACCTCTGAATTTTTGGACCTGTTGCTGATCTTAATGTTGTTAACCAGACTGTGTGTGTGTGTGTGTGTGTGTTACGTGTGTGTGTGTGTGTTTAGCACTGTAAATTACAACTATACGATATCCCCCAAAACCCCACTGTAACATAGTTTGAAGGGCATGTCAGTTGAAGAGATCTGCACGTGGACTCTTTTGATCTGATCACAGTTTATTTGTTAAAACTACATAAACCGATCCTCAGGAAGGTTCCACATGTACAGAGGTACGTATGATTCCACTGTGACCAAATGAACACATTTCACATTGCTATGGTTATGACGTTTGATTGCTAATCATTGTCATGCTGTGGGTTATTGTGACTGATAAATTACTGGTTTTAATCCTGTTCCTACAGTGCTCTCTTGAGTATGATATTGAACGTATTTAAACCCTATATGAATTTCTGTAAAGCATTCATTCAAGGTTACCTTTCTATAATTGCATTGCTTGCACTATAAATGCTCAATTAGTGCTAAATATATCTACTAGACCGAAAAGCTCTCCACTCAACAAAGGAAGGAATCTATTCAGGTCTAGCCCATATAAGTCCATGTAAAAAAATCTGAGATATGCATTACAATTATACTGTCACATAAAAAGAAATGTGTATATTCATTATCAGAAATCCTCGATGCAATTTTCATTAAATAATTTCTTTAGTACATGTGATAGCTTACGATTGTGAATTACTAAAATTAATATTAGTCATGTGTGCTGCTAGATCTAAGTGACTATTGTACTGTATACTCTTGAGATTATGAGAATCTTAACAGAACTCCTGTATCTACTGTAGTTGCATGGATTATAAAAAGTCCTTCATTAATCTCACTATGTACTATTGTACTTTTCATGTTCACATTAGTTCCGTCTGTAAAATGTCAAGGCTGACAAACAGTTTTGCTCCACTTTGGCAGTCAAAAACAGGTTTTGGAATTGGCAGATCAACAACCTCTCAGTCTGTGGATGTCTTTGTCGATGGGTGATAACTGTGACTTTTGAAATATAAAAAGAAGAAGAATTCCATTTCTGAGCAGATCACAGTCTTTTTTTTGTCAAACAGGTAGTCTTCATTTTATGGGTATTTTTTTTATGTTATTAACAACAGTACTCAAATCCACTCATCATAGTGCTTATCAAAGTTATTCTCCAAGACCATCTCATCATTTACAAATCCAGTCATCATAGTGCTTATCAAAGTTATTCTCCAAGACCATCTCATCATTTACAGCCTCTCTCCATGATCGTCCCAGTCCTGGTCCTGAAGAGCCGTTGCTATCCCTGGGTTTTAGCGCAAGCCAGGGATTAAACACCTGATTCTGCAAATAATCTCACCTTTGGAAATAGCCAGTGGAACTAAGTTTGCTTGCGGGTGGTCGTTCACAAGCTGAAGCAGGAAGTTTAGAGCCAGGCATGGTAAGACCTCAGGGACCCTGCAGCAGTCCAGTATCAGGAATGGAAAGCCTTTCTCTGGAGCCCCCCACACCTATCCTAGAAATGGCTGGCCTACAGGTGGTGCTGCTCTGCAGTTTTGTCCCCTCACAAGCTGTTTTTGTCGGGGTGCTCGGCCTCGGGGGTCCGAGGGAAGTAGACGGTGGTCTTGTGCTCTTCGTAACGGTCAATGTGCTTTAGATGCACCACCATGTGCAGGGCGTAAGCCAGCACCAGCAGCAGGATCAGAGAGGTGATCAGGCCCATTAGGATGGCTGGAGTGAAGAAGGTGGCACAGTCACTAGCTGAGGCAAACTTGTTCGACTGAACATTGAAGGCCTGGATCTGGGGGAAAAGGCAAAATGGAAATGTACCTTATTGTCACTGACACAAAGTTTAGATTTTAAAATTCTATCCCAAAATTCAATGAATGACTACTTGGCAGACCTTTAAAATAAATGTGTATATATGTATGTTTGTATGTATGTAAATAAATGAATAAATACATGTTTTTCATTGAATGTTTATTTATTTCAGTCTTAATTGAATTATGTTTAGAGCTAAATATTCCATGTATTTTTTTTTTTTGGTACCATTTACCATTAATGTAAATGTTGTGAATAGCACATACCTGGAAATCAGTAAAAGTGATGTGCCAGTTTGCAGAGCTGTCAGTGTGGGAGCTGGGCACCAGGAAGGTGTCATATTTCTGTAAGCTGCTGACATGCTGGCAGTGGTAAGAATAGGTGGCGGGGGCGTAAACCTCTGTGGCATTAAATGTGGCTTCATGTGTCCAGTTGTAGTGAATATGAACGCTATCTAGAGTGAACCAGTTCTGGCCTGCAGATTCATAGAAGGTGTTGGACATCTGGAGTCTTTTGGAGGAGAGATACGGAGAATTGTGTGTTAAATCGATACATTTAAGATGCTCAAGCTGTCAGAATATAAAAAATAGGATAAAGAATATAGAATCTAGAATAAAGAATAAAGAATACAGAATAATGAACATATATATACATATAAATAAACAATCATGTTTACCTGATGACAAGTCCTCTGATATCTTCCACATCTCCTAAGCGAAGGGAGAGTCTGTTGGCAACATAAAGGTGTGTCATCAACATTGTAAAATGTCAAATCCTCTTAGCAACAGAATAACACTGATGTCATCTTTATAAATCTAATCTAATATAAATCTAATCAGTGCTTATCCAAACAACAGCTGAAATATCTTTAAACCAAGTTTTGGTCATACTCTGCCAATGTACCTCTAAAAGGTCTTTAATCACTCCTATACATAAACTTAAAAGGACAATGGAATGAAACAATATATTAACACCCACCTACAAAAAATCAACTGCATTTTAGGGCCAGAATATACACACAAAGAAGAACATAATATAAACTCATACAAAAAAAAAACTATGAAGGAAGACATACGTGGCTTTCTCCTTGGTGCAAACCGAGCCTTTCGTATCTACTGGTGCATTAGGCCCAAACACCCTGTCTGTCAGATCCAGAAAGGTGTTGTTGCGGTAGCGGATAGCTATCCTCTTTGCCTTAAATAGAATGCATATCTTGCCATTGTAAGCCACATTCAGTGGGGAGTAAGGACCCGAGCTTGTAGACTGAAGTAACTTCCGTTTAGATCTAGGTTGGGCATGTAGATGCCATCCATAAGGCTGTTCAGATTTAAATAAGAGACCAGAATCAGTTATAAAATCTGCCTTTCATGCAAATAGGAAATGTGTATCAGACATCACAAACACAATCCTTTTTGTGAATTAGATCATTCAAACAAATAAAATCAATTTAGATTTTTTTTTTGCCATTTGTGATTATTCACAAGGAACGTTTCAGAATGTTGCAACATTAGAGCTGCGTCTTCTAGGATGTGTTCGATGAATTTGGGCAGTGATACTATTCCTGCATTCAAGGTCACATTGGCTATCAGGGAAAATGCAATACCTGCAGTATTCTTCTGAGTGGATTTTCAGCTGCAGGCAAATAACTGCCCTCATGTGAGGCACTTGGACTCTCAACGCCTACTCCATCTGCATCACAAAATTTAGAAACAGGACGGTGGCGATGTGGGATAGTGAGGTCATCCAACAGAATGAATCATGACTTCAAGTTCATGTCAAGCACTTATGATATTTATTTTAATATCTGGACACAATCTTAAAACAACTTATTTTTCCTTTTCATTCAAAAAATGAAATGAAATGCTCATATAATTGATTTGTTCTGCCTTCAAATAATTTTTGTATTATATTTCTATTATTTTTGCAATGTATCTTATACTCTTCTTATCTTAAAGCATCAATATTTGAAAAATCCAAAATTATTTCTCATTTAACATTCTTTGTACATAGGACAGCTAACAATAAAGTAAAGAACTGGATTTGGATTTACCACATTTCAATACTTCTTAACAATTACATAATTCTGAAAGCAACTATCTCAGTGTAGTAAAAAAGCCTGCGTGAAAATAAAATCATAAATTGGAAATGAAGATTAAATGTCGATACTGACCTGTCCTGATTCTGATTGCTTGATAAGAGGGGATCTCCGAGCTGTTGTAAAGAAACAAACAAAAAAAAAGATTTAAAAAAAAGGTCCTTTCCCTGAACTGAGATGAAGCAATGTAAACTACTGACCTACATCTCAATCTTAAAAGTTAACCTAGAGACAGAAAACTATTTGATCCACTCAGTTTGATCATTTCAGTGCTACATTCCCAACAGGATGTCTAAAGATGAAGTGACTGAGAAAAGTATGATTTGAGACATTGAGCTCGAATCTGTTGCCCTCTTGGCCCCGATCAACATGTATATTTACATGGCCCAGATGTCACACACAAATGTTAAAAACCGCTTACACCACCTTGTGCATGCATGCGTGTTCGCACATCACACCACCTTGTCCCCTAATGACCGTTCGTGTTTTACGGGTACCTGCAGGATTATTTTAAGACGGACCGTTAAACATCTAATCACTGGCGTAATGAGCTTGTCGGAGAGTATTTCTAAAACCTTATTAAGAGTCTGCTGCCCTATCTGGCAATAATCATCCCCTGTGTGGATCTTTGAGAGGCCTTGAGATAAATCAGTGCCTGTGTTACTCCAACTGTCTTTGGTCTGGCATAATACTGATGCCCAATAACAAGGAGCCAAGCCCCAGAAACAAGGCTTTGTATTCAGTGAACAAGAATCAAGGATGACTAACGCTTAGTTACAAGGTAATCTTCTGCTTCAGTATTGATACAGTGGTGCTACAATATTTACAGGCCAAGATTTACAATTTTCTACGATCTCACTTGATCTTGATTAAGTTGTTCTCTCTCTCTCTCTCTCCTGCTCCCGGACTGGTATTACAGTCCTGAGCTAAACATGAAATCTGCAGCATGTTTCATATCAGTGAGTGTTGCATGCATTCCCAGGAGAGTCACAAACATGAAATCAAACTAAGGCACGACACGGTGACTCAGTGCAACCCTGTAATCCAAACGAGATTAAAATGCATGGCATGTGTTTTTAAATATATGAACAGAAAAATAAGATCATCATGTAAATGTATGTCACAACTACAGTTCAGCTGTGAGGTCCCTTATGTTTTTTTTCTGTCTAAGTGCAGCACAAAACTGTTCATTTAATCAAGGCAAACATGATTTTGTGGGCTGGAAATGACTGCACTGATTGGAACTGTGTGTGAAATGACTCTCGCCTTTGTTCTGATGCCAGTTTACTGAGGTCAGCAGCTGAGGACTCTGCTGCTGTCATTGCTTATGCCTGGACACAGAGGACTAAGTGCTGAACATTGCATTTATGCAATGAAAAGCCATGCTCACGCCATGTCACCACATCACCTTACACAAATGTGTTAGGGTGTCCCCCCCCTTCCCCACCTCACCCAACCCCCCACCTCACCCCCACTGTCAAAAGAATTTTGGATCTTTGTCTTTAAGGAAGTAGTATACACCCAGCGATATCTAAGTATAGATGTGGTAATTAGATAGGATTAAGACTAAAGCCTTCACTTTAGTTCCACATGCTGACTTTCTGATCCATCTGTTTTGGTGGTGCTGTACTGGCCCCAGGACACTTCTGGAGAGTTGTGGACCACTGAACCATTTTTACCCAGGGCATACATGTACTTCCCTTTCTGTACAAAAAAATCATCAAGTGTTTCTCTGATCACTTTACTGGACCTATCGTCTCTAAAGACAGACAGATAGATAGATAGATAGATAGATAGATAGATAGATAGATAGATAGATAGATAGATAGATAGATAGATATGTATACACATGTATATAAAACTTGAATAGATGCATCTGGAGGAAAGCTTTTGTGACTGAATGCTTGCATTTGACAACTTTAAAAATGAGTTGCCATGTCTGAATGTAAAAAATAATTTCTAATTACCAATGACACTGAAAGGTAGTTTAGGTAAGCTTTTTGTGACAATGTGGCAATGTTTTAGATTGGTTAACTTGTGGCTTTAAGAGATAGCTCAAAGACAAACATATAGTAATTGTAAGTATGGCACTCTTCCTTTGGATATCAAGTAATACTTCTTTGATCAACCCACTTAATTTATTTATTTGATACTAAACTAAATTCAAAAGAAAACAACCATACTAAATATGGTGCCATTTCAATATAATGTTTGTGTGTGCATGTTTAAGATAATGTGAATTATATGATGAATCAGAATCAGCACAGTACTAGTAACAAATAGATTACAAATTTATGATGATAAGTACTTTATGAATTTATATAAGACATAATAAATCATACTGACAAGAGGAACTGGATTTAAATATATCAAAACACTCAAATAAAGAATGATTCTGACCACTTGTGTTATTACAAAATCATACTGCTGTCATGTTGCTATGCTGGGAATTGTTTGTAAGTACTGAAAAAAATGAGGATCAGATGATTGGAATGGTTATATTTTGAATTTTTCAATAAACTTGCTTTTCTTTGCTAAAATATAATAACTCCAGTTTAATTTTGAGACTTTATTTAGAGAAAAGTGTCAGTAACCTAATTGTTTTGGAAAGCAAGACCAGCGAAGAAATGCTGGATTGGAGTGGAAACAATGCAATGAGGATGGTCTCCATTGTTTACACTGAGTATTTTTTTGTGGGGAGTCGTGGTTCAGCTAAAGCCCGTCTAATTCTCTTCCCACATACAGTGGAAGAGCATCTGTAAACTGATTCCAACAGACATAACAGTGGATGAGGTCTGCCTCATGTCTCATTGTCATAGCCATATTTAAATATGGTGCAGTTACAGCAAAAAAAAAAAAAAAAAAAAAAAAACCTGCATAAACCTGTTCATCGCTTTGGTTATTTCTGGACCCCAGTTCATTCAAATACATAAACACATAAGCTTATAAAAGACTCACAAACGCTGTTTGAACAATATTTTTCCTTTACGTGGTTGCCTCCCGGTGTTCACTGGCCACAGTGAAAGACCAAGATAGTGCAGCTGCTGCACAGCATCACTGCCTGATTCCATCATACTGAAGCCAAACAAACCACTCTTACCTCCTGTCTAGGATCGCAGGCACTTGATCGAAGGACAAAGACGGTTTCATAAACAAAAACAATAACAGTGTAAAAGCCAGAAAACGCCTGTATTTAGCCATTGAGACAGTCAGATGAGTCTGCCAGAGATGAAGTCTGCTTCATAATCTGCTCTGATGGCATATCCCTGAACCTGAGCTCACTGACTGACGAGAACAGCGGCCAATAAACAGGCAGAGAGAGGATAATCGTGCGTCACACTCCTCATAGCCTTCATTCTTGCAGCCTAGCTCTCCCCCCACCTCTCCCCCTCTCTCTCTCTCTCCCTCTCTTTCTTTCTTGCACTCTCGGCATGCACGCTTGCTTTTTCCCTGTGCCCCTCCCCTTTTCTTTGCCCCTCTCTCATGCAAACATTGCTGCTACCAAATCCAAAGCATACGGACATAAGTACTTTAGCCTTTAGCCCTGCATCCCACATTCATTCTGAAAACAACACAGAATCACCACAGTCATATTTTCAATACTTTATTTTCATTATTGGTTAATAAGGTAAGAAACTGACAGTCACATATGTGTGAGTTAAAAAATACTGTAACATGACCTAGATTCATACTCCACAGCCATACTGTAAATGAGGAGATAAGAACATTTTCCTCATTTCCAATAAACTGTTGTTGAAACATTACATAAAGGCTGTACTGTAGGAGCCATATTGAATTTGTTTTCATTTGTGTGATAAAATGCACAATAAGAGACCAGATGATGTTTCTTTTAAACCACAGAACTCCCAGTCAGCTCAACAAATTCACTCGTGTTGCAATCCTGTTTGTTCTATGATGGGAGCAAAAAGATTAAACCAACATGTGCGAATAACAGTTAAAACACAGCACGCAGTGCATTTATGTGTATCCTGGTTCATAATCTGGAGTTAAATACTTTACTTGTGTGGATACAAATAAGAACTCAGTGATCCAAATACATCATACCTGTGGGGCGATTGGGTGATCTGAGTGATTTCTGCATTCGTATTCATAATAATAATAATAATAATAATAATAATAATAATAATAATAATAATAGCAATAACAACAAGAACATCAGCCATAGCAACAACAACAACAACAACAACAATAATAATACTCAGAATGAGATATGCCATAGGACATTTTTAGAAAAAATGCTGTATGTTAAATCAAAAGGTATATTAAATACAAATAAGATAACTTGTGCAGTTATGAACAACTCCCTATCTCATCCACGACACTCAGCTGTAGATAAAAGAACAAAGAAAGGCAGTAGAGAATGTATTATTGCCCCCTGGTGGCTAAATTCTGTTACAATGCTTCTTTTGAAAACCCTGGTGGCATTCAGTAACACTGCTCCATTTAAAGCATGTAGGCTGAATTTATTGTTCTTTGACAGTATTTTGTTGACAAAGTAAATTCATTCAAGAATTATCCAAATATAAATCACAAAATAGGTACAGATGCATTAAAATTAGCATGGGAAAAGTGGTTTCAAAATCACACATTTTTTCTTGACTGCTCTTGATCACTTTTGAGAGGTTGGAAATCATTCAGTGTTAAAAAAAAATGAATTCCATTTGCATTCAGAACATAAAGATAGTAAACTGAGCTCAGATCTATGGTGAATTCTACACAATCTACTTTAATTTATGTATCTCAGCACTATTGCAGTGGTCAGCCCTTTTTTGCCTTATTGTTAAAAACCATCTGCATTTTCATGTTGGGAGGGCAACAAAGTTTATTGCTTACTAATATCAGGCTTTTGCTGTTGCTTATAATTAATATGCTTTGCAGCATTTTACCAAGAGATACTGAAATTTCGTGGTGCAAATGAGTAATGAGAAAAAGAACCAATATGTAACTGCCACTGCAATTTTTCCACTGGTTGGTAGATAGCAATAAATCATTTTTGATGTTTTGAATCAGCACACCAGTTATTTAGATAACTCTTTATAGTAATAATGTTTTTTCACTGTTTGCTTAAAATGATGAGGGTTAGAAAGTTGTTTGGACAAATATATTTGTCCAATCTCCTCCCTAGCCTATTCCTTGCAGGTGAATTACATGTGTCTGAAATGGTTTGTGGAGTTTAGGCCCCCTGGGTCCTTCCAACAGCAGTGACTGGATTCCATGTTGACACTTGAGCCTCGACAGCCTCACTAAAGGCCTTAGCAGCAGAAGCTGCTGGAAGAACTCTGTAAGGAGGTCAGAGAGAACTATTCTAGAAGCATAAGAACAAGCACAAAGGTAAATCCACCAGCTTTGGAAATGTGTGTGTCAGATCTTCATTTGGATCAGTAATAAATATTCCAAGACTTTTTAGGCTAGTGTTTTATCTGTCAGGCATATCCTTGCATGCTTTAGTATATAACCTCAAACTGAAAGAGGTTACTTTTTACATTCATTTAACAACTTCCACTTCACTGTTATGTTCTGTTTTAAGGTGAGACTTGTATTAGTCACTGTGCTCTGCTGATAGTTTGGTGTTGTCCAAATTTTGTGTTGTCTCATTTTGATACATTCTGTGTCCCTAAGTAAACATAGTACTCTGAAAAGTAGACATGAAAGAAGCAGATTCTGGCGAACTGAGACCTTCATCAGCTCATAAATGAGTTAAGAGTCCGACAATGACACCATACGTCTTGAATCTCACATGAGTAGAACATTGCTGTTAGTTACTGAAACAAAAATCTTAAAACTGAAGAAGGTTGAGGAAATGAAAGAACAAGTTTGAGGGGAGAAAACTGTTTCTTTTTCTCAAAAGTTGCAAATATTTGTGGCATCCTTGACGTGACAGATTTCAGAGATCATAAGAGGATCAAAGAAAGCATGCACATCTTGTACTCACTTATGAGACTTATTTGGATATTTGTTACAAACTTTTTGTCAGTTACTACTGGATGATCTCTTAAACCACAGGTATGTAATGGATTTAAAATAATACATTCCATATTCACTAATCTCTTTATAAGTAAAAACTAGAATAATTCAGAATGATTTTGAAAAAGCTCTAAATAACCTGATGCATGAAAGCACGCAGGGGCTGCAGACTGGTATATTCTGAAGAACAAAGTGGCCATAGTGTGTGAGAGAACAGGTTATTATGAAGACATGTTTCCTCAAGGTCATACACTCTCACCAGCAAGAAGACACTAGAAAACATGAAAACAGAAACTAGACTTGTTCTACAACTCCCTTAGAAAAACCTTATCTCTAGATCCCCTCCAATCCGCTGCAGTCAGCCTTGGGAAAAAGGTTCTGTTTTTCGCAAGGCTGTTTGATGTCGTACACATAGAGAGTGATTAATGTCGAACATATGCAAACAGCAGTGGAAAATCCATTGCGCTCTAACATCATTATGACCTTTCTAAGGTCAGTTTTCTGGATACTGAGGTCTCATTTAACAACAGCATTCTTGCTACATACCAGCATACCCATTTCCTCAACATTTCAACCCCTTAGAGTGTTTTGCAGTGTGTAGATAGCTCTTCATGCCAGATTCCTTGTCACAAATGAGGCAGAGGATGCATGTAAAAAAAAAAAAGAAAGTCCCCAATGCGTGGTTTGAAAATTATGAATTATGGGTTGAAAAAAAACTTCCCATGGGGCATTAACTACACATGAATGACATTAAATTTGAAGTGTAAATGGACAGTTTTTCTCCTGTCACATGGTTTTGTTCTAAATATAACTTGAAGGAAAAGGCTACTGAACACACTGTAAAGACTCATTAAGGAATGTTACACTGGGGAACAAGACCATTACAGTACAGGATATTTTTGTCTTTTCAATTTTTTGCAGTACAGTACACCTACAAGACGGACCCATGCATTCACTATGCAATATGGACATGTATCATCTCTCCTAAAGTGAGAAACATATGAACACTTTTAATCTGCAGCCAGAGGTGCCTGGTGCACAGCCTCCGGCTGAACCAGCACTGTGACCACAGACACAGGTAAACTTTGGTTTAGAATAGCGCTTCTTAATCTAAGTCCTTGAGACCTACTTAACAGCACATTTCTTTTGGAACACATTAGACTAGATTCAACTTGCTCAGTAAATACTGAGTCCTTGACTGT
Organism: Chanos chanos; assembly: GCF_902362185.1. Lineage (NCBI taxonomy): Eukaryota > Metazoa > Chordata > Actinopteri > Gonorynchiformes > Chanidae > Chanos > Chanos chanos. Next base: position 32,238,276 of record NC_044497.1, on the reverse strand, counting down.
CTCACTCAGGATTTTTACTGCAGTGCTAGACCAAAAACATACTTTCTGTAGGTTCCTGGGACACTGATCTTCAAACACATCCAAGATCACTTTGGTGGGCTTGTAACTGATCTCAAAAACAGGTCCCACAGTTGTTGGGAGGAATGTCATCATCCCTTGATTTCAGCTTCATCACAACATCTACAGTATGAACACATTCAGTGACAAAGCTATGGCAGGCATATTCTCACATATGCTCTACAACCATGTAAGTTTTATTCCTATTCTCCTTATCAGATACATAGAGAAACTACCATTGTTTGGGTACACTTTAAGGTTACATCCAGCACAACAGTGCTCTTCGTATCTTAACACTATTTGTTAGAGTTTGAACCACATAATTGATTTATTGTTGTCCTGAAAGTGGCCACAATATTAGAATGCAGGAAATCTTGGATTTGTTGTAGCATGTTAGTCTGCATCTGTGAATATCAAAACAGAGGAAACTTATGTCTTGGTCACTGTAATTTTTCTTGACAGTTTTATAATGAACATGCAAGACCCCTAACATGCACTATAATTTATCATACAAATCAGCCTATCAAAGTTTAAAATGATTTTAGCACAACAGTTGTCTTAAATATGATTTTCTAGTGTAGGTGTCAAACAGTAAAGAAGCTTACAATCAGAATATCAGAAGTCAGATCTCAGAAACGTCATCACTTTGCTCTGTTGGCTTCAGTGTGAGTTGGATATAAGAAACTGGTTGTTTAGGGAGTTCACAAACCCTCATGTGGCTACATGCTAGGTTGCATGTAATGTTCAGTATATAAAGGTCTTTACTTTGTACAGTGAGATTAAGCAGCGCAAAAAATCAAATATTTTCTGGAGTCCACAGAGCAGTCAGTCTATAGGAATACCCCTGGATGACAGAATTTCTGCAAAGTCTTAGCCTGGAGGCAGTGAAACCTTTTTAAAAAACAAAAATGGCTAGAAAATCATGTGCACATGAACATGACCTGCGACACAGATAACTATATCAGTATCCCCTAAGCAGTGCTCTCAGTATGTCTGAAAAATCTTTCGTCATTATCTCATTTTGCCTTCTTTATGATCGGACTGAGAGGAACCTGAGCACCACTACAAGAAAGGTGGTCTTCGTTCCCCAACTGCCTCTGCTTTTGATGTAGCAGTGAAGAGACAGTAGCAGCAGGGTTGAGGCAGCTTGTACTACAAGCCCTCACAAAAGAACAGACATGTTCGCCCTGCAATGAGGTAACCTATGAGCCCTCTACCAAGGACTTCTGCCCTACAAAGGCACTCACTCAAAATATAATGTATTTTACTGATTACATTTTAATTCTACACATTTTCAAATTCGTTTTTATTTATTTATTTATTTTAAAATTAGTTTTCATTGACTTCAGTACTGTAAATATACTGCAACACTGTAATATAATACAGTATATAATATATACTGTAAGGTAATACTGTGATGTAACTGTACAAAGATCATTCTGCATTTCTTTGATGATTATTTAAAAATTCTTTTTAACAATGATTTTACATTACAATTGTATTACTTTTTTATTACATTTAAACACATTTTTAATCTTTTTTTTTTTTTTACAGTTTTCACATTTTTAACAATCACATTACTTTAGGCTCTCTAAATGTCTGAAATTTCATTTCTGTCTGTGTACTTCCTGGACTTATAAGGACTGTGAGTCATGCTTTGCTTTGCCACATGATGAGACACTTTAATGTTAATTTTCTGTGACATTGGCCAGGGTCTACATAACAAGTTACAGTGCAGTAAAACAATACCCATGAGGCTAGGGGAAGTTTGATTTTTAAACAGGCCAACCAACTCAAATGTTCTGGCACAAGAGAGTTGTTAATTTATCGTTAATAAAGTCTACTTTAATCTAAACCTGGCAGCACACTTATCACCAATGTCTTCCACTTACATCCATTTAGAACTTAAAGGTGAGGAGGCCTTTTCCAAACCTATTCCTCAGAGAACTGATTAATGTAGGTGTAACCCACAAGGAGTCTAGGCCCAATGGAAGGAACAGCACGGACACCAGTGTTTTGAAATGAAAGGGCTGTTTTGTTTAATTAGCTAAATAATATTACTGAGAAATTTGGTTGTAAAATAAATCAAATAAGCAAATGAAATAGCGACATACTGACAGTAATTACAGTACTATTCCACCAAAACAAATATAACATTACAGAACAAACAGAGTATCATATCACAATCAGAGTGTTCAAACCCAATTTCAGTTTCAGTTATCAATAGACAACTGACCTGGGTGCACCCTCACAAAGTTTCAGTTTGAGTGTGTGTGTGTGTTTGTGTGTGCGCCTGTCCTGTGGACCACACAGTCATACCACACAACACACAGTCCAAAGCTCAGCTGGTGACTGAATTTTTCCTTCTCTTCAAGCAATTTTCTTTTTTAGTCTGGGTAGCTCGCCAGAGAATCAGAGAATCCAATCACACACACACACACACACACACACACACACACACACACACAAAACAACAACAAAAAAACCCTAGTCTATTCACAACAGAGGTACATCTACCACTTAAAATAATCAAACTTTAGGAAAGTTAGTAATACATAAGAGTTGATTTCCGGTGAACGACATCAATGTTTATCTTCTCACATGTTAAAGCTTTGGTGAAAGGTATTCTAAATGAACATTTTGAAATGTATATTTGTATGGTGTAAAAACAAGTATGATAATGATAAAATAACCGGGAATATCAATTACTACTACAGCTACGTATTGCGAATAACCCAAGAAGCTCGTGACTTCCACGGTTAGCAACAGCATTCAGTGTCGTCAGCAAGTCCAATTAGCTTATCTTCTATCAAAAGTAAAGTTCACTCGCATAACGACATAAACATAAAATTATGATCATCATATGACTAACGATAATCCAACATCGATGAAAAACGTAATAATTAAGTCTATATACATCACTGGTTGAATCAAAAGCTAATAACGCAGCAAAACATAGCCTGGATGAACTGGCTTCATGAAGGTTAATTAACCCAACTCAATGAAATTTGAGTAACTCCAAAAATAAAACATGAATGGCGCCACCAAATCGTTTCAAACCTGTTCCAGAATACCGCAAATATCAAAATGTGAATTAATTATTCTTTAATCTGTAATTTGTCCAATTTCTCTTCTCCGTGTAATGAATTGACCGTTTTACTCCTAATCTAGTTGCGAGTGCTTCCCTGCGTTGCCATTCGAGGGGAATTAACGGTCACGAATTGTCATTAATAGTATTGCATAAATTAATCTCAGAGACACCATAAAAGAAATTAAAAGAAAAGAAATTAATCACATTAAAAATTGATGAACTATGTTTCAAAATAACATTGTAAACAAAATATTCGTACCACACTTGATTCCAATGGGTTACACAGGTAGGTCATACAGGCAGTTGATCCCCACAACAACTTGCAGAGTCTTAAAATGTCGTTATCAGTCTGTAGTTTTACCAGGCCAAATTTTATTTTATTCTGTGTCAGGACATGCATTGTCTTAATGGACGCTTCATATTACTGTTCAGTGTAATGTTTTTCTGTTAAAAAGTCAGCAACTCTGCCCCTTTTCACCGTACAAAGCAGTACATCCGGTCCTTTGTATTCCCATAAGATGCCATAGCTCATTTATGGCTGAGTTTACAGAGACTATTGTGGGGGAAGTAATTTTAATGTAATATGTATTCTTTCCTAAATTATACACTCACTGGCCTTTTGCCCGTTTCTCATCTTTTCCTTCCAATGTGTGTGCCCTTTAAGTGGATTCTGACTAAAGAAATCACTTCACATGAGAAAATATGAGGAACGCATAGGCATGCATATATATACACCAAGCACATACATTTAATAGTCATTCATTCTCTTAGCCACTTATTCTACAGGTCGCCAGTCCAACACATTCACACCTAGGGGCAATTTATTATCTCCAATTTGCCTGACCTGCATGTCTTTAGACTGTGGGAGGAAACCAGAGCTCCCAGAGGGAACCCACGCACACACGGGGACAACATGCAAACTCCACACAGAAAGGACCCTGGCCACCGAATCGAACCTAGGCCCTCTTGCTGTGAGGCAACAGCGCAACAGCCCACTGCACTACCGTGCACCCCATGTTTAATATGTTCATGTGAAAATGCATGGTTATCTTAAGATGTCGTGTAATCTTAAAGGAACATATGAAATACCCGATGCAGTTTGTTAAGATTTATGATGGTAGGAGTGGGGGGAGATTTGGGAGAAAGTCAAGGTGCTTTACTGAGGATTCTCAAGAACTTCTCATGATAGCAGCCAACATCCTTTTTAATAGGGATGGCTTGCGAGTCTTCCCTGAGCTTACAGCTTTGTTGTTCAAAGCCCCAACATCTGCTGATTTCTGTTAATAGACAGAAGAGAGCTTTGATATTAACAAAATGTGGCAAGGAATGCTTTAACAATACATCAGAAAAATATCACACGAGTACTACTCTTTGCCCTCCTAGACAGAGATTGTAAACCTTTAGAAAAAGACTGCGATGAAACAAAAAGTAAAATTAAAACTAAACTCAAACTATTATGTACAAAAGGCTCAGGAGATTCACTCTTGATTGTGTTTGACAGTCTGTCTCTCTCTCTCTGTAGACATTACAGATTCAGAATATATATTCAGCTGAATAGAAGAACTATTTCTTACCTTTTTGCAGACTTTGATTTTGGGGAAACAGAGCCTGAATCTTTCCCAATGGTTCTTCTTTTTCTCTTCATTTTGTGGAGTAAGTCTCAGTCATGTCCACTTGGGTCTCCAGAGCAATGCTCTACCTTCAGGGCATGATGAGCACCTTCTGGCATCTGTTGCTTGCTCCTCTAAAGTGGAAAAAAGCTCTGCCAAGCCCAATAAGACCAGTTCCTCCATGGTCTTGTCCACTATGCATAACAGCTTGTGAGAGGAAGGCCACTCCATCCATGTCTATAACTGTGTCCCTGACAACACACTTTTCAACAGACCCTTCTGAGGAGACTGTGGTTCCTGGGATTGCACCAGGTATGTCTGCTGGATCGACCTCATCTGCCTTTGATGCAGAGCAGGACCCACATGTCTCCTCAGTCTTTGGATCCTCTGGATGGCCCAGAACCACCTCTGCAGATGTGCCTGTAGTTTCCTGCAACAGTTTCTCTGCGTTGCACAAAATGTCATCCACATCTTCAGCCACCTGAGATTTTAGACATCTAGTTGCCTGCTCCCCGGGTGACTGGTGCGCCCTCATTCTCCAGGCTTTCTTGCTGGTTGATCTCAGCTGTTATTTCATGCTGAAAAAATGTAACACAATGACAAGATATTCATGACATGTACATTGAATGGCCATAATTAGTAATTAACATTGAACTGAGCAGTGCCTTTTCCCTTTGCTACTGTCATAGGAGATTTTCTTACAGAGACTCAGTAATCTATTATGTTTAATGTTTCTGATATCAACAAATCCTTGCCGTCTTACGCAGGCCCCTTATAAGACATATTTTGGGCCAAAATCACAGACATACACTAGATAAAAAAATTTGTATGAATTGAGGGTGTTTGACAAATGTGTTGTACTTAATTGTTTTTCCTCCGGCATTTTCTTAGGTTGATTTTTTTTGCATAAGCAAGACAAGCTGCTTATGATTTCAAGTTCAAGTGTTTTGTTTTTAGCAAAATTAAGATCAACTTGATGGACTACAGTCTTTATGAAGGTTAATTAACAGGTAACATTAATTAATTAATTAATTAATTAATTAATTAATGTTATATAGTCTAGCTATGCTTTAACTACCGTTTTGGCACACTGTGGTGAAATGCACATTGAGGTATCATGATAGTGTCCCAAGTGACCTGTCACGTCCTATCCAATAGCGCTGTTTTCTCGTCACACGTGAGAAGCTACCACACATTTATATCGACGTGAGCGGCTGTTTCAGCAGTGCAAAATTTGAATGTCCTCATTACCATTTTTAATCAGTTTAGATTTTGCATAAGGGAAAGAATACATTGGGCAGTGTTATTGATACTAAAAGCTTTCACCATTTTTGAAATAGTTAGTGCTCAGCGGAAACATTAGCCATGCTATATCCCGAATACAGCGTGGGACTGACCAATCAGCATCCCTAAACAAAACTGTGTCTTAACAGAGCGTATAGAACTATTCAACAGCGAATATAGAACTATTTATGGGTCTTATGTACTTGATATTGTGGCTGTAGACCTTGTGAACCTTTCTTTATCAGTGAGATGCACTAATGACTGGTCTATGAGTACCATCTTTCAGCTCACTTCAGATGGCATCTGATTCCTGTCCTGAGTGTTTTGATACTATCTTGGGACGAATCTTTTGAAGTGGCAGAAAACCTCTCAAATGTACTGTGAATTGAGAGTGCTTTCAAGAATCTGTACAGAAATGTAAAAGTTGAATGCTGAAGTGCTCCTCCAAAATTTCAGAATAAAGAACAGTAAAAGTTTAATTTTTGAACCTTTGATTAAAAGAGTGTGTGTACATTAATAACAGGGTCAGTGCTGACATGAGTGCTCACTGCATCTTGTTTTCAGGCTGAAGTGTTTTTCTGTGCTGTTGTATGGCAGCTGGGTGGTTGGGTCAGGTTGCTTAGCAGAGGGTTAAAGCCAGGTGGTGGTTGGTCAGGACAGTCCCGTGATCACGTATTTATAGCTGTGGAAAGATATAAATAGTTATGGGTGTTTTAAGAGACTAATAAACCAGTGAACTTGCAAAAGCCACAAAAAAAGTTTCTCCACTGCTTGTTGACTGCAGGTAAAAAGATAAAAGGATTGCCTTTGTACTTCTCACATTTAAATACCTTTTTCTGGAGACGGTGCTAAAACCAAATAGAATGCTGCATGGAATGGAGTGTTGTGTGTTTACAAAACAGACGTCTGAAATGCATCCTAATTATAACCAGGCAACCTTTAAAAACGAATGCGGCGAAAATCTCTGTTTTTCATTTGTATAGTTGGTTTATGCTTGTTTTCCAAAACTATGTAGTGAGTGTGTTAGCATAACTAATTGAGATACTATACCTTTTCCATGCAATCACTGTGCATGTCCTGTCATGTTTTATAAGTTAAGTGAGTTACTCTTAGTGCTCTCTGTAATGCAATATGTACTCAGTCCCATCATAACATATACTGTTTACATGCATCTTTTTCATCCATTGAAACCAATGTTAAAATTGCAATGCAAACTCCCCAGTCCTTCATGTCAGCACTAATGCATTGAAGGAAAACTGAAAAGCTATTTTCAGTTAGTGGGGAAAATTGATTGTAGGCCACTGAAATACTGCACCGATGCTTCATGTGCAATGTCTTAACTAGTTTTTCTGTCAGTGAAATTACAATAATAAGATTTGTTTTTCTATCATATACATATCAGAGGTTTCACAATTATATCCTCCAGCTATGTCTTCTTGTTGAGACAGCAATATATAAATAGTGAAAAATGTACTGCCACAGAGGATACCTAGGCACATGGAGGCAGACTTTGATGGTTCAGAGGATGACTGGGATGAAGATGAGGCCACTCAGTACATGATTGAAGAGAGTCTGTTGGCGTATGCCAAGCACAGTGGCCCAGTCGCCAGGTATGGTTACAACTGTGCACCACTAATCCTTCACCTTGTGTTTTGATTACTGTGGATAGACAGACACTGAAGTGTTCTCTAATGTTGTTTCCCTCAGTGCCCCTCTGGATAACTTTGACAATGAGGAAATTTTTATTGCCATTCAGAGAGGTGAGTTGTAGATAGAGCATGAGACCCCGTTTCAGCCAGAATCTCTCTCTGTCAGCAAAAGCCCCTTGTAAATCTTGAAATTCTTTTTGTCCATTTGGAAAACCCAGGTGATGAAGAAGCCCTTAAAAGGCTAGTCTGGAATCGAGAAGCCTTTTCCCAACCTGACAGCAGGGGCTGGATCCCTCTGCATGAAGCAGCAGTTCAGGAAAAGAGAAGCATACTGGAGATCACTTTCTCAGGTCCAGCAATGATACTGCTGCGTCTTACATAATTTTTTCTAATACAAGAAACAGTCTCTGAATTTTTGAAGGACATGTCCTTTAAAATTTGCTTTAAAAAGCCCATACTGTGTTCAGCCTCTTTCCAGGGGGCGGGGCAGTGTTGCACCGCTAGGGGAGAGACCCCTCTCTTTCTGGCTGTTGTCAGCGGTCTCAGAGAGAATGCTACATTCCTGCTTCAGAATGGCTGCAGCCCTAACTGCCAAAATGAAGACGAGGATTCTCCATTAGTTGCAGGTGTGCAAGGACATTAATCTTCCCAACACCAGAACAGCTGAAATTGGGGAAGCAGAAGAAAGTAGACACAGAAAACTGAATGGAAATAACATGTTCCTCATTAACTGAGTGGAAATAACCTGTTCCATATCCAAACCATAGAATAATATGAGGAAAAATTGTGTCGTCTTAGGCTGTGAGTCTAACTTGACTCAGGTCAAACATTACCAAATTAGGCATACAAACAGTACAGTGCATCAGAATTAAGATACTCCTGTTTTAGACAATTGTGACACACTAAAAACCTTTCGCGATGTCCCTGTTAGAAAATATTTTACCTATGTATTTTTCTGTCCTACATCACATTACCTATTTTTTCTCTCAACACAGCTATAAAGAATGACCAATATGATTTGGCATCACTTCTGCTTCGCTTCAGTGCTAAAGTGGACCAAAGAGGAGGTCTTCAGAGAACTGCTCTCCATGAAGCCTCTTTATTAGGCTTAGAAAACTTTGTGTACTTACTCCTCCAGTCTGGTGCTGACCCAAATGCTAAAGATGCTAGTGAACGTACCCCTTTGGGACTGGCTGCACAGGCTGGGCACTTAAATATTGTGGAGATCCTTCTCCAGAAAGGTGAGCGGTTTTTTCCAATATAAATATATTTGGTGAGAATATTATGCTTTGTGCTAAATAAGTGTTGTCATAGGTTTGACTTAATCATAACAAGAGAAACCAAAACATTTGAAACAGATGACTAAAATCAAACAACTGTATATGTTTTGTGCTCATGTCTCTTTTTCAGGAGCCAGTGTGATCTCTCTGTCTAAGTCAACTGACTCTGCCTCTATCCTGTTTGAGGCAGCTGCCTCAGGTAACCCTGACATCATCTCCCTGCTCCTGGAATATGGAGCTGACCCCAACCAACCCACGCACACAGGACATTTGCCCATTCACCGTGCAGCATACCGTGGGCATCTGCTGTGAGTGTCATACCTGTGTTTTCTCATACACAGTTCTCATGTGCACACATGGTGCGAGGCCAAAAGGTTCAGTAAAATGCAGTGCCAAATTCTGTGCTCCTTGTTAACATGCACCTGAAATCCTCCCATCAACTTCTCTGTTTTCTCTTCCCACAGAGCTTTGGAGCACCTAATCCCTGTTACAAAGAGGGAGGCAGTGAAAGAGAGTGGCATGAGCCCTTTACACTCAGCTGCAGCAGGTGGACACTCTCAATGCCTGGAGCTGCTTTTGAGTGCTGGCTATGATCCAAACTTCATGCTGCATCCAAAGGTGCGACGTAACTATGACGACGAACGCCGATCAGCGCTGTATTTTGCTGTGTCAAACAATGACGTTCAGTCGGCACGGCTTCTGCTAGAGGCCGGTGCTATGCCCAACCAGGATCCCGTCAACTGCCTGCAGGTGGCGCTGCGGCTCGGGAACTATGAACTCATTAATACACTACTGCGCTATGGTGCAAATGTCAATTACTACTCACGTGTCAACACAACACACTTCCCCTCAGCTCTGCAATACGCTCTTAAGGATGAGGTGATGCTACGAATGCTTCTCAATCACGGGTACGACGTCCAGCGCTGTTTTGATTGTCCATATGGAGAGGGGTCTCATGTGCCTGTAGATTATGAAGGCTGGAGTGCTTCAGTCATAAAGGACATGGTGGTAAGACCAGTCTGGTTAAATCAGTTTTATTAGTCCTGATCCATCTTTCTCTTCCAATTATAAAGTTAATGTCATACATACATGTTAATTATTCTGAAGTTCTGTTTTATGTCCTCAGCTAGGAGTGACTGCAAAGGTGTTTGAAATGTTGTGACCCTTTCTCAGGAAAGACATTCAGACTTTACTGGGCTACAGAATTTGGAAATAACTATTGCAGACATTCCAAGTCTCTGGAAATATCCAAGTTTCCCGGAAATTAGAAGCGTCTCCCAGACTACCGGAAAGGAATGAGAAAAACTTCTCAAATAATTGTAAATCAGTGTCACTGTGTGTGGCGAGCAGATCCAGCTGGACCTCTAAAAACTCTGTTTTGATTGGCTGGCTATTGGCTGTCACGTGAAGGGCCAGCGAGCTAATATTCTGATTGGCGTTCGAAGTGTAGTCACCCACAAAGTAGTTAACCGGGAGAATGTGAACACTGCTTAGATGGACGTAGCCTATAGCAAAAGTTTATCCCCAACAACTCCGAACCATACCCCTTTCTAAAAACAGTAAGGGGCGATCTGACCCTGCCACATTGTGCTGTGTGCAACTCAGTCACAGAGGGGTGAATAACTGTAAAATATGTGTAGATTAAAAGCCAGCTAATGTTTCTGCGATATTATCATAGACACAAAACGGAGGACACTGAAATACAAAGTATGAGATCATGGAATGGTGCAGTGAGAAATAGACGGATAAAGAAAAAAGATGTTAAAAAGATGAGAGGGAAATATGGACTAAGGATACAGATGTAAAAGCCATATGCAACAATGTGATAAGCAAAAAGAGAAGCACTATCCGAGGGTAGCAAGACGGGCACAGGATAAGAACGAGCAATATTAAGCAGACTAACGAGAGAGAGAGAAGACAGCCAAATTAACCGTCGCTTATAGATTTTTTGTCTTGGTGGAAACACAGGGACAATTACATTCCACTCAGATAATAAAAGGCATGGACTGAATATTTTATATATGTATCTGGTTTTTTTTTTTCTTTTATCATTTAAAGGACAGCAACACACAGCGTAGACATAGAATTCTGAGGCAGCTGCATGAAAAATAATGACTGTTTCTGTTTTTCTTAAGATCACCTAATCAAGAATGATATCAACAGACATAGTGAGAGGTGGTAATAATATTGGAGTAGTTTTATTTTGATTGTAAATGCATTCTCTGTGTGGTGTCAGCTGCTGTTGCCTGAAGCTTACCTTGCCTTAAAAAATGTCCCCGATGTCAGTTTTGGTAGCGTGTCTGAGGATACATTTAATGAATACAGTATAAAGCAACATAATTCCGCTCTTTAAAACTGATTCCTGATTGCTACAGAAAGCCTTCCCAGTTCACCTCTCTCCTGTCTCCACAGTTCTGTGAGGTAATCACGGTTAACTGGCTGAAGCACATTTCAGGACAGGTCGTGAGAGTCATGCTGGATTATGTGGACCACGTCACTTTCTGCTCCAAACTAAAAAGCGTCCTAGTAGAGCAGAAACAGTGGCCAGAGATACGCAAGATCCAAGGTAAGTAAGTCAGAGTGACAGGGTTGAGACATCTGAAAGCCAGATCCTCATTTAATTTCTTTAGATTGTGAATAAATGTACTTAAGATCTACTTTAAATGTGAATGGCTATTCTTGGGCGTAAGTAACTAAAAAAAAGAAATTATTTCAATCGTTTTCATTTCAATTTTATTCAATTTTATTATGTTTCAATTTCTTAACAGAAGAGGCAATATTGAATTTAGTCAGATTTTTGCACATTCAGTGAACATTTCATGCATTTTATCCAAGAATTTGTTTAAACTCACTGATTTGTAATGATGTTTTGAGAGGAAAATAAATGTTTTTCACAGAGAATACACGAAGCCTGAAACACCTGTGTAGGCTGAAGATCCGCGAGCGCTTTGTTCGCCTGCGTCTGAAAGCTCCAGTGTTTATCGGTTTTCTGCCATTACCCAACAGCCTCAAGGACTATATTCGCTATAAAGAATATGACGTGTACAGCAGAGGCAGTATGATGGTACACGAATGAACATAATACCTCTTGCACATAGATTCATACTGAGGCCTTATTTTAAAAAATGCATCTGTCTCAAAGATGTTGCTATCTCTTGATTGTCAGTATTGCAGGATGTTGATTTGCAATTATGAATGTTAATGTTAACTTATCTATGTGTTTGTACTGAACACAAAAAAATGTTTAAGTGTTGTGTCCTTAGCTGAAGATCACAGATCAAAGTAAATCCAAATAAAAAAAAAGAACTGGTGTTTAACATATATTATTTCGGGTCACACGTTAGCTCAAATTGAGTTGTTTTTAAAGTGTGGGTGAGGTGTTGCAGAAATCAAATGCTGCATGGGCCGTTATGAATGTACTCCTTTTGGGTTGACGAAATTGTGTAAACATAGAGTGACTCAAACCAGTCTATCGGGCTTCAACAACTTCTTGTCTAGACAAGGTTGTAGTGAAAGGCAATGCCATTGGGGGGCGTAGGCCCGCTAGAATGTAAACAGAGTGACGACAGGGTTTTGCAGTGGTGGAGAAAGGATACGTCAGAGGCATAATGGCGGAGGCTGGTTGAGAAGGAGAATTACTCCGTGAAGCGGCGCTGAAACCAACTTCATCGCCAGCTGAAAGGGTGAAAGGTGCCCGAAAAATGGCCTACATTTCAAACCAGGAGAGAACTAAGGACAAGGAGAGCTTTAAGACCGGTGGCTTAACCGCTGAGGACTGTGAAAGTAAGAAGCAATTGTTGTCAGCCTCTACCTCGGCCACATCCAAGCAAAATGGCGATCAAGCTGGATGTGAAGACGAGCAAATGTCTGAACAAGATGCTTCTGAGCGGCGGAGGAGTGGGCCAGCGGATTTGAAAAACTGCAGCAATTCTCCGTCGACTTTCCAGAGATCAACAGAAGAGTTGCCAAGGAGGAATTTTCAGATTCCCAGGAAGATCAAGGAAAAGAAAGGTTGTGTCTGCTAACTTGCATTCCCGAAAGGGACTGCTTCTGTTTCGCTCTCCATCTATCCTGCATGCAGCTTGCTAAACCCCGTTATCTGCCAGCTGATGTTAGATTAATGTCACGACATTTAGCAGTCCGCAGAGAGCATTTTATCATACGACAAGTGTATGGTCATCTGGAACATAACGTTGTGGCTAGCTAATCTAAATGTGTATACACAGGGCGTTAGAGGTAAGTTCAAACTCCAAAAAGATAACCACGTGAAGAAACGATTCTCACCAAGCACCTTCGCATTACAATACCAACACAGTGAATAGCACCAATACATGCATATTTGATCATGCAGTTTTGTCCTCTTCCTTATGTGACTGGAGGGGAAAACTTCAGACCCTCATATTTGTCAGTTAGCGGGTTGCTAACAAGACTCACCACTCCTACTTCACACACTTCAAACCCCTCCACATGACAAATCTTTGCCACTCCTCGCTCCACAGCAAGAAATGAATGGCGCCAATGTGTTTCTTTTGACCATATCAATGGAAAAGGGCTTTACTGTTAATGTCTCTTGGTTCTATAATGCCCACCAGTCCCAAACAGTTTTTATGGAGGACAACAAGACCCTGTCCATTGGCCCGTTTCTGCTCCGGTGTCATGTGGTCCCCTTGAATGACATTTTATGATGATTTGCCATACAGGGAAAGATATCTTGTTTTGTCGCCGTGTTAGATGCATATAGACCTAAATATACACACGGTTCGGTTCTGAGATTTTGGTTAAAAACCAATAAGCTTTGTTCGGTGTTGCTTTTGATTACACCCCTACGACAAGTGTGTCATTACCAGCAAGTATGGGTGAGGATTTCCAAGGTTGTGGTGGTTCTTTGACTTTATGTCGAACTAAAACTGACATACAATTCCTAGTTACACAAGAATGTAATTTACATGAAACGAAGGGATATCGTAACTGAGCCATAGTCAGCTGACTTGTTTAAGCGTAGGCTTCAGTCAGTTGTGGTGTCGAAGTGGTGGGTCGGTAGTATTGTCGTCGTTAAATGCTGACATATCTGTATGTGATATTTATCTAAGAAAGTCATAACTGTTAAATACTGTGAGGAGGAAAACAACGTCTAAAAAGTTGCTCCATAGTATAATACCTAGAATTTATAAATACCTGACTTGTAAGTTTTTGCAAGGTGTATGAACATTGTTACTTTATTTAGTTATCTGCATGTTTTTTGCGGCATTGACTGAAATTCTGGTTGAGACACTCCTCTTTGCATAATGTAGGGTATATTTCTCAATCCTTGAAACATTTCTTCTAATTTATAAAGTGTTTTTTGTCATGTCACCATCTTTTTTTTTTTCTTTTAATATATTTTGAGTATGACTTTTGTCATTTTTTTTGAGGTGAACTTACCTATTTCCAAAACAAATCACTATTGTTGCATTTATGAGAGCCAGGCGCTCTTGTGAGGACAGTGTAAGATGGGGAGGCTTTTTCCAAACTCAGTGTAAGGTATACCAAGTATATCAGATATACCTTGCTTATGATTCTCTCTCTTGCTTTCTGTCTGTGCAGGACTGGTTCAGCAAGTACCCCCAGACTCCCGTGAATTTGAGGACATAGTGAAGCTGCTCTCTTCATTTTATCTGGACTCTTCTTCCCGAGGGTCTTTCACCTACACCAAAGTATGTCTCATCCACAATGAGCTCCTGGAGAAAGAAGTAAGCAGACTGAGTCCTTCAGTATTAGCCCTGTCTTCACTGTCATTCCTCACTATACTGAATGCATTAGCATGTGTGAAAATTCAAACATGCTCATTTAAGGCAAATTCTTTTTGATTTGACAGCGATTAATCTGTGTATTCCCATGTGTGATGACAAATGGGGTACCCAAGATATAAATGTGGAAGTTTATTCTATTCATGAATGACAAAGTCATTGTAGGTGCTTTGCTTTTAGGTCTCTTAATCACATATTTGATGCATGGAAAAGCCCAAATTGCTGCTCAGTCGATGCTGTTATTATCAGAGAGTTTACAACACACTTTACAGGTTTATCCAGGTGCAGGGTTTGGGGTTTGATTTTTTTCTAAACTTCTGCTCCCTTCCTTTACAGTTTGTTGAGAAGAAAAGGGAACTTAAACAGGCAGGGAGGACGGATACAGAGCTGACTGAGTCATATGGGTTCCTACTGCCAGATAAAAACAAGGTTAGGCCTTTGGTCTGCTCATGAAGACGGTATCATGGTTTTTGTGACATTCAGCCATAGACATCAGTGAACTCTGAAAGTGCCTGCATCTGCAGCCCGACATGTGGTATCTTGGCCTTAGCATGACACCAGTCCTTGGTTTTGTTTTTTAAATGCCTGCTTAAAGCATTTAGTTCTCTGTCTCTTTGGTTAGCTTTCTAACCTCATGTCTTCTCTCTCTGAAATAATAGAAGTTGAAGGAGACTAGTGTTAACTGTCTAAATTTGTGTTTCAGACTCAGTATATCTGTGAAAAGGGCCTCTGTGTTGGACATGCTCGAATTAACACGCTGGGAAATCCCGTTAAAGGTGAGACATACTCTTCCCTTGAAGTATGTGTTATTTTTTCATACTGTTACTTGCTGATAGGAGTTTTTCAGCAACACATATGATCTGTTGTATATCACGTAGTCATCCTAGCATTCCTGTATATTACATAGGCCTACAGTATACAGTCATATTCAGATTTTCTGCTCAGAAATACCTGGCTACCACTTACTTTGTGTTGAGAACATATGATAACAGAGAGCTGATTGTTTCTTGAAGTCTTGAAATTGACCCTGAACTTCACTGGTAACAATTCTTTGTGGTTCTGTTGTTTTGTGCTCTTGCTTTGTACTATGCTATACTGGAGAATCCTGTGATCCATGGTGTCCTAAATGTTGGTATATTTGTGTTTACTTTCATAGCCTGGTGGCAGACTGTGATTTGTTATGTAGAATGAAGTGATGTTGATTTCTGTTCATTGTTGAACATTCTGGGTGAGAGAAATTTGTAAAGGAAAATGTATCTTTTGACTTTCTTGACTGTCATATCAGCACAGGCAACTGAAGTGTCACCTTTCTAATATCCTTAGAAAAGACAGGCTTTAACTTTCTGAAAACTGCTGGAGTATTGCTTTGATTTAACGTCTGTGAGTTGCTACTTGTTTTGCTGAAAGATGTATGTAGAACATGCACCTATTCACAAACAGATAGGCACCTTATTCCTACTGCTGCAGAAGAGCTGATGTACAGAAATGAAAAACACTCTCCACTTCTCTGCCTGGATATAACAGTATATCAAAAGACCACATTACAGAGATCTGTTGATGAACTCAAGCTCATTCACAAGTGAACTGAGAGAATTACACCATCGATTTAGGACTTGTTTAACTAATGGGCGTATTCGTCTTTTTGTCTCTTCTCTTTTTTTCTTTTTTTTTTTTGAAGGGGTTTACCTGTCAAAGTATTCTGATTTGTTGCAAATTAATCCGTTCGAAGTGGGTGCCTCTGGGGATATAATAATATTCAAAATCATGAAGGTAATTATATTTGCTCTGGACTGACATGAATGACACGTCTTTTTTGGAATCAAACTTATTTTCCTCAATGCCTGACCTCTTGCTTACTTGCTTGCTATGTTTGATCTTTGGTCCCCAGGGTAGACTAAAAACGATACATGACAATATGCCTAAAAGCAATCTGGAACCCTCGCCTAAATTTGATGGCCACGTGTCCAAAAATGCCTGCAAAGTGACCTCACGGTTCTCCTACAGGGGTTTTGAGCGTACTCAGGTATGTCAGTGAAGTGCTAACCAACACACATCCTTTGGTTTATGTTTTTTTTGGTAGAGAATTCTGAATACTGTGGTTCATCAGCAGTGACAAACACTTGTCAGGTACTGAACTGCTATGCTGTGACCATTGTTGCATTACATGGCGTGTTTGTTTACTCTGTTGTCCACAGCAATACTTTTTTGAATTTGCGTTTGAGGAGCTAAGATCCCGGCCCAGGCATGTGTGTCCGTATGCAGTGGTATCATTTCAATACAAAGGCAAAGAATCTGCCGCAGCTGCTCTCAGGTACACTGCTACGCGCGTGTTGTCATTCGGTACAGTTAGACGTTACACCACTCTGACCAGTGCTGCTCATCTCGTCAATGTTGTGTCTCATCGTTGCTGATCGGTCTGTTTCATTTTCAGAATAATCAGCACTGTTCATGAAGGACCTAGAGGTAATCTAACGTTTCAGCGTATGTCTGATTTAAGTCTGTGTTTTTGCATTTCAGTGTTTAAATAAAGCTTTACTTGTTCCTTTGTGATACACGTGTGTTGCACCTCTGACTCACGGACCCGTGTTTGTTGGTGGTCTCTGTTTGTTGGCGACCGCTTTGTATGTAGTTCGGCGGAAGTACACAGTGTGGAGTGGACCCCTGGTGAATAAAGGAGAGGAGCTGTATCAAATCTGCATCCGATCTTCTAGTCACCCATTTCTGCCCTACAAACTGTAAGTCTCCCCTGCTTTACTATACCCCCATATTTCACCTGATTCCCAGTGATTCTGATTGTTAGCTTTGCTGTACACTTCACTTTCCAGAAGTCTAGGTTTTTACCTAGTCCTTGACAACTTTTCTATCCCGATAAGTTATAGTTTTGGTTTGTTATTTCTGAATACACTGACAAAGAAGAATTAACAATTCAAATCTTATTGCAAGGGATGATTGGCGTGGGATTTTCTGACAGTGCGTGTTTGTAAGCAGTTTTGAAACATAAGCATTGCATTGGTGTAATTTCAGATAATTTCAGTTGGAGTGTTCATTTTAAGAGAGCTATTGAGTGTGTTACAATATAGTGCCCACGGACAGGAAGTATGCTGGTACAGCAGAAACAGGTGTCGATTTGATAAAACAGCTCTGTTCCGTGAACTTGGCAGGATTTGTAAATATGCGTACAGCCGACTGATTGGAATTTGTGAGTCTAGAAACAGGCAGGTTATGAATCCCAACTGCTGGAAGGCACAAAACAATGAAATGATCATGTCTGCCTTCAAGAGACCTGTTATCTCACACGGTTGAGTTTCCTCATACTGGCCCTGCTCCTATCTGACTTTACATGTGCTTTACATTTCTTACAGATTTGACACAGCATTGTTTTGCATATCTTGATTGTGTTTCTTTTGTGATGAAGGCTTGGAGTAACTCAGTTCAGTTGTGAATGCACGCACCCTTTACCAGACAGCTAGCTAGGTTACTTCTGTGAGTTTTGATGAATGCCTTGATTATACCGACACTGATTTGATTTCAGACCAGAAAAACTGGACATCAGTATGAAAATGCATCTAGAGCAGATAAAGAGGAAAATCCCATCAGTTCTGTTGTCATGGGATACCTATGTTGGATCAAATGAAGGTCAGAATGCCGTGTCTTGCTGTTTTTTCTTTTTCTTTTGTCTACCTGAATCAAAGCAATACCTGTCACAGTTAGGTCATTTTCTTCAGTATCTCACATTGGGTTTTTTTTCCTTGTTCATTCTATATTTCAGTGCTCAAGTTTGGGATGTACTGTAGTCTGTTTGAAGTAATAAGCAGGTCTAAACAGGGAAACAGCCTTTCTGGACTGCTTCATCAACTGGAGAGGGAGAAAATTGTGAGTTTGTGACCTGTAGAATTGATTTCAGTTTGAATATTTGCATGCGCCTGAGTGCAAACGTTTGATAGCCAAGGCCTGCCTGATCTTCTCGTAGTTTGCTTTCCCCTTTAAATTCAGATATTAATCACATCAGTTAATTATTCAAATCACTCTTAACACACCCTTAATATACCCTTACCTCTCTGTAATGGTTCCGTTCGGTTCTGTGTAGGTTCTTGTTAAGCCGCTGATCGACAGAGGGTTCCTCTTTCTCTTGTCATCTTCTCACTTGCACAGTTCTAATGGTATGTTCAGACCTCTTTGAAATTTTGACTCAGCTCATTATCAGTAGTTTTACATGTTTGAGATTTAATATTTTTCCAATTGTTTTTTGATTTGTAGAGAGGAGAGGACGGACAGACCGAGGTTTACAGGCACTCTTTATCTTTCAAGAGCCAAGAATGGTCTCAAGGTTCAGTGAGTATCACTTTATGCACTACGTTTCGCACTATGAATTCACAACTTAACTACTCATCCGCTTGGTGTCCTGTTGGTGGCTCTGATATATGTGTTCCATAGACACTGATATACTCTCTGCCCCATTAGTGTCCAGACACCCAGAGGAGGACTCTTTGGCTTCATTAGAACCCAAAGACCCAATCATAAAGCACATAGATGCCTTCATCCCTGCCCTCCATCAAGCACTGCTGAGGATGCGCGCTAACCCAACCAAAGACCTTGCTGCAGGGGTAAAGCGCCAGGCAATGGACTACCTTAACCTCCAGGAACAGGGCGCGGGCCGGCCGTTCCACCTTCCAGAGTACCGGTCGAACCTGGACGAACGCGTGTGCACACAGCCACCGTCCCGGCCCAAAGTCTTGGATTCCATGCTTAACTCTTACCTTTATGGACCGAGCACTTTCCAGCTGCCTGTTGTGAAAATACAGGCTTTGGTGGAGAGCTCGACGGTACCAGGAGTCACTCCTCCTGCGGGGAGTGAGGACTATAGCCCCGTCTCGGACTGGGGGGGCTCGGACAGACAGGCTACAGCCAGTGGTAAACTGAGCGTGGCTCAGTCGAACGGGGGTGCCCAAAGGACTCGACTCTCGCAGGGCGAGTACGACAAAGAAAAGATGGAGAAGCTGCTGAGACTAATTCAACTACGTAAACGGACTCTGGGCAAGGAGGAGGGGAGCGGGGCAGACCGTGAGGAGGAGGCCTGGGATCCTGTAGGACTGAAAAGAACACTGGAGGATGAAGGAGCCATGAACGTTAGCAAATACCTGAGGACGGACTTGCTCAGTAACGGAGAGCCTGGGAGAGGTGAGGACTCATAGATTTTTAGATGATCGGTTTGAAAGGTGGTGTAGAGCAATCATTGTTCTACAAAAGGGTCTCTGTGCAGGTTATATACAGGTCTGTAAATGCTACCGTGTGAAAATTTGACAATATAAAAAATCAGTTTGAATGTCAGAACAGCATTTGGAAACAAGTCATTGGATGTATGGATTGGATGGATCATTCAGCGTGTCTGTTTGTCTTTGTCTTTGTCTCTGTCCAGTTCCTCTGAGTGGGGACCATCATGATGATGGTCAGTCTCTCTCTCTGTCCATGGTGATGGACAGCATGGGCATCGGTGACACAGACCTAAGGGCACGGGTGAGCCAAGGTAACACGTCCTTTAATGAAGCTCAGCTCAAACTGTTTAAAGCATTCCTCAACATGGTAAAGACAACGTCGCAAGGATCCAACGCTCAGGCGGCGGAATTCACAGG
Organism: Chanos chanos; assembly: GCF_902362185.1. NCBI lineage: Eukaryota > Metazoa > Chordata > Actinopteri > Gonorynchiformes > Chanidae > Chanos > Chanos chanos. The sequence continues at coordinate 32,217,889 of NC_044497.1, read as the reverse complement.
CAGTTTGGGGCCTAACCAAGGACGCGAGCCCTCAAAACCTGACAACCGCTGTGACCTTGATTTGCGAACACAGCTCACGGAAGAGGATCCGGTCACCCAGATCAGAGGGTCAGAGGTGCGTTTTAGCAGCATTATGTTTAGTAATTCCCAACAAGGCTTTTCACACATACACAGTCATAAAAGACATTCCCGCAGGGCTTGTTACTGGTTCTCAGACTTGTAACACAAAACAGTTCCCTGTAATCAGAATCAGCTGTGTTGAATCGGTCCCCTGTGATAAGAATCAGTTGTATTGCTGTTGCAAGCAGCAGTAACATTGGCTGACCAGCTTCTTGAGAAATTGCACAACCTGTTATGCCAACCTGAACAAGTTCATTCTTGGTTCTTTACATTTAAGCTTGTTTATGGTAAATAGTATCTTTATCTAGATTGTTTAAGTCTTGTACGAAAACAGTCAGACCTGCAGTCTCCATTATGCAGAGCTGATTAATGTGGGTGTTGTGTGTGTGCGTTTGTGTGTAGGTGCAGACTCCCTGCAGTTTGAGCAGTGTGGATGTCTACAGTCCTTCCTCCTCCATTGAGCAGCCCACTCGTCCTGCAGAAGTCTCCAACCAGAAACGCGTTGCCCGAAGCGCCCCCATCACAGGTCAGGTTGTCTTTAGAAAGCAGTCTTTCTTTTTCGTCCTCCTTTTTGCATTTAGCAATGGTCAACCGTCATTATGATTAATTTACTCTGTGTTTCTCTGCAGACCAACCCTCAGAATGTGATGGTGGTCACAACATGGAGCTCGCAGGGACGCCGGGGAAATCAGTAGATGACCTACTGAGTCAGGAGTTCCAATGCCTTTGCACTGAGATTCAGGGACTGATGGAAAGCCAGCAGATATACTACATTTCACAGCCTCCTCTACAGCCGCTCGATGGACGGATAGATCGGTTAAACTTTGCCTTCTCTCCCTTTGTCTCACGCTACGTTTCTCCCATCCCTGTTCAGGGACACGTCAACACACTATGTGAGAAGATGAATCGTTTGATTCACTCACCTTCAGCTCCCTTAGAGCCTGCTGTTGTTCGTTCTCCTGCTGTTGTTTCTACTCCAGCTGCTCCCTTAGCTACTACTCCTGTTCCTACCCAAGTCCATGCCCCTACTCCTGTTTGTAGTGGTCCTAGTCCCATTTCATCTCCTCAGAATGCTCCTGCTCCTCACTGTATGAGTCTCTCTCCAGCTCCTAACTCTGTTCCTCTTAGTGCTGCTGCCTTAAGCACCAAACTCCAAACACCTGTCCCCAAATCACTAGGACCTATGTCTAAATCAAAGGCCCCTACCAATCCTGTAGTTCCTGTTAGCAAAAAACAACTTCCCCATCATGGCAAATCCCACCATGGCACTGTCAAAGAGACCTCCCAGGCGACTACCGCAGGAAACCTCAGTGATAAGACTAAGGTGGAAAAGCCCAAGATGATGAATGCTGTGAATAGCCCTACATGCCAGTCATCAGTAGGAAACGTCACTCTTCCACCTATTCCTCCAATACCGGACCCACCTCCTGATCCTTCCCTGGGCGGCAGCACCAGCGCGGTGGGAAACAGTGTGATCGGCCAGCTCAAGCCTGATGTTTCAAATGTACTGTGCACTCTGGTGGAGATTATGCAAATGCACACAGTCATGTTTTACATTGAACTTGGAGATGAGGTGGAGAGCCAGCTTTGTGCAGAGATTAAGGTATGATGGCTTGGTTTTTAAGGCTCATATTATGAGGGTGTTATGATGCAAACATAATCTTGCTTGTCCTGTTTTTCTGTGTCTAGTGTCATCCTGTTAATGTGCTTTGTTTCACAGGAATACTTGAAGAGTCTTGGTAACATTGAGTGTAACCCTCAGACTTACCTGGAAAACAACGGACAGCAAAAATTTATGGTCATCATTCAGAATGAGGACATTGCCTCTCATGTTCACAAGGTAACCTATAATAAGCTGTTGTAGACTGGGACTTAATTTTGACACATCCCCATCGACACCTCCCTGATGGTAATGAAGTTATGGCCATAATTATGTGCTGTGCTCGGATGTAATCTTTTTCTTAATTTTGTTGCATTTGCTTTTTTCTTCTCCAGATCCCAGCTTTGGTGTCCCTGAAGAAGTTGCCAACAGTATACTTTGCTGGAGTGGACAGCTTAGATGATGTGAAAAACCGCACTTACAACGAGCTTTTTGTTTCTGGAGGCCTCGTTGTTTCAGACGAGTCTGTACTGAACCCTGACTTCATCACTCTGGGTGAGTTTTAGTGGTGTCACAATACTGAGAAAAGAATTGGATATCCAAAAAATTTCATACAGATGTCATCTTCACTCCATCTCCATTTTATGTGTCTGTTTTTTCTCTGCTTGGATCAAACCAACCCCAACTGTTAATGTCTGTTTTATTGGCTTTGTGTGTTTTCTCTGCTCTGCAGGGAAACTACAGGCATTTCTGAAGTTCTTGGAGGAGCAGAGCTCACCCTGGAAGTGGAAAGTTCACTGTAAGACTCAGAAGAGACTCAAAGAGCTTAGCAGGCAAGTGATCGACATTCTCTTCAGCCAATCCTGGGCCTGCTTTACAGACAGATCACTGACTATTCATGTCCCTGTTTTGATCGTAGGATGAACAGCGAAGCACTTGATTTGTTGAACCTGCTGACAGCCTATCAGAAGAAGCACCTGGTGGAGTTCCTGCCTTATCATGAGTGTGATACTCCATTAAGACAGGCACCTGACCTGGATTGCCTTGTAAAGTTACAGGCCCAACACACGCAACTACGACACATCATCTTCCTCACAGGTACACCTCATTCTGTGCAGAGCCGAATGTCACCTTTTCTCTTCACTGCTTAAGCAGACAGTCATTACATTTTATACTTATGTTACATTTTACTCTGTATGTTTTAATTTGTTTTTGTAAATCTAGAAAAAATAAGGTGGATTTTTATTAGAAAAGTCTTTAATGATAATTAAAACGCCATTCGAATGATCAACTTAACTCCATGCTTGTGCTCACCCTACACTCTAAAATAGAACAAATATGATTGAGAAGACACAATTGAATGAAAAATCTTTTAATGACATCCTGACTCTTCTGGGGATTTATTTTCGGAATGTGACAGTTTCCACCATGTGAATCCATTCTCTCCACTGTTGTACAGTTAACCCCCTTGCGGTTTCGCATCTGCTGTCCACTGCATGGCGTCGTAGTACTGTGACTGCCAATACTTCGTTGTAGCTTGTTTCAGTTCTCAGTCTTGTTGTGCTTTTATCAACAGAGAGTCATTCACAGATGTCCTCACAGTTCTCCAGTAGTGGAATCATGACTGCTAGCATGGATGAGATCATGAACAGTTTTCACAGCTTGGTCAGCTTCATTAGTAAAACTGATGGACCAACCCTGCCTGCTACAGGTATCCGTTCAATTACTTACATGGCCTCAGTTAACAGCATACCTTTTTGGAAGAAAAAGGGGATTGCTTGGGTGTTAAAACAAGGACAGGAGAGTGTGGATAGTGTTAGGAAATGTCTGTCTTTTATTCAACCTGTGTCTTCACGAATATGAAACAGCAATTTTCTGAGTCTTAAGTACTATCTGAAAATTTACCTCTGCTCTCTGAAGTGGATGAATGTCCTTAGATAGAGCTCATATCTCCTAGATCTTTCTGTCACCTCATTCCCTAAAATAGACTAACTATTTTAACTTTATACTCTAACATTTGTGTGTCAGCCAAGAGGATTGGCTACCCCTTTTTGAATCTGAGCTCATCTCAAAAGTTTCTTCCTGTCACAACCAAAGGGAGTGTTGCGTTTCCAGTCACTCCTCAGGCATTCTTCCTGTGGGTCTCAGGCATAGTATCATGCTTGCCTGTAGTAAAAAGAGCCTATATTTGTAAAAACCTACAAATGTAGTGTAATATAATAGAAAAGTGTCAGTCCTTTCCTTACGCTCCAAAGCCATGGCCTTCATGTTTACTTATATTCTCTCTCTCTCTCTCTCTCTCTCTCTCTCTCTCTCTTAGTGGAGGAGGATGAGTGTGTACAGGAAGAGGACATGTCCATAGACTCTGAGGATGACACCTGTGTCTCAGCAGAGCCTCTTACGCAGCGACATGATGTGTTAATGGATGCGATGCCTCCCCAGCCCCCTCCACCACAAATAGAGGAGTTTCAGCCACCCCTTCCCAACCAGCCCGTTCTGGACCCTCTGCTCCCTTCCGGCTCCATACCTTTCCCCACTCAAAGCTCTTACCCCACGGACTACGGCTCTCTCAGTCACCTGTCACAGTACGCAGCCACTAATCAGGGCAGCACTACAAAGTCTGAGATAGAGGACGGTTTAGTGAATTTCGGGGTGAATCCACACCAGAGCTACTTGTGCTCCACATCGGCACAGTGGAGCCCTTACTCCAATTCCTCAGGATACCCCATGCCATCTCCGTACCCCACCTCTTCTTGTCCACCCTCACAGGGACAAGAATACGCTCAGCAAACCTCTGTCCAGCCACTCGCACAGCCTTCTGGCACCGCAGCGGAAGGGCTATCTACGCAGGGTATAAACGTAGCAGAGACAGCGCCTGCTGGAAATCCCCTGTCTATTTCGGACTCTGTGGGGGCATTGGGAGCGAGTGCCCCCCCCACTGGCAGTGTTAATAAGCTGGTTCTCTGTGGATCTCAGGATGCACAGAGTAAAGCCATTGAACCTGCTCCCCAACCCTCCCCTCACCCCTCTTCCCTCAGTTACTCCGACCCAACTGCTGCCCCCATCCCCCCTGTGCTGGGCTACAGCTGGGGGACCGGTGGTGGGGTCCAGCACAGCTATGCAGCAGGACTTGGTGTAGGAGGTTACAGTGGCCTCTCCTCCGCGCAAACCGAGGGAGCAGGGACGCTGGCTTCAGCAGCAGGCTCAGGAGAGGGGTTATGGGCAACGGGTAATGAATGTGGGACGCCAAACAGCCAGGTAGGTGGAAGCACCCCAAACACGTCCACTCCGGGTATCCCTGGCCACACAGGCGGCGGGGAAAAAAGTAGCACCCCTGGGAGTTTGACCCCAAGCAGCCAGGGTAGCAGGACTCCAGTGAACTCTTCCACGGAGAGTCAGGTGGCCTGCCAGGCCGGGGCGGCCCCCAGCAGAGGTGGCACGCCCAGCAGAGGACTCCTGCCCATCCCTGGGGCAGCCGTGGGCTCTCTTTGCCGGGGAGGAGTCGCAGGGGTCGGTCCCCATGGCAACAGCAGCATGTACGGTTCCAGAGGGGGAATTTCAGGGACTATGGACGGTTCAGTGCGCGGGGGCTTCAGGGGGAGAGGAATTCCTCCACCGCCCATGAGGTCCAGACCATTCCGTGGGCAGATCAGAGGAGGGTCAAACTGTAATTGGGGGTATCCTCCAGGAAGGGGTGGAGGTGGCAACCAGGACTACTATTCAGACTACCCCTACCCCTAACAATCAGTGCCGCACTCACAGACTACTGGCATAGACAATGTATATATTTAACTTTGAGAGCACATTGAATCAAGATACCAGGAAAAAGTGGAATTACTGGTTTTCTATGACTGAAAATGAAGATTCTGGCAGATTGTGGCCGGAGTTTTGCTGTTACTAAAAAAAAACGCTCTTCCTAAACAAGAAGTTAAAAAAAAAAAAAAAAAAAAAGAAAACCTTGTTCAGACCACTATATTTATATTGCCAAGAAATGTAATTGCCTTTCAATGTTTTGTTTTTTTTGTCAAATGTTTTTGTTCAGATTTTCAAAATGGTTCATGAACAAGGAAAATGCAGACAATATTTTTTTAAAAAAGAAGTAATAGGTCACTCTTCATTTTAGCTGTTTTTTTTTTGTTGTTGTTTGGTTGTTTTTTACATTCTTGGTTGTAAAAATGTTCTATTAAAACAAGGTTGTATCAAATGTTGTGGTATTGTGGTGCATGGATTTTCCTACAGTTTACTATATAAATTAACATGTCTATCATGTCTGAGAAAACTCCCAATGTGCCAAACTGCCAATGTCTAGACTCTGATTTCTGATAAGCCAGATTTTTGAAAACCAGGAAACATGTAATATCACTGAACTGCCAGTAGGGATCACCATTTCCCCCTGATTCTGAGGCAGTGGACTCATTCAAAAGCAGTGCTTTCTACCCAGTGAGGTCCTGCTATTTTCTTTTGAAAATACAAATTTTGCACCTTATTTCATATAAAAATTACTTTTTACCTGAACAGAAATGACCTGTCAAGTAGAGAGAGTACAGTTTTACTCTCTCCCTGCTGGCTTGTGTATGTTTTTAGCAGGTAAGTAGTGCTAGGCTTTAAAATGGGGCATCAGTACGAGTACTGTGAGGCCCATAAATATCTTGGGGGCTTGAGTGAAATTTGTCTCCACAAACAATGTATGTTGCAAGGTGACCAGCATGGTGACAGGTAAACAAACAGTGATGGCGTGGCTAATTTGGGTAATCCTCTGGTCCACAAACGGAGAATTGCAGCTCAGGACAGTCATCGGGTTGGCAGGAACAGAAGGTGTAAGTGATATCATAGTAGTTTGAGGCATTGTTGTGATGATGCTGCAGAATGAACCGTGTAGTAGTGTACCTCAGATGGTGGCTGAGCCTGATGTAACAGTATTATGCATTGGGTTTTGGAGTTCCGCTGAGAAAGTACTGTCAAAGACACATTTATTCAAGAGTGTATACAGTCAATATGGATATGCTCTTTTGTCAGGGGAAAGTGTTGCTGGAGAACATACAGGCCCTTTTCTTACTACTTTAAAATGGAGGTTCACGTTAAAAGCAGGTTTTTTGCATTGCCTGTTGAAATACTTCTGGAGGTCTCCAGTTTATCGAGTATACCGTTACATTTCACCTAAGCAGAACATCTCGGACCAGGAGAAGATGCCCAGATCTCTTTCCAGCTGTGACCTGATTCACAGAGATTTACATGGGGAGGGAAAAAAAGAAAGATTAAGGGATTAAGGAAAGGCTGAAAAATTGACAAAGCACCTGTTTTTATCTGAAGAGTAATCTGTTAAAACCTGACCTTGGCTCATGTCATCTTTCATTTGGCATGTGTGCATCTGAAAACAACCATTTTTTTTTTGTTTTTTGTTTTTTTAACAGAGCCTAGCCAACAGGGGAAGCTTTGATAAGAGCGTCAGAGGGTTACGTAACTCTAATACTGTCTGAGGCTCAGATTTTCTGTTATATGTAATCATCATATTATGTGAACAGGAACAACTGACTACTCTCTCCACAAATTATGCACAAAAATACAGGTGGCTATATTTGGCTTAGTAAAGGGAATGATCTGTTCATTTATCCTAGTTTCAATTAATATTTTATTGCAATTTTTTTTTAAAGTACAGATTAGACGACTAACAAATGGACCATTTTTAGCATAGCAGTACAATAAATACAAAACAGTTTGGTACCATGGTCAACATTTTTTGTTTTTAAATATAACTATTTGCTTGGTTGTCGCACAGTGTGCTGTAGCAGTAATAATAGGTTACATATGTTCTTTAGAATATTAAATGCTGGTAGAAAACAATGCGTGTAGTCTGGCAGATAAATCTGATCACATCTGGAGAGCAGCAGTATGGATTAACTCTCTACCTTTGTACGTGCCTTTTTATTTTGTATTGCTTTTAGTGGATAATACACTCTGCCATGTGGGTGTGTAGAGATCAGGCTGTGGCATGAACATTCAATCCTTTAACAAAGCACATTCATGTAATGAAATGGCAATTTGGGGTGCTTTACTATTACCAGGCAAAAAGAGTAATATCACGTGGAAGTGGATCTTATGACTGTGTTGTCTATTTTTGATTTATGTCCCATCAGCCCTGCTTTTCCCAAACATGAACACATTCACAGAAATGACATAGTCGTGATAGAGATTTAGAACCTTGTTTTCTACAGACATTTACAAATTTAGGAATTGACTTGGTTGCTTAAACACATTTGTAATTATCAAGTATTCTTGATCTGAAATTGAGCTATTGGTCTGAAGAAATTTTTCCTTGACAGAAGGGATTACATGTGATCATGTAGCCAAGCAGATTAGACCATAATCTAAAGATGATCAAGGAAGCTTTCTGCGGTGGCTTACACCAAGGCTGATTGATTTTCTTGTCTCACTGTTTACGCACTTAGATCTTAGTGGAAACCTCTTATCACATGTCTGCTTGTATGTATCTGGTTTCACTGGTAATATGTTCCCATGTTTCAGGAGAGACATAATGAATCCTGATGTTATATTGCCTATCTGAACATTTTTTTACAATCCTAATCTCCTCTGCTCCTTGAGTCATAAGGCTCCCTGGACCATTTTTCTTGTTTGTTTGTTTGTTTGTTTGTTTTTTGTTGTTTTTTTTTGTCTTCATCCTCCACTCTAAGGAAATTTGTACAGTGTTGATTCCAAAATGTTTTGTCCAAAAAATGCCATCTTCTTAAATAATTCTGATAACTGGGTTTGCAAACCTTTGCCAGGCTTCCGCTGCACAATGTCACTGACAAATTACATATGATGCACATACACACGCACTTCAGTATTGTAATTTGATATTGTGTTGTATTACAAGATACGTACTGTGAGAGCAACAGATAGATTTTACCAAAGTGTTTCACTGCGGTATTCATCTGGTGTACTTTTACTAAAACTGTGGGGTCTGAAGATGTTGCTTTTTGTTCGGAGTGCAACATAGTGTAATTTACTATTTACTGTCTGTATGATATAAAACAAACTTGTGTACTTACTGAGAATATCTGTGCTTATTAACCATCACAAGGTGCTACTTCTCTTGACAAAAAAAAAGCCAAAACAAAACTGTGTTGCAATATAAGAATGAAAACTGTAATTTATTTGGAAATCATGGTGAGTATGTTTGAGGGATCCACAACTATTTATTCAGAAATAATGTCCTCACAGTTCTCACAGCATCACATTTTAAGGACATCAAGAACACTACTGAGTTTCTAGTATTCTAGCAGTTGGAATCTACTTGACTGCTCATAGCTGCGCTCAATAGCTGCACATCCCACTGAAATCGTCTTGTACCATACAACCCAACATTGACTAACTTTTTGCCAGACTTAAATTAATCCTGTGGAATTGAGAATTAATGCTACATGCTACACGGTTTCATCGTGCTCCACAATCCGTGTCAGGTTTTCCATGTCCCATCGAAGAGTGGGCTGCTCCATGGCAAATGTAGCCCTGAGGTGACCGTTCTTCTCCTCCACGAGCGGCTCTAAGAACACGACATGCCTGTCAGTACTGGATTTGCTCCTGAGTCGATCTACGGCGGGTGGAGCTCCGAAGATGGATGACAGGGTGCAGTGGTCCTCAGACACTCCAGAAATGGCTGGAGAGGAAAGCGGAGGCTTACAGCACCCGCAGCGACATGGTGTTAAATAAAGATAAACGAGCACAAGTATCAGAGTTACCACACAGGCCAGGAGGGTCGTATAACCTGTGTTGAAAGGTGCATCGAGCATCCGTTGTGACACCACTGTTAAATTCACCTCCCGTGATTCGTTTACCATCTTTAAGTTATCCAGAGCCGTGCACTGGTAGACTCCAGAGTCCTCGGGCTGGACGGACAGAATCTCCAAACTGCCATCTTGGTTCAAACGCAAAGTGCCATTTTGGATCATCTGACTTATGTTCTCTTGATGTGGTGTGTTCCAGAAATATGAAACATCTTCACTGTTGTGAGTACCAGTGCAGTCCAGTCTCACCAGTTCCCCTTCGTACACTGCCATATTAGCTTTGGGAGAGATTAGAGAGATCATATTTGCAATGGTACAGTTCTCAAAGAAGTGCGGATGTCGAAGGAACTTCACTGCGGCACGCGGTTCCCCGTCTACCAAGCATGAGTAGTCTTCCTTAAACTGTCTCACTGAGTCATAACCCTTCTGTTCCCAGTGCCAGAACATACGGTACACAGAACAGTCGCACACAAGGCTGTTATTATGAAGAAACAAGCCCCTCTGCACTGACATTGGCAACACCACAATGTCATCCACAGGTAACCGGTACATACGGTTAGAGGACAGATCCAGGGTAATTAGGTTGGGATGAGTATGCTTGCGAACAGAGAAGAAAGGAAAGTCAGTGATCTGATTAAGACTGAGGTAGACCTTCCTGAGATTGCTCAAACCCATGAAAGTATTGCTCTCCACGCGGACAATGCGGTTATTATACAGCAGCAGTTCCTCAAGTCCAGGCAGATCTTGGAAGTGGTATCTCCCTATGACCTGTAGTCTGTTGGAGGAGAGATCCAGGTGTTGCAGGTTACTGATGTTGTGGAAGACCCCAGGACTGAGCAGGGAGATATGGTTATGAGAAAGACGGAGAGTGTTCAGTCTGGGAAGCCCATAGAAGCTGCCTGATGCCAGCCAGCTGAGACGGTTGTGACTAAGGTCCAGGGTGGAAGTGGTGATTGGTAGTGGGGAGGGAAATCTGTCCATTCCCAGAAACCCACAACTGAGTATATCAGAAGTACACAGACATCCATGGGGACAGTTGCCCTCTGAGAACTGAAGCAAAACTGAGATCAAAAGCAGACACAATACTGATGTCATGCTGTTTTGAGGAGGCTGCATGAAAGAGTTCAAACTGTGATCCACTACTAAGACGAGTATTGGGCTAACACAACTTAGGGTGGACAACTCTCAGGCACTGGATTCTGAAGACCTCTGCTCACACATCTGAAGTGTCTTTCAATTCAAATAATTCATACCCAGGTTTAATTAGGAGATTGTATAGTATTTGAGAAAAGAAAAGGCTGGTTGTCGAAATCATTTGAGAATAAATACAAAATGACTCACTGTTTCACTAATCCTGCAGGGAGATTGTTTAAAATGTCTGGTTTAAAAATACAAGAGTGACTGTAACAAACAACAGTTTGACAGTTTGACAACAGCGTACAAACACGAGCGCTTTCACTGATCTCAAACGGTGCGCAAGTGACATGGAAAAGACAAATCACTCCAAAAAAAGAAAATAAAAAAAACAAAACCAAATCATTTTAAATATAAAGTGATTTATAGAGATACGAGCATGTTCCCTCAAACAAACGGTGATTTTCACTCACAGCATGTTATCTCCTTCCACCCTCCTTTCATTTAGCTAAAACATCAGATTCCTCATTAAGGAGTCATATTTTGAGAACCACTCTGCTCAGCAAAAGTCCAAGCCACTCTTCAGCATCCCTCTCTGGTATCGCTTTATCCTGAGCCGCGTATATCCCAAACAGAGAAGTTCTTCCTGTTCGTCCAGAATTTCTGACGGTTCCCTGGTGTCCAAAGTATGTGCATTCACTAACTGTGGAGCGCTCAGTCGTACAGTCATTCCAGAGCGATCATAATCCCTCACAATCCTGTACTCTCGCTCTCTCTTTTATTCTGAGCATCACTCCACCGTCTCTCACCCGCTTGTGTTCAGCACTAATGCCTGATTTGTTGTTTGCCTCCTGCTGTTTGTTTTTTTTTAATCCCTCTGGCTTTTCCCCTCCGTTTACCTCTTATTTTTCTTCTTATACTGTCTTACTTTCACTCACAACCACCTACTTTCTCCCACCCCCTCTCTCTGTCTCTTATGTCAAACAGATTTATAGAGGTGTTGGGTTTTAAGCACCTCACATTAGTATCTCTCGTTGTAACTGCTGGAATGGGATGAGAGAGAATTTTTTACTCGGCATGAAAAATCCACATCCTATTATGCCAGAGAGCTTAAAATCTCCAGTCTCCGCGCCCACCACTCTTCCACCCCCTCTTACACACACACTTTCTCTCTCTCTCTCTCTCTCTCTCTCTCTCTCTCCATCTCTTTCTCTCTCTGTTATCCTCATGCCTTGAGTTTTTGATAGACTGTCGTCTGTGTCTTTGTCATAAGGGACCTGGGGACTTTGCGTGCTGTCACTGTGCATTGGTCTTGGTTTGTTTTCACTTTGCTAGGGGCCAGTGGCATAGTGTTTAACTGTCACCCACTCGTTGCCAAACTAGACTAGCATTATCGCAGAGAGTAATTTGGAAGGATTTCAAATGAATTCGTTGATGGGAGCAGGTGTGTGGAAGCGGAGGACACAAGGATAATTATAAATTTTTGGAGGGGTTTTTTTTTCGGTAAATGAAGCAGTTACCCACATGGCTCTCATCTTTCCTCCTGTAATTAAACTGATTGATTCTAACAGACTTTGTTTGAGCAAGAGTCATTGGTAAGAATCAGTCAGCTGTTTATTAACACTGATTAGCGATCGGAGCGACACACACGTAGCAGTTTCATCTTTTAAAGGCGTCTTGTTCAGATATCTTTGTTTTCGGCGGTTTGAGTAGATTCGGCCAGCTCAGAAGTCACGACAACTGTGAATCATGTGAATCTGTGAAATGGAATTAAGATTTTTGTTTTTAATACAGTGCCATTTTGAATAGGTGCCATTTCTCAGTAGATGTCCTGTCTGCCAAAAGCAATTCTGGCACGAAAGGGGAGAGACTCCCACACACCACACTTGCACACATGGGCTGCAGTACAATGTATACGTGTATACATTTGACATTCACAGAATGGAAATTTTCTTTGAGATGCTTAAGTGTGAAATTTATAAAACTGTGTATGTATAACCCTTAAACTGAGTGCAGGGTAATAATGCAACCTCTCACCATTTAGCATGTAATGAGAAATGCTCCAGAGAGAAACAGCAAACAAAACACACAGGAGATGGGAAAAATGAAACACAGTGTTTGTTAAGGATAAAAAAACCAACAAAAAAAAAACAGATATGAGGCAAAGGGAGAGAGACAGAGACAGACAGAGAGAGAGAGAGAGGGAGACAGCAACTGCCATTCTAAATCCATCATTTCCTGCCCAGAGATGAACCAGAATCAAACTACATAAACCAGTAAGGGACACTGGTGGGTGTGTGGCTTTCTTTCATTTTTGAGATCCGTATATATGTATAAAAAAGCCAAACAAACATTAACTCCATTCACATGCTTTCAAAGCATCGTTTGCTGTAACAGCAAGAAACAGACAACTGTCTTCTCTCGTGAAAATCCTGTTAGTTTGTCCGGTGAAATATTCCCCCTAGTGGTTATCAGCGAGTCTTGAATAAAAAATAAAATCATGCCTTCAAGCAGTTTCAGTCAACTCTCGTGGGGATGAAACCTTTTTTTTTTCCAGCCGCAATTGAACATATCTGATACGGCTAATCAAGGTCCGTAGCTGCATCTGCCTATTAGAAACAGCTGTGTGAGATTAGTGGTGAGAACATATCCACTGTAGATCATAACCATAACAGTCACCATCCTCTTACTGTACTGAACCACACGCTAGAGAACTGAACTCATTCTACTGCATATTTGATTTGATTTCAGTATGTTATATCAATAAAAGACCTTTAGATAGCAGTTAAGATACTTTGAAATAGTAGTATGCATAACCGGCATCCATTACTTTTATTTTATTTTCACAATTTATATCTACATACATGATTATATTATAAAAAAGAATACTGTTGGACAGAATGACTGACATGTAAGCTTTTCAATGTCTCACTCTGGTACAAATACTGAGATTCAGGAAAATCTTGCAAATATATTGAACATACTGTAAAATCTCACAGAACAAAAAGTATTACATTGATCCACACAAAATAAGATATATTGTTTTCAGAGGAAAGAGCAACACTCAAGGCACAAGACACAGAAGAGGCACAGCGACCCTAGTGAAAGGAAGGCACATCATGTCAAGAGGATGGGAAGCAGTTCCTCAACATGGTTCCTCTTTCATTTTCAGAGGGTTTCTCTGTGGTGCTGTTTTCTCAGATTATGCAAAATCACTGTATGTTGCGTAATGTATAAAGCTTTTCACAAATTCATAAAACTGAACAAAACCACAGAGGCCCTGCAGCTACATGCTGTTATTTAATCTCGATTCATTCTAAAGAATGATCTGTCAGTGGCGCCAAACCCCAAAATATAAATGATGCCTTTTGGTGGCAGAGCAAAGGAAAGGCTGTCATTCAAAAAAAAAAAATCTCCTGGGACTTTGATTGTTTATGAGAATACATAAGTCTTCCTAAGGCCTATTGTGACTCTAGAAAGCTAGTAAAAACTTCTTATTTGAGGATGCTCTCATATTTGTTCTGGTGATATCAAATGTTCAGAAAACTTTGGTTTAACAAACCCCCCTGTTGTTTTAAGTTTAGATTTTCTTTCTTTTTTCTCATAAAAATAACATACATATGCTGTGGAGACACTGTAATTGCATCAGGGCTACAAACATGCTGCAAATACATAAATATATTTGTAGAGTTTTGGGAGTGTGTGTGTGTGTGTGTGTGTGTGTGAGAGAGAGAGAGAGAGAGAGAGAGAGAGACAGAGAGAGAGAGAGAGAGAGAGAAGTTTTCACTGCTTGTTTCAGTGAAGACCTATTTTCAGAATCTTGTCACAGTCAGCAACGGACCAGCTGAGCTGTACTTCTTTTGGGGGGGGGGGGCTACAACAACAACAAAAAAAACTACTAATGCTAGTCCCCTTCTGAAAATTGAAGACTTCACGGTACATTCACAGAGAGTCTAAGCTGAAATGACTGTCTTGAGTAAAGGTCAGAAGTTCTGAAGTTCTTCATGAAGGAAATGTGCACAATTGAAGATTGTGTGTGTGTGTGTGTGTAGGTGCTTGAGTGTGTGTGCAAAGCTTTAATAGGGTCCTTGTATGGAGTAATTTATAGTCAGAGGTTTGGCATGGAAAATTCACGAAATACGGTTGTTAAAACTGATTTATTTACTGAAATTGTGCCCCCATTTTCTTGCACTGCTTCCTATTAAGCAAACAAAACACAAACTTTGCAAATATCTGTGTGTGTGTGTGTGTGTGTGTGTGTGTGTTTGTGTGTGTGTGTGTGTGTGTCTTTCCCTCCTTTATGTTTTGTTTCATCCTGAACTAACAATGTATTTTTTTCTTTTTTTTTTCCATCTCACAGTGTGTTTTGTTTGTGGTTTCTCTCCGCAGCACTTCTCATTACATACTAAATGGGGTGATGTTGCATAATTACTCTGCACACAGTTTAGGGGCCCTTTTGCTTACAGCACTGTGTTCTTGATTAATGATGCGCTCATAATGAGCAGGTTTATGTTTCTATTTTCGAAGACAGTAGCTTGTCTGTGATCCATCTTCCCCTTGTTAGACAGTCGTTACCTTAAGCTGGTCACTCACTGCGAAACCAAAATTCTGTTCAGTTTTCATCCGATTATATAGCTGTAAACAAACAACATTTTTATGTGTCAAAAACACAAACCTAGTCATAATCGAAAGATGGTTAATCACTTGCTCGATAGCCTGTTGGTGCTTTTTTATATTTTTTGCGTCGTTAATCATACATATCGCAAGGGGGCAGCAAGGTTATTGAATTAGACCGAACGCTGTATCTGAAAGTCATTAGTGTGCTTGAGTTAGGTGTCTCGCT
The DNA here is from genome assembly GCF_902362185.1 of Chanos chanos. Classification (NCBI taxonomy): domain Eukaryota; kingdom Metazoa; phylum Chordata; class Actinopteri; order Gonorynchiformes; family Chanidae; genus Chanos; species Chanos chanos. The sequence goes on along the minus strand of NC_044497.1, from coordinate 32,202,408 downwards.
TCCCTAACAGTTTGCCTGAAGATTCGGAGCAGATGCTACACAGAATAAACCACGGTACGGACATGGCAACGGTTTCCAATCATTTTGTAACACGAGGCGAAAAGGAAACTTGCATCAAGAGTTCGGCAGGACAGCCTTCGTAGTGCGAAATCAGAGAGTCAGAGTCTGTCCAGAAGTTATTTGAAGAAACCACTTTTGTTCTGTAACTTGCCTACAACGAGAATGAACTCTTTGCTCCAGTTTGTAAGCTGTCCCTAACAAACTATACGCTTAGTAAAGTTTCCAGTCAAGCCAATAAAATGATTTCTGATCAAGATCCGTTTTCAAAGTGACCAGTCTATTGTTTTCTAATTCTTTTTACAAGCACAGTCAGGTTCCTTACCGAATAACTGGTGAAGGGCACGTCTTACCTGACACCCTAAACTGGGCAAAGAGACAACGGCAGTTAAGATGCCTACCAGTTAGTGAAAATAAAAACTAGTGTTCTCCAGTCAAACTTGGACGCGCTTGCCGCAGCTATCGAATTGCGATAGGAGGTGCGTTTCACAGCGCAGCTCAAGGAGAGGGTGGGCTGAGTGAGCGAAGGTGAGCCAATGGAAAAATTCGCACGCTACGCGTCTGACTGAATCCTAAAAAAAAGGGAGCGCGACATCTCTGCATGAATAGTACTGACTCCAGGGTGGGAAGTAGACCTTAATGTTTCTTTGAAGTTTTAGGGAGTCCACTCACATGGAGTGACTTTGGGTATCTCCGCGAGAGGAGGGAAAACAAGGTAATTATTGTTCTTTGTGGCTTATAACCTAAAGTTTTATTATGACGTTTGCATTTAAATATTTCTTTACTGTTCCGGGCATCCGTATTTAGTTTGCGTTCATGGGTGATAAAGTAATCATTTGAACGCACGTAGATTTAACGGTGTACGAAGTCTTCCTTTTGATCATTCCCGTTTCAGGGTGCGAAACTGCGCTCTTTTAAATGTTGCGAGATGGACAACTGTTCGCCTGATCTAAGACTGTCGTTCACACGCTTGTAGCCCAATCACATAACTCTGGATTTTGCTTATAATTTTGAGTAGTTTGCGCGAGACATTTTAAACATTTTCTAATTATAGATATTTATCCTGCCATAGCTGATGTGGTGAACAGCCTTTGATTTTTGGGAGGGTTAAACGGATGTAAAGTGGCTCATTTTGCTATGGCAGGACGGGGCTTGTGAGCGCGTTCACGAATTTACAGAGTGGCTGTGCAGCGTGGGATCTCGGCGTCTATAAACGGTCTACAGGCAAAGCCAAAACCAACAGTTTCTACGCTGTAGAGTCACTTAACCGTAAACCAGAATACCTTAGTGCCTATGAACGAATGACATATTTAAAACTAGAAAGGTTGATTAAAACACTGTGTCGTTGAGTTTGTTTATATTGCTTAGTGGAGCAGTTTGTTTGGTTAGCTTATCTGGCCGAAGTCAGCAATACATCTATACTCAACAGAAGGTTTCTGCTATGGTAAAAACAAGATGTTTTCAGCCGTTTCTTATGCATTTTTCATAGTCGTAGCTGCATAGGTCCATCCGATTTTGTGCTTGCAATTTCGATCTTGACACGCTCATCTGAGCATCACCTGTTACCCTCTCATGTCCTGTAATCATCCTCTCTTTGTATTCCACTTAGCAGCTTTATCTGTTTGTTTTTTTTTTAAATATACTTAAGATATCTTAAGGTCCTCAATGATGACAGTCATCCCCCATCTCTTCTTCGCCCTTTTCTGTTATATTCCTGCAATATTTCAACTTCATCTTGCTCTTGTTTAATACTGTACTTCAGTTAGATTTCATGGTTATCTCTTCACTTCTGTGTCTAAAACAGACCGACTGCTGCATTTCCCAGGCTTCAATTAAACTTCATTGTTTAAACTGACATGCCAGTATATACAGTATATAATATTAATACAACTGTTTGGTTACGTTCCTTTTGATTAATGTCACCTGAAGGTGTTGGTAACTCTCTTAAACTTGCTGTTTTCTTTTACCTGGATGATCTATAATAATTGCATAATTGCTGGAGATGTCCCACCAAATTATAAATCATAAGCTTATGTACTGAGGCAATGACCTACTCCTGTTTAGGCGTTATTTGCATAACTACATGCGAGGTTGGCACGTGCCTTGTGCTTGTTACTATATGCGATGTGTATCGCGGCTGTTGTCTGGTTAACCAGGGAATACTCTAAACATTACTTGCTAAAAATAAATTATAATTACTCAGTATGGTTGCAACTGCAGTTGCAGTATGGTTTTAAGAGAAAGAAACCTTTTTTTTTGGGGGGGGGGGGGGGGGGGGGGGGAGGACAGATTATCCACTCTTTCATTTAAAATTTTGCGAAAGTTTTGAATTTATCTTTCATTTTGTCCTTTCCTCTGAGATTACCCGCATATTTCCTCTCACTTCCTTGGTTAACATAATTTGTACCGCACTCAATTTAAGATACTCAGTGTCTGTCATCCATTTTAGCAATAAGATACAACAAAGACAGATTAATCAGTGAATCAGTTTGTAATACATTAACATTAATTATCTGAGTAATTAAATAGGATATTGTGCAATCTATTTTTTTAAACAATCACAGGGGTGCTCTTCCAACTGAATCACAGTTAAATACAATTGATGGGTTCTTGTAGGTGAACGAATTTGTGCTGGATCATACTACATTACTAAAATGTTGATTAAACTGGTTTGACTTTTGAATATCTACGTTCACTCTGTATTCTATGGATATCAGCTAGATGCCATGGTAACAAATGTTTTATACAAGCGACAGGTGAGCACTTAGAATTCAACAGCTTTCCATTTGTCATATGCTGTGTCTCAGGATCTTCAAACAGATAGAACTAGTGAGATGAATATTGCATTGGCATGGCTGGGTGGTTGTCCTAATAGGCTGGTCGCTTTGTGTGAGTCCAGCTCAGCTCCTCTAATGGCCGTTAGTTCCAGAGGGACATCAGTCACTGAACTGTAGTTGTGTTCTTGGGGATTCCACTGCAAATCTTGTGGTATACAGACTTTTCTTCAAACTGCGCGCTCAAGTCACCAAGTCACCATGCGTAAGTCCACTATGCATTAGAAAAATTTCATATTTGTCACAAAGTTCAGATGGATTTGCCTCAGTGACTGCTCAGATCAATTAAAGGACAGAAGAGGATGAGGGAAAATGTCTTTAATGTAAAGGAAGGGGAGGGGGGCTCTGTCTGGCTGTTGTTCCTTTCTTTGTCAATTCGTTGTCATTTAGTCAGACACCATTCCATGTCCAAGAGCTTTCCAATTAATTGCTTTATCCAGGCTGTGGATTTAATTAATTTCCAGTGAGTGGTTTCAGGATATGTGGAGAGGGACGGGGGGGGGTTGAGGACTGTTATCAGCCCGAGCGTTTCTCTTGAGAAATCTCAGCGCTTCAGAGACTCTCTGATCAATGTAATGATTCAAAATAGGAGGTCTTTGGGTGAGAGCACCTGAAATATGTCCAAGAGTAGTTGGATAAAGATACTGAAGGATAGCTAGAGTTAGTTTTACTATGAGAGCTCTCTGCTGAATCATATAATGTTTAAATCATTTGAATAATTTTATTTGGGTCGGGTGTTATAAAACGTCAATGACATTATAGTGTCTTGGCGGACATTCATGTCCCGGAGAGCAGACTGCATAATGAGGCATCTAACTGAGTCTCCTACTCCGCAGCTTCATGCTGTCATTTGTGTGTTGATGTAAACTACGGTTGCAGTAGATCACAAATAACAAGGCTCACATTTGACTGATACTGTCATAAAGAGACTTGAATGATCCTCTTGTTTATGGCGTACTGATTATATCAGTTTATGTATTAACTAAATTCCCTTTAGATGATTTTATCTATATTTACCTCCAGCTGTTCAAAATGTAATCATAGCTTTTCCCTTGTCTCTCTGCTACATCAGTATATAAGTGGGAGGAGATATTTTGCAAAACAGATGTGCTGCGATTTAGTGAATCACCCCCTATTTAATTACTGCATGTTGGCAAGACCTGACTTCCTGTTGAGAGGACTGTCTTCCTGTCTCGGCTGAGCCGTTGGAGCAATAGCGTCGTCGAGGGTGATGGATGGCTTATCAGTGAGCTCACATAACCCATGAGCCTTAATCTCTGTTCCCCACTATTCATTCCTACAGAATCTACTGCACCCAGAAGCACCCCAATTTTATGCAGTTTCGGAGTTGCTAAGCGTGCATATTCGTAATCTCTTACTTTAATATATACTTAGAGTTACTTAATACATACTTACCTTCATATATACTTACAGTATTGAGTGCACACATACACACACACCCTCTCTCTCTCTCTCTCTCTCTCACACACACACACTTATGCTGTCAAGCTGAATTCCAGGCACACACTCAGGAAAGTCCTCTCAAGATTGTATACACACTCATGTAAAAACATACAGAACATCTGCGATGCTGCTTGTGTCAGTCTCTATGTGTCTATTGATAGCTCTCCCTCTGCACACCAGCTGTAATGGGAAAACAGCATGAAATTGCATCTCTGTTACAATGCATCTGTTTGCCTCATATCTCTGTCAGGGCACAAATGGCAGGCCAAAAAATCACCCAAAGGCTGGTGTGATGACGGAAACATTGTATCAACTCTAGTTCTGGATGCTTAGGACCAGCACAATCTCAATTGCTCATGCCTAATGTTTTGCTCTCATGTGTTGTGGACTGCATTGCAGATACGCATGCTGAGTATTGCAGAGGACTTGCGGTCCATGTGTTTTCTTTCAATTTCCAAAAATCAGTATTGCCTCAGCAGGCGTAAGGTGAGCATCCATAATAATGCTCTGAAGGAATTATCAAATATTGTGTTAATGAAGAAATTCAACTGAGTTCCTTGTTACAGTGCTGAATGTAGTCTCGGATGCTCTGCAGATCATGAAAATGATCAACTTTATCATTGTGCATCCCTCTCAGAAAGGGTTTGTTTGAAACATTTTAAAGCAGCAGAGGAAAAGTCAAGTTGTCGAAACAAACATGTATGCAAACATACACAAACAAATACACGCATACATACATGCATGCACACTCAGACACACACACAGAGTAACTGATGCATGTAGGCATTGTCTCTCCCTAAAAGTGCGGTAAGTTATTGAGGAATCTCTCATGGTGTGAAGTCTACAGTGCAGTCGACCATCATCAGTTGAATTGATCTTCTGTGAGAAGGTAGAGGAAACCCTAGCAACAACTACAAAACCCTCAGTGACATATTTCTTTTTTCAAAGCTAGGTAAAACAGTATCTTCAGGGAAATATCTATCATAGCATTCCACACAGCCTTCACACCAACACAACAGTTTACTCTGTAGTTTCATCAAAATTTCACAGTTCTTTTCGGTTCCCTCTGGTTAAAACCGGAGTGGAGCCAGAGTGACAGGGCTATGCTGATTTCCATGAGGAGTGAGCACAGAGATTTGACATTTTGGCTGAATGACTGGACATAATTAATGGGGCTGAAACATTTGGTTACTTTCTAAAACACCTCCTCTGCTCAAACCCCTGCCCCCCCTCCATTCTTGAGATCTGTGTCCGTCTGTGAGGAAGACTGTGAGCCAGTGATAAGTGCTTCTTTCACTGAAAGGCACTTTGGCTACAATGTAAATAGTTGTCAGGAAATGAACGAGAAATAAAAGAGTAAAATGGCCTTCCCTGCATGCACAATTAGAGTCAGAACAGGAAGAACGCGCTCTGTCTCTCATCTCACCACTGCTGGCCTGTCAGTGCAGGCATAAATATTAAGTAAAGAAAACTGTACCCCCCCCCCAACCTCTCTCTCTCTCTCTCTCTCTCTCTCTCTCTTTCTCTCTTTCTCATCCCCTCAGTGTGCCACTCTCTGTAGTGATTACTATCCCACCTGTTACCTTGCAACACAACTCCAGACATGTTCAGTCTCCTGATCACAGGTGTTTGTCAGATAGGGCGAGAGCGGACAAGAGTGGGTGGAAGTGTGCATGTGTGATTCTGTATATAAGGTGACGCACATTAGTTTTCTGTCAGTGCATACACGGCAAAATGTATACACAAATGTAAAGTCCTGAATGACAAAGCAAGTCAGATGGTGAATAATGTATGTTGATGTGAGTTCTGTGTGTGTGTGTGTGTGTGTGTGTTTGTGTGTTCGTGTGTGTGTGTGCTCGTGTATGTGTGCGAGAGTCTGTGTGTGTGCATGTGCATGCGTGTGTGTGTATGTGCGCGCATGTGTGACCGTCATAGAATTATGTATGTAGCTGAAAATATTGGTGTCTGTGATTTCCAGTCCTGTCAGTGATGTCTAGGACCAAGCCCTTGTCATATATAACACATCGTCACTGCCCCGTGCAGAACTGTTTTAGCGAGTGCTGTTGGACTGAACATCCCTCCCTCCACTAATGATGGTGTCAGAGCTGTGCGCCAGTCGTTGATCACTTGGAGCCTCTCAGCCTTGGATATACACAGTCCCAGTGTCTAGGTCTGCTGATAGATCACTGTTTCTCTTCACTGGGGCATTCCATTAGTGCTGTTATTTTTCCTCTCATTTCCCTTCTCTCTGGGTTTTTTTTTTTTTTTGACAAGGTTGGCCTAGTTTGGGCTGCCTGCTGTGAGTGAGTAGGGTGAAATGCGTGTGTGTGTTAATGATCGGTCATAGGCAGGCTTCCAAACGCTGCAGTGGGATGTGTATGGTAGCGCCCCTAGGGAAGGACAGTCAGGGTATTAGTCTCTCTCTCTGCAGAGATCTGAGACAGTTCTAGGCACATAACATTGCTGTATAATGGCTTATCGCCGTGATTTGCATAATCTGAGAGAGAAATGATGGTGGGAGCATATAAAGCTTATGAAGGTGTTAGTTCAAGGTTGTTGGGTTTAAGATTCTGCAAGTGGGCGGGGCTGAATGTCACAGGGACATAATACACATCCACCCCTGTTCTGCTGTACTGTTAGAGTGTGTTTGAGCAGTGATTGTGCTTTGTGTCGGGGGAGGAAGGATTTTTATATAGGAACGTGTGTGTAGGGAATGTATGTGTTTGTGTGTGTGTGTGTGGGTGGGTGTGTGTGTGGTCTCTTTTGATTATGGATGAGCTCCTGGATGGTGGAGCAGCAGAGTGTTAGATTGGGATGTTAGCCACAGGGTTATCTGGTGGGTATTTGCCCTACAGTGACCATAACAGCACAGCACAACAAGGAACTCACACATGTCTCCCCTCTCTCCCATTCAGTCCACTATTTCATCTTTCTGTCTTCCTTTCCTCAGGCTATCTCCTCTCTCTCTCTCTCTCTCTCTCTCTCTCTCTCTCTCTCTCTCTCTCTCTCTCTCTTTTATATCTCCCTGTTTCTGGCAAACTGCCCCACCTCTTTTTCTCTTTACCCCTCCCCTCTCTTTTATATCCCACATGGGAGTCATTGGGGAATGTTTGTTTAGGGATGTATGTCTCTTTTAATGGAAAGACATAGGCTCTGCAAATACTCAGTTATGCTGAAAGTGGTCAGCACATTTGCTTGCTAAAAAATGATTTGAGCTGTCTTTGTTAGGTTTCTTCTGCTGATATCTCTCAGATCTATAAAGATTACTTAAAACATTTGTATACCGCAAATGCCGCTGTGGTCATTTAAATAACTCCAATATTATACTGAACATACTTGATGTAATGTAATTTCACAGCATATAAAAGGTCTCCCACCGTTTAGCATTCATACCTGTATAAAACATCATGACTGGCTTAGGAATGGATTTTGTTTTTTCTGTTTGTGTTTGATGTTTATTGCAACACTTTCCACTGGTGGTCTTGCTGTTTTTTTTATTGATGGGGCTACTGCCCATAGCTTTGACAGCTATGTGTGGGCATACTTCTGTGTGTGTGTGTGTGTGTGTGTGTGTGTGTGCGTGTGCGCGTGCGTGTGCGTGCGTATGTGTGGGCACAGAAGTGAATGTGTGATCGTATTCATAAGGTATGTTTGATTTTTTTGTGTGTGTACTGACGTCATCGTGCATGTGTGCTTTAATTGCTGTCCCTTTCGTGCTTGTACTGTCTTTCTGCCTATTCTATAAAACGTCAAGCATCTGTGCGCATGCGTGAATGTGTCTGGTTTTGTTTGTGTGTGCGTGCGTGTGTGTGTGTGTGTGTGTGAGAGAGAGAGAGAGAGAGAGAGAGAGAGAGAGTGTATGTGCATGTATGCACGCGTGCATGCTCAATACACCTCTCTCCCTGGGACGTTCTCAAACAGAACTAATCTTGTTTTGGTGTCATGGGCTAAACGGCACAGAAATGTGGAGGACCCGTGTGAGATGACTGTCAAGGGGAAAGATGAAAGGGGGATGGGATACAGATCAACATCAGCCATGAGAGCAGGAAAAGAAGGGAGAGGAGATTAGATGAAAGCTGTGGAGTGGACTTGAGGAGGGATGAATTATAAATGACCAACAGCACTTTCATTTTAGATTGAATTTATGATGGAACTGTCGGGTATATGTTGAAGTGAACAAGTTTTTTTTGTGTGTGTGTGTGTCTGTAATCACGTTTAGGGAAATGGATTTGAGATACGATTAACATTTAAAAGTGAATTGTTATCTGTGGCCCAGCTGTTAATATAACTGACAACATATGATGACTTCATTGTCTCTGCATGTCTCTTATGTCATGGAGAAAAAGAAGAGTTGACAGCTCTTGCATTTTGTTAAAAAAAATCTGTGCACTGCATCTATGCATTAAACAATTCACTCCATTGATCTGTAAAGAAATACATTCTTTTCCAGGGTTACAGATGCTGCTTCTGGGGTCAGGTGAATTTTTGGAATGAAAATCATCTCAGGCCTTTAGAGCTTTGCAGAAAATTTGCTCTCCTCCCCTCAGCTTAATAGTTTATTTATTTATTCATTTATTGTTAGTGCAGACCAAATATGGGTTTGCTTGGTTTGTCATTGCTCACAAGGCTTTGCTGACAGTTGTTCACATTCTGTCCACATGTATGTTGTAGTGGCTCAGTCTGATGTGCCACCCTGATAATTAAATTCATCATATTAACTCACCACTTTAATGCATTAAGAAGTTTCCTTGAGGTTCTTACAGATATTCAGCCTCATTGAAATTTTTAATCAGAGCCACTGAGTAATATCATCAAGATGTCAGTCTTGTCTCATCCTGCTCCTCCTGACTGCACAAGTCCTCGTTTTTCTTCTCTGTTCGTTATTGGTTTCAGAGACTTTCAATGCAAGCAAGGTTTGTATAGCTCCAATAAAGCTGTGTCTGAGGAGAATTCACCTGTCAGTCAGACAGAATGATTTAGCTCTAGAAATGAGAGGAAATGTGGCAGTACCCCGCATACCCCCCACCCTACTTTCGCGATACTAATTTTTCTTCTCTCTCCCCCCCCCCCCCCCCCCCCCCCCCCCGCCTCTCTCCCTCTCGCATGCCCCCTAGTGATAACCCTGGGGGGTCCCTTTGCATGTGCAGGGTATGTCATATGGGGGAATCAGTGTCGATTAGGGTGACATTTACTCAGGGCTCTTAGCGTTTCAGACAGCAGGGTAGCTGGGATTAAAAGCCCAGGGGATTCATTCAGTCAGAAGCCATTTTCTTCTTTTTATTTTGCACCGGCCCTCAGTATTCAGTTTTTTAAAAAAAATGCATGAAAAATCAGAGAAGATTCTTCACAAAAGACTAGAACAATGAAAAGCAAGATTAAAAGGTGTAAAAAGCAAAGTGAGAGCAATAAGGACCAATGAAAAATAATGTTTAATAATGGAACCGCACTGAAATGACAACTGTTCTTTTTTATCTCTATTTCCCCTTCAATTATTCTTACCAAAACCTGCAAGAGATCACTGTTTTGAAAACAAGAACAGTTTTGGCCTCTTAACAAACAGTGTTGTGTGAAAAGAAAAAGAGACAATTTGTTGTGGGTTTTTTCTCGGCACACAGAACATCTTTGAGCCAAAGCTGCTTGATGTTTTTAGACATTCAGAGACTTTGAGAATCTCGCTTTTAATGACATAGTAAAAATCCTTCAGCAGTGATTACTGCATTTTTGCCTTCTTCCTATGTTACATTAACTGTGCCTTGGGCATATTACTATTTCTCAGCTGAATGTATTAATATATTTACTAAATAGATTGTCTTATACTTCTTGTTTTTAAATAAACTATCTAATGAACTGAACAGAGCCTGACCGATATAGGATTTTTCAGACCGAATCCGATTTCGATATTTGATGATTTAATAATCTGATAATGATATATCAGCCGATATATATATATATATTTTTCCCCAGAAACACATAACATAACAAAGATTTTCCATAACATGTGTTATGTGTAGTTATTTAAGAGTCCTCACCAAGATAACAACAATGCAGTTTAAAAATAAACTTGTTTTATTGTCATAAATAGTAGGCTACTTTGAACAAAGGTACAGCAGTTAAAGTTTTGATAAATAATGCGGTAAACTGATAGACTGACCTTGAGTAAACGCTGCTATTGAATGCATCTAATACTACATGACTGTAGTCATGTCACATTGAGGACTTGCGACTTTGGGATTTCACACTGCACGTTCGAAAGAGAAACTAGATAACTTTGGCAGCTCACGTTTATTTACGTGTCCCCTCTGGTTTAATAATTCCCAGTGCGCTGACATGCGAGTTGCAGATATATTTTCCATTGCTTTATTTAGGCAGCATAAGTTTAATCGCTCATTAACGTTAGCGGTCTTCCACTGATAAACATGGCATTAGCTAGCTTTGTTGGTAACCTAGGCTAATTTGGCAATATACAGTATTATAAACTGCTGTAAACGATGTTGCCAGAGAATATTTAGAAGTGACAAGGGAGAAATGACTGTTGTTTGTTTACTCGGTAGAACTGCCATGCAGTCTCATAAATAAACCTACAATCAAGTTTGTCAACAGCTTCTACACCAGCTTCTACACCACTCTACCGTAACGTTAAACGTAATTTTGATGCTCGACTGACTGTTCCGGCTTTCACATTACTGCAGCATACCCAGGCAAAGCTGACATGAATGTCACAACATGGTCGAAGGATATCTTCCGTCTCTTTTTTTAATTGTCATTTATTGGCCGTTATAAACTATTCATCTGCAATGAGGTCACATGTGCTGATAATATCAGCACACCGATTTATCGGTCGGGCTCTAGAACTGAATAACAGTAATGGTCATATCATTTTGTTGTGCTTGGTCTGGCGTGAGCGTAGGCAGCTTTGAGTGAAAGATGGTTGGTGTGAGTTGTAGTTTTCATGTTGAAGCACATCAGAGAAAATCAGATAGGAAGGTGAGAGTGGAGTGGCAGACATATTGAGGAAGGTTTTATAAAAGATAATGATATGTGGGTCCTGATTCATCTAAACAGGTCGTGATAAGTGGATTAATGCCATGTAATGGGGTTTATTGGTTTATTTCAGAATCTGTCAAAAATTGTTCCGTTAAAATTGTTACCATCTGAAGATTTTGTTTTGTTTTACTGAAGGAAGCAGTTGGTGTACAGCTTAACTGAACATGACAGTGTTTTTCTCAATGACATCAGATGTCTCACGCTTACTCTCTCTCTCTCTCTGTCTGTCTGTCTATATGTTGGTTCATAAGCATTGTATTAATATGTACTCCTCGCCTCTCTGTGTGCTATTTCATTCTCCAGGACCATGACCAGAGCTGAAACCTCTTGTGCACTCCAGTTGTCCTGCTGAAGTCCATAACCCAGGGACATCCTCTACATCATTTTCAGACTTCAGCTTGAAAGACTACATTCCCCTCCAGTCCCTCAACATTAGACCTGTGGTGTTTTCAGCCCCTTTTTTGATGAAACTGGAAGACTTTTCCCCACTGGTGAGCCTACCTCATGTTAAACTTGACACATGTGAATCCAACCACTGTTTTGTTTTCATACAGTATAACTGTGTAACATTGTTCAGCATTATAACACATTTAGAGGACAGCGCTATCACTACATTGACACACGTAGCCACATAGATACCTGACCGCTGTTGACTGCTGTTGACCGCTGATGAGCAGTGCAGTGAAAGGGGGCGTTATCCTGACCAACGTACCACGCAAAGAAACATGACCAGTTGTGCTCCCATAGACTCACTGCTATAGCCAACAAGAATGGTGCAGCTGAGAGGGTTGCCTTTTAATAGCTGTGTGGCTGATTCTGGATCAGTCTATCACTTACATTTTAGTTAGTGCTTCTCTCTACACTAAGACGCTTTGAGGTCCAGAATTAGAAGTAGTCTAACTGGACTTCAAAACTGTACCCCAGCTCTGAGACCCCCAAAGCCAAGCACAGTAATCCCAGCTGGTGAGCAGAGTTTTTATTCTTCTTCTCTCTCGTTCAAATGTATGAATCCCTCTATAATTATCAACCTCTGCCAATATGCATTTTTTTTATCCGTCTGTGATGTAAGTTGTAGCAGACTGCAGGGCTCAGTCATCAGCAGCCTCTTAATTACACAGTAAGCCCAATTAAGACAGAGGGAGGAGGAGACAGGCCATCTGGAAAGAGACGCAAGCCACACACACCTGAGGAGATCTGACTCAGCCGAGGGGGGCTCTGATCTGCACCTCCTTAATGCTCTCTCTCTCTCTCTCCTTCCTCCCCTCTCTCCTTTTTTCTCTCACTGTACCCTCCGCCAGCATTGCAGTCTCTGAGGAAAACTGTGTCCATCTGTTTCTCTCAGGGCAGAGAGATTCCTGAGTGCATCTTCACACTCACACCTGTTTGAAAGTCTCTTGTCTGCCACGGTCCACCAAGCACCTCAGGATCCCTCTATCTCTTATCATTCTCGTGTGCTCTCTCCTGCTCTCTCTTTCTCTCCCTCTTTCTTCCTCTCTCTTTTTCTCTCTCTCTCTCTCTCTCTCTCTCTCTCTCTTGCTGTCTTTTCTCTCTCTCTCTCTCTCTTGCTCTTTTTTTTCTCTGTCTCTCTCTCTCTTTCTCTCTCTCTCACTCATTCACTCACCCACTCACTCTTTTACACACAAACACAGGATACAGATGCATACTGCAGAGAAAAATTCTCTCTCTTTCATTTTTGCACTCTCACACACACTTGCACATAGGTAACTCTTTTTTTTCTTCCTAAATTACTTTCTTTACTGTCTCTCCTTCTCTTACTCCCTGGCTCCTACCCTTTCACACACTTCATCCGAATAAGGCCTTTAATTAGCTATGCTCAGGTCCCAATTAGTTTGCCTGAGTGACTGGTCAGAATTGGGAGTCTCTCTAGACACAGTGACCTTTGGAGAGGGCCAGACTGCTGCTCTCCAAGCCCTTGCTTTCCCTCTCCCCTTTCAGCACTGCACTGCATCCCTTGAGCCCTGACAGTAAATGTCATTGCCCTGGCCATTGAATTATCTGGGTGAACATGATTTTTTAAACTCTGTTCTTCTCCACGGGCCAGAGGATCAGCACCTCATTGGGAGATTCAATCACGACCGCAGGGATGGGCAACCCACTCCCTGTGTGACAGATGCATTCAGGAGTTTGGAATTTTCACTCTAATTAGAGGGATTTCTCCCTGGCTGCGTAAGGTGATTGCATAGTGCTTTCATTATCCTCACAGGGATTGCTCATTTAGATACCTAACTCATTTTCACACTCTCTCTCTCTCTCTCTCTCTCTCTTCCTCTGCAACTTTTCCAGATTGGGATAACCATTGGAATGGTGGTAATTGTATCTGGCTGAGAGAGTGAGTCAAGGATCCCTGAGAGGCCGTGGAGGTGGATTATCCGCAGCTTGAAGAATATGTTTTGGATGCTTTTTTTGTAATCTTGAATGCACTCTTTATGGTGGCATCTGAAAGGAATTACATCTGAATCTAGGAACATCTTTGAAGTGGATCACTTACAGGAGATCATCAAAAACTATTTGTGGACTTTTTAAAAAAAAAAATTCCTTTCTACCAACTGCTGTGACAAAATTTTTAGGTGTTTTTACAAAAAGGCTCTGCCCTTTCATGATGTGAACAGAGAAAAGCCAAGTCTATGGGGAGCGAGATGGTTCCAGCATATAAAAGAAGCAACAAAAATCCAACAAAAATGAATAAAACATCAAGAGAGAGTGAGGGTTATTTCTGCACACAGCAAGAGTAGAATCTTGTCTTCTCTCTCTGTCTCTCTCTCTCTCTCTCTCTCTCTCTCTGAGTGAGCAAGGTAAATTAGAATCTCTGTCAGTCAGTACCTGGCTTGACTGTGTCCCCAGTGTGTCCAGCTTGTTTGTTTGTTACTCTTGTTTGTTTATTTTCCTGTCTCTGTGTTCATCACTCTTACACTCGTGTAATGCTCCTTTGCCATCACACAACCCTGGAGCCATGCCCATCCCAGAGATGGCATTGAGCCCTGTTAAATCGCTGTACTGGGAGGTGTTCCCCCCAATGGCCACGAGGAGAGTCTACTGTACCCCTGTGCTCCAGGCAGGCCTGCTATATGTGCTGGGGGGATGCAGTGAGAGCAGCATGCCCCTGGATTCTGCCGAAGTCCTGGATCTGGAGACTCAACGTTGGTGCCAGCTGCCTCCTTTACCGACAGCCAGAGCTGGAGCCTCAGCAGTAGCAGTTGGAGGCCAGGTGTTAGTGATGGGTGGCATGGATGCCCAGCAAAACCCACTGGCCTCTGTGGAAGTGTATCATCCTGATGAGGGAAAGTGGGAAAGAAAGGCCGGATTGGGACAGCCTTCCATGGGCATCACAGCTTTGGAAAAAGGTAAAAGATTCGAAGTGTGCTCTCGTGTTTTAGGAAATGGATGAATGATAGCACCACATCGATATTAAAGAGATTAGACGTTGTCATGGTTGACGTCTCTTGCTGAGATTGCGTATCTGAGTATTTGAATGTCTTTACCTGTAAAATCAATCTCTAGAATATAGTGGTCCATTAGACAAGTTACCCTCTGCTTTGAGAAATTAGATTTTTAGTTGCTTTACAGCCCATTGAACTGAAACTAATTGAATACCATGAATATCAGCTAGCTCTCATATCAAACTTTTGTGTCATGGTTTTTCAAATACCATGAGTGTTCAGATAATTCAGTTTTATTTCTGCTATAATGGGATAACATTTTAACAGTTAATACTGGGCAGAGCATTCTTGAAAACAGCCTTTAAGGACTGGGTATGAACAGAGCACACAGCCTTAGAAGGAACTGTAATTATATTCATCTCCCCTCTCTGAACTGTTTCCTGCCAGGATGTGATTAGCTCAATAATCGGAGTTGCTGTTATCTCACAGGAATCACTCCTATGGTAATGAATGCCTTTCGGACAGAATTATTCTGGAGTTCTGTGGTTACATTTGCCTCCAATCAAAGCAGCGGCCATCCCTCCACAGAGGCAAAACTTCTCTCTCTCTCTCTCTCTCTCTCTCTCTCTCTCTCTCACTCTCTCTTTCTCTCCTTCTCTCTCCCACCTTCACTTTTCTCTTAATGTCTCCGTGTCCCTAGTCTAAATTTCCTGATCTCATTTGCTGACATGACAGTGTTGCTATGTAAAATTTGGCCCTCCTGCTTCATGAATGTTTATACAGTGCTAGAGCTGCAGCTGAGTGGAGAGAAATGTTGTTTAGTTTAGAGTTCTTCTGCAGTTTCCTTTACTTAGCCATTTCCATTCCTCCAGCTGAGTTTCCTCCAGCTCAAGTGTTTATCACCATCAGGCTAGTAAGCTTATTGATTACTGGAGAAGGATAAACAAGAGAAAACACAAAGAACGACTCCACTGTTGTTTGTTTACTGTTATTTGTATCTTCTCTTTAGTATCTTTTGCTGAGGTTTTTTTTTCCCTCTTTGCTTGTCTGGGGTATATCTTGGTCTTGGCACTGACATGGAGCTGTAAAAGTGTCTAGTTTGGATGAAAGGATTGGTGTGGTGATTTAAGAGGGTATCTGAACAGGAACAGCATGTCCAGGTTTTAAAGTACAGCTGCGAGGAGAGGTGGACCTGCTGGTTGGCTGTGGACCTGCTGGTCGGCTGAAGACAGACCTGTATTCATATTCGCTCTGTGTACAAGATCAAGAGAGTCTGTAACCTTATCAATATTCCCTTTTCATTAACATCAGTAATATTTATAGTAGCAATGAATGCTCAGATGAATAATCTCCCCTCTCCCTCATCAGTTTTGACTGACGTGTGTTTATAATTAGCATCAGGGTTTTGTTCAAAGCTTTGTCATTAACTAATCCATTTTGAAGCATGAGACAGGTTTGACATTTTGTCTTGGGGAGGTGGGGGGGGGGGGTATATAAGTGATTGTGCTGATATTTTAGAGTGAAAATGATGCTATGCTAGTAGAACTTAAAAGTGTGTGTGTGTGTGTGTGTGTGCGCGCACACGCGTGCGTGCGTGCGTGTAGATAATTACATTCTGAAACTACCCACCCATGAGGATGGCATTGACATTGAACTCACTGATTCCCTCCATGTCACCCTGTTAGATCACATAAGTACAAAAAACACTAATCCCAATGGGACTTTATTTCTGGGATCCAAAAATACAGATGTACTAATTATGGTATGCCAGCATTAACTGGCTCTCAATGACAAACATCTTGGTTATTTGTTCAGTGCAAGGTACACAAAGGGGGAGGACAACATTTTGACTGAAAGGGTATAAAAGAAAAAAAGAATGAAAAACATCTTGAGTAAATACCATGACACCTGAAGTGATCAGATGTTCATTATGTAATGCAGTTGTGTGCTCAGTGAGCAATTAGTACAAATCAATATCTGCTGGCCCGATTATTTTCTACTTAATCCTGAAATAAGAACAAACATGTTGTCTCTCTCTCTCTCTCTCTCTCTCTCTCTCTCTCAGACACACACGCGAGCATGCACGCACGCGCACACACACACACACACACACACACACACACACACACATCCTCTGGTCTCATTTCAGCTGGACCCAATTGCTTTGAAACCTTGTTCTATCTCAGTGGACAGATTGCTTTGAGGTACAGTCCCTATCTGCATTTCTTTGAAATCCATTTCCTCTCTCAGTTTGATGGCTTATCCCCTGTATTTCTTTACCATGGAATTAACCAGGGTTAAAAAAAAAAAGATATTTGCATTTCAGATAAGAGCCCCCGAAACCCTAGGGTAGATTTACTCATTAGATATTTGAAAATGCACAAAAATTTGAACACCAAACTACCTGCTGAAAGGGAACTTGACAGAAAATGAAGGCTTCTAGAAAGAAATGTAAAAATGGAGTGTTCATTAAGTCTTTATAGGTCTGACATGTAATGACTGATCTGTTCCTTGCCCCGAAGAGACAGAGAAGTGTGTGCTGTAAGATAAAGCTGAGGGATTTGTCCAAGAACATGATTATGAGTGAGTGCGTTGAGACATCTGAGACATTCAGAGTGAGGTGGCATTTGGAAGGATAGTGTGTTGAGGTTGACAGCTTCTCTCTATGTGATAAGGGCAGTCTCTGACCCATTATCCGGGGGAGCTGTACTGGTTGGGTGACTGGCTGTTGGTAGAGGGAGGTGTGAGTGACAGATGCTAGGTGAGCTAGTTCCCTGCAGTGCCATGAACACATGCTGTTTACTCTCCGTTTCTGTCGCCTTTTCTGTCTTTCTAACTGTCCTTTCCTCTCCCTCTCTCTCCCCTTATCCCTCTCCTACTGCCTCACAGTCAACCGATCAAGACAGCATTGGTTGTTGCTTGGCAACAATTGTGTTACCCTGTATGTGTCTGCTTGTGTGTGTGTGTGTGTGTGTGTGTGTGTGTGAATACAAACATGTGTTTGACCCAAAGAGTGCATCAAGACATTTTTAGAATGAGGCAGGCTGAGTCGCTGTGCCAACCCATGACTCCTTTAACACTTGTTGTGGGAGAGACTCTGTACAAAGGACCAGAGTGCTTATTACTCTTGTCTCTAATAGCTGCGTTCTACCATTAACTGTGTTTCTTCAAACAGCAGGAGCACTGCTAACATATTAACTGGGCTTTTGCTTTTGAATTTCTCTGCTTTTTTTTTTCAGTTTTAGCTTTCTCAGTTCAGTTGTGACTCGGTCGATGGTTTGAATAATTTTTGTGTACTTAGAGAATCTTCGGGCTTCCTCTCCCACTCTAGAGATTTCTGTCTTTCACTACTTCTCCAAATGTGTGCTCTTCCTGCACTTTTGTTACTTTAACTTTCTTTGTTATAATTTTCAGGATCATTCCAAACTTTCTTTAACCTTTCAGTCCTCTCTGAGGGCCTCTTTTAGCTTATAATGTTCTTGATTAATAAAAGCTGCTCCACATTGCCAGGGCCTCTGGAGTCTGAGTTTAAATGTGTTTCTGAGTGTACTTGGCCATTTATCGCTCTGAGCAGGGACTTAAATAGTACTTACTGTCTCCGTTTTGCCCTATTTTCCTGTAAAGTTATGATTCTATGCTTTAGGGCAGAGTGAATTATGCTAAGTCACAGAACAGGGTTTTTTTTTCATCCAAAAGTTTAATTTTAACAAGCAGTGTATAATCTACAAGCACTGATGTTGGATTTATACACTGGTTTTTGTGAACCAAACTTTAGCTATTTTATTATTTGTGTGAATCAGTGTGCTGGAGAACGCATGTGAAAAATTGTGTGAGAGAGGCAACAATAAAAAGACAAATGAGAGAATAAGCAAGACAGTGTGATTATCACTAAAAGAAACCCCTGAAGTTAGTTCATAATGACATGGGAGCTTATTTGTGAATGCATCATTGTAAACTGATGAAACCTACACAGAGATCATTTGAGGCATAGAGGTTATGACTTTTTTTATATTTAGTTTGCATCTTGGCCCAGTTAGATATTCTATATTCTTTTTATTTATGCAGTGTGTACGAGACTGTGAGCTGGCATCAATTTTTCCTGGATTGGACCTCTGTTTTCCTCATTAAGACTTTGGTTTTTGGCTGTGGACCTCTTGTTTCCTCAAATGATGCTAATAAGCTTGTTTGCCTGTGTTGCATGTGTGTGTGTGTGTGTGTGTGTGTGTGTGTGCTCGTCTTTTGAATGTGTCAGGGGGCTACCACTACCACCACCAGTTATGGAAGTCTCTATGGTAACAAATCCATCTCTGCTTTTTGGGGTAAGGAGGGTGGTGTCTCAAGAAGCGGTTACCCTAATTAAGAGCTTGGTTCACTAATTCTTTAATCATCTCCTCCTTTTTAGGGATTTTAGAACGCATGCTTCTCCTCTGAACTTAAGGCACTATGATTAGAAATAACCTTTTGCTTATTAACACATGTATGTAAGATAATTCTTTCAGTGTAAAATTCACACATGAACAGAGTGTTATGTGAGTGTAAACACACATACACACACACACACACACACACACACACAAATAATAGTGTCTCAAAGCATTAGTCCCTTCCTCTGTGCTTTACTGTAAAGGCTGTTTGATCTCTCTTTGCTTTCCCTGTGTGTGTTGCTGTGTGTTTGATTCCTGTGTAGAGTGTAGACCACTTCATTCTTCTGGGAAGAAAAGAGATAAACGCAGATATTCATATTCCACCCCCCCCCCCTTTGTTCTCTTCTTTCTGTTTTTCTTTGGTTGAGACGTTTTTCTAGACAGTCTCTGATTCCTCTTTAATTGAGCAGATCTGGTTTCCTATACAGCCACTATAAAGCTCATTATTTCAGGCAACCTGTCCTCCTTCTCTCTCTCTTCCGCTCTCTCAGTGTAAGTGTGTGTGTGTGTGAGTACTGGTCAGTCTTTTAATTCATTCATTATTGTGTTTCACTTCTAGTTAGTCATCCTGTCTCTCTGTCTCTCTCTTGCTGTATCTTACTTTGCCCCAAACCTTATCACATCCATTTTGCTGGAAGAGGTGCTGGGAAGTGTAGTTTAGTATTCTGTGCTGGCTTCCAGCTTGACATTCTGAGCCTGGCTCTCACACTGGCAGCAACGTCATGCTGAAGGTACTCACTTGGGCTGCCTCTGCTTTAGCCACATCCTGACAAGTCTGAAAGTAAGACGATTAAAGAAAATCAGGCTTCTCTCACACATGATGTGTCTGAAATCTGGCAAGTGAGTATTTTCCACTGCACTTTGTTCCCCGCTGAGTAGTTTATATTTTCCTCAAGGGAGCTTTAGGAGGATTGCACTTCAGACAGCCTTTGCGTTTTTGCCTTTGCCTCAGGCACGGATGGGGCCCATAGTGCAAGTGCTGAGCTGACACTGAAAGAACACACTGTATTAGAATTTTATACACTCATTCCATTCTTTCACTTCATACTTGTTCTTACTCAGAGAGCAAGTAATTTCTGTCTCTCTATATCAGAAATGACTCGCTGCCTTGTAATCTTAGTAATTTTGAGTTTAATATTATGCATTAGCTTATTAATTAGCTGTGCCCTTCTCCTTAACACTCTAATAGCACTAAAGTATGTGCCAGTGCTTTTTCAGCATTTGGGTCTGTATAGGTTAAGAAATTCTGGCTGAATCTCATTGAAATTCACATTTAAAGATCATCTGCTGAGGTGTAGCCTTTTATTTTTGGCTGTAATGGGTAAATGCAAGTGCAACATGTGGGGTCTGCATGTACTTACTGGCAATCCAGACTTCAAAATGACTTTATCTGACTCCTTTTCTTAAGCAGTGGCTTGCTCTTGACTTGGCTCTGACTGCATGGCATGCACCCTGAGATAAAAGAGGTCAAGCCCCTCCCACACAGTCCCCCAAAATTGTTTACTTAACCCCTGGGGTCGATATTTGTTGGATTATCGTGTGAATTTCCATCTACAGATGGAGGTAATTGCTTGTTTCAGAGCGGTATCGGTTTTATTTCTGCCCTACGGCTTCAAGTTGAGGGAGTCAGATCTGTACTGGTTTTCTGAAGAGGGCCAATTCGCTACTGTTTCCCACAAAGTGTGGTGCAGACCACTTTCTGAAGTGCTTGTATTCTGTGCATTGCCCAGTGGACATAAGTGGGCAGCTTTCTAATGGCTTTTCCGCAGCCACGTGTGGCTTAAATAAGGAAGCTGTGAGTTCAGACAGCACTTTCTACTCAACGTTCAGTCCCAAAGGAACCACCCAACCTAACGTGCAGTCAGTTGCAGCACTCAAACATGCATGATAGAGCATTAAACTCTGCTAACTCCGCAACACTCACTCTGTGAGGTGACACAATGCCCACTCCAGAGAGTTAATCCACATGCATTAGGAAATGGTTCTTGGCTGCTGTATATGCTGATTCGTGTTTGTACTGAGCTGACTTCAATCTACATGCACATTTTTGAGTAATTTCTTTCAACAGGACGAGAAGTAATCAGAGAATTGCTCCGTTGAAAGTTTGATTTTTTATTAAAATGCAATCAAGGAGTACGTTGGCTGTTTACCCAGCTCATCAAATGTAATCTCAAACGATTCAGTCAAGCTTAAATATATGTTGGAAAAAAAGAGAGAAATCAAATACGGAAGCCCTGAGTTTCATCATTCTCTCCTTAAAACCAAGTCAGAGAAGCCAGTTAAGCAAACAGGCCCTCCAGTAGAGCTTCTCTGAAATATCAGAGATAGAGAGAGAGCCTTTTTAAAATCATTCACTGAAGGCTAGTCCTGAAATATGCAGTCCTTCAAACTGGCACCAGTTAAGTACTGACATCACCACCGCAGTGCCCATCAGACAGGTAAAACACTGCTCTCAGGTGACACTGAAAAAAAAAAAACTTTTGTAGGGATTTGATTTTCTCTCTCCCTCTCTTTCTCTCTCTCTCTTTCTTTTTTTCCCAGACGAGTTAGGATATGACTCACTGAACTTCCATAAACAGTTTCCTCTCTGAGACAAATCAATAAGCTTAAAGCACAGTAACTGTACTCTGACTAAATCCCCAAAGGTGCCCCATCGTCAGCTGTAAATAATACACAGTCACAGACCAAAGGTGCCCCATCGTCAGCTGTAAATAATACACAGTCACAGACTCTTATGATGCGGGGATAGTGTTGGTATTTTATACAGTCCTGCCAAGGGTGCTTGTTACGTAAATAACTTAATTATTTTCAGTATTGCTTACATACGCATTTTCTTGAAATTTAATATTTTAGCTTTCATGCCTTCTGAGTTTGTGATATAGTCTATGTTTTCTGACCAAGGTTATTGGTGTCTGATTTTTCTAGCCATAACTGATTAGCAAATGTTAGCTTCTCTGAATGACATGTGATCAATATCTGTCCTTGCTGACCATAATTTAATGCATGGTACAGCTGAATTAGAAATGAGAATGGATTTTTTGTCCACTGGATATTGATTAAATCATTATGAAGCCATGAGAGTAATGACTTGAATTCTTTTTTGTTTTTTGTCAAGCGCTGATAAAACTATTCATACCACAGTTGATTTAGAAATGTCACTTTCATGTTGAACAGGGCCTGTTTTGTTCAGTAATAGCGCTCTTTTTTTCTCAATATGCCTCATTAAAAGTACTTTTGGATAAACTGTGACTGATTTATTATGAATCTTAATGCACATTCTGAACTGTTACTCATTTCTTCACTTATTCACTGTATGCTCCATCTGCTCTTGTCCAGTCACTTTACCACATTAGTTTGTCTCTTGGGAAACAATTCTCACAGGTATTTTTTACACATGGACTGAGCTGATTTTGCCTATTTCATTTGTGACACCACCACCCCCACCCCCCCCCATGCTCTTCATCTCTCTTCCCTGCTGTCTGGCTGTGGGGAGGGAAAACAGTCCACCGTTTAAGGGGAATTTTATTAGTAATTCACATAATGCTTTCTCTGGCACTCTCTCCCTCTCTCTGGAGGGTTGGAAGGGCCAATGAGGACAAATCTGATCTCTCCAGCACTCTCTCCCTCACTCTGTCTTCATGTCTTTTTATCTGTCTACATTCTGCTTTTCTATTTCTATGTTTTTACTTCTGTCTCTGATCTTGATCTCGGCTCTTTTGCTACCCCCCCCCCCCCCCCCCCCCCCCCGCCCCCACTCACAGTCTTTTTCTCTTCATACACCATGTCCTACATCTCCTCCAAAAACTTTTATCCTTCATTATGTTAGAGCTGTGTGGTACTCTGATCTACTCTGCCATTTTGACAGGGCTAAGACTTAATTCCCCGTTCTTTTTCTAAATAGACTTGAGGAGAGCCAGGCCATCAGTATGAATCATACCCCATTGAGCCTGCTATGGATGCTATGGACACACACACACACACACACACACACACAAACTCACTCTCATTTCTCTCTTGCTCTCTCCAAACTCCATTTACACTTCATACAGTGCCATCTCACAGCCACACTACATCAAAACACTAGCAGCTTTCTCTATCTTACTTTCGTTACTATGGCAATGTCTGTTACTATGGCAAATCGTTGCTACAGGCAGGCAATTAACCCCTCCAAATGCACTAGTTTGGTATTGAATGGGAAGCACAACCCCCATTAGAGGGTGTTTGTACTGCAGGAGAGAGAGACTTGAGAGAGTAGAAGTCAGAGCCACCCAAGGGTCAACGTCTTTACTGTTGAATAACCAGTAATATTACATGCTAGAAAAGTCTGAAGATAACACCTTTGCCTTTTATCCCTTTATTCATATTTGAAGATGTCAAATAATATGTCTGCGTATTCAGTCCTGATACAAGGTTTGACGTAGTAAATGTGCTCTGAGGTACCATAGCTGGCATGAGGAGCAGTTTTCTGACACTGCACTGCTGTCTCCTTCTTGTTAGAGTCTGTGTATCTATAGTATAGTGTAGTATAGTGTATGTATAAATATTGAAATTCTTAGTGCTGTAAATCACCCTGGAGATACTAATCAAATGAATAATGTATCAGCAGGAGAATGTGGGGGAGAACACACTGCAGTGGATCTCCGTGGAGAGTGCATATGCCCTCTCATGCCATTACCCAGAATGCCCTGCGCTTACTGTGAAACAGGGGAAGACTCGGAATGTTTATTCTCATCTGCTGCCAAGTATCAGCTATGTTGTTTCCCAGTTTGTTTGATTTTTTCATAGGCGTGGGGGCTGAATGAGAAACCGATTGGTTGGTTTGATGACTGAAAGAGGTTGCTTGAAGCCTGAATCTCCAAAAAAGGACTCAGGACATCCAACAAGTGGAAGTCTTGCTTTTGCGTGTGTTAGTCACTAATTTGGCTATAATTTCTGGTTCGCACTGAATCGTCTTGTCAACTTGATCATGTTACAGCGCCTCCTGCTGGTGAGTGCTGAAGCCTCATACATTTTTATGTCAGGCTACAGAATGTCTCTCAAGACATCAGTGAATACATAGCCTCCAGCCAAATGTTTCTGTCTTGAGCTTTCATCCTTTTTCCCTGTCAGTGTAGACATGGTCCACTGCGCTGACACCCTTATCCTGACAATGATAACACACTGTCATTAGGGTGATGTTTCTGCAGCGGCTCTTAACTTAAGAACCACCACTTTATAACCAAAGTTATTGCCATAGTAACCAGAATTGTCTATGCATTTTCCCTTTTGCGCAATGGTACATTTTTAACAAATCAACCAACCAGTGGACAGATTTGCTGTCTTACATTCATTCGGTAGAGAGTGATCTGTCGATCACTGCTATCACATTCAAAGAACTTGTTGAATTTGCATGTATAGACCCTTTGCAGTGATATAGAACAGCATGCTTGCTGCACTTGATGTAAAATCATCTACAGCTCAAGTGCTGTTGATTTTATGGACTGTGTCTGGTGTGGATGTCAGCTGCTAAAGCCCCCTCTGTAGTAACAGAGTCACATAAAGCATCGAACCATGAATGGGTGAAAGTGACAGTACAAACCCTGAGAACTAGCTTTCTACATAGACTGTGGGAATAAACAAACACGGCAAAGGGAAAGCTGCTTACAGTGAAAACAGTGGAGGAGAGGCCAGAATGGCACGCACTCCCTCCACCCACATGCTTTCCAAATCTGTCGACGTTCTGCCGTTCTCTGCCACAATGGAATGACATCCTGTAAGGTTATTAGAAAGGAAATATATGTGCATTTTAAGTTTGTTTTATTATTGTTTAGGAACAAATGTCTTTCTCTCTCTGTCTCTCTTTGGCTGTGTTTATATGGAATTAGAGTGTTTGTGTGTGTGTGTGTGTGTGTGTGTGTGTGTGTGTGTGTGTGTTCATGGATGTGTTTTTGTGTTTTATGTGTGCTGATCCGTCTCACCCACCTCCGTTGCTCCAGACTTGGAGCTGAAAAGGCGGATTGCTTCCTGGCCCGTCTCAGAGATTAGTCTCATTCCTGTCTCATTTACAGCCCTTTGTGTGAGCGTGTGCGAGACTTTGTGAGAGTTTTAGAGCTTTGCTGGTTCATTCCAAAAGAAAAGGCCTTGTATCACTGGCTCATCAATTCCATCTCCTCTATCACGACTTCTGTATCAAACCTTACATTTTTTTCCCCCTCTCTATTCGTTTCACCCCCCTCCTCTTTCATCCCCTCTGTCTCTCACCCTGCCACATCCCTTCATTCTTTTCCTTGAGATGTGTTATTAGTGAGCTGACAGCTCAGCTGCCCAGCTCTCTCTGACTACATCTCCCGTGGAGCCAATTTACACACTGGAGGCTGACCAGAGAGCACACTTGGTGTCGTATTCACTATGCCCCCTGTTCTCCCCTCTGTCTCTACCAAAGCCATTTTTTCCTTTCGTTTCCCTTCTCTGACAGGGAAGACTGCATTACACACGTCACCCCTGTGTTGTTCACAGAGATGCTGCAGGTGCTCCATGAGGAGTGTAAAAATAGTGTGTATTACTCACAGGGGCACAGCAGATAGTCACCAGTCTAACACACACAACCCCTGATAAGTGCTACTGAGTCCTCACAGCCTTCTTCACACCTGCTTCTTCTTCTTCTTCTTCCTCACTCTCTCTCTCTCTCTGCTTATGTCTCCATTTGGTCTTTTCCCTTTTAATCTTTGTTTCAGCTTATCCCTATCTTATCTTCCACTTCTACTCTCACCTCTATCTTATTTGCTTTCTGTAAATTCTATCCGGATCACCTCTTTCTCTTTCTCTTGCATCATTCTCCTTTCTGTCCTCTGTCTTCCACCTCTCTTCCCTCTCTTTCTCTCTTCCTGTCTGTGAGTATTTCAGCAATGCATTATCCTCTGTAAGCTGAGAACATGAAGCCCCATTAGGTAATTTAAGTATCATTAATGTGTTTGTTCTGAGATAAAAGAAGAGTAATAGGAGAAACTACTAGATAATTAATGTCTTCAGAGCTTTATCTCAGGTAGTAAATTGTGAAATACTTTCGCAAACACCACAAATAGATGACCTGTCATACAATACCCACATACACATATATAATGGTCAGTACAGAAACATAAATGCCAGTTTATAGCTATAATAGACAGACAGACACACACACTTTGCTGAAAAGCTAGCACATTTTGCAGGGCACACTGTGTGTTCCTGTTTCTGTTTCCAAATATATCGTAGTGAGTAATGCAGTGTACTGCCAGCAATAAAGTTCAAGTTCAAGTTCAAGTTCAAGTTTATTTAGAGCCCAATATCACTGTTTACAGTCTCAAGGGGCTTTACAGGCCACAACAGTCAAATCAAAATATGACGGCACCCCCTGACTTAATCCTCATGGCGGGCAAGAAAAAACTCCCCAAAAACCCAAGAGGGAAATGGGAAAATGGGAGAAATCTTGAGGAGGACCACAGAGAGAGGAGACCCCTCCTTGGTCAGACAGGTGTGCAATAGGTGCCGACCACGTGGGCAGTTACAGCTGAAAATAAATTGGGGCATGAACAAAGGGGATGGTGATGTAGACAGGAGGCTGACGGGGGATGGAAGATGATGACACCAGGATGGATCAGTCCACAGGCGTGTCTATTGCGTGTCTATTGTGGCGTGACACTGACGTCTAAATATAGGGGTTGTCACTCTGGGTGGCCGTCCAATCCAAGGCAGGCTCACACACAAGCATTTTTAACATCCTCTCTCCCTCAGCACATACCCCTTTCCCAGTAGAGCTGTAGCACAGTTCTGCCAAACAATCTTAAAACTCAGGATTTCATCGCTATTCTTGGAGCGTTTGTCTGATAGCTGATATACTTTGCGTCATCACCCAGACCTGTTTTAAAGTTTTGTCAGGAGTCTTGCAGTTGGACTCTCTGGCCATGTGACAGTGACACCTGCAGAAGTTAAAGCAAAAACCTCGCCCACTTTACACCTGTTCTTCTGGACTCATGCTTTGTGATCTTTAAGATCTTAAGATTTATTGGTTTGAACAGAATGGCAAGTAGGACAGTTTTATTGTAATGGCAACTACTCATAAATCAGTAAATACACTCTCGTTGTTCTTGTTATCGGTTGAATGTCTTGTTGGTTGTTGGGGAAAAAAAATGTATATATATATATATATATATATATATATATATATATATATATATATATAAGTAAAAACATTAAACATCAACTTTTCCAACTTACTACTCCCACTGTGACTCTCATGAAACACTTGTATGATCTTGTTACTTTATCTCTCTTGTGTTTTTTCATTCTTACAATTCTCTGTTCTCTAACCCCGTTCTGTTTGTTTTCCTATCTATCCAATCTACCCTACGACTCCTAACTCCATACATATCCCACCGGGGAGAGAGATTATGCAACTGGTGCCCTACCTCTTGCGTAACTGCCTTATTTACTTAAAAAGAGACCGTTTCCTCTTCCTTTTGTTAAGATGGAAATGACTGTCATTAGCTCTCTCTTACACATGTGCATGTAAAGCAGTCTTTGCTTCTGTAGGCTGCTACCTAAGCTTAGATTTAGCATGTATTAAATTGTTTAAAATCTGAGGTGTTTATACTTCAGGACAAAGCATAATATCATATGCTGCCTGTGTTGTGGTGCTCTTGGACAACATCATGAATACTTAAGAATGGATGTGTCAATCACGGCTAATCAGTATTGTTTTGGAGCTCAACATTAGCCATTAGGATCAGTTAATAGTTGTGTCTCATAGATGAGTGCTTTGGGCTGTGTTTCCTTTTTCCCTCCCATCTATCTTTCTCTGCCTTATTGTTATCTCCTGTCAGACTTTCCCTCTCCTTCTCTCTCTCTCTGATTTGCCCCCTCCCCCTTTCCCCTCCACCCTTTTTGATCTGTTTCTCTGGGTCCCAGCTGTTCCATAGCTATGGTGTGTGCAGGGCTGTAATGTAACTCTCTGTCGAGTTAAGTGTTGATGTATATTTCATCCACTTATTCAGCCTCAGCAAGTGTGATGATCCTGGGTGGGTGGAAAGTATTGCCTCCAAACTAGCTCATATATGTATGCATGTATGTGTGTGTGTGTGACCTCACACTCACGAACACACAGGTATACACACACACTGTTTTCACTTATACTATTTATGGACCTATATATACACAGATTTATGCATCTCTATAAAACACCCAGATTCACCTATACATTAGTCAGTGCACACGCACCCCACACATACACACACAGACACACACACACACACAGGCTTGCATACATACAATATTCACAGCTGTTAGTGTAGGAGGAGAACCCCTCACTTCTCCTCATTTCCAGGTTCTATATTTAGACTGGCATTTAATTGGTGGACAGGACTGTGTTCACAAATACAAAACAGTCACTTTTGGGAAATGGTTGGTAGGGCTCAGTGACTCTAATGAGTGGAATTACGTAACTTTGTGATCTGTGTTTAAAAATGTGTCTTCATAAAATATGATGCACAACTTGCCCCATGGCACCATACAGAGTGCTTTTGTGGAATCCAAGGACCAGAGCACAATTTAAAGGTTAGGTTTGCCTGGTTTTTGTTTGTTTTTTTTCCAAATATTAACTGTTTCGTTCTTACCTTAAGATCACTATCAGTTGGGTTTCGATACATTCCACTTGCTGTGAGAGCTACATAGTGTTTAGAGATGCTAATATTCGCAACCATATGGCTGGAAACAATAAGAATGATGAAACCATGATTCAAACTGATCAGAATGGTACACTCTTGTACTCCCATTGTTGCCAACAAAGGATACTGTCAGTCAGAATTTAGGACGTCGTGTATCACAGCCACTGGAAAGCACTAAATCTCGAATGATAGAGTTGCTTTGAGGAAAGAACACAAAAGCTGGAACAAAACAATTTTTTTTTTTTTTTGGTTTTACCCGACTGATCCAAAGCCTGACTGAATCCTGTGTTAAATGAGGGCACTCATACAGGTATATCAGAAGTTAGGACAGTTTTAGAAAGCAGCTGAATGCATGCACTGAACTGTGTTAATGAGATTGCAGTAGAGCACAGAGATGCGCTGAAGCCTAGACTTCTCTTTCGAGATGCAGGTATCTCAGCTTGGGGCAGATTCCAAACACGCTGATGTTATTAGCCCCCGTGGCTCTGGACTGAGCTGGGTCTCAGCCAAGCATAACAAGACTGGCAGTTTTAATGACATATTAAGCCGACCTCACCCAAAGTGCAGAAGAGGGCAAGATTCTCTAATGCAGTTGCCTTCCCCCCTCCTTCTCTCTCAGAGGCACTGGCACTGTCTTGATACTAGTATTGATCATCCAAAAACAAACAAACAAATGTAAATAAAACAAAACAACAACAACAAAAACAACATTGCCTCTTGGGCTACACACACACAAAAACAAGAACATGTTTACCAATATTTATCTACGGTTATCCGTCTACCTTGTCATAAGTGCATGATAAATATTTGTCTCTAAGAAAAATAACCTGGGCATTCAATCTCAAATCACACAGCAAAATGTGCACCATGCCCTAATCCCTCTCCGAGAGGAGTTTGAGACAAAGCGTACATGATTTTTACAAATATTTGTGATTTCTACACAAAGTTTCAATTCCGGCTGCATTTAGCTAGCTTCCTTTTTTTTTTTTTATAAAAAGAAATGACACAAATGCTTGCCATCCTGTCAATGTTCTCTCTGTCATCACATTTCTGTAACATACACAGAATAGCTTCATTTGATTTATGACAGACAAGAAAACAAGGGAAAAAAATATTTTTTTTGATTGTATCATTATTTCAACCCATGGTTTTTCACTTTGCTGAGATGTTGATACACATTTAGGCTTCATGGCGAAAATAATGCGAGAACCACAGGTTCTCCCTCTTTGCTTTCTATCTGTTTTCAATAGCAAATCCAATAGCTATGGCTCAGGACAGAAAATCACTTCTATCGAACGGTCATTTCTGCAAAACTTCAACATTTATCATTTTGTTGAGACTTCTTTTTTCCCCCCACTGCTGCTGAATTTCCTCTTGTGAGGAACAGCGTAGAAACCCAGTCCTGTGCCATAGACCAGTGATCAGCTGCTGGAGTGGAAACTGTTCCATTGCTTAAGTGAGACTGCTTGAGATGTGGGTGTAATTACACAGAGATCATGGTGTTATCTCTAATTATGAGAATGTGATAATGAAGGACCCATGGGCGTCATGCTAACAGCTAACATAGAGCCTCTGTCTGTTAGGGAAAAGAATGAATTACTTATGTCACACTGGTTGTCATTGACATATCTTAGTTTTTCAAATGTGCCTACACTTAGTGCCTTTTAGTGTGGCTCGGTTACATAGAAGCAGTGAGGTGTATGTTACACGTGCGCACACACGCGCTTGCATTCAAATTTCTGATAAATGTCCAGGCATTTTTTGGACGTTTTTTGTAGAGAAACGTTGTTGTTGCGTTCTCTTGATACGCTGGCGTAGATTTAAAAGAAGCTGCCTCCTTCAAGCTCCTTCGTGTCATTTTATTACCTGTACCAAATGTAACAATGTTAATTTGTTGTCTTTATTCTTGTCATTTGTTGTTTACCTTTTCTTTTGGTGATAATAGTAATTCAAAAAACCATGTCCCTCCAGACCAAAAATTCATTTAATGAAATGAAAGACATCCAACTGGCTGCTTGCTGCTCTCCTGGCACATCCTCACATCACATGAAAGCATCACTAGAAAGAAGTGCTTCTATGTCTCTCTCTCTCTTCTCTCTCCCTCTCTCTCTCTCTCTCTCTCTCTCCCTGCCTATCTCTGGCTCTTTCCCTCTCTCAGTTGCTCTCATCCTTTGTCTTTTGAGACAAAACAGCCGAAATGTTCAGCTTGCCCAATCCAAATTAAACATCCTGTTGACAGCTCTTTTAATGGCCCTAACCTTTCCATCTCTAGCTGAGCTCATTTCATTAGTGCTGTTCCAGGTGAATTAAATGGGGCGTTGGGGCCTTTTATCTGGACCCTCTGCTGACTCATAGTGTTTGAGTGGATGAGTCAGACATCATCATCACCGTCTTCATCCTCCTCCTCTTCCTCTGTGTCAGACCCCCCCCCCCCCCCTCACCCACCCCATTCCAGCCATTCAGACTGCTGACAGGGTGACTTCCACTCTAAGAGATCACACAGTGTGTTTTGATCAGTTAAACATAGTCAGGTTTACTAGATCTACTTGGATAGCAGCACCTAAGGTCAAGGGGCAAAGCAGCTCCATGAGGATATGTCTGTTTCTTTTTATTCTTTTTTTCTCCCTCCTTTGTCAACTGGTTTACAAAGAGTGTAATCAACACAGTGTTTCCATATCAAAACCTCCACAACATCACCCCTCCCACCCCTGGTACCAGAAAGTGACACGAGGACAAAAAAGATACAAACAGCTCTTTTTAAAATCTACTGAACAAATAAATAAATAAATGAATAAATAGATAAGATGATTGTAATAGGCCATCAGTCATTTCTGCCACAGTTCTCCATGTCTTCCGGGCTTTTAGGATGCAGAGATTTCAAACTGATGACAGGCAGTATCTACTTAGACAGGTTACAAGTATGTTTGCTTGCTAGGTGTGCATGTGTATGTGTTATATCTCCTTTGTGATTTTGGATATATTTCCCTTGACTATTCAGTAAAAACAGTAGGAACGTGCCATCACATTCTGATGGGGCACATTGCCATAATTGCTCATGGGTATTGCCAATTTAATAGACTACTGGGAAATAATGTTTTTTTTTTATCTTTTGATGTTGTTATCTGCGCTATGTGTATTTGAAGAATTGTAAGGAAATAAACCAGGCTTTTCTTTTTGTGTTATTTGAGGTCTGTGAGCCATCTGTTTGGTTCTGCTTGACTGGAGCTCCGGCATTCTCTTGGTCGCCACTGGAAAATATCGGTTAATAGTTTCATCAAACTGTCGATTAGCCCGCATTCCCCAAGTAGCACTCTCTGATTTGGCAGACAAAATGAGCTCTTATTCAAGGCTTGCTAACAGAGTGTTTTGAAAGAAACAGTCCCTGGTTTTAACTGAGAGGCCAGTGTCAGAAAAAACAAGTGCAGTAGATGATATCGGTGCACAGAACAGTACTCACACGCAATCAGAAGTTTGTACATGTTCTCAAGGAGCTGACAGCAAACTATCTGAATTTGCTTTGGCGACTGGAGTCTTTAAATTTTTATCTCTTTGAAGATTTTGTTTTATATCTTTGTAGACTGGAAGGTCATGTTTGTGGCTGAAATAAGAAATGCATATTGCTTTAGGCATTGGCTCCATGTGACTGATACTATTGAGTAATGGTTGGACTAGTTTATCTGTGTATTCAGAGGACTGATTCTACATGGCTGACAGAGAGTCCTTTTTGTGGTGTCGTGGATGGAGTTGCTCTTCATCATCATTCAGAGCTTTGTTGTTGTTTGCTGTTTGTTGTTTGTTGTCTGGTTATATGGATGTGGAGCTCATGTGCTTTCTTTGATTTATTTGAAATGTCACAACTGAGCAGCACTAACGTCAGAACAAACAGTTCTATGCCTGATGATCTCTCTCTCTCTCTCTCTCTCTCTCTGTCTCTCTCTTTCACTCACTGACTTTTCTTCTCTCTAACATTCCCTGTCTCTCCCTATGCGTGTTTGCGTAATGTGTTTATCCAGGTGTGTCCATGTCAGAGAGAGAGAGAGACAGAGAGTGTGTGTGTGTGTGTGTGTGTGTGTGTGTGTTTGCTTTTATAGACTCTGCCTCATCCACTGCTGTGTATGATCAGCCTGTCACTTTAGGTTTGTATTTCACCTCTGTTTGATAAACAAACTCAAGCCCATGCATTCATGCGTTGTGTGTGTGCATTTTGTTTGTGTGTGTGTGTGTGTGTGTGTGTGTGTGTGTGTGTGTGTGTGTGTGTTCCCTTGTACCCCTCACACCCATCTGAGCAGCATCCTCTCAAAATTCTCACCATAGACTCTCATCTGAAAACCGCTGTGGTTGTCACATTTGAGAGGGAATCATGTTTGAGTAGCTCTGAACTCAAACAAAACAAGAGTCATTTACAGAAAACAAGTGATTAGTAAATATTTCCACAATGACAGACTTTCAGACTCTCTGTAAAGTAGCCTCTGCTGAGTACACTGCAATTTGTACATAAAAATTCAATTTGGGATTGCAGTGTTTTTCAAAATGATTATGGGCAGTTAGTGTCACAATAGTGAATCATAGCTGTTGCTGCTTGGGCCATAAGAGTTTTGGTCACTGCAAACTCAATCTGTGTATATTTGCATTGTGCCTCTGTGACTGTTTTTTAAGATTATGGACTTCAGGGTTTTAGCTGAATGTAGCTTAGATTCTTAGTCATCTCTGGAATTAGTCAACAGAAGTTTACCAAAGGGCATATGCCCTCCTGCCATTCCAAATCAATATCTGTCGCCCTCTTCTCTTTTTTTTTTGTCTTTGCTGGATTGTCTGCGATTTGTAAGGAATATGTCAGGGGAGATCAATTCTGTTTTCTTGTTCTCGTCATCTTCCCTGTCTGCTTTAACTACCTCTTGCCTCGTCAGAGATGAAGCAAAAGATATGTTTGGATTTTTTTCTTAAGCTTCTTTTACTCTCAAGAGGTTCAACCAGGCCTTGGCTCTTTAAGGTCTCCTTTAACAGTCGAGATGAAAGGAGAGGGAGAGACGAACACGGGAGTGATGGAATCCGAGAAAAAACAAAGGGGATGAGTTGTGAGAGAAAAGTGAATTAAAATGATGAGGGACAGAAAAAGAAAGAAAAAAGAAAGGAAGAAAAGGAGGAGGAAGAGAAAAGAGGACTGACAGGTGGTGGTGGTGGGGAGGGGAACAGATAAATCTGATTGGACAGGGGAACTACAGAGAGGGCAAAGGGAGAGGGGGAAGAAAGAAGGGAGCTGAAAAAGAAGAAAGAGTGGTAGAGAGCTAAAGCGTATTGTGAAGAAAGTATAGAGATGGAAGAGAAGCAAGCACAGAGGATGAGAGTAGATGGCATGAAAAGGCAAGGGAAGAGTAAACAGCAAACAGAGGAGCAATAAGAGGTGGCAGAATCAGCAGCAGGTGGATGATAAAGGAAGGAGGGAGAGCTGGTATAGACAGAGGACAGAGAGAGAACTGATAAAACTGATGGTGACCAATGGAGAAATAGAAATGTTTACCTCTTAAGCACAGGACAGTCGAATCTATCCAGTGAAGAAAAAAACAGCAAATGCGCGTAACAAAACTCCTCTTCCCAATCATACGTATCAGAGAGAAAGATCGCGTTGTCAAGGAAACCACATCTTTCACACTAGGTACACTATTTCAGATTTCAAAAGCTTTCTGTTGAAGGGCCTCTTGCATGTAAAGCTCACGCAGTAATGGTTTAATTATTATTTTGCTATTGTTCTGCGGTGGATCCTCAAGGCTCTTCAGTGATGTTCATGTGAGTGTGGGTCGAAGCGACCTGACAGTGAGGGGTCAGGAGAGGTTAAAGGGAAATTTGCTGCCTTCCTCTTGCACACCTCATTTTAATCTACTGTCGAGAGAGAGAGAGAGAGGGAGAGAGAGAGAGAGAGAGAGAGAGAGAGAGAGAGAGATCATTAGAATAAAGAGGAGGGGGATATGTCATTATGAATTTAGACACACATTGTTACTTTGTGCTGTGAATACTAAAGATGGAATCTCTGAAGAGCTCTAATGAGAGAGGGTGTATGAGGAAGAGAAGGAGAGGAAGAAAGAGTGACAAC
Source organism: Chanos chanos (assembly GCF_902362185.1). Classification (NCBI taxonomy): domain Eukaryota; kingdom Metazoa; phylum Chordata; class Actinopteri; order Gonorynchiformes; family Chanidae; genus Chanos; species Chanos chanos. The sequence continues at coordinate 32,167,422 of NC_044497.1, read as the reverse complement.
ACTAATGTATAATGCACAGGGAAGGAATGAGAATTCGTGTTGCTACAAAGAGAGAGTGAGTTAGAGAAAGGAAAGATGGAGAGAGAAAAGAGAGGGGCAACAGGGCACCCATATGATCCATTTAAACAGATCTTTGGGCAGGCAGGTTATAGACTGAGACTGTGTTGGGTCGATAGAACAGGGACGGATTAAGTAGAGACCCACTGGTGTTAGTAAATAAGATGTTTACAGCGGTGACCCTTCCTGCTGACACACTTTGGCTTCAAGGCAAGAATAAATGGCCCAGAAAACAGTGCAAGGTCAGCTCTATAATCCCTCTCCTCCATTCCCTTCTCTTCCACTAATTTTCACAGCATCAACACCAATGTTTGTTCAAATACAACAACCATTAGTGATGATCTTCCCTAAAGGCATCTCTCTGATGTTTTTGTTTTTCTAGTGGAAGTTCTTGTCTGTGTGATGGTATTTTTTGTCACAGCTGGTGTTGATGTGCCTCTCAGTTTAACGAATTATAGTGTTCATAATAATTAGAATGTTAGAAGAGTATGGGAGTTTATCTTGATTATAGCTCCTCTTTCATACTCCATATTTTCTGCCTTTCTCCTAGACCCTCTCCATCACCCCCCACCTTCTCTCCCTCCCTCTCTCTCTGTCTCTCTCTCTCTCTGTCTCTCTCTCTGACCGTTTTATCCACCGGCATCAGAATCAAAAGGTGAAGGGCTAGGGTGAAATTGACTGATGTATTGAGTGGCTGTCACTAATAGCAGGTTGTTATTCAAGCAAATCGACTTGGTTTTGAACTTCACGTCTGTTCAATCCTTGCACTTTCTCACGCTCTCATTTTTTACATTTTATCGACACTCTCTCTCTCTCTCTCTCTCTCTTTCATCCACATCCTGAGAGCTTCAGATATGTCTGCGGCGCCAGTTAGATCCATATGCCTAATAATGACGATTAGTATTGATCATCATCTCTCGGAGGCAGAATAAAGTGGCCTTTGAATGCTATTCCCGGGAGATAAAACTTTATTTATCGGAGGACAGAGGAAAGACGAGGCTTTCGTTGAGCCAACGCTCATCTTTTAAAGTCAGGTTATTAAAAGCTGCAGACATCTTCATGGTCATCGTCAGCATCATCCTCTTATCGAAGTGCGTTTGTGACTTATCTCTTTGTAAATATCAGTTCTCTCCGTAAACGCTCCAGCTTCACTGAGGTGCCCTGGCACGGTGTGGTTTAGGCACTGAGTGATTTGTCTCGTCTCTGAAATCCACTTCCTCCCACTTGCGGTCTGATTATTCCTCACGCTCGCTTCGGTACGTGATTGAGTAGCTCCGCTCTTCAGAGCAAATCAAATCTTTCAAACTATAGAACTGGATCTTCTCCCGCTTTGTCTTAGCCTTTCTCCCTCTTCGCACGGTTGGCCTCAATTAACCCACCCTTGACCTTTGCTTTTTTCCATTCAGTCTCTCTTTTCTTTTCCCAAAATACCTTTTGTTGTCCACTCTCTTATTTGTCGTTTACCTGTGTCGTCTCTCTAGCTTTGCACTCCTTTTTGTGGTTTGTTTCTGCACAGCTCTGTGTTTTACCTGTTGGTGAATCTCTTGTGTTGCTCAGCCACGTCTGTGACTCTGGACTGATACTATGTGATGAGGTATGTAATTATGAGGACAGCGTGTTAACAGTCTCAGAACCCTGTCATAACTCTGAAATTCCCAGATGAATCACCCACCTACACACACGCACGCACACACACACATGCACATGCTGGCGCGTGCACACGCGCACACACGCACGCACACGCACATACACAGACAGATGAAATGAAGACAATATTTCTGATTGCAGCTGAGTCGAATGATGAAGAGTAGCAGTTGGCAAGTTTAATGAGATTTTATCTGTCATATGGGGATGTTAGTAATGTTAGCAGCTGTGTGTGTGTGTGTGTGTTCACATGATTGGATGTTTTCAATAATATATATGTGTGTTTGTCCCTGTGAATGAATGCATGCATCTGTATATTTGTGTGAGTGTGTCCTTGTGTGGCCATGTTTGATGTGCTTGGTTTAAGTTCTCTGTGTGATGGTGTAAATAAACAATTACTGTTTTTAAATGTTTACCCTAATTGATCTGTGCAGTCTTTATTTATATAAGTGCAGTCTCTATACTGAGTATGACAGTGTCCTGGTGCTCACTTGTTTAGTTAAGTTTACATTTTTTCTGGTTATTCTTATATATAAGAATATATGCGATTCTGGATGTTTTTGCATATGGATGTGTGTGTCCATTTTTAGCGCACCACCTGTCAGATCAGCCCTTCACTAATGGTCTGGGGAGGGGGTGGTGTTTGCAGTTGCCATGGTGTCTCCGAGAGCGACAGGCAGAGATCAGAGTGGAAGTGCCCTAATTAGAAGTGACTGTGTGTGTGATTGGGCTGCAGAGCCTGCAGGGGGTGATGGACTCCTAGGAGCAAGAAATAGAGATTGAGAGAGAGGAAGAAATAGAGGGAAAGAATAGAGGGATCAGGGGAGAAAGAGGAGAGCGACAGGGTAAAGGAATGTGAGTTTCATGTGATAGAGGTCCTTAACCCACCAAACCCTTTTAACTCCAATATACATCTTACAGAGCTTACATGCTTCAGTTCTCTCACATCTGCTATGTGTGGTGTTTTCTTTTTTCAAGGCAGAAAAGTATTTTTGCCATCATATTGCGTTCACAGGCTTCAGACTTTTAAACTTATATTAATAAATTACTTATAACCAAATACTGGATGAAAGAATCACTAATTAGGAGAGACGGTTGGCATTATTAGTGGACATGGTGACTGCTCGAATTCAGTCTGAATGTCTTATTTCATGTTGACATATGGAACAGTGCACTTTTATGACAATTTCCTGTCACACTGACATGCCTTTTATGTTTTGTTTTAAAACAAACATCAAAACAACCATCGCCTCAGTATTTCTGTTTGGCAGTCTTTTTAGAAGAGATTGGTGGGCAGATTTGGAATGCTGTGATTTTGCCAGCTGGGCTTTGTTAACTGTTTTTGATGTTTGATATTTTTAAAAGCTCTCACAATGGGGTAGTTTGATTAAGGCCTGTTTCAGTGAGCTTTTGAAGTGAGGTGATCATATGAATTTCTGATTCCTGCAGGACCATTAAATATCAAAACTATTATTTCTTTTGTGATACTCACAGAAGTGTGCAGGCGTACATGCTCCCCCAGTTTTAGCCTGAGCATATTTATGTCTCTGTGTCTCTCCCGCTTTGAAATGAAGTCAAGAGTTCAGTTATCCCCAAAAAGGAAGCTACTAAAAGGAAGAATAGGAAGCTACAAAAAGGATACTGGATAACTGTCTAAAAATTACATCACTGATAGGCCTGGCTGTGTCAGAAACAAATTTCATAACATAATGAAATATATTATATCAGTAATTAAATACATTAGCTAGTTGAGGGGACGCTGTAGTGAAAAGAGAAAGGTTATAGACACAATACAGCATGTAGCCGTGACAGACATCTTAAACTCGGAATGGTGACAACAGAGACGTGAATGGATAACATAATAGTAAGAGGAGAGCCTAGGAGGAGAACAAGTTGTGTAGTTGTTTTTCTCCGTGTATTACTCATAGGTCTCTTCACTTCACCACCACTCTTTCTCTGATCCTCCTTCTCTTCTTTCTCTCCCTCTCTCTGTCTCGTGCTTCCTATTTTGCATCATTATTTTGCTGTGTTGTGGTTGTAACCTTGTCGCCTAGCCAGCACACTGCAGAGACCTGACTCAGCAACTGCTGGCCTAAGCAAAGAGAAGCAGGGAGAGAGTGCAGGATGATGGAGAGCAGAGTGTGTGATATGCTTAAGGAGTAGCATACGCTGCTGCTTCCCGCACCATAAACCTTTACTCTTTATAATGTGCACTGGTATCATGACCTGACTCACATTTCTCTGCAGTCTTAGGAAGCGACGCCTACAAGTTCTCACCTTTTGTAATGTCTTTCTTTTTGTTTTGAAGGTTACTGGTTTTGTTTACATCCCTTATGACCGCAAAAGTGAAGTATCTGTATGGTACTGGTCTCCTCTTTTGAACTGTTTCTCTCTCTCTCTCTCCTTCTCTCTCTCTCTCTCTCTCTCTCTCTCTTCCTCTCCTGCTCTCACAATCTTTATCACGCATGCACATGCAAACACACACACACACACACGCACACTTTTAATCTGTCTTTGTGTTACTTTTCTCCATGTCTCTCATCTTGTCTGCGTCTCTTCTCTCATTCTGTGGAGCTGACAGCTGGCAATGTTGCGGCAGAATGGCTGCATTTGCTGACTTAGCTTTTCCCTGCCTCTCCCTCACTGTATTAATATTCTAATATCACTGCTGCTCTCTCTTTTAAACCCCTGTCCTTGAAAACTCCTAAAGTTCATCTTCAAGTTGATGCCAAATCCTATAAGCAGAGCACAGTATTAATGTGTACCCAAGTGATATGTAGAGGAACAACTATGAGACTTATCTGTAGAAGCATGAAGTATTAATTCTAAAGGTACCAGAATGAATGTAATGTGTATTTCACTGTCAGGCTGCCTATTCACTATGCCCAGTAGTGGGGAGGAGCAAACAGACCATCATTCTGCTAGTAATGGAGAATGATGGAGTTGGTGTCGAAGTTCAGAGGATTTCCACTGCTTTGTCATGGGAAAATCACATTTGAATTGCTGAGTGGCTGGGAAGGAAAAAGCTTACTGTAGGACTGGAGCTATAAATGCACGTGTGAACTAAAATAGCAGGAGTGCTGGAAACAGAGCATGTCCTTTGGGATGTCTCCACTGTACAAGCAAAGGGAAAGAACAGTCTCATTTCTGTTAGAAAGAAAGGTCACCCAAGCACACACTCACACACACTAATTTATTGTTTATTTGTTTTTGATCAACAGGAAAGAAGATCATATTTGTGTTTCGTAACGTTTTACGTTTTCTCTCTCTCTGTCTGTTTGTCTGTCTCTCTCTCTCTCTCTCTCTCCCTCTCTCCGTCTCTCTGCATGTCCCTCAGATGGGAAGGTGTATGCTCTAGGGGGGATGGGGGCAGACACTACGCCCCAGGCTTTGGTGAGAACTTACGAGCCAACAAAGGACCAATGGCTGCCTCTAGCCTCCATGCCTACACCTCGCTATGGTGCTTCGTCTTTCCTGCGCGGGAACAAGATTTACGTTCTGGGTAAGACGCCTGTCATTAACCAATGAAGACTTTCTTTTAAGGGTTATGGGATGTATTTTCAAGTCATCAAAGAAAGCTTCAGGAATGTTACAGAGTGGCAGTAAACATATTTCTCTATGCCCTTCTCACAGAGCACATTCTTAAAATCTTATAATTATGCACAATTGGACCATTAACCAGGGGCTGTATTTGCCTTTACGCAGCAAATATCCAGACTGGTGTTGATACTGTAGGCATAGACATGGAGATGTGCTGTGGTCTGATGGAGAGAAGCACAGAGAGGGGAAAGTTAAGGCTGTAATTATGACCTGTGTGATTAACGTGACACTGAGTGTCATAATAACCCTACAAGGTGGCAGGTTCCACTGTAAGTGAGGGTTCATGTTGTGCCAATTCTCTTAAAGTGCCACTGTGTCTCTGTGGCCCTGTCTTAATGGGAAAGGTTTAAAATGCCATGTGAAGAAGACAGCAGGGATCTCACAGATTCTAAGCCTGCTCTGAGCCACAGTGTGGTTAGAATAACTACAGGACAGGACAGTTGAATGGAAATGGCAGATCTTTTCATAACACCGCAGGTCAACCCTGACACACAGTGTCTCCTTTAGAACAGTCATGCCCTCTGGTTGCACATTATTGCCACTATGTGTCTGTGGATGTGTATGTATATATGTCTGTGCTTGTTATCTAGTCCATTATCACTTGTCTGTTAAAGTGTTTGAGTGTGTGTTGTGATTTGTGTCAGGGCATCATGACCTCTGTCAAACAGAAGCCAGGGTGAGAATGTGCTGTGGTCAGTGTGTGTCGTAGTCTGAATCAGATCACTGTGTCCTGTGTCAAACAGAAACCAGGGTGAAAATGTATAGTGGTCTTGTCATGGGACCTCTGTCCTCTTTCCATTTCACACCATACTGAGGGATCACACACACTTAAACCACAAAAACAAGTGCTTTATCTCAAACAGATGCACACACATCAACACACACACACACACACACACACACACACACGCACACACACACACACACTGAGGAGGAGGACGTGTGTGGACATGAGCCAGTACACACATAGACACACGTTTATTCTGTTCTTTTGCTGATATGCATGTACATAGATTCATATATTGAGATGGAGATACACAAACTATACATGGGCAGAAATGCATGCACACTTAAATAGAGATGTACACAGTTTCCTTTACTACACTCACACACACACACACACACACACACACACACACGCACGTACGCACACAGACACACTGTCTTGCTTGAGTGACTCTTTCATTAGAATCTGCTACTACTCCAAATATAACACTCTTGTCTGTCCTACCTTTTTTCTATCTTACCCGCACAAAACAAATCACACAGAAAGAGCTAAGATGACAGATATAGAGCGAAAAAATGATGAGGATAGTGAAAGAGGAACGAATAGAGTGATAGCAGTTTGTCATTTATGTCCCTAGAGACTTTATCTCATCCTCTTAACAGGGTTTTGTCTCACCGGTTAGACTCATTCCAGTTGCTTTGACATCACAGGGAATAATTCATCTTGTGAGGCTCAGCAGTCATGCTAACTAACAGCTACTCTGCAGTGTGAATATATGAGTCTCTAACTGCCTGCACCTGTAAGACTGCAATGCTTGTCTTAGTTACAAAATGACAAACAGACAGATAGACAGACTGACAGACACAGAGAGAGAGAGACAGAGAGAGAGAGAGAGAGAGAGACGATAGTCAATCATAACTTATGTTATTTCAGAACTTTTTCTCCAGTGACAGCAGGAAAGTTAACCTAATTCAGCTATTTATCTCTGAGCCTGCTGGATTGTAGATAGAAGTGCAGCACCTCAGTGGAGAACAGAATCACATTAAGCTGCTCTATGAGGGATGAGCCAGCATTGCAGTGCTACTCATTTACAGAGATTTGGTTAGAGACCAGACTACAGGTCTATCTGTGTCCAGGACACTCAGACTCCATAGCAAATCAGACTGAACCTCCCCTCTGTTCCATGCTCACCCCTCATACACCTCAATGTCCTCCAAAAATCCTCCCCGGCATACTCCGCTGTGCTGGGTCTGTGCTGCTGGAAGAGAGTAAGCTGTTTGGATACAGGCTGATTTTGTCTTTATGGAATAGAATTCACACTGAACCAGATCCCATTTTCTCTCGTTTTCAGGCTCAGTGAGATACCCTCTTAAAGAATTTTTGCCCAGTTTTTAACCTCAACCTTTTATGCTACCTCATTTACCTGCGAATCTTCTGAGACACATTTTCTTCCTTTCGTATTGTTGGTCATTATTATGAAATATAAAAACCCTTTTTTAGGTCAAAATACTTGTAGTTTTGATGATGCTGTAGGATGCAATGAGCTCAGTATGCATCTGCAGTTTACCCCCACTCCTCCAATGTTAATGAGGAGACAAAAACTGGTTTATGCATGTCTGTAAACATCATTAGCTAATGTACTTACATAGTATAATACGTTTAAACTGCATTGGCCTGTACTGTTGGTTGTCCTGCACTACCCCACTGTTGATTCCACAGCACGGCAGACTGTTTGGATCACACTCAGCCAAGTGTGCATAAGGCTTAGTACACGAGGGCCGTCTGTCCCCAAAGCCGACACGAGCATGAGCCAAGTGGAGCTGCTCTCTGCAGTACTGGGTATCTGCTCTCTCTGGAGTATTTGCTCTCTCTTTTCCCCCACTTAAACTATCTATTCTCTTTCCTCTTGGCCTCTCTTCTTTAATTGTTCTCTCACATCCACTTTCCTCTATGACTTTCTTCTCCTCTGACACTTTTTCTTGATTGACCATTGAAGCTGCTGAATAGAGCTGAAAGAGTTTAATTAGAGGAGGTCATGAAAATCAAACTCTTTTCGAAAGACACTTTCTTCTCACCATTTTGCCTCTACTCTAACTATGTCTTACACACTGACTGAAACCAAATGTCTGAGTAAGCCACAATTTTAATGACGAGATGTCCTAAAAAGGCCTTCGAAAAAATCAAACCCATTTTGGAATGAAACGTACTGTCTTTCTAGATGGCTTTCTCTCCCTCTCCCTTTCTAATCCTTTAGCCATAGAGGGATTAGTCTAATTTGGAGTTGTGGGCAGAACTCTTGCTGGCTAGTCCTATAGATAATTGAAGCATTTACGAGAATGCCTTTGGGGAACCTGGGCGACCGGCCCACTGGGCCTTGGCCGTAATCCTCTGTAGTCCATGGCACTTGTTATACCTCAGACACTTCCAAAAATGTTCTGCCCTTTGGCACTCTTATCCTAGTCTTTCTTCTCTGTGATTTCTTTTTTCTCTTCTCTCCTTTTTCTTTGCCTTTAGGTGGAATCTAAATGGCACCCAAGTTGGAACAGACACTTTGCGAATACATAGAGAAAGTAGGAAAAGTGAGGGAAATGTGACAGTTTTTTCGAGGCCTTTATCTCCAGGGCCAGGCATCTGTCTCCCTGGCTGTATTTCAATAGTCTGAATAGAGCGACAGGTTCTGGTGAGGAGTATTGTCAGGGACTAGGATGGGCCAGTTCTTGAGGCACAGAGAGGCAGAACCAGGATCAAGGCATCCGAAAAAAGATTTATTTCACCATAACTTTACAGTGGTGATGCAGAAACCAAAAGAAAAGGCACTGTGGGCCAGTGAAGAGGATAAAACTGTTGGCAGGTTATTCCAGTTCTCTCCAGCCCTAGTCCATAGTAACATGAGGGTCTTTTTCCAGAGAGGTAATGTAGTGGCTTTACTTTGAATGTGGGGGCTCAAATTAAAGCGTTAGCTGGGCTCAGTGTGGTGGCACTGGCCCGGAAGGTTCCAAAGAGAGACACCATCACACTCACATTAAAATATATTTATTCTTTTATCATTTGCATATGCCTGTTCACGCGCACCCCCCCAACTACCACCACACACACACCCACATGTTGTATTAATGGAATTAACCAATGACAGATATTGTCATCAACCCACAAAACACATGAATACACACACACACACACACACAAACAAACAAAAGCCAGGCTGGGCCAGGCCAATTGTAGAGGGTTTTAGTAATGACTTGAAGCCAAAGTTCAGTGTATCTCAGCTCACTAATTTATACAGAGCAGTCCTACGCAGAGAAGCAAACCAAGAACAGCACTCCTACTCTCACAGTTATTACACATGCAGAACCACACATGCTCACAGAACAGTGCGCAGGAGGCAGAGCCAGACTTGAAACTTTTATGATGAATAGTAAGAAAGAGCTAAGTGTTCCCATAAGCCCCAACTGCTACAGGTGGTGTCGAGCTGCTGAGGACAAACTGAGTGATGATGAGTCAACTCCTGCACAGTGGCAGACTTTTCCTCAGCTGGAACTGTATGGCCCAGCGGCCCAAATTAGCATCAGTCTGTTTGTCTTCATGCTTGTGTAGGGGTGTGTGTGTGTGTGTGTGTGTGTGTATGCACATGCACCTGTGTGTATGCACATGCATGTGTGTGTGTGTGTGTGTTGTTCATGAGGTATAGTATTTGTGTGTGCTGGGGGGACAGGGTGGTGGGTTAGGGAGCCTGCTTATGGTCATGGAAAAGTCTGTCAGCCTGTCATGTGGAGACCAAAGAGTTGTCAGTGAGTCAAGACATGCAGTGATCACTCACACTGGCTCACAGCTATCAGCATGGGACAACCATGCCGCTCAGTCACACACACAGCACACACACATTCTACATCAGCCCGCAGGCCACACACCACAGGGCCGTCAGTCAGTCGTCATGGCACAAGTGGACACTTATGTGCACACACACATACACACACAGATTATCTGTAGCCGCTGAAATGATATGTTACTCTAATAAATTACTCCACTAAAACATTCCTTCGGTGTGCTTAACTGTCACTCCTATATGTCTTTTATTCAACCCACTCTTATTTTCTCCGTTCTCATCCTCTTTTTCTTTAATTCTCTCAACCAAATCAATCTCTCCTCCTCGTCTTCCACCCAGGGGGGCGTCAGGGCAAGCTGCCGGTCACAGCGTTTGAGGCCTTTGACCTGGAGGTGAAGAGCTGGACTCGTTTCCCGTGTATTCCCAGTCGCAGGGCCTTTTCCAGTTGTTCTGCAACTGAGAGAAACTTCTTCAGTTTGGGAGGACTGCAGCAGCCTGGCCCCCACAACTTCTACTCCAGACCACACTTCGTCAGCACCGTGGAGGAGTATGATATGGAGCAGGGTGAGGAGTACATCTCTCTAAATCACAGTCTATGTCAGTACACACACACACACACACACACACACACACACATGTGCCCGCACGCACACACACACACACACACACACACACACACACACGCATTCTCGTCTCAGGATGTACCAGTTCAACATTACATCAGTGATATCCAGACAAACATAATTTCATGGGTCACTTTCTGTGTTGAGAGAGAGCAATAAAAGGAGTCCCACTGTGTTTTTAGCCCTTTAGACCTTTTGCTTTTGCCCTCAACTGTAAAGTAATTCCCAGAAAACTTATCATGAAGCTCTTAGACTGGCTCAGTGAACATGGTTGTTGTATACGTGAGCTTTGTGCTGTATTTCTGTGCACTGACACGGGCAGTGCAATCTAATCTATTACTCCAGTCCTGGCTTTCTCTATGCTTTATTCACCCACTTCAGGATTGAGTGTGTATGAGTGTGTTTGCAGAGTACCCTGAGGGCTTTGTGTGTGTGTGTGTGTGTGTGTGTGTGTGTGTGTGTGTGTGTGTGTGCGTGTGTGTGTGCAAGCGTGTGCATGTGTGTGCATGCGTGTGTATGCTCTTGGGAACGATTGGGATTTCTCTTCGTTTTTAGAACTGCCAGTCTTTAATTTCATTATATTTTCTCACTCCCTGCTGCGTGTTCGTCATCCTGAGTTTTTTTTCCAGAGAGTCTGACAAAGACTTTGCTGTCTGCATTTCATTGTGTTTGCTTTGAGATCGTCTGGAGTTCAATGTGAAACGCTTGAGCATTCAGAATTCATAACTACACAAGAAAAGAAAGTCCGCCCCTTCCCCTCCACTCACCAGGCACTGCTGTCTATGACAGCAGACTTATTTTTCATTTCTTATCTTCCCTCTATCGTTCCTTTTTCATTTGTTTCCTCTGTGTCTGGACCCTTGGGCTGGTCCAAATGAGTTGATGGCAGGCAGCACTGTAGATATGAACTCAGAGGCGTACATTAAACCCCCACTCATGGTTGGCTCCCCTGTCTCTATATTAAATCCATGCCTGAGTCCACCGAGTTCTCCCTTATCCTCCACATTCAAAGATGGAAAAAACAGAATGAATAGAGGAACAGAACAAAAAATCAATAAAAAGAAACAGTAGCACCTGTTGGGATTTAACTATAATGATTGCTTTTGTTTTTAATTTAGTTTAAGTAATGTTTTTTCATTTAGGATATTTCACACTGATTCTTTTTTTTTTTAATGTGATAGTGAGAGCTCATCCGTGTGTGCTAATGGAAAGAATTGTTCTCTGTTCTGCAGCTAATAACCAGATAGTCTCAGTTTAATGGATACAAGAGGAAAGAATGATGAGGGTGAAACAGGTTGTAACCTGTTCAATTTAATGTTTTAATCAGGGACATTTACATTTAAATGTCCCTTCCTCAGAATTCAGTGTTATGGTCTTTGGAATTAATTTAAGCCTCTCTATGGCGCTTAGTCTATTTTAGTGAGTGAAGGCCTGCTCATGTATGTTGTGTTTCTGTGTGTGTGTGTGTGTGTGTGTGTGTGTGTGTGCGTGCGCGCGCACACGTGTGTGGGTGCGTGTGTGTGTGTGTGTGTGTGTGTGTGTGTGTGTTTGTTTCTGCAGGATGTTGCTTTGCTGGCTTGCTTATGTGTAAATGGAACTCTGTAATTCCGTTATCTCTCAACCCATTGTGCTGGAACCTTTGGATTGTAAAACCCTATGCAATTATCAGCCCACAGTTTACAGGCCGTCGCCTCAATTACACATTAATGTAAACTGCCTATTCACCAGGCGTGATACAACATGCAACACTCTCCAAGTGTTTTGTTGTTTTACTGGGGTGGGGAGTATTTCACTGTGCAAAAGCAGAGGAAAAACCAGCCTTGGGAAAGCATGCATCCATTTAATTCGTCTTTCTCCTTTAGCCAAGAAGCACTTTTATTGCCTGGCTCAGATCTCGAATAAGCTGCTTAATTATAAAAATAAACTAAAGTTCCTCAGTTCACCTTCCAGACCTTTTGAGACGGGCCTTGGAGGAGAGATTTACTTCCGTTTGTGCTTGAAAATGTCTCCCTTAAGTGTCCTCGAAGCACATCAATTTAAAAAGCCATGAAGTGTCTTGTTAGGGTAAGACGGCTTAAATGAGGGCTCTTACTCAGACCTCTTCTATAGTGTCTGGTGCTTTTTCTTTACCTTTCCATGGCCAGGGACAAACTAGCCTCTGGAATCTGTGTGTGATTTATATAGTAAGTCTTTATCAATGATGCTTAATATATCTCACCTGTGTTCCTCTAGCCTTCTCTTCTCTTTCTTCCTCTACTTTTTTCCCCCCCATCTCCTTCTCTGTTCTCACTCTGCCATTTTGTCTTTCTCTCTCATACTTATTCTTCCCCTCCTACCTGCTGTTTTTCATTCTGTCTCTTCCTGTCCAACCTTTTACTTGTGCACACACTCTCTCTCTCTCTCTCTCTCTCTCTCTCTATCTCTCCCTCTCTCTCCCTGTACTTCACTGTACTTCTGAGTGTAACAGATTAGTCTGTCTATGTGGCTGGAGTTGTACCTAAGCAGTGTAAATGTAAGTGGGTTTTCAGGCTGAGTACTTTCACATCTCAGGTTCATCCATCTCCAGTTTGGAGCTTGTCTTCAGCCGCCTCTGTCACACAAAACTCGTGTCTACGGGAAGTGGCTCATCCCTAGCCTGCAGTGCTGAAGGCGCTTCCCTCTGCAGGGTCCAGTGCAGCTCATTCTGCCATCACAATAGCACTACTGCAGTAGCCTTACTCTCAACCTGCTATTGCACTGGGTTACGGACCCCTGAGTCCTGAGAACAAGACCAGTATTTCACTGCATTTCACTTACACCAAAGAGATCACAGCTCGTAATCTCTAAAAGCTGGAGAGCACTGAGGTGTGTAGACAGCTTTTATCCATCAGTGAAAGAGAGATTCTTTTTATACATGCTCTATTTTTAAAGAGACTATAAAGGCTTCGTTTAAGATCTTAATGCAGAAATCTCAGTGGGATTTATGTAAAATGATAAAAGTGAGACTCATCTTAAAAGCATTGCACGTTCACCCTGAAGCTCTTACCATCAGGCGTTTAAATTTTCTTTACAACCACTTATAATACAGTTCAATCTATTCACGATTCCCTGTTTGATGAACAATATCTGAACTCTCCATGGGCTCACAGAGCTTTGTTCTAATTTTCTTCTGTAAAAAAAAAAAAAAAAGAATAACCACAACATTGTTATTTTAGGATAGGAGAACTATGTGATGGCCAGATGCTGTTTTAGGACCTTTCCAAGCCCCAAGTTCTTTCTCTATTTTTCTCTCTCTTCTCTATGTCTTTGTAGAAAAAGCTTTGATCTTCCAGCAGAGCAGAGATTAATCAGACACCCGTATTTACCTTCTGATCCCTTCCCCCTCCTCCATACTTACTTTCTCTCTTTGTTTTTCTCACTGTCATTCTCTTCCTCTCACACTCCCGTCTCCCCTCCCTACAATTCTTTCTCCTGCTGATTGTGTCCTCCTAAGCCTTATTCTCTCTGTTTTCTTTTTTTCCTCTCATTTCTCCTCCGTGTCTTCTATGTTTTCCCCCATCTGTTCCTCTTCTCTGTCTCTCTGTGTTCTTCCATCAGGGTTCTAGCAAAACATTGTGTGAGTCAGTGTCATCCTATGTATTGGACTGTTGCTATCTCTCCTCCTGGTCCATCTGTTCTTACTGATACTGTATTCACCAAAGAATGTTTCCATTCACAGATAACACAGCCAGGAGATGAGTTATGACAGACACGCAACACAGATGAATTATGGGACACAAAAAAGAAGCTGAGTAACATATTCTATCTTCTAACACTGGCAAAACCTTTTTTTTTTTTTTTGGAATTCTCATCTCAGAAAAATCCCGCCTGCTGATGGAGGCTATGAGAAATTGTTGAAAAAAGTCCCTGTTTCAAGTTATATAATAAATGACTCTTAATGATAGGTTACACAGGTGGTGCACCACCTTGATTAACTAGTTCTCTACATTTTCTATTCAGCTTGCATGCTCTGTTAACATGACTGAAGGTCTAAGTGTGATCTGCGTGTGTTAGGGAGAGTCTGTTTATACATATTTAACCACTTGACGTGATGCTGTGCTCTATGCTGCAATTAAACAGAAATACACATTTTGCATATGAGCAGCTTGACATAATCAGAGGTGTATGATCAAACAAGAAGAAAAGAATGTTTCTGGAAACGTGCTAAAATTCACCTCAGTGTTAAATTAAAAGGACAAGCTGGCAAAGTTATGTTTAGGAGCCTATTCTCTTTTAATTGTTTGAAAAAGACAGATTTAGACTGTCATGTTTAACATATTCTTTTGTAAGACTAATGAAGGGAAGTTTAAAAAAAAACATTATCCAGATGCATTATGGGTGCTGCGACATTGCATGGCGAGAGATGGATGGCAAAAAAAATCCTTGCAATCACATTAGAGCAAACGGCAAGCCGTGAATCAGTGCCTGTAAAGATGAATGAAGGTGACAGGCAGCAGAAATAACTGAATTAACGGGCTAAATTTGTCTTATCAGTAAACGACTTCAGGTCCAAATGATTCAGCACCATGCAGTGCACCGTCATCTTCTCCTTCCATGGTAATTTTGTCTGTTTTGCCAAGTTATGTGTTGCTGAGTATGGGTGCTGGAAATAGACACAGTAGCTGTCAGTGTAGTGGATTGGCTTCACATAATGCAACTCAGGAGTGGAAAATGTTCACACACAGAAAGATTCTCTGCAGCTTTGTAACCTCTATGTGTGTATGTATGTATGTGTGTGTGTGTGTGTGTGTGTGTGTGTGTGTGTGTGTGTGTGTGTATATGTGCGTGTGTGTGTATATACATACATACACACATACATACATGCAGCGTAAGTAAGAAGTGTGTTATGTCCAGCTTTGACAAAAAGCAGAATAAAATTCATCTCAAATAATTTTTAGCTAGCAAAGAGCAAAGATTTGACACGGTAGTTTTTCCACACAGTTTTTCTGCTTGATGCTTCTGTTTTGTTTTTTCGCTCATTTTGCATCATCTTATTGCTTGTGTTCAGGAATGTTTTTCCTCTGCCCAGAACATGCCACAGTGATGAAGCAGAAAAGCAATGCAGACTCCCTGTAGACTTGTTTCACACCCTGAGCTCAGCTCTGATAGGCCCTGCTGTTACTGTAGATAGATTATGTTACAGCAGCCCTGGACGGCGCTCTGCAGTGGTATCTCAAAAGCTTGTGGCACAGGGGTAACGTTTAGGTCCCAGTGTGTGCTGTTGTCAGCTGTAGCAATGATGGCACCCGCTGGCTGTCTGTACGTTAGCAGAGCATGTCCAGTAATTATGTGTGACGACTTAAACTGTGTTCGTGTGTTTTCAGGGCCCTCATCACATCACTGGACCATATCTGTAATTACAGCAAATTAACCACAGACACGATGCCTGGTCTATACGAGCATAAGATGTCACGTCAACATCTGTGTGTGTGTGTGTGTGTGTGTGTGTGTGAGTGTGTTTGTTCAATGAGCATGCTGTCTTTCTTTCCTGCTGCTCTGAAGGTGACACTCTCCCTGCAAACCTGCAACACTGTGTGTGCCTCAGTGTGTTTTCTCCTACCACCTTTTTCTCATCTATCACCTCCTCTGTCTTCTTTTTTCATCCATTCTACCATCAAACCCCTTCCGTATCCACTGTGTTCTTATTCTCACAATGACCTCAGACAACTCTTCTGTTCTGTTCTGTTCTGTTCTGTTCTGTTCTGTTCTCTTCTGTTCTGTTCTCTTCTCTTCTCTTCTCTTCTCTTCTCTTCTCTTCTCTTCTCTTCTCTTCTCTTCTCTTCTCTTCTCTTCTCCTCTCCCATGTTCTTCTCTTCTCCCATGTTCTTCTCTACCAGACACTTTTGTCAATGTTTTTCAGTATGAACAAAGTTTTGAGACATATTCACTTGTCATAATCAATCCCAGAAGCCTCTTACCTGGGTAACACTCATTAAGCTCAAAGTATTGATTTTTATGTGCTGTCACTATGATCTCACAGCAGAGGATTTCATTCCAATAGAAAATGAGGAACAGACACTGACTAGGGCTTAGCCTGCTGTGTTTTTTTTTGTTTGTTTGTTTGTTTTTGACCCTGAAGAAGTAGAACATTTATTGTTCCTTCTGTAACTTATAACCCAGTAGAACACCAAAGCACTTCTTTAGTTATAATTATCTTGCTGTGTGATTTATTTCTCACTGTAGAAAAGAAGGAATTAATTGTGACTTAAAAGTGGCAAAATGAAATGTATTGCGGAACCCAAAATGAACATTCATTTTTGCTTTGTTTACTCTGTTCAGGAGAGGAGAATCGGATCAGTTCTTTTTTTCATGCTGTGGATGCTGTGAGAATAGTGAGTGGTAATACGTCTTTGCGTGCGTATATGTGTGTGTGTGTGTATGTGTGGCAGTATGCTGATAGCAGACAAATGTCCCTCCGTGCAGTAGCAGCAGGGGAAAACATTCATAGTGATACAGCCTAAAATGGGAAATGCAGGGGAGTGTGAGTCTCAGACTTGGTCTATTTCTGTTGGAGTACATGACTATATGTATTCTAGTGTACGTTTGTTCCTATCTTTGAATGTGTGTGTGTGTGTGTGTGTGAGTGTGTCTAGCTGTGAGTATTAGGCAGACGTATGAGTTTATGGTCTAACAGTAGGGGGCTGGAGGGAGGTGGAGGGGGGTTGAGGAGGGAGACAAGGAATTGATTCCTGGGCTTTAAATAAACACAGGAGCTTTCTGCTCCAGCTGGGTCATTGTTCTGAACCTGTCAGTCATCCTGAGTCACAGCAGTGCAGACACAGAGCAGGGCACATCTGTGTGCATGTTTGGGTCACAGATGAAAGATAGAGAGTGAGTGGGTTAGATAGAAAGTTATTTGGTACATTTAGTGGTATTTATGTATATAGTACATATGATACTGTTGTTTGGCACTTGTGAACATGCAATATATACAATATACATTATTATATTTCAATGGAACATCAGATATATCTGTGGTTCTGAGTCAGTGATACATGTACTGAGTCTGATATATGTTATATGTACTATTCAGATCTTACATTTCTGAGGAAAAGCCTGGAGAAGATATCAAAGAATATAAACATATATAACATATATGAACATTAGAGAGTGAAGCCCTGACACCAGGGGAAAAAGCTGTTTTGGATGAGTTTTTTTTTTTTTTCCACTGATGTCTGGTCTGAACTGAACTGAACGGTGACCCTCACTGTGAGATGTTGTTTGGGTATGGAGCATTGGTCTTGACAGAGGGTAGTGTAACTTCTTACCTGTGACTTCCCGTCTGTGACTGTCTTTTTAAGGCTGTATCTTTGTTTAGATCAGATCTCTATCACAGCGCACACAGGCACATGGTGTACACAGAGAGTGTGACTCTATGTGAGAGAGCCTAGAATCTACACACACACACACACACACACACACACACACACGCACAGCATGGAGGCACTAGCAATTTCAGCCAATTTATCTCCAGATTGCAGCAGGGAAGGAGAGAAATGGAAATAGTACATGCCTGCTTAACTCTGCCTCTTTCTGTCTCTCTGTCAGTCTGTTTCTCTCTTTCCCTTTCTCTTTCTTTCTTTCACTCCACACACACACACACACACACACACACACACACACAGAAAAGCAAAGCAGACTGGCTGTAGTTAATGGATTGTAGCAGACACCAAGTGGTTGGAGCAGTGCTTGTCACTAAGGGGAAAAACAGTTCAGCCGTTCAGTAACAGATAAGCCTATTAGAAACAGATAAGCATTTCAACACTGAGAACCAAATGGCTGATAAAACAAAAAAAAGTGAACAAAAGATATATGCAGGGAAATTGAATGAGAGAGAGAGAGAGAGAGAGAGAGAGAGAGAGAGAGAGTGTGTTTGTGTGTTTGGGGAAAAAGTTTCTCTACACTTGGTTTGGTTGGAGAGGATACTCTCCCAAGTGCCATTATTTCAGGGAGAGCACTCAACTTGTTAACCACAAATCTTTTTGCTTTTCCCTTTTCGTGCTCACACAGACACTAGCACTTGCAAACATGGATGGTCAGAACATGATGGCGGCTTTTAAGCCTAGGGTTTTAAAGAGTCAAAAAGGTTCGATGGAGGATCTCTCAATACCCTCTCATTTTGTTAATAGAAAAAGATCATTATGCATTTTTGTGTCCTTATTACTTTTCTTCACATAGCATTCCACCAGAGATAGTAGAACAGCTTTACACAGCATCCCAGTCTTTGTCTCTGGAAGCATTTCAAACCATGGAATTCAGAAAAAATAATCTCTCTATCTAAGCATATCACACTGGGCTGTTCAGTCATTCCTCAGCATATGTTGTGTGGCAAACAGTGACCAAAATAAATAAAAGAATAACAGTGTGTGACTGAAACAGCTGCAGCTGAAATTACTCCTCGTCACTGTCGTAAACAGTGTGGCTCCCTGGTTTACAGGTGGCCTTGTCTTTTAAGAGGTTGCTGTTGACTCATCACACCCATGAGAGGCACCCCTAGTCTTAGTCAGGTCTCATGATCCCATCAGCTCGTTTCCATGGAGAGGAGATGGAGCTTTCAGAGTTTGGCTCATAGCACAGACTCTATGAAGACAAAAAGAGGAGAGAGAGAGAAAGAGAAAGAGAAAGAACCCCAAAGACTCCTCTAAAATACCGTAACAATTTTTTTCTTCCTTTTTCCATCATATTTGTATGTATGTTGGTTTTCTAATCTAAGCTGTTTTTGTGGTAAGAAGGAGCTTGTTCTTTCCATATGATGTTTTTCACAAACCAACTTCATGTATTGTGTTTTAGCAATTATTGAACATACAGTCATGCTAATTAAGCTCTACGAATTGAATTATGGGGGGAAAAAAAGCTGGTGGAGTGGGAAAGGTGATGTGCTTTGGGAGACTATCAGAATGGCTTTTCATCTTTCTGTGATTCGTCACGTCCACTGTTTTCCACCTCATGCTGATGCAACAACCATTGTTCATCCCATGAGAAAGGCAGAGACACAAAGCAGCAAAAGAGAGAGAGAGAAGAGAGACATTCAGCTAGAGAAAGAGAAGAATAGAGAATCATGTTACGAAAACGAGACTGGTAAGTTGATGAGTTCAAGCATGTCGAGAGCCAGGCGTAGGGAGAAGAAAAAAACAGAGGGATGGAGAGAATGAAACGAGGGGACTACAGGAGTAAGAGAAAAAAGGACTAAGCAATGCAGATTGATATGTTGATATAGATGTAAACTGAAAGACTGGTGTTTTCACATGCAGACACAGACTGGTAGTGACAGGGGAATGGATATGACATGAGTTCAGAACAGCGTAGGACAGAAAGGGTAATTCTGCCTTAGACCTCATCTTAAGAGCTGGACTTTCTCGGATAGACATACTGGCCTTGAGGGACATCTGTTCCCACCCTTTTCTCTGATCTGAGTTTATTTCTGAGTTACCATGTTTCTCTGTCTGAATTTTTATCTTAAAAACCTGATTGTGTGTCTAAGATTAAACTCTCTGTGACACCACATCACTGCCTGTTCTCATATTTGTTTTGTTTTATTACATTCATTACAAAGAGGTTCTGAAACACACTCACACACTCGTGACTCCTCTAAAACACTCCATAAATAGAAACAAATAACTATGAACGAAAGACTCATGCTGGCTGAGAGTATTTAGCATAATTATTCAGTCTTACACAGTCTGAATGCAACAATGGTGGGGAAGAGGCAGCACTTCCTATTGGTTACTGTCTACGAGTCTTACCTTCAAATGACCTATAACCAGATATTCCCGTTTTGACCCCTTGTGTAGGTGTATGGCTGAAGCCCACACGAAGCTCTCGCATGAGAGAGAAGAGGGCAGACTTTGTGACTGGGTGTCTTGGCGGATGGGTCATTGCTGCAGGGGGTTTAGGTGAGTATTGTCTTGACAATCTTGTGTCATAACTGGAATATGAAAATAAATCAACAATATTTGTTATGCCAGTTAGAAATTCATTTAGTGTTTATAGGACATTTGTTTCCTTTGACTAATACAGAGCTGTTGAAAAGATATCAAGTTAATCAGGGCTAACTATATTTTTGAAGAGTATTGTTCATGAGCATATATTGGACATATATTGAACATATATTGTTCTAATTCAAAGGTTAATTCTGTCTAGTGTGGAGAGAGAGAATTGCATTAGGTAATGTGACAGAATCTAAATTGTGTCTTCAGTAGTCAGTTCTCCACATTGTCGCACATTTTGTAATTTGGGTAATTGCACTACATTTCAGGCACAGGAGACAATGTTCAGGGTTTGGAATCTGTCATGAAATACTGCCTCATTTATCTGACGGAATATTCACTAAGGAGAGAGAGAGAGAGAGAGAGAGAGAGAGAGAAAGACAGAGAGAGAGAGGGAGAGAAAAAAATAGAGAGCACAGAAAAAAGAGATTTGTGTTTCAATAATGTCGGCTGAAAGTGTAGGCGAGAGATTTTTCTGTCTACTACCCCCCCCCCCCCCCCTTCCTGCAACGCACTCCCCACCCCAAAAAATATATATTTATGGCGCAGCAATACAAGCAATACAGATTAAACATGGCATCATGTTTTGTTGCTCAGAGAAAATTCCGGGGGTTTTGAAGGTGCGGGAAAGCCGGTGAAGAATTTGCCTCTGTGTCTCTTTTGAGGATGAGGAGCAGTGCTCTTTATTATTCATAGTGTAGAGTGAGAGTGAAGTGAACAGAGCCTCTCCTTCCCTGCATGTCACACAGGATTGTCATACCGTTTCCCTTCTGTGCTCTCTCTCTCACTAACACAGACATACACACACACACACACACACACGCACACACACACATCAAACACTCACATACACACACACACACACACACACAAACATGCCCGCACATACGTGCATAAACACAATTTCCTTCTTTACCCACTGCTTGCCTGTGTGTTCAGTTTAATGTTGCTGCTGCCCTCTTTCCTTTATCTTTTTAACTTGCTCCCAATCTTGTCTTTACCTTCTCAACCCTCTTGTAACTGTCTTCTCATTTTTGGCTTCTTTTATCTTCACCTGTCATTTTTTAAATGATTGTAGAAAATTTTATATGTATTTGTATGTATGTAGCACCACAAAGTCAAATGTCTGTTTGATACTCACAATCAGTACATACACACACACACACATTTCACACACATGTTTCACACACACACTAAAACACATCTACACACACTTGAACAGGTCATGAATTAACAATTTCGTTTCATCGTGTGAGACATTAAGGCCCTGTTTACACCTTGCATTAAGACCCGATTTTGGTGATCTGATCACAAGTGGACAGCTCAAAAGTACAGGTGTAAACGCATCCAATGCACACTGAGGTCGCATTGAGATCGGATCACTCAGGCCACATTCGGAGGTGGTCTGGACTGCATATGACCACATTCTTATAGCAGTGTTTCCGCGAATGCGAACTCGACCACACTGAAGGACTGCCTACTCAACTGACATCCTCTGCTTTTGCGGAAGTACGAACTAGCCTATGCACACATTTCCTCGCAAACATCATCATATTAAAGTGCGACAACAGCCAACAACAATAACAACACGCAAAATGGATATTGTTTTGATTTCTTCTTCTTCTTCTTAAACAACAATGTTTAACAGGAAAAAGCTTAACGTGGCTTAATGTTCCAAAACTGCGATCAATGATCACCAAATTTCTCTCGGACATCTCTTATCAGAAACGCCTCGTCTCCTGTCAGAAAATCAAAATCGAAATCCTAGGAGTATGGTCGTTACCTCAAGTTAAGCGTTTTCCTCTCTATGGATGCCCATTTTAACGAAACAGCTTAACGTGCCTTAATGTCCCAAAACAGCGATCCGTGACACCACATTCGTCCGACATCTCACATGTCATAAGCACTATCTCCAATCAAAAAAGCAAAACTGAAATTCAATGAAAGGGGTGACGTGTTGGAAATGATTTACGTGTTTATTTGCATATGGAGAAGTGAGATCCGATCTTAAGTGGTCACTCGGGACACAGATTCTAAAGCCTGGTGTAAACGGACGTACTTAGAGCTGTCCACTTATGATCAGATCACCAAAATTGGATCTTAATGCAAGGTGTAAACAGGGCCTAAGACTGCCATTGAGATCCCAGTGTCTTTGCTGTGATTTTACAGTTAACAGTGCAGTGTATTCACCAAGACTGAGGCACCATTCTGAATCCTCCATGTCTTTAGATGCTTCCTTCTCATGACAGTCCTGCTTCAATTTTACAGCCGAGACACTGTCAGTATCTCATCTCAACAACACATTATTAGTCCAAAGCAAATCAGCTGCGTTTGGTGTCCAGTATACGTGTATGTGTGTGAGGGCTGATAATGAATGATAAGTGACAAAACCCATTTCTAAACTAATGGATAACAAAAAGCCTGGGTGCTATCCAAATGAACAATTAAAAGCAATCACTGTTATCATCCCCTCCACTAACGGAATAAAGGAGAGAGCTGCATGGCTTTTTTCATAAAGCAAACTGCTCAATGCAGAGGAGGAGATGCATAAGACATGAGAAAGCAAGGTGCAGAACAGTGAACAGGAGAACAGGTTTAGTGGACAATCAAAGACACATAGCCTCTAAACACTAGCTTTCTTCTCTTAAGTGACAGATAGCTGCATATGTTTTTAAGCAGATTAGAAATTGCACAGTGCAGGCAAGTTCTGATTGCCACCACTCTGAGACTCTCCTCCTGTATTTGTTCACCAGAGAAATTATTATAACAATAGCAGACCACTCCACCACTCATCTGTCTGTCCATCCGTATCATGCGCTCTTCAGTTTGAGTCTCCATGGAAACTTAGCGGCGAGGTTTCACAACCAGAGGCAAAAAAAAAAAAAGGGTGGAAAAGAGTGAGAGAACAGCTTGTCTTTTTGGCCCAGTCTAAGTGACCCAGAGGAGATGGGAAAATTTGTTCTCTGTCAAAGCGATTTGGGTTTGTGAGCCAGCCTGTGCCTATTGTTGATGAACTTCTTGCGACAAGGACAACTTGGAAGACCTTTTCATTTATTTTTCACACCAGGGAAATACAGCATAGACTTTTGACTCTGGTTTAATTTGAGAAAACATTTCACTGGTTACAAAGTCATGAAAGCTGCAAATTTCTTCTTGTTATTAAAATTGATGTGACATCCATGGCATGTTTTCCTTTCAGCAATTTCCAGTCAGGGTTTTTATACTTTCAGCTACTATACGAACACTCAGTGGCCAGTTTATTAAGTACACCCATCCGGTACCTAGTGGGTCCCCACTTTGCCTCCGGAGTGTCGTTTCTGTTTCATGGATTCAACAGTGAGTCAGAAATGCTCTACCAGGTAGTTTATGATACAGTGATACATTCATACTGCTAACAGCCCCTTTAACCTCAAGCTAAAATTTCAACCTCAAATTGTTCAGTTCATTTAGGGGTTGGTTATCACACAGGCCAATTGAACTCACTGTTAACTGTTCCTGTAAACATTCTGAAACAGCACTTCATGACATGGTGCATTATCCTTTTGCAAATGTTCATGTGTTGAAAGGTAAACTGCACCCACAAAGAGATGCAGCTGGTTAGGAACAATGCGCAGGTAGGCTGTGAAGTTGAAATATTGCCAAGGTGGTATTGGAAGGTCCAACTTGTGCCAAAAAAAATACCCCACACCACCACAATATCATCATCAACCTGTAGCGTTAACACAAGGCAGAATAAACCTGTTGGTTCACGCTGTTTATACCAAATCCTCGCCCTGCCATCAGCTCTAAAAGGAACTGCAATTCACTGGACCAGGATTTTCCATCCCTTGGTTGTTCAGGCTTGGCAATTATGTCCCTCCAAGAGCTACTTGTTTTTAGCTGACAGGACTGGAACCCAGGGTTGGTTATTTAATTCTATAGCCCATTCACGACAGGGACTGATGCCTCATGCGTTCTGAGATCCTGCTCTGCTCTGTGCACCACTGTTATATTGCACCGTTATTTCCCAGTCTGTGACCCGCCTAATGGCTCAGACCCATCTTGACGTTCTACCTCGACCTCTTTCATCAGCGACCTATTTTCACCCACACACCTGCCGTTAACTGGATGTTTTTTGTTTGTCGCACAATTCCTGTTAAACGCCAGACCTTGTTGTGCATGAAAAGACCAGCAAGGTGGCCACTCCTAACATACTACAGCCGGTGTGCCTGGTATCAACAACCATGCTCACAGGGTTTTATTCCACTCAGTTTGCCCACTCTAACATTCAGTCGAACAGTAACTGGATCCCTCAGTTGCATGCTTGTCTGCATACTTTATATATCAAGTCACTGCCACATCATTTGCTGTGTGCTGATAGGTGCACCAAATGTATTAGTTGCACCAAATGTGAAGGAATTGGTGCACCTAATAAACATGCAGAGGTGTGTTTGTGTGGGTGTGTGTGTTTGTGGCAGAGTATGTGCCTAAATGTAAAGGCAGTGAGTGTTGTGTTGATTGAGGGCATGCAGGGTCTCACTAATGATGTGACTGCATCGAGCTTACTTCACACCTGCTTGTGTATCAGTCAAACTCATAAAGACACAAAATCACCTCCTGCATCGCTCAATCTCATGTATTAACTACTGTTTTTGCTGTTATTCATACAGAATTGTCTTCTCAGAATTTTATGTGAACTTACGGGTGTGGAAAATTAGATTGGTTTGAAGAGTTCTGGGGTAAATGATGATTCCCTCTCAGCAGTGCAGAAGCTAGCTTGCTTTGAATGAAAATGAAAGTGTTTTGTGTTTATTTTTTCTGATAATTGTGTCTGAGGTGTAAATCTGTATTGGGAGGGGGGTTTTCAGCACTTACCGTAGTATATTGTATAGTGAGGTATGTTACCTGTTCATGAATATCAGCAGGTTTTGTACAGTGGCTGGATCTGTTAGCTGTCATTTGTGTGTGTGTGTACGCGTGTTTGTGTGTGTGTACGTGTGTGTGTGCGTATGCGTGTGCATTTGCGTTTGCGTGTGTGTGTGAGTGAGACATTCATTCATTCATTATAGTTAAACAAACAGTATGTTTAAAATAAGACTATTTGTTTAGAGGATGTGTCCAGCATAGTTCCTGCATGCATGTATGTATGCTGGCTTAATTAGTGTGGAACATCACAGTGTTTCTGTGTGCTTCATAGATCTGCTGTTTAAATAATGTAATTTTGTGTGTGTGTGTGTGTGTGTGTGTGTGTGTGTGTGTGTGTGTGTGTATTCGTGTGTGTATATGCAGGAAACCAGCCATCTCCACTGGCCTCAGTGGAGAGCTATAACCCTGTGAAGAGGAGGTGGGAGCATGTTGCTCCCCTGCCCAGCCCACGCTGCTCCTGTGCCTCCCTACAGACACCTAACATGCTGTTCCTCATAGGAGGAGTCAACCAAGGCCCCAGTGACGCTGTGGAAGCCCTCTGCCTGAGAGAGAGTGTCTGACAGACACACACGCACTCACACATGGGATCACAAACTCTCACACATATACTCACGTGCAATATGAACAAACAAAGAGGTGTGTTTATACCTTCACACACGCACACAAGGTCACATGACACACAAAAACTTAGTGTGATTGCCTAAACACCCTGTGCACATGTTGAGCTGATGTGACTGAGTCTGACAGACATTGTCAGCAAAGGGACAGTTTGCTCTTTACTCTGAACACTGGAGACAATCTACAGGAACACTGACTATGTCCCTCAGCTCTGCTCAGTGGGATTATAATAACATTTTCACTCTCCTAACAGACAAAGAAGCAAAAAAACAAGCAAACAAACAAACAAATGGACAGACCCACCCAGACAGACACAGAACACAGTCAAGACGCCTTTGAACTGTCAGCATTTTTTGTCAGGATCAAAGCAGGGTACTTTTCTGGCTTTTTAAATGGAACTTCAGGCCATATCCACCAAGCTGCCGCAGAGTCTGTCTGCAGTAGCACGTTTAGCACTTTTTTGTATAACCTTATAACAAGCAGAGATATGAGGATATACAGATAGCAGGGGCGTGTGTGTGTGTGTGTGTGTGTGTGTGTGCGTGTATGTGTGTGTGTTTTCTTGTACTTTCACCGCCATGCATGTGTGAAATGCAGCACTTTTATTCACAGCATTGAGAAAACACTCCCAAAACACCAAACTGAGGGCTACTCCTTCATAGAAGACAGACCACTGGCTAGAAAGAGTGAAGGTGATAAGCAGAACAGCTCATTCTTTGCTCCACGTAACAAAGACTACAATGCATTTGTCACCCCCAAAACAACACAATGTTGAAAAATAGCAAACACATGCAGTGTCCTCATTTAATGAGCAGTTGGCATGACAACTGATAACCCAGCTTGCTTGAGAGTTCCTTTTGTGGTTATATCTAGGCTGAAGTTATCTGTAGGTATATGTACAAGCATGTTTTAAAAATGCGTTTGTTTTGTTCTGTTTCGTGGGTTAGGTGAAAAATGTTCTAATAAGATTAAGAGCAAGTCAGTAGGTCTCCCTATTAACTCTGCAATTACTTAGCAACAAGTGTATATTGTTATGTGAGTATGAGAAATGTAACTAGATAGTAACACTAGACAGTAAATGAGAAAGAATGAGTTAGCAATATGTATTGGAATCCTTATGTTGTGCTACTGGAGATTGTAATGTATGCAAATGCACATTAATAGGGAAGAAAACAAAACAGAACATTTCTTGTTAGCCAGAGACTCTTTGTCATCTAAGGAATGTTAAAGAGATTAATCTGTGATTATTTCCCGAGGCATGAGAGCATAATTAGAGTTGACTGATACCTGTAACTCCCACATGATTGATTCACTAGCTGCTCTCTTCTCTCTCACCCCGAGCCCAGACTCTTCTGGAACATTATAAGACCTTGCAGTTTCAGGTCAAGAGTCTGGGGGGGGGTCCAAAATTCCCCTTGATTATCTGCCAATAGAATCAGCTCAGTGTACTCACTACCCGTCGGCTGGTTTAATCATGCCAGCTGTTAATGAGCCATTCTTAATACTAAATGACAGACTAGTGGGATGAGGGTGGAGGTGTAGCTGTACAATGGAAGGGCAATATGGGTGAGTGGATTTGTTCGCTGTGTGTGTGTGTGTGTGTGAGTGTGTGTGTGTGTGAGGGATAAAGGAGAAGGGGCGGTGGGTTAAACATTACGGTGACACACATGGAACTGCAGTCATACTGATTACATTACGTCCTTGTCTCTGATGGTCAGACGCCCTGTCATTATCAACAAGCAACATGCCTGGATCCATAATCAGAGGTTCATGCATATTCATACGCGCATATTTTCACTGACTGCAGGGCATATTGCTGCCTCTCATGCGTGTATGGATGGGAAGGGAGATGTCTTGAATATACAATGTGTAAATGCATGGTAAATAGCTGCTGGTTTTTCTCCAATGTTCAAATGACACATGCCAGCTGACAAATTGGAGGATCAAAGAAACACAGACATACACCACATGTACACAGTCTCATTCTCACCAAGGCTGGTTTATTTAGATTTACACATTCTTAATGATGTGACTGTGATATCCCGTTGGCTGCCGGCAGTCTTTTTAAACATGTCACAGTGGAATGCTTGCTGATGATGAATGTTGTTGGATGTATAGAGCTGTGACAGTCATGGCTGCCTAGAGACGACTACAAAGGGTGGAATGGCTTGGGAAGACACGTTTCCTTGCCAGGGAAAGAGCAATTTCACTTCTCTTTCTCTCTCTCTCTCTCTCTCTCTCTCTCTCTCTCTCTCTCTCTTTCTCTCTCTCTCCCTCACTCTCTCTCTCTCTCTCTCTCTCTCTCTCTGCGAGAGCAAAAGCCAAGATTTATTTTTGTCATGCTCAGTATACCAATGTGAGCACTCAAAACTCAAGTAGTTTTTTTCTGACTCTCTGCTTCTCTGGGTGTTTCTTTCTTTCTTTATTTTTTTCTTTTTGTCTGAAGCTTGAATAAGGTTTTGACAGACAGCAACACCCGCAAGCCATCGCAAATGTATAATGTGTGTGAGCTGATGAAGAAGGAGTAGGGAAAATGCTGAAAGAAATATACCGCTTTTTTTTTTTTTACTTGTAAACCCCAACATGACATATGACTCACACAAGTAAATCGCAGTATGGCTTTGGCCTGACTCCCATTTCTACTGTTTCAGTAAACAGGATAATACATTATTCTGAACAAATCTGAGCTTTGACATGTAGTGACTTCATAGACACACTAACTAAGCAGGATATTACAGTCCTAACAAAGCTGTAAGAGGTTTGGAGACAAACGTCTGAGGGGAAAAGTGGGGCAGGTTTCAGAAAAACATCAGTATTGGATGTAAAAGTCACAGCAACTTTTATAATCACATGAAATGCCATTCAAGTCATTTATAAAGAATTTATAAAGTTACTCTCCAAAATGTGACTTAACTTTTCTCAAAAGATCTTATTTGTAGCATTTTAGAATGAAGTGATCAGATCTCATTGAACTCGGAAATGGAAACTGAGAAAGGGGAAATAACCGCCTCCGTCTGACAAAGGGTCAAACAGCAACAACATCATCTACTGATATCTTCCCACAAAAATATGTTGAGAAGTTATATTTTTCCAGACATTGTTATTTAAGACCAGGTAGCTATCCAGTGCATCACTACAGTTAAACAAAACTGAAGAAAAGTTGTTCTGTTGTGATGAAGTTGAATTCTCATGATCGTATGGGACATTAGCTATCACATTAGCTTCGTAGAAGATTATTTTTTAGAGGTAATCTCAAAGGATGGGTTTTTATGTGAGTACTCCTCTTTAAACTCCATTTTCTATTTCCGTCATACACAAGGAACACGATCCTTGAGATTGACAGTAGCATTGGCATCACATTTAATGCGGTGTAGTATTGTTCTGTTCTCTATGTTATGAGTATCCTCCTTTACGTGTCCCCTATAGTGAGTTAACCGGTTTGAGTTAGTGGTTTTCTCTTTCAGGTTCCTGAGTGCTTTGTGTTCTGTGGATTTTTGCCTGTTTTGTTTTGTCCATTTGTATGGTGATAGGTTCTCATGGTGTTGATTCCTCTCACTCTGTTTTAATCAGTCAAGCTGGATTTCTTGTCTATTTATGATGCTGTGCTGTGACGTTGTAACCAGTGTGTAACCACAGATTGTGCTAGCTGTTGGCCTCTGATGGTGTTTCATGTCTGACCTTGGTCCAGTGCATAGGAAGACGGTTCAACCAAATAAGTGAATGAGATTCATGTGAAGTGACTGGTGCTTATGCTAAAGTAAGGCCCCTCATACTAGAGATTACAGGCTGCTGTGTGCAGCAGTAAAAGGCTTTGATATAGATTAATGGAGACACACTCCTTGGCCATGGCCAGCCTTAGAGAACAATGATGTCGTACTACATTATATTGTACCCATCTACAGAGAGAGAACTGTTAAGCCTGTAAGGTTAATTCTCTGTCCACCATGTGCTGATGTAAGTTTGACTGTAACTGATCTAAGAATAGTTCAGCAGTTTCCCTCATAGATGTTCAGACTTATACATCACAAAATCTGGACTGCTGTTAATTAGAAACATCTGTGTACTCCACACACAACATAGACACTGGAGAATAATTTGGCTGTCTAAACTTAAAACTTCAGTGGTAACGAGGTGAATCGACCTTAAACATAAACATGATCTCACTATATTATTACTCATAGACCCCTTTTGTAATTATGATTCAGGCACACTCATGATGACCTTTCATACAAGAATGAAAACTGAACGATCATGTAAGATTCTATGTAAGTTCAGTAGAACCCAGATTATAATTTATATATATATATATATATATATATATATATATCTTAAAGGTAATGTTTGAAACCTACGTGGTAGAGAGGAAGATGGTCTGGGAAAGATATTTTTATCCAATAAATTACACTTTTATGTGTGAGGGATAATATTTTCTGTCTGTTAGCCACCTCAGTTTACGGTTTCAGTGAGAATACCACATCTTTATCACAGTTTTCTAACCAAATGTCACCGAGAGTAGTGTGGAAAAAAAATCTACTGGGGAAGATGGCACTATACGAGTGACAAAAGTGTCTGGATGTGACCTATAAGGGTGTAATATCTTTACAGGCTTCCTCTGCCCTGGAACCTACAGGGAGGCAAGAGCTGACGTTCACCTGTGTGACTTAACAACAATTAGCCTGGTGATGGACTCACTGTGGGAAGGGGGCAGGTGGGTTTAAACCTTGGGTTCACACTGATCTGTGACAGTGAGACCAGTACAGTAGTTCAGTGCCTATTTATGTGAGGTAGTGCCTCTATGACTATGATTTCTGTAATAAAAGATTTTAACTTGCTGTCGGATCTTGTTTGTGTGTCTGCTCTTTCCTTCATTATGTGAACACTCCCTCTTTCTCTCCCTCTTATTTTCATATTGTATGACAAGAATCGAATGGTATGCTCCTGCAACGTAAATTTTCTGGTCAACATACAGAGAAGTGACAAATGCACCATGGGAAAATGTCACCTCCATTCATTATAGATGAAGTAGACACCACCAAAAAATCTTCAAATGTCGTAAGAAGGGCTCTGCTCTCAGCAGGATAGGGAAATATCATTTCTTGGCTTCGTGCCTTGCCTATTATTTGCTTTGATTTATGACTCCATGGTCCAACAATCACCCGGATGAATTCTATTTTTCCTCACATTTTCATACAATCTCTCCTTGCAATCTCCTGTGAGATTTATGCTTCCACAGAGCCCTGAAAGCGTGGCGTGCCATATGTTGTATTATTGCATGTTAAAAACTTTTTCACCCATTTACAGTTTTCAACAAATGCTCTTTAACGTAACTCAAAATTACCTTTGAAGCATGAAAATACAGTGTGTGAAAATAGTGTTGATCTCTCTCAGGTGTTTAATGATTAATTTGTCCATCTGATCATTATGTGCCTGTCAGACTAGAATACAAGACTCCACATGATTAAAACTTAGATGCAGTTGTTTGCCTTCAGTTTGGGCTGATGCGACCAAACACACTGTTAATAAAGGCACAGTATAGCAGACCTTGGTTCTGCATGGGTTCCTAGATAACTACACATAGTTCTGCAAATTCATCCAAACTTTTTAAACTTATGAATGTATTAGACAGAGAGCAAATTAATAAGTTTAGAAATGTCAAGCCTGTGGCATGTACATTTCTGCAGGATATGTTTTTCATGCTGACATTTAGGTGCTGTCATAGTCCTGTCCACTCTAGAAAAGCCTTCCAATTAAACTGATGACTATTTGATGTATTTTCTCTACGTCCCCCAAAAACATAGGGCACAGAGAGTTCTGAGAACAGGTCTGACTTGTGTTTATAAGCTTTTTTTCTGTTGACAGATGGACACTGAAATAAAGGAACTCACCTGAATTTTACATTAGTTTGACTGAAAGAAGTTTTCAATGCACCTAATATACTTGTTCTCTTTCTCTCTCTCTCTCTCTCTCTCTTGCTGTGTGTGTGTGTGTGTGTGTGTGTGTGTGTGTGTGTGTGTACACCCCAGAGAGAGAGAGAGAGAGTGGGTATTTTATATTCACTACCTTGGAAACCAGCCCTGACATTTGGGAAAATTCAGATTCAGACAAATGGATAGGCCACCACTGAGTCTTTGTCTGTATTGATTGTTCATTAGCTCCACCTGGGGCCTTGCTTTATGTGTACGCTCTTATGGCAAGAGTTAAGACTGGCTGTGAATGTCTCACTCTAAACCCTGAGGACAAGAACTTTAAAAGCAATGTCACAAAATATTAAGAGCTGTAATTTTCTGAGTCATTCTGTTTAATTTGTCTGCTATTTTGAGTCATTTCAGTGCCTGACAGTAACAATGAGACATTTGACTGAGTGTACAATTGAACTTGTTAAATGTAAAATAGTTAGTTTAAATGTCAAATTTAAATCCCTGCTTCTGTGTTTCAAATTAAGCCTGACAAAATAATTTCCTCAGATTTATTCGCAGGCCTTTGGAATTAAGGAAAAAAAATCAAATGCAATTTTAGTTTAATAAATTGCAAAATTATCCATGACAAAAAATTAAATCTATTAAGGCATGCATGAGAGTGTACAGAGACTTCCAGTCTCATGTGTAAACCCATATTTATCTTATGAAAAATGGTAGATGAATCTTTGTTGCTTAATTTTGACAACCAAAATATCATGTAATCAGTAATTTGATGGAAGTAATTTCATACATGCACTGTACATGTAAAGTCAATTCATTTTTATCTATCCTAAACACATCTGATGGGATTATTTTACAATACTCTGTGTGTGTGTGTGTGTGTGTGTGTGTGTGTGTGTGTGTGTGTGTGTGTGTGTGTGTGTGTGTGCGCGCGTGAGAGAGAGAGAGAGAGTGAGTGTGATCATCAATGACCG
This sequence comes from Chanos chanos, assembly GCF_902362185.1. NCBI lineage: Eukaryota > Metazoa > Chordata > Actinopteri > Gonorynchiformes > Chanidae > Chanos > Chanos chanos. The sequence goes on along the minus strand of NC_044497.1, from coordinate 32,134,529 downwards.
AGCATCACAGATTCCCTGTCAAAAGTCATGTAAAGCATGGAGAACTATGGTCCAAGAGTTAACTACTCCAGTTTACCCAGGGTTGTACTGACACCTGCAGATTTTTTTGGAATATTGCACTTGTGATACGGTTTTGCCACATGCAGTTTTTAATCAGTCTCATCTATGATGCCGATCATTCATACTATTTTATGATTATGCATTAACAACAATGGTGCTCTAGCACATTAGTTATGTGTTACTGTTCAGTAATCCCTTTAGTGTTTTAGTGTATTAATATGCTGTTAATTAGTTTGATTTATTAGTTATCCACCTCTGAATCACACACGTACATAAGCAGCTCTCAACCTAACAGTCCATTAAAACTTGAAATTTAAAATTGCCAAATGATTTTGAATTATTCATCAGCAATGTTCAGAGGAAATACACAATGTGATTATTAAGCTGTCAGTCAGACCAGATTACTGCCTTGCATGTCGATGTAATACAGTGTGATGTCTCTTCATAGTCACTGAATCACTTTGAGTTGTAATGGAACTTAAGGGCATTGTCAATTACAACATCGCTCAGGTTATTTAACACCACACATCAGTTACACAAGAATAAAGTTTAATATCTGACAAGTGAATTCGTTTAGATCTTCGGGGCAGAATATCTTTGATCTTTGAGACAGAACTCTTTAACCAAAACTATGTGGCTCTACATGTCTGATGTGCCTCAGAAGGGTGTCTTTTAAGCTCAAAAAAGTAAAAAAGACATTATTTGTCAAGCAATAGGTTGTAAGATTAATCATAGGGACATAGGTGCTTCTTAATGTTGCAGATGACCTTGAGACTTGAGGATAAGACGGCTTATCCTTGTGAAGGCTCCAGTCAGCACATTGCACTGGTTCTCTCAAATGTGAGGGTCAGCTACACACTCACCTACATGGCAAAGGCACACAAACCTTCAGAGAATTCACATTAGATGAAGCATTGTCAAGCTTCCACTTCAAATGCTTAGGTCATTGTTTGGCACATGCTCTCTCTCTCTCTCTCTCTCTCTCTCTCTCTCTCTCTCTTTCTCTTCGTCATGCCACCTCTTGCAGTAACACTTCATATATACACTCATGTTGCTGTTAGTCTTAGTCTGTTTACTTTGCTTCTCATAGTTAACACACACACACGCACACACATATGTACACACCCACACATGAGTTGCACAAGTTGCAGGTAAACATATGAGGGCTGTCTGTAACTCTTCACTGTCTACACACTCTCAAGATTAAAATCTTCAGCTTTGTTTTCTAGATCCTCCTTTTAAAATCTATAAATAGTAAGACATAAGATAGTGAGGATTACCCTGGTACCAGTCTCTATGAATCATCACATCTACTAATCAGAAGAGGGACTCCACATTGAAACATTGTTCACTTGTACAACAGTTGCACAAGTCTTGGTGCAGCTAAGAATGAATTTAACAGAATATTGCTTGGAATTTGAAATATATCAGGTGGGTTAAGGAATTTAATATGGTCTATATTACCTGCTGCAGGTTTCTTAAGTCACTAAAACCTGCTAAGCTGTTGCCAGTTATTTTGCACAATGAGTAGTCGAAGTACTCATTGTACAAAATAACAATATTTTGAGTAATTAAACCTCTCCCTTACATGAGGCTACCCAGGTGTGTGTGTGTGTGTGTGTTTTTTTTTTTAAAGTTGACAATAGAGTTTTCATGCCTTGGATTGTTCAGAGAATCCTGTCTCCATTTAGGAATAGAATGTCCCTAGTTTTAAATGATAAGCAAATCTTCATCTGATCTCCCTTTGAACTAATCGATTCAGACATGAACTCATATGAATAATCCATGTCATGTGGTCCCAAAAAGTCCTTGCACCGAATCCCCAAACAGTAGGTCGCACACACAGAAGGGTAACAGACACTCATCCTGTTATGTGTATGGTGAACTAACCTACCTCTTGAAGTGCAGAAAAATAAACCTTAGACTTGATACAGAAAAAAAGTTCACCATCTGCCGTGTTGGTGGAGTTGAAATTGGGAAGTTGCCTGAGTGTATGGAAAGGTCCACTCAAGGACGTTTGCAGAGGAGGAAGGCTCTCGAATATGAGAGTGATCATTTTTGGTTAAGAGGCATAGTTACTGTTTTTTGAGCCTTATTGAGAGATGGGTCAGCGCCTCAGTGAGGAAAATGATGACAAAGAGATTGATGTGGCTGAGCTGCAGGAGTGGTACAAGAAATTTGTGGTGGAATGTCCCAGCGGAACCCTTTTTATGCATGAGTTCAAGAGCTTCTTCGGCGTTCAAGGCAACCAAGAGGCTGCAGACTATATTGAAAATATGTTTCGGGCCTTTGACAAGAATGGGGTAAGCAAATGATTTCCAAGAACTCACACCTACACCCTGATAAGCATACATCTTATCGTCAGTTTATTCAGACTGAGGAAATATTTACAGAACGTCTCTGTTTTACTTCGTCTGATTACGCTTATGAAGGAAGTAGATTTAAAGTCAATTTAAAGCAGTAGACATTAGAGACATTTATCAAAATGTATTAACACTGATTCAGCCAGATCACAGGGAGATACAGTAGAGACAACCATGAAACATGTCTGTTTCATTCATGCATTTTTCAAGGAAATACTTAAGCAAAAATACAATGCATTGCCAATTCAGAAAATACAGCTGACAGTAATATAAAGACTTAAGACTTCAGATATATGGCCTGTATTTGTGACATCGATATATTTTGCACAACACCTGCATTTATATCTCCTTGTGAGTGATAAGAGGCTACTTATCATCAGAAAGTTCTTTCATATCAATGTCTGCTCTCTCTGTCTGTAGGACAACACCATTGATTTTCTGGAATATGTTGCGGCCTTGAATCTTGTGTTGCGGGGAAAGCTGGAGCATAAACTGAAATGGACTTTTAAAATGTACGACAAGGATGGGAGTGGTTGCATTGACAAAACAGAACTGAAGGAAATTGTGGAGGTAATCAGCCCTGACCCTTTTATTGTTCACAAATCATTATAGACACGCCCACTACTCATGGTGGTCATAGTAACCTAATAAACACTTTGACCCTGACCCTCTCACAAAGCCTTGTGTGTACATCCCGTCATGATTTAATTACCCACAGGTTTGCTATGGTGTTTCTCAAGGTACGCTGTTGCATTACAGCAATCTTGCCGCATGTATGACATTTGTGCATAGTACACAAAACAGCTGAAACTGATATTCTGCTACACCAAACAAAAACATACAAAAATGAGCATGAAGTATATAAGGGATTCACAGTCAGAAACACTTTCCTTTTTCTCTGAGCAGCTCTGTGTGCTTACTCTATTATTTTTCCAAATGTTGCTGTAATATGTTTTCAATTGTAATAGAACATACTACCTTGGTGCTGCCAGAGCTCTGTTTACCATATTATTATGTGTACCAGTCATATTGACACAGCTATGAACACATCTTGTTCCATATATATATATATATATATTTTTTTTTTATACACTTCCAGTCTATCTACCGCCTAAAGAAGGCCTGCCACGGTGAATTAGATGAAGAATGTAACCTTCTGACCCCAGATCAGGTTGTGGACCGGATATTTGAGCTAGTGGATGAGAATGGTGATGGTAAGAATGACTTGAAATTACAATTTTGAATAACAGACCATCAGTTATTTATAATAGCACTTTATAAGAGCTTCTTTGAAAGTATTGTTTTCAGCCTAGTGTTTGTCTCAGCTATTGCCTCTATGCACTTGTAATTTAATCTGAGCGTTTTCGATTTGGAGACTTAATTTTAAACCCATACCTGTGTATACTAACAATCTATATTTAATGGCATGCTGAGAAATAGGTGGAGGAGATTCTGAGCCTTGTTTCCCATGCAGGTGAACTCTCTCTGGATGAGTTCATTGATGGAGCACGCCGCGATAAGTGGGTCATGAAGATGTTACAGATGGATGTCAATCCAGGGGACTGGATTAACGAGCAGCGACGCAGGAGCGCCAATTTCTAATCCCTTATCAAACTTGAGCGAACCCAAAATTGCTATCAAACCTCAACTAAACCAAGACCCCTGTCAAACCTCAGTTTTTCAGTTCTTTAAAATTTCAAGCTAAATGTAAACCCAGTCAGAGTGGAGTTCAACTAAATCCTGGACTGGAGATAGAGAATACAGTGTCTGAGGTGTCCAGTATAAAAACACCATAAATCTGCAAAAACAATTACACGCATCCTCCTAATATGAAACTGATCTTTGTAATAGAGGACTGAACTTTGATGCTTGGGTACAAACTATATTATCCACTTAAACAAGTGTTCTTAACTGTAATTTCAATTCAGTCTAATCTTATCAGATTAGACTGACTTAAAATGAGTGCGATGCTTTGTGCTATGGGATTCTTTTTATTTGATAGTGATGCAAGCAAATAGTTTCTCAGTCTGAAGGGTCAAACTGGGCATCCCTGTCTCCTCCTCAGATCTGCCCCCTTTCTGCCCCAAATTGTCCCATATTCAAACATACATATGCTTGTACAAGAGAAATATTCTTTCTTTCTTTCTTTCTTTCTTTCTTTCTTTCTTTCTTTCTTTCTTTCTTTTCTTCCCTCCCTCCTTCATTCCTTCATTTTGTGGTGTAGGATTCCATGTTGTAGGATTTCTTTAAAATGGCTGATACTTAAGAGCTGAAATATATTTTAAATTTACAGCTTGTCTTGAATAGAGCAAATTCAAAATAGTCAAATATAGGTGGTCATATTTTTTTTCTGTTAAATATCATAATTTATTTGTTTGATCCATTATAAATAAACAATGCTTCTTTTTTCTTTTTCTTTTTTCAACGATGCAGTCTGTATAAACCAGACAATGTATGCATTGAATGCAACTGATGGATTGTTGACTTTTTATGTCTCATCTGGATGAGTGTAATATACACAAAACAATAAATGTCCTTCATGTTCATCAAGTCTGCTATTATTACCCTGGCTATTCCCAGCAAGGTGCACTTGTTGTAATATATCAATTAGTACTGTCTAGCTTCTGATTACAACAGGCACGCAATCGCATGCCCACCTCTCTGACATTTGTGATGACTGACTTTTTATGGGAATCATTTCAACACCTTCAAGGTCTCCGCTGCACAACACCGGCTACAAGACTCCATAACAGTAGATGGCGACACTTTAAAGTTCGCTACATGTTCCAGCGAAGACGGCACTTATATTTTTTGTTCCCTCCCACTAAGGAAGTTAAGGAGAATTTGCGTAGACGGGCTCTGATTTCACCAAAACATTTCTCCTATAAGCTGTTGTTTCTTTATGTTTGGTGGGGCATGGAAACGTGGTCATCCACTTAAGTTGGCATCAGTATATTATCAGATTTGTTTGATGATGGAGAAATGTCTGGTCAGAAATACAGGTAACTTATTACTACATTTCAAGCCGTTCTTAAATTAATGTTAACGTTAAACACTTAACTTTCAAACCTATCCACTAGCAGTTGTCATTATTAGGCCGCCAAAAACTGAGCAGTGTTACATATTCTAAAACTTTTTGCTGCAGTGTTTACCTCAGACATAGTCTTATTTCTGGGACACGTTCGCAACTGTCAAATCCACATCCTCAGTGAACTACTAGCTGTTAAAAGTCCGTTCTGACTGTTGCTGGTTACCAGTCATGGTATATTAAAGTCTTCCTCGCAGGTGTCGTGGCGCGCTCCCAGGTGCCTCCAAAATATGATCAAAAGTATGGACAATGCAAAGAAGAAGAAAAAGTGCGTGGACCAATGAACGTGTGTAAATAATCTCATCATGTCACATTTACAACGTCATAGTACAATTCCAGTTTAACTGGTCACTGAATTAAATTAAATGAGTTATATGAAGAGCTGGTTCAGATTTAGGACTACAGAGCCTCTATAGGTTCAGCAAAGTCCCAGCTGTATTTGGTTGATGTGTGTATGCCACTCCTTTGGCTAGTTGGCTACTGACGGCTGGAGTCTGCGCCATTTGAGAGGTGATTTGTTCTCCTGCCCTGCTGGTGAGTCTCTGGCCCATTGCATCAGTCAGGACTGCCGCATGGGAGCTGGCATAGCAGTGTTGTTTAGGAAGAAGTTTCATGGCGTGGAGGAGCTCAAAAAACAGCGTGAGTTTTCAAATATAAGGTTAAATAAGAATGTACTTTATCAAGCATTTAATGTCTGAAAAGAAAGTGGAACTGTATGCTGACATAATAACTGATAATGGTGTTGAAAGGTTACCTTAACCTTACTAATGAAGTTTCTTTTTTTCCCCCAACTGTCACAGACAAGCTTCCAGGCCAGTGTGCAGTGCTTGAAAGATCTGGGCGTTATATCTACTACTTGGTAAGAAAGCTGGTATTTACATTTGAGTAAAAGCCTCAGGGAAAGGAATTGCCCTGATTTTGTAAGTTTTCATAGGATAGAATATCTTATCAGTTTAAAGTCTTTTTTTGTGCCCAAGTATTATTTTTCTCTTTATGTCTTTGGTGTCAGATTACAAAGGAAAAGTACTTCCACAAGCCTACTTATGACACCCTGAGACAGAGCCTGCAGGCCATGAAAGTTCACTGTTTAAGCAATGGAGTCACCCATGTGTCAATGCCCAGGTATGGACCATTCATGTCTTCTATTGACTGTATGTTTACCTCTACAATGAATAATTACTGTTCACTGTTTACAAAATAAATCAGGTTATTAAGTGCTCAGTTTTGACACTACATCAGTATTTTTGGGAAAAAAGCAGCTTTTGATTATTTTTGTATTTAATTTTATTTTATTTTTATTTCTTTCAGCGATTTATAATCCTTCAACTCATGTGAAGAATATTCTGAATACTGATTTTTCAAAGATACATTACAGCAAGTTCTAATATTTATCTACTCAACAAGATACACAATAAACTCCTCTTGCATTTTGCCTCTGTCTTCAGGATTGGCTGTGGCCTGGACCGTCTAAAGTGGGAGAAAGTGTCTGAAATCTTAGAGGAAGTCTTCTGGCAGACAGATATTCAAATCACTATATACTCATTGTAGTCCTCCGCATACAGGTGGTACTCAAATTTTGCTCTTGTCCTTTTCGTGGCACCATTACACAGCTCACAGTTCTTCATAATTTTCTGTTTAATGTGTCTCAAAACCAAATGTAATGTTCTTGGCAGTGATTCCACATTTTGGTTACAATTTCAAGGAAGCTCTTAAATCTGAGGATTCAGGTCCCACTCATAACATCAGTCATGTCAGTTTTGTGTTACATTCAAACAACTTAATAAGGGTTCTGGACCACTATGATTGCTTTAGGTAATGGGTCTTGGAGGATAAAAAGCCTTTAATATTTTCAGTCATTCCGCATACCCTCTAATACTTAGTGGTCCATTAAACTGGTATCCAGGGTATATTGTTTCTTTTGTTCCTCCTAGAAAATGATTGCTCTTTTCTGTTGACAAGCAGTCAAACAGGTCTAATGTGCGTTCAGGGTCTTACCCCAAACAGCGACTGTGTGTCTCTGTTTTTGCCTTGGTCCTTTCTCAGTGTTGTCAACTTTATTACTTTGATGATAAGAATATTTTGTCTTGAATAAAAAGATTACACTACTTATAGTTCATACGCATTATTTATGTTTCTTAATGTGGGAACTATATTAAGACATTGACTGTGTTAAAATAGAATTTTAAAAAAATGTTACCGTGACATTAAGCTGTCCAACAGGTGATGCCGTAAGAGTATCTATGTAATTTTCCAAGGGTAATACTTGATCTAAATTGCACATGAAAATGTCAGCACTAATCATTAGAATGCTAAAATCTGTTAGAGTGACAGGTAACTGCCAAAATAAAAGACCCTTTGTATCCTTTAAGTAAATAAAGGATACAGAGTATTTTGAAAGGTAATTCCACACATTTATGGTTCCTCGGTTAATTAAACAGTGACCGTCCCATCATGCTAAGGGTGAAGTATAACAACCCATGCCGGGATGCTTAGGATCAGGTATAAAAATGGTGGGCAAGCCCAGTCGCTCATGATTTTGACTGTAGTGGTCACAGGAAAAGATCTCAGTGACGTCGGCTCTTAGAGTTAGGGGCGCTTATCGGGGTACTTTGGGAGGGGCTTCAGTGAAGACTGTTCAATGTCCTAATGTTTCATGAAGAGTAGTAGGTAAGGTGATGTTTGCCAGGAAGTCTTAAGATTTTCAACAGATTTTTGGACTCGACTAAGTCCAATATATTGAATGATGTAAATTTTAGGTAAGGAATAAAACTGACTTCAGGTAAAGTGTTCATTATAAGAGGGGTAAACTTACAATAAGGCTTAATAATGCAATGACAAACCTAACACACCCTGTGATTGTAATAAAATACAATGATATTATGATATCACAGACACTATTGTCACGGTAGTATTGTGAATACGCCATTACAAACGTGGTCATACGAATCGTTCACCTACATAAAAGGGACTTCATGACTCAGTCATGTAACTTTAGAAGTGCAGCAGACCCAGTGCACTAAAAATTAGGATGTTATATTAGAGCTATGACATCATGATTGCAGACATGCCGGTGGCATAGTGACATAAGCCTGCATTGTGAAATATATGTGAGACGATGGGCTCACATCCAGTGTTAAATATATTTTATAAGGCAGTTTCTCTGTGCTAAGCTTTATTTATTGAACAAAGTAAGCACAAATGATACCATACAAAAGTAGATTTTTATTCTCTGTAACAGGATTAAATTTTATAACCTAATAACAGGATATATGCCTTTGAAGGGAAAGAGAAGATTTGGGTTGGGATGTGCTCTGACAAGCCCTGTAACAGGAGGAGAGAGAACAAGAGTTAGTACATTGGATGATCTTTCAACTTAGATACAGACATGACAGCCGAACATCCCCTCATTTCCTGTATTAAGTTATGTTTACATCTGTAAACTTTGTCTCGTAATCTGTGTTTTCTTTTAATTTAAAGACCCGGTGTCAGTAAACTATCTATACTGCTAATTATATAAGTGCATCTCTTACTCTAAAAGAGATGGTAAAATGTTTCCTCTTTTTTGATGAAACTAATATTCTTGATTTACTTATCATGATACCTGTGTTACTGTTCTTCTATCATGTAGTGTAAGACTGGAGGAAAAGAGAATAATTTACCCTCACTTCAGTATGTCAAACAGTCTTTCTTCATAGTACTCATAGTTCTCCTGACAGTCTTCCCACGGTGTGAAGCTCTGCTCCTCATTCTCTACAAATGTATCCCAGGTATAGGTGAAGTCCAACGGTTTCATCATCCGCAGCTTACATCCCGCCATCACCAGTGCCTTCAGCCCCGCCTGCACATCAGGCTCCTCCCACATGAAGAGGCGGGAGCAGAAGATGGTGAGTCGGAGTGTCTTGCGGGCTTGCAAGATCTCTGTTAGTTTGGCGGCACAGGCCGCGCAGGGACTGGACGATGTGTACCAGGTGACTACGTAGCGCAGGGATGTGTCGTAATAGGCAAGGACCTGTTTGAAGAAGGCCTCTTCTGCATGAGCTCCAGAGTGCTCATCCTCCAGGTAACCCCGCATCCCCTCAGCCTCCGTAGACGCACCCTGTATGTCCACCAGGTAGCACAGGAAGGTTTTATTGCGACCTGAGGAGTACTCCACGTTTTTAAACTGGAACTTGAAGAAGAAGGGGCTCATCCGATCTCTGACGACCGGCAGAAAACAAAATTAATACAGTGCCGGGTTTTTTCTCTGTTTAAATTCCAAAGAGTGATACCTTCTCCTTATCTGTTTTTCTCGAATGAAGATTAATTAGACAAAAGTGGTGATAAAAGCAATACAGAAAACAGTTGACCTAAAGATACATCTAATTGGAGTGCCTGTACATTTCCCTCCTTTGTGTAAAAAAAAGACCTAGCTGGACCAGCTGATGAGTCATGGTTTTTCTCTGGACTTCTATTTTTGACATGTACACCAAGAAATATCCCTGAGAATGCTGATTTTTACCAGATTCCCTCAGATGATTCTCTTCCATCTATTCAACGAATGTCTAACATTCCTGAAAAAATTCTACAGCTCTTCACAGTCTACAAAATGATTAGGTTTGTAGTTGACATCTTAAAAGAGTCTCTGACCCCAGTGTATTATCTATGAGAGACAAGGGGAGATATTTAAGTGTGAATCACAGCACTTTTACTTACCCTATGATAATCTCAAATGGTGGTAGCTCTATAGGTTCCAGCTGAAATTCCCCATCCTCTGCATTCCCTTCTGCTCCCTCTGCTTTTTCCCCATTTCCCTCTGGCTTCTTTTCCTCTTCCTTCACTTCATCTGGTGCTTTCTCTGGCTTCTTTTTCATTGTCTCCTTTTCTTTCTCTTTTTCTGGTTTACTTTCATCTGGTGCTTTTTCTGGCTTCTTTTTCATTGTCTCCTTTTCTTTCTCTTTTTCTGGTTTACTTTCATTTTTCTTTTTTGTACTGTCCACTTTCTTGTCCTCCACTTTCTTCTTTGTATTGAATCTGTTGGTACTTCTAGTGTCCTTTTTGTCTGCCATGACTCGACAGTGTCGGGATCTGTGAGGGAGTATTCGTGAGAGAATGTAGGTTCGGTCTGATTCAGCATATGGATGTGTGTATGCTGAAAAGAAAGCGTCTCAATGAGACAGCAGGTATAAAAAAGCTGAGATGACGGCTCAGTCTGACATGCAGGACAGCAAGTGCACTGGTCAGAGAATGCATTTAGGTCAGGACAGAGTGGGAGGCAGGAACCTGGGCCAGCTGCTCTCTCCTGTTTCCATGCTATAAAAAGTCCCTTGGATAATGGCGAGGGGCAAGGGACGGGGTTGCACATAGTTCACGCATTCAATGAAGTGTTTTTACCCATGGCATCAGTGAGAAAAATGTCATTGGTCCTTTCTCTTCAATAGAGAGTGACGCTTGTTTTGACCGTATTCATTTACTTTGAGAGCATTTAAAGGTGAAGATAGTTTAGTGATTAAGGTTCACTAATATATAAACAGTGACATATACAGACTGGCAGTTCTCTCCCTCCCTCTGTTTCATGTCGTTGCTTAGAGTGTTCACACATCAACAACAGTCTGTTTATTAATAACCATTTTTTGGCAGTGTGTGAGCCAGTCTCTTAAGATACTGAATACCAAATGCCAAACAGAGGCATTACTACCCCCACATCAAGGCCAACTAAAGGTCAGCAGACCCTGGGTATTAGACTAGGGAGCTGTATACAACTGATGCATAACTATGACTGATATGCTCATCAACTTTCAACAAGCAGCATGAAAGAATAACTCCACCTTCAATGGTTACAGTGAAAACACGTTCATCATTCCTGCTCAACTGCTTCCTTTTCTTCTTTTAGATGAGCAATTGTTACGTCAGTGCTAAAGTATGAGGAATGTCAAGACATTAGTGAACAGATTTAAAAATTTTAATAAGATAGACCTGCCCTCAGACAACGGCTTTACATAGTTAGAGACGTTTACGGTCGAGGTGTTCTGCGCACTAAGATGAAACCTTTCCCTTTGGAAAAAGAAGTACGCATGTTGTGTGAAGCAGAATGTGTCCAGCTGAGGCAACAAGAGTGAAACAGATCAATTTTACATTTATTACTGTTTTCAAGATTACAGCACTCCTATATTTTACCAGCTCTAGTCCACAGTGCCAAACTATTAGTGTGCATGGCCTCCATCATAAAACTACAGCACCATTAACTCCATTTATGTATATGTGCGCTACAAAGTTTGAGAGGTGCGCACACATGCGTGAGGGAGGAACTGAAGTATCTCTGTTTCTGGCTCCATGTATTTGTCTTCTGGTGAGAGTGCTCCCTCCTCAGGCAGCCGGTATTACTTTGTCTAGTGGAAGTCTTCAGTAATGACTCAAATACGTGGGGGTGGATCCACATCAAAGATTGTGAGACACTGTTGTTTTCAAAGGATAATTTCATGTCTGTTGCTTCTTTGATGTTTATGAGGCATGTCTTCAGAATTATTTTCAATATCGTTTCAGGGATACATTTTAGATGTGATATTTTTTTTTTTTATAATGGTGTTCGTTTGTGGACACGTTAACTGTGGTATATTTTATGAGACTGCACAGGAAATGTAGTGTGTGAAAAACTGCTGGTGGAAAAAAACTGATTTGTATGTGTGTTTATGTTAATAACTGAAGCGCATCAGTAGGCTCCCCTGTTGTGTGTAATAAGGGAGAGTAGACTGTCTCTCTCCCTTCCCCCACAACACCACAGTGACAGCTCATCTATTTCAGTTAGGATGAAAATGGCTTGTCTGTACATAGCAGCCAGTCTGGTAATTGGCTCTGAAATGAATTACTTGGTAGAGAGAGGGAAATTGAAATTTAGGATCTCTCCCTCCCTCCTTTATAAAGGCTGATATTTAGGTACATCTGCACGGCATCAGCACCCTCCTCCCAACCTTCAACTATCCAGCACTGAATTTACAGATGAATCGTTTGTCCCCCCCCCCCCCCCCCCCCCAAAAGAACAAAATGCAACATACAGTCAACACAATTTTTAAAATCTGCAGATGTTTTGTGTGACAAACAGATATACACACTAACATTTGCATGAACAACCACACACTGTCTTTAAAATGTAAGTCTTTGCAGAAGAAAAGAGAGTGCAACTGACAGATTAGCACAGATTACAGTACAGCCCAGGTGGTGATGGTGAAGAAAAAAAAATTTCCATTTTGTTTTGGGCCCTGATTTGCATTGACTGATATGTTTCAGAAGCATTACCACTTTAATAAATGTCCTGATTGCATCACAGCTGCCACATCCATTTTCTCATCTTCTACAGGGTTAGTTTTCCTCTGGGCTCTAATGCTTTATTCAGGCATGTCAACTGGGGGAGGCAGCAGTTCCCGATCAGCTATTTCCAATTCCTCTCAGCACTGAAATGTAATTATTTTCAATTACCCAGTCTGCTTGCAGGTTTCCTGCTGGCTGGTTTTGAATTCAAAAACAAAGACACAAGTGCTAACCCTTTGCAAAGTGAATTGTTCCAGTCTCACTGTTATATAGAAATCACGTGAAATGAACAGTTTTACAGCGGAGATGGTTCAATTATTATTCCACCTACAGGGTTTTACCTTTAATGTGCCAAAGGCCAGGAAAGATGGATTTGTGATTAAAAGAAACTGGCTGTTAATGTAAAGAGGTCTATTACCAGCAAGGACAAACACATGGAATGGCGGAGGGTTGGGGAGCTTTAACTTCTGATTTGCATTCATTATTACCAAGTTAGTGTCATTTATTTGGGTATCATTTATTTGAGACGAAGAATGAATATACAAAACATGGAATGTGAGAATGCATTTATAATAAACTGAGAACTTGCCCCAGTACAAGAGCATTTAACTTGTCTACAGTTACAAGGAGAAAGTCTAAACTACCTATTTCAAATGCTATGATGAGTATATGTATATAAATATAGATGTATATATATATAATGTGTACATGGTGACAAAAGACAATTTGGTGCTCCTTTGGGTCAATCTGTAATATGTATACTGACTGATTTTACAGGCACAAGCTGCATTTGGGGCTTAATTTGTTAAATCTACTAAATTAAGATTAATCCCAAATATTGTAAAGCTATTGTCAGTACATGTAAGCACAGCAACATTCTTCGTCCTTACGGCTAAGCCCAGAGTATTCTGTAATTAGCCTTTAAATAAATAAGAGTTTCCAAGTTCTTTGGTAGGAGCCTGCATCGCTCTGGCCTTAGAGTCTTACTCACAAAGCTGAATATCCTCTCCACCGCTGTTGTGGTAGCAGGCACAGTGAACACTTTCTTGGCCACTTGTGAAAGCAGGGGGAAATCGATGGACTTACGCTTCCAGTACTGGAGTGGGTCCTCGTCTGTGGGCTCCTCGTGGAGGTACGCAGCAAGTTCCTGCTCTACACTCTTGGCTTGTGTGGTGGGTCTCTGTTTGATGAAGGAGAACAGCTTGCTGCGTTTAGACGGGGAAGGCTGAGCCTCTGGGCAAGGCTCTGGTGGACTAACTGGCTGGGTGTGTTTTTCCACCTCCTCCAGCAACACCTGCTTGTGCCAGTCACTGTCACTGCTCCACGAGAGCTTGAACTGGGGGTCCAGGGTAGTGGCTGTTACATACAGTGGGTCCTCAAGGATTCCCGCAAGCCTTCGATCAAGTGCCTGTGACAGTCCCATCACAATCCCACTGCACTGCCGAGTTATGACCTCACCCAGGTGCTTGCGAAGGCCCAGAACACAGGGCAGAGCAAGGCTAATCGAAACATGTTTATCCCCCTGAACCATATCAGTGGCCTCTTCAAATGGCTCTAAGACCTCAACCAACTCTTGGAGCACTGCCTTCTCAAAGCTGCTGAGAGCCAGGTCATGTCGGTCCACGATGTCCTCAAGGAAATCAGCCGACTCCAGCATTTGCCTGATCGTCTTCAGCTGGGTATTCCACTGCTGTTCCACGGAAGACGAGTTTTGACCAGTGGCTGCAGTCACTCCCAAACCGAACACTTGCCCGAGTTTTTCAGGAGCCACTGTGGCTATGACATACTTGTAGAAACAGGCTGCCTTGGTGAGAGCGATGGAGAGCTGAGGGGAGGAGCGGACACCTTCCCGAACACATAAGCCGAGTGAACGGGCAAAACAGTCTATCCTGCAGCGTCCAAGACACCGATCTAAAGAGTTATCCCCTTCATCAGCTTGGACCACCTCCTTACTCTCACCAGTACCAGCCTCTTCGTCACTACTGTCCTCTTCCTCATCTTCATCTATCTCACCATTATCATGGAGACAGAAACCAGGTAGTCGAAAAGTGTGTCTGCTTTCACAAGGAGATGGATCGGAAACAACTCTGAACACTCTTCCTGTTATGCCATGAGCATGAGAGATATCATCAAACTCAGACATCACACGCTGGGCTGTATGATGACCAGTAAGGGGTAAACATGCCAAAAGGGCTGATTTAATCTGCCAATCTGATGTTATGAAGTGGCACGTCACCCCCAGGTAGCCTCCACCAGAGCTGACAGCTGCAGAACTACTCATCCAGAGGTCCAGGGTTACACTGCAGGACTCTGCCCCTGTCAGGGCTTGCTTGGTGGCTAACTGCACTTGGTAGGCATAGGATGGCAGGAGCTGTTGCTGAATATAATGGCATGGTTCTGGGGTATAACGAGGCTCTAGTAACTGCAGAAGTTCCCGAAAGCCCTCATTCTCAACAATCTGCACTGGCTGAAGGTCTCGGATAATCATCTTAGCAATTGCTTCAGAGATAAGTGTCTGGCGAGGGTCACTACGGTCAAACTTGGTCAATCCTGCCCCACTTTGGGAAGAAGATCGACTGCCTCCACTTGCATTCCCTGCAAAGGTATGGACTGCCCCAGAAGCATAGGCTTCTCTTTTCACATCCTTCTTTTTCACAAACTCATCATACATAGCCTGATGTTTACGCTGCAAGACAGGGGAATACAAGGGAGGAAAAAAAAACAGATTGTATGTTAGGATTTCTCATTTGAACTAAAGTGATTAAGTGATGACTGGTGTCTTAGATTTATACCAATAGATATTTATGGGTGTGTAATTTAATCATAACCTTGTATTCATTTATTATGTACCAACGACTTCCGACCGACCATAATTAATACGGAAGTCTTGCAAAAATCAAAAGCAAATATATTTCATTTGTGCAAAAACAATGTAAGCAAGGGCAAATAGGAGTCTTTGATCTCCCTTTATGCTACCAGCATGATTTATTCGCGCTGCAGCAATTCTCTTTTTTGATTGGTTTAATGACCGCCCATCAATCTCAGCAATTCGAATAATTATTTTGCTTGCATCCTACCTTTAAATGTGTTACGAAGTTTGAAGTAACCGTTCGCTTCGCCTGAATCCGAGTGCCACAAGCTTTGCAGTTGGATTCAATTTTGCCATTTTCTCCTTCGAAGACAATATTGAAGTAATCCAGAATGGAAACCCTCGAATTTGACGCCATCGATGAGAGTTGTTGAACCTTACTCAGAAGTAAGGAACTTTTAGTCTGCAGTAGTCCAAATGGTTTATAGTTACTCCCACTTTTTTATAATTACCGGAGAATCTTCATATATGTATTCTTCACACTTATGGTGGCTAATTCGTTGGCAGATGCATGTAACAACAGCGAATTGACAACTGGTTTTTGCCTGCACAAGGTATCGTGCTCATCTGTGATGAAACCGATTGTATCGTCGTTTCATATTGCCGTTAAAAAATTAATTGTGAGGGGAGAGAAGTGTTGAAAATACTATGTGTTCAGTGCTGACATTCCAAAAACCTGCAATATATAACACCCTTGTTAGATGTCTATCCCGACTGTAAATAATAGCCCTGTCCGCTAGCTGCTCCGGAGACCAGGAAGTAGACAGCGGGTAGGATTTTCTATTTCCGACCATTCCGACCATTCTCGTCATCTTTCGGCTCCCAAGCTCCTGATATAATAACCCTTTTCAGTTTCGGTTTGAAATTTGGGTTGTTCACATCCTGTCTTGCATAAGTTCCACAAATCATATTGTGTCACATTATAAACACTCAGCAGGTATTTCTTCAAGGTGTTTTAGCCGGCACTGCCTTACATATTGAGGAATTCAGGATAAAATTGATAACTGATGTTCAGAGAGCCTTTTGTTAATGTTTCAAACTGACTTCCATCTATTGCTCACAAACTGCTTAGGATGTGATCTCTACAAGACTAGTATTAATTGGAATAATTTACAAGAGTTTTGAAATGAAACATAAAATAGCCGAATCAAAATGCTCATCACATATCCTAATAGACTGATCAAAGCCTAATAGTACAGTTCAGGTTTATTTTACATACAAGTACTGCACGTATATTATACAATAGCTTAAAAAGGCATGTCCTGATTGTACAGGTGACAGTTTTACAATCCTCCAACTAATCAATTTTCATCAAGTGAGTGCAATACATTTCTCAAAATGACTGCCAGTTATTTTGGTGAAATTACATTTTTATTTTGTATAAGAAAGGAAACGTGAGATCTCAAAAACAACTGTATCTAAGGTCTCAAATAATTAACATTCCATTCTTTTGATTCATACAAAAATGAACAAACAGAAACATATTTACATCACTATATTATTGATATGGCCAGTCTGTGTCAGTCGTTTATTGGGTCAATGAGTATCTTCTGTTTCTCCTTCATGTGGGTCTGCATTTCTGTTCTGGTGGCCAGGATTGCATTCTGCAGAGTTGCAATTTCTGCTGACAATGTGATAACTGGAAAAATATAGGATATAGATAAACTCTCCATGAACTCTTTAATGGACACAGAAAGGCACAGATTTAGAAACATCATTCACCATTACACTAACCCAGTGCAAAGCCTTAATCTAAATTTATGACCACAACATATCCTTCCCAGTTACTGTGATGTTTAATTCTTAATTTTCACTGTCAAGTTCTAAATGGACCTTACCCTCTTTAAAAGCACCCTGTGCTTGTTTCAGGTTTTGAGGCACAAGGATTCCAAACCATTTCAAAGGATCTTGATGCTGGGGTTCGGAGGGTTCAGCCTTTGTAGTTCCCTGGGGTTCTCTCTCAGCTGTAGATTTTTTGGGCTCCTTCTGGGCCACATTTTCTTCTTGAATGCTCTTTTGTTTCATATTAATTCGTCTCCTCAGGCCTGGAAAAAACACGACATGCCAAGCTATCTCCAACAGGCATAAATCAGTCTCATCACTGAATATATACTCTTGGTACACAGTCTTCTATTTTTTCAATTACTTAGATGAAAATCATTCCACGAACCTGACCCATGAGCTAATGAGCCATCACCCCCACCCCCAGACAGACAGACAGACACACACACACACACACACACACACAACACCACAACCACATCATTATTGTTAAAACATTTATTATACATACCTTCCTCGTTTGGTCCAATACTCTCTACAGCAACTGAGCAGTTTTTAACATTCCCTGTTTTGCATTCAGTTGATTCAGCCTGGAACTCAGCAACCCCATTATCCAGAATTCTGTAAATCACATTAAATACCAATTATTCATTCTGATAATTATAAAAGCAAGATGAAAGCTAAATGATCATTTAGATGTGATAACTGGCTGGTAGGAGTGTCAAAATTAGACCTGGTGTGAACGTGAACTAACGGCTCCATTTCGCTGGCGTACTGCAGTGCTGACACTTGCTTGTTTCCCATTGAATATCGAGCCTTAGAGATAGAGAACCATCCCTGCGCAGAACAATCGAAAAGAACAACCGAAAATATTACTGACTGCTAGGTCGATACAGTACAGTAAAAAAGACACCCATTCAGCCTGTTAGCATATGCATATGACGACAGATCACTTGATATTAGCAACTAACAATGTTAAAAT
Organism: Chanos chanos; assembly: GCF_902362185.1. Taxonomy (NCBI): domain Eukaryota; kingdom Metazoa; phylum Chordata; class Actinopteri; order Gonorynchiformes; family Chanidae; genus Chanos; species Chanos chanos. The sequence goes on along the minus strand of NC_044497.1, from coordinate 32,116,104 downwards.
GTCCGTCCAAGCATCAGCCCACTACCTGTTCTATGAGAGAATTCAACCTTTCTCTTTTTTCCTCCAAAGCCTCAAGCTGATCCATGAAACGAAGTAGTTGTTGGTCCAAACGCAAAGAGACCTGTTTTGGATCTAGTCCCATCTCTCCCACGCAGCTTCAGTGGAGCTATCGACGATAAAATGTAACTATTTTTTCGAGACGACCATGCGTCTAGATTAGTCTGCTTGAATGGATTATTTGACGGTTACGTAAATACAATAACGTTGAATCGCAATCAGAATTCGACACAACGAAACTAAAGAATAGCAATCGTGGTACTGAGCATGGAGTCTCACAGGTCACATGACAGCAACGTCAGCTGATCTTAGCGAGTCAACGCTTTATATTTACAGCTGATGTTTTACATTTAGCTCAGAGTATTCCAGGTACTTAAACATAAGTTCACGATTTAATTTTAGGTGTAATAACATTTTTTTTAAGAATTATGTATTTTATCCATTGTAAATGCCATCTGGGATCTGTTCTATCTCCATCTAACGGTCACAAAAGCATTTTTTTTTTTACATAAATTCATTTTTGTATAATTTTGTTATGAGTTTGTAAGCTGAAGCATCATTACTTGCATTCCGCTCCTGAACAACATGATAGAAAAACAACGAAAATTGTATTCCCATACCGGGAGTCGAACCCGGGCCGCCTGGGTGAAAACCAGGAATCCTAACCGCTAGACCATATGGGACTTGTAAACTAAAGGCGAGCGATATTATTTGAAAGTAAATGTACTTCCGCGAGCCTACCGAGAAAACGTTAAAAATAACACAGCACTTTCTGCATTCAGGGTATTTAGTTACCAGACGTGATGAGGTACACACCTGTTTCCACCAATAACTAAAGGTTGTATGTAAATTGGAGTCAACTAACTATATAAAGTTATTTGGCTAAACAAAACCAATGTAAGAAGAGCAATGTCCAAAGCATTCTTTTAATAATCCATTTAGTCTTCCAAACTCCAAAGGTCCTGATTACGACAGAAAAACTACCGAATCAATTCTCAGTATGAGCATAGTCTTAATGATGGCATTCGTGTTAAACACCATGGCCTCTAGTAGCTCGCCGTGATCGTATAGTGGTTAGTACTCTGCGTTGTGGCCGCAGCAACCCCGGTTCGAATCCGGGTCACGGCAGGGATGTTCCCTGGCACGGCACTGAGGTGAATTTTTTTTTCTCTTCCATTTTAAATATAATGTCTGCTCGTTTTCAATTAAACCTCCATAATTTCAAATTCACCCGCGACCCTAATTGGGATAAGCCCCTTGGAAAATTTATGAATTACAAATTCAGCTACTTATTATTAAAAAAAGCTTTAAAACCGGAGCCCATTGTGTACTTACTGTGCGTAAGTACACACTAACTACACATTAACTATTAGATCAGCTTCTAGTATAGCCCGGCAGATTCAAACCTTACGTAAAAACTCCAGCCGCAATACTGTGCGTTTCACCTGACAATGGGTATTGGATGCGCCTTCTGTGAAGCGTGCATGATGCGATATGCATATTTAATTCACCGCAACACTGCCTTCTTGTGGACATGCGTTTCAGAATTAGTGTTGGTAAGAAATGCCATCGGTTTGTTAAGAATGTGAGGTGAAATTTATGTTTCAGGCCACAGTCTTCCCTGTGTGAGATTTCTGATTATGAATCATTCTCCGCGGATAAGACGATAGAGTCAACTGAAACACAGAGGTGTGCACAATTATTCTGTGACGATACGTGTTCCGAGATTACTATCCAATTATAGAACTTGAAGGTTTCACGTGTGACTAAAGTAAACGCCTATTGTATCCTGATTGGGTGGCTTTATCACATGGTTATGCCAAAAACCAAAGGAATGGGATATAGTCAGGTGGCGCGTTGATTACGTGGGTTGGTGTATACTACGTTAAAATGTATGTAGCGTTCGCAATTTGTTAGACGCCCTCATTCTCAAGCGAACCTGTAACCCGTATATTCATCTTTTTTAAATAATCGGATTATTGCTAAATCCATATTTCAAAAATATATTATCTCTGAGTCCTTACAAGGTGAGTTTTCAAACTATATAAATGGTCCTTGAAATGCTTGTAGAAACCTTTAATTGTTGTCCGAGATCACTGGAACTGCTGTCGTTATCTTAGTTAAATGTGAAGTTTAAAAAGAGGTTGGAATTACCTTTAAGAGCTGTTAAACTTCTGTATCATGTGTCAAATGTAATCATTGCACCATTAACGTGAAGTCTGTGTTTATATATTTCTCGTTTTAAGTAAAACTCCGCAGAATGTCATGCTTTGAAGTTTTAGGTTCAGTAATCGAGTCGCTTTCTACAGCTTCACAGCCTTGCCTCTCAAAATATCCATACATAGCGTTCCCATTTCATACTCCTTCAGTGTTCTGCTATTGTTTTGCTTCTTTAATCTAACAAGAAGTTCTTAATGTCTGGGTAAGAGTAGGAGATGTCCCTATAATTTGCCCTGTTCTGTCGTGAAGTTACAAGCACAGGCTAATGTAGTCCAAGGAGCGCAGGTCGCACAACAACCCACCTTTTCGCCCTCCTGTTTTATGAATTATGCCATATAACTGAGAACAGAAATAATTATTGTATGTACGCAATATACAGTGTAGTGCAAAGTGCTGACTCTAAAAACAATTTGTTATGACCTTGAAATTATGTTTTTGAGTCTTTTTTCATTTCCGAAAAAATATTCAGTGAACTCTTTCAGAATACAATATATTTCTGTGAATTCAATCAGGCTTTTTGTCCCTGGCATTTCTAGATGGCAGAGAAGACAAGTTCAGCTCAACCTATGGGGCACCCGTTTTGGCCACGGGACATGATCATTCCAAACTACAAAGCGAATGACCGTTCTATGTCAGAGATTTTGACATTCCTGTTTTCTGTATCTGGGGTGCTACTGGTAGCTGCCTGGGTTCTAACTGGGAATCAAGTGGCTGGAAAAAAACTGAGTGGATGGAGACGGTTAGCCCTGTGCTGGTTCACTGTATGTGGCTTTATTCACTGTGTTATTGAAGGATGGTTCTCTTTCTATTACCCAGTCATTCCAGAGGACCAGAGCTTCCTGTCCCAACTCTGTAAGTATTTTTTTTATTGTTTACATATGAATTTCTTGACCTGTGCACAATTACACTGTCTTATCTTTGCCAAATGAATGGATTGGTTGCAGATTCAAAGACAGTACTTCCTGCATTCTATATCCAGCTTAAGATGATTATGCATGCTGTAATTCCAAACATTTAAATGAATTATAAAATAATTATATAGAAATATAAGTTCAAAAATAATGTGAAGCTGTACATTTATTGAGAGTATTGATTGAGAAAATGGCCCATTTGATTTTGAAAATACTATTTTTTTTCTCTCATTATAGGGAAGGAATATTCAAAAGGAGATAGCAGATACATCATGTAAGTTGTGGGTATGTTGTAAAGTTTTGCATTATGATCGCTTGTTGTTCTTTAACACTTGTTTGTTTTGGATGTTCTCTCCAGAGCAGATAATTTCACAGTGTGCATGGAGACTGTGACTGCATGCTTTTGGGGGCCATTCAGTTTGTGGATTGTTGTGGCGTTCCTGTACAATCACTCTTACCGGTTTGTCCTGCAGCTCATTGTGTCCCTAGGTGAGAATGCCAAGATGCTAACTATAAGCACAAGCAATATGGCAGTGCATTATGTTTTATTGCAGATGGAGCTAAGCTTATGTGATGTATATATGTATGTTATGTACTGATCTGTTTTTGCATGGCAAAATGTGAAAGCTATCATAACACAGAATAAGCATGTGATTACAAATTTGCTGACACCAGTAGCGGTAATGTGGACAGCTATCCAACATCTCCAGTTAAGCTCCTCCACATGCACAGTCATTGGTGACTCCATAAGTTATAAAGCATATTCACACATCTTGTGAGAGGATATATGTAATTATATGTAATAATGTATTAATGTTTTAATTAGCTTTTCTATGTGTTTTTAATGTTAAAAACATGTACTTTGGCCTTCAAATGGCCTTGAGCTAGTGACCCTGAACCAAATGCTCTGTTACTCAAATTCACAGATAAGCACATTCTCTCTCTCCCTCTCTCTCTCTCACGTACACACACTAACACATTACTGCATAATACCTTTACTCCAACTCAATTCACAGTTATACATTCTGCCCATAGGTCAGCTATATGGAGCGGTGTTGTACTTTTATACCGAGCACAGAGATGACTACATGCACAGTGAATTTGGACACCCCATCTACTTCTGGTTCTACTTTACTTTTATGAATTTTTTGTGGATTGTAATACCTTTTATCCTTATTGTGGATTCATGGTCTCAGCTCTCATCTACTCAAGCACTTTCAGATAGTACAAAAGACAAACCTAAAGCTCAAAAAGGCAAGAAATCTCATTGAGAAAAGTGATAGCGAAATAAATAATCTCTCTACACCGTTCTAGGTGATAGGGTTAAGAAAATATAAAACTCCTATGAACTGGTTTACAATGTTGTGTTTAGGTGGTGAACAATGCAGTGATTGCTACAGATCCAAACAAACTTTGATGTACAATAAACAGGCAATTTGTACCTGTTAACTGTAAGTACGTGTTTAGTCTGTTTGAAAGACCTAAGATAAGATAACTAGATCTGTCTTATATGCTTAGATAACTCGGCAAAAGAAAGGAGATAACACAGAATATACAGCTTGGCTTCATCAACCTTCTTACACAACCTGTCAACAGTCTCAAAGCAAATCCTGTTGTAATGATCATTTTATGTCAAGGCCATGATTCTTCTGTAATTGTGTGGCAACATACAGTACTGATTTGATATTTTGCCTATTTTCCTTTGCTTTAACAATGCTTAATATGGCATTCATAGTGCCCTTCAAAACTTGTTTGTCATTCAAAAACATGAAAAACCTATTCTTTAAAAATATTAATGTAACAGACTGCTTGGGGAATAATGACATGACACAATACTTTTTTCTCTCAAATAAAATCTTTTTTAAAAAGGTCCTATTCTGTGTTTTTCAGAGCTTTTGTTCCAAGCTATTTAAACATGGCTTTAGAAGGAAAAAGGGTGAAGAGTAGAATTTGGTTGCCAGAGACCAAAAAATTCGGTGGAGGGGATTGATGAAGATAAGCATCTGAAATTAAACATTCAGCCCTAAAAAACATTAGTAGTTCACCTGAATTATAGGAAAATGTAGTTATTTGGCCATGCACATTAGCGTAAGCTTTGCTTTGGAGGAACAATGCTGGAAAAGGTGGTGTATATGCGACGTTTTAGAGATATTTTATATCTATTGATGTTAGAACACGATCAAAAGTCAGCACAATCAAGCCTGCCAGGGGTACTCACTGTAACTTAAAATGGCTATAAACGTCTGCTTTTCCAGCATCTCTAACTCAACAGCGCTAATTTTAGCAAGTGATTTTGATTTAGTCTTTTGACTAAAATACATTCGTTTTTGTCATAATTTAGTCAATTGATCATTATTAGATTAAGTCTAGATTTAGTCAACGAAAGCTATATAAATTTTAGCCAAATTTTGGTCAGTTTGCATTCTTCCGACAGTAGCCATGATTTAAGATGCCAAGTTATGCAGGGTTCAGACTATACGATTTCAGCCCGATTTTCACACGATTTTTTCCACGCGGACAAACTTCCACCGTCGGGCCCGAGTATGAACGTCGGGAACGACGAACTGGCGTCTTTACTCCTGGTAGTGTGAAATAATCTAAGAACAGCGATGTAGCGTCTGTGGCGCCCCACGACGAAACACGACACGAAACGTGTAGTGTGTCAGATTTTTTGTATTTTCCTGCCTAGTCTGACATTTCCTACAAACATATTCCGTGATGTTGACCACTAGAACGAATGGCAGTCATCCTTCCCGACAATTTACGATTTTGCGCAAGGTCTTGAAAGGCAGCATACAGTGATTGGTGGGGTCATGCTTGTAGTGTTGTCAGTCTCCCGGCCAAGACGCGGCAAGAATTTATGGCACTATTGTTGCCTAATCTGACATAGTGGCCATAGTGAAAGACAAAAATATCGTGTAGTCTAATCCCGGCATTAACTTTAGTTAAAATGTAAAAAGTTTGATTTCGGAGCGAGGCAGCGTTACAAGTATATATCAACCAATCATAAGCATAGCTTGCAAATTGAGTCCATGCACGTAATTGACCCTTCGCTAAGCCCCTCCCTAGAACAGCCACTGTCCAATCCTACGTTAGCGACCGTAACTGGGCACAGGAGGCCTGTCAAGCTTTCAGAACAAGGGAAAATGCTGAAACGGTGTGCACATGGAACCTGCAAGTCCGACAGCAGATATCTTCAAAGTTTACCAGGGTGGTGTCGTAATTTTCGCTTTTCCAAAGCCCAAAACGCTAGAGGAGAGATAGTTTCAACATATAGTGCTTAAATTCCGTATACACGTCAGTGAGAGTAACGTATTCTTTGAGGCAAAGAATTCACTTTACGCGTGCCGAAATAGCTCAGTTGGGAGAGCGTTAGACTGAAGATCTAAAGGTCCCTGGTTCGATCCCGGGTTTCGGCATTTTGTCCATAGAAACATTTTCGCGACCGTTGAATTTAGGTGTAATAATAGCGCACTGTCGATATAATTTATCTAAAGCTGGTTAGTTGCATGGCATAGAATAATAATGGAGCAGATCCCCAGTTTTTTTCGCAATGGTTTGATACGAAAAGTTACTTCAGTGTATACGATTTTGATGAAACCATACGACACAAAGGACATTTATTTTGACATAGACTACTTCGAAGGCAGCGAACAACCAGAGATGTCCCTTTTATGCAACACAGTTGATAGATCAGCTGCAGCTTCGACCAAATCTGTATAGCAGTGTTCTTGAAATCCCCCTTTCACTGCGCGTTCTCAGTTATAATAATAATAATAATAATAATAATAATAATAATAATATTTATTTAGAGCCCAATATCACTATTTATAGTCTCAAAGGGCTTCACATGTCTATAACAAAGTCAAATCAAAATGATATCATGCATAAATTCGAGAAAATAGAGTCTTGTTTTAAAGGTATTGAGACAGTTTGCTTCTCTAACTTCTTTAGGTAAACCATTCCAAAGGAAGGGAGGGCGGTAGGAAAAGGCTCGATTGCCAGCGGACTTCTTTTTAACTCTTGGAAAAACTAATAATCCAGAATTTTGAGAGCGCAGGGTCCGAGGTGGGTTATAGGGTGTAATTAAGCCAGACAGGTAGGAAGGCGCAAGCCTAGTAAAATTTTATATGTTAATAAGAGGACCTTAAAATCTGTCCTTGCATGAATTGGGAGCCAATGAAGGGAAGGCAGGACAGGGCTAATGTGATCAAACTTCTTCGTTCGGGTCAGAATTCTAGCAGCAGAATTCTGGACCAGCTGAAGACTATTGGTACTAGAGGCAGGCAGGCCAGAGTAAAGAACATTGCAGTAATCGAGGCGAGACGTGACATGTTATGAATTTAAAAATTGATAACGACTTTATGAACGTCATAACCGTATAACCATAACCATAACAATGGTTTCTGCATCAGCCATACTTAGAAAGGGCCTAATTTTAGCAATGTTACGGAGGTGATAAAAGGTAGTTTTGGTTGTGTTCTTGATATGAGTGACTAGCGAGAGACTAGAGTCAAAAATCACACCAAGGTTCTTAGCTGAAGAGTTTTGAGAGATGATGCAGTTGTCAAAATTTAGAGTTAGATCACTAAAAAGATGCTTATGCGTAGGGGGACCAATGACCAGCATTTCAGTCTTGCCTGCGTTAAGCATCGGTAAATTTGAGGACATCCAAAACTTAATAGCACAAAGACATGCCTCAAGGTTAGCCAATTCAGAGCGGTCATTATGCTGGATAGGTAAGAAAATCTGAGTATCATCAGCATAACAATGGAAGTTAATGTTATAACTACGAATAATGTCACCCAAAGGGAGCATGTAAATAGAGAATAGAAGAGTGCATAATGTTTTTTAAATTATTCAGCAAAGGTTGCGAAACGCTTATTTAATGCAGTTTGATACGAGTTTCATTTAAACGTGCACGAAAAGACCCTACATACTGAACTTATTTGGAATTTGGCACTTAACGGTTCAGGCTGACATCGCATGAAGTCAGATGGGGTCGCTGTTCTCACGCCATGCATGTCTCTGTGGCGCAATCGGTTAGCGCGTTCGGCTGTTAACCGAAAGGTTGGTGGTTCGAGCCCACCCAGGGACGTCGGCCTTTTGGGTTTTTTACGGTTATGACGTTCATAAAGTCGTTATCAATTTTTAAATTCATAACATGAAGGATTTGTACAATAAATGTAACAGAAATGTGTAGTCGTGATTCTTAAATGGCTCTGCAAAGCCCCGCCCCCTGCATACTTTTGTTTCCGTTCTGCGCATACGTTTATTGAGGCTACTTTGCAAGTTTAACTGGCTACATTGTACCAAACATTAGTCAGTGGGTGTCAGGATACGCACAGTTTACCGGATAATTTACCACCTAACCTTAGTGGAAACGCGTACGGAAAGTAAACCCTGTCGATATGAAAATCGAAATTAAATTTAAACGTGAAAGTTCAGAAGCCGTTTTGGCATTTCTGTTTCAGCACGTGTGCATAGATCCTGCCAAATTTTTCAAAAAGGAAGAAAAGAAATTACATAATTCAGTACGCATTATAACTTTCAGTACGAGAGTGAATCTTTTCTGACAGAAATAAAAATTAAATTGAAACATCTTCATGCCATTTCAGCGAAGTTTATTTTTTACCTTACTTGCAAAAGGCACATAGGTTTCCTCAAAGAAGAATGTTGGGACCACCACAAACTCAGAATAGCGGGGAATCAGTGTCGAGTGTTTCTAAACTATTAAAGCAATTAGCATAGACACGTATATCTGGAACTTTGGTGATGACATTGAAAGTGTAACCAATTTGAAAGAGCTGGTCAAGGGGCAGTGCATCGCCTTCTTTTGCTGCTGCCGTTCTTCAGTGTGTTTGGTACTTATGGCACACGGAACCACAATGTGGATATCTGATATCTGCAGAATGCAATCGCATAGAACGGGTACAAAAGCCCCGCCCAACGTGGGGCTCGAACCCACGACCCTGAGATTAAGAGTCTCATGCTCTACCGACTGAGCTAGCCGGGCTGTGCCGCATGAGGGAAGGCCCTCCCTCACTCAAACTGACCACTGAAAGGCACTGCCTTAAAGCCCCTGGATCGCGGGACTTTGACAACGGGCGGAGTGTTTGGCGTTGCATGACAGTCTGGATGTGCTCTATGGCGCTGGGTCAGCATCGTCTGTTTAAGCTCCAGTCTCCTCATCCAGTCATGGTAGCCACTGTCCAATGTGAGGCTGGATGTAGGCCAATCACGGCGCGGGATGACGTTGAACATCGCCAATCACGGCGCTTCTTTTCATTGTGAGATTGGATGACGTAGTACCGGAGAACAACGCTCAAACTCAGCTGTCGGAATTTTTTTTTCTGCTTTCATCTGTCAGTAGCGCAAGACAACTCATCAAAGTAACTAACCATTAAACGTTTTTATTTTCTTCTTAAATAGTCATATGCGTTATGTTTCCATCCGTCACATAAAGTCATTAAGACGTCTGACCAGCGGTGCACTGTGTTCCCTGAACTGTCGACCAGTCTGACCGGCTGATCCTGACCTGCAAGTTTGTAAAGCAGTTTTGAAAAGATGGTGATGGTGAAGACTTAAATCTACTGAACTTACCCTCCAATGAACATGAAACTAATTACTGCAACAGCGTGCATTTCAGGTATGCTTGTGACATTCGTGTCATTCGGCCGCTTCGGGACCGGACTCTCAGCAGAAGTCCAGCACAACTGGTGAAACAGCTCAAGGAGAACCATGGGGAGGAATGGCTGACCCGGTTGGCACACTATCTTGGGGAGTGTGCTGTCTTTGTGGGTCGGCCCAGCTTCTTCCCAGTGGTCTGCCAGGAGCCTGCGGAGCCCATCGACATCCCCACCAACCGCTGGCTTCTGTACGTGTACAGCAGGGACATCCTCTCTCGAATGGACCATATGAAGGCCAGCATCACCCCCACGTTTGGTTCCATCTTAAAGATGGATTCAACCAAAAAGGTAATAAGTAATAATATGACTGTGTAATAGATTTCCATGTACGCTATATATACTGTCCTATACACATTAACGTTGTAGTAAACGATATTACATAAGCAGTTATTATAAATGTACAGTCGGATCTATAAGTATTTGGACATTGACACAATTTTTTTTTAAATTTTGCCTCTGTACACCACCATAATGGATTTGAAGCAAAGCAATCAAGATGTGATTGAAGTATAGACTTTCAGCTTTAATTCAAGGAGTTTAAGAAAAATATTGCATTAACCGTTCAGGAATTACAGCCATTTTTATGCATAGTCCCTCCATTTTCATTACTGCACCAAATTGAATATTTGTAAACGTTTATAGTTTATTTACATTGTCTAACATTATATGCCGTCATACATTCGTACCTGTCACAATGGTCGTTATTATAATTTAGACACCTTTCAATGTCATTGAAACATTAGCATCTTGTTGTCAGATTTAGACATCATAGACTAAGTTCACTCTACAGCTTCACAACACCTACAGTAAGTTAATTTAGTCAGTTAGCTAACCTTAGCTTACTGTAGGGTTTTATTATATTCATGGTAGCTATAAATTACATCAAATATCTGGGATGTTTTACAGTCAAAATGTCAAGACTGAGAGATGCAAATGCGTTAAATTAGCTCGCTAACGCAACCGATAACTTTAAAGTTAGCATTAGATGACAGGATAACAGCTAGGATGAGTTGAGAGGAAGAGAGAGGCAAGCATATCCATCGTAGACAACCCAAGATCTTTTATGCTAGCGATATTATCCTACTAAGCTACTGATGGAGCTCGCATAGTGTGCTATAACGTCAGTATAAAATGGTATCGAACACTAATCAACACTATTGTATTATTTTGGTAATTGCACACTTTGTACAGTAACATGAAATTGCTGACTTTATTTTTTTGCTTTTCTGTTTTCCGTTTTAGATACCCTGACTTCAGACCGGGTGGGTGAGGCTGGCCGCCAGACAGCGCAGAAGTGAAATCGCAAAGAATGAAATTAAAATAAAATTGTTTTAATAAACGAAACATGCTTGTTTTTCAACTGATGTAAAGTTGTCCATCGTCATTTACATATAGATCAAACCTAATGTTTAATAATATAGGGCTATAAATATATTTAATCCTGGTTGTAGATAAAGCAGGACATATTTTTTCACAATATTTTAAAGTAGTAATAGTAATCGGTTGAAATACCACTGAAATCCCGATTATCTTTAGTTATGATTTCAACGTTGTTTCAATATTAACCAATGATGAAGAATCAACATCGGGGTTCGACGTTGATTCAATGAACTTAACGGTGACACCGGAATGATGATTTAACATACTTGCAATGATTGATTGCTCGTTGACGGAGCTGGAACAATAGTCTGTTAAAGTGGGAGAAAGGAAACCAAGGCGAAGTTCGGGATGAGAAGAAGAGAGTAAAAAAGAGAGAGAAAAAGGATAAGAAAGGGACTTTTTATGGCCTAATCCTTCATCACTAAAGTTTTCAAATGCTGATGTATATAATAAATTATTTTAAAAACCGTTAGCCTTTATTCTATGTAGATTTATACGAGAGAAAAGTTGATCCCAATGTTCCCGGTCCTACTGTTACCAGAAATTGGGGTGTTCATTATATACTGAAAAATTTATTTTTTTATTACTGTAAATCACATAATTTGTTTATACATGACCGATTATTAACATTATATTGATAATATAATGTTCATTTAAGCTCCTTCCTTCTGGACAAAGGTTCACAGTCCTAGAGTGCAGAACAAAGCGGTATAAAATAGATTCGTTCCAGCAGCCGTTACTCATATGAACAAGCGGTAACAACATTGCACAGATTCTATAATATAAAGGCAACATTTATTTATTTATGTATTTACTTGTTTATTTATTTTATTATTTTATTTTTCATTTTAGTGGTTTAATAAGGATTGGACCTTGAGTACTTTTATCATGTTTGTAAATTGTCTGTGATGTTTAAAGTGTGTGTCACGAAGGATGATGACTCGTCTACTGCAAACCAAATCTACCTAACGGTACAAAAAAGGTAACCTGAACCTATTTTATCGATGTATTAATAATGCTACAGGGAATATTTAAATGTAAGTTTATGTATTCAGCTTTTATCTACAACACACTAAAACAAAGGAAAGGAGCATACATTTTTGTTGTGACTGACTTTTTTTTTCAATCAGACGTTATAGTAAGTGACTCTCTCCACTCATTCATCCTACAGTAACTACAGACAATAACAAAAACATGTGCAGAACTATATACAGAAATAAAAGTGTCCAGTGTCCATGCCTGTGGGGGGTGAAAGGGGTAGAGGGGCACTAGCCCAGTGTCCATGCCTCTGATAGGGGAGGGGGAGAGGGGCACTAGTCCAGTGTCCATGCCTCTGGGAGGGGGGTAAACAATCTTTTTTTTTAATGCCCTCCAACCATTGCTCCTTGGGAACAGCCTCTACAGAGGGGCAGTATACAATGCCCTTGTATTGGCTGTGCTTGGTCGCTGCTGTCCTGAACTGCCCACATTTCTTGCATGTGTTGTCCAGGTTGGTGTGGCTCACATCCACCAGCTGCAGGGTGGTCCGCTGCATAACTGTCCCATTGGCAAAAATGCACCGCCTGATTTTCCTGTAGTCCTCCAGGATGAGAGCACATCTGGACACTGTGCCAGTCCCCTTCTTCTTGGGACTGTGGTGAATGGCACAGAGCCTGACAAAGATGCTCTCAATCAGGCGGCAGCAATCTGGCCACTGGTTAAGCAGGGCAGTGGTGGTGAGTGCGTGCCTCTTCACACTCTCCACCCCTGAAGTGTGCTCCTACCTCTTCTTAGGAGACCTGAACCTCCCCGTGTCTAGCCTGCTCTGGCGTCTGGCAGCAAACGCAACCCTCTGCTTGTTTTAGTCCAGCAGGTTCTGCCACAGAGCAACAATGTTACTCACCTAAGCAGAGAGAGAACACACAGCACATGAGAAGCCAAAAACATGTGCAAGTGTAAATATGTATGACAGGGCACAGAGGGAAAGTAACAAGATAATAAATGTTCCTGACTCTTGGTGAGGGCCAGAGAGGGCTGGTTCCTCAGCTTCACCAGATACTCTGCCAAGCTGTCCATGCCTGGCATGCCAGAGTCATCCACAACCTGAAAAAAAAACAGAGATGAGCAACAACACCAAATCTGGCCGCAGTCTGCCGGAGTGAAAGAGGGTGTTGGCAATCCACCTCTGGCCCTGCACAGGGATGATCTTTCTCATCTCACCCGGCAACCAGAATGAAGCTGAAGCCCCAGCGGTGGCTGGCTGAACTCCTCCAGCTTCATCCTGTTGAGAATTAGTTTATTGCATACATAAAGGCTACACTAAAGATGACTTACACCAGAGCCAAACCAATGAATAGACGCTGCTGTACTCACAGAGGCTGCTGCCATGCTGGTGTTCACAGCAGGGCTGGGGGTCCTCACAGAGGATGGAGCAGGGCCGGGTTCCTCACAGAAGATAGAGGAGGGGAAGGGCTGGGGTCCTCCTAGCCACTAAATTGGGCTTCAGTGAGGCAGACTGTGACCCACCAAAGCATGATTTAGTGAACTGCAAGCAGAAACAACGTTAATTTTATGATGCAACAAATACAAGACAATTCATACAAAACGTTAATTACGAGACAGTGGGGCTACAGCAGGAGCGTGGTAATCTGGTAAAACAACAGCATTGTGTCGGGCATTTCTCAATCTGAAACGATCAGAATCGTTATTTAGTCTGGAGTGAGTTACTCAGTGTACAGTCCTTCGTGTGACAGATATTATCTGCACCATCGTGTTGGCCATTTTTCACCAAGTGACCTGCATACTAAGGACCGTAATAAGTAACAGGTACTAATTTTGCTATACTTTACCTTCTGATAGAGGTCATGCCGTTTGTGCTGCCTTGGGGCTGGTCTATTGCCTCCTCCAGAAGGCCAAACCCCAGAGCTAGCAAATGTCCTCAGCTTCGCCGCCCACTCTCCATCTCCCATGGCCTTGTGAATCTTAGGCTAGGGGGTCCTAATAATAATAATAGTTTATTTAGAGTCCAATATCACTTTAACATGGAGATAATAACAATAACAATAGTTACAACTATGTGTCACAGCATAAACATGGTGTGCTAAACAAGTGCATATCTTTGAGTACAGTACAACACTTAGTTAAGCAAACTACACTGATGAAGTGTTTTTTTGCATTAAGATATAGTGATGGCATGGATATATCTACAGCCATTAACGGCTGTCATTCTTACCAAGGCTTCAGGTGGGCTAATAAATTCCACTATTCCCTGGAGGTACTTTAAATCGATGTCATTAGCTAACTAGTTAATAATTACGGTAAAACAGTAGTAGGTACTGTAAGCAAATCCACAATATTTCTTGTCAACAAGTAAACACTGAATGTGAACATGCATTGAACAATACACTGTGACACTGCAGCACATAAACACACACTCATGTGACTTTACTGTTATCAACAGCAATCATAATATGTACGTGACAGCAGCTGTGTAAGTTGGTTATGTATCACTGCTGGTCAGACGTCGGACGTGACGGATGGAAGCATAACGCATATGACTATTTAAGAAGAAAATAAAAACGTTTAATGGTTAGTTACTTTGATGAGTTGTCTTGCGCTACTGACAGATGAAAGCAGAAAAAAAATTTCCGACAGCTGAGTTTGAGCGTTGTTCTCCGGTACTACGTCATCCAATCTCACAATGAAAAGAAGCGCCGTGATTGGCGATGTTCAACGTCATCCCGCGCCGTGATTGGCCTACATCCAGCCTCACATTGGACAGTGGCTACCATGACTGGATGAGGAGACTGGAGCTTAAACAGACGATGCTGACCCAGCGCCATAGAGCACATCCAGACTGTCATGCAACGCCAAACACTCCGCCCGTTGTCAAAGTCCCGCGATCCAGGGGCTTTAAGGCAGTGCCTTTCAGTGGTCAGTTTGCGTGAGGGAGGGCCTTCCCTCATGTGGCACAGCCCGGCTAGCTCAGTCGGTAGAGCATGAGACTCTTAATCTCAGGGTCGTGGGTTCGAGCCCCACGTTGGGCGGGGCTTTTGTACCCGTTCTATGCGATTGCATTCTGCAGATATCAGATATCCACATTGTGGTTCCGTGTGCCATAAGTACCAAACACACTGAAGAACGGCAGCAGCAAAAGAAGGCGATGCACTGCCCCTTGACCAGCTCTTTCAAATTGGTTACACTTTCAATGTCATCACCAAAGTTCCAGATATACGTGTCTATGCTAATTGCTTTAATAGTTTAGAAACACTCGACACTGATTCCCCGCTATTCTGAGTTTGTGGTGGTCCCAACATTCTTCTTTGAGGAAACCTATGTGCCTTTTGCAAGTAAGGTAAAAAATAAACTTCGCTGAAATGGCATGAAGATGTTTCAATTTAATTTTTATTTCTGTCAGAAAAGATTCACTCTCGTACTGAAAGTTATAATGCGTACTGAATTATGTAATTTCTTTTCTTCCTTTTTGAAAAATTTGGCAGGATCTATGCACACGTGCTGAAACAGAAATGCCAAAACGGCTTCTGAACTTTCACGTTTAAATTTAATTTCGATTTTCATATCGACAGGGTTTACTTTCCGTACGCGTTTCCACTAAGGTTAGGTGGTAAATTATCCGGTAAACTGTGCGTATCCTGACACCCACTGACTAATGTTTGGTACAATGTAGCCAGTTAAACTTGCAAAGTAGCCTCAATAAACGTATGCGCAGAACGGAAACAAAAGTATGCAGGGGGCGGGGCTTTGCAGAGCCATTTAAGAATCACGACTACACATTTCTGTTACATTTATTGTACAAATCCTTCATGTTATGAATTTAAAAATTGATAACGACTTTATGAACGTCATAACCGTAAAAAACCCAAAAGGCCGACGTCCCTGGGTGGGCTCGAACCACCAACCTTTCGGTTAACAGCCGAACGCGCTAACCGATTGCGCCACAGAGACATGCACAGCCCTTTACCCTCTCAGTTCTTTAGCTGCCTCCAGACTTCCATATATCACACTTCAAACAGGATCAATTTTTATGGTCGTACGTAAAATCGCGGCAACACACCTTTTCTCTAATCATTGATCTACTTAGACTTCAACAGAGTAAACAGGCCAACTAAACTTTACACATACCGCACAATAGCCAGAGCAAAACACAATTTGCAGCGCCTGCGTTCATTAAACATTACCACCAGCGGGCAAGTGCAATGAGATTCAAACTTAATAAGCTATGAAGGAACATCCGATAGCATTTCAATTGTTTATTTTTCATCACCGATTTATTACCCAATGTCCGAGATACAAAAACTTTTTAAGTAGGAAACGTCAGGTTTGAGTGAGTCCAGTTACACACAGAAATCTGAAACATCTGTCACGGTTCTACCGCATTTTCTTTGCGACATAAATAATCATCTGCAATGTTAGAAAGAGGATTTAAACGACTTACCTTAAACTGTAATTCACTTTGGAAATAAATACCTCTCCCTCTTCCACACTGCACTAAAGAATTTGGTTACACAATTTTAAGCGGCCTGCAGCTATGAAATTCCATTTTTTTTAAGCATAACCTGCGGAATTCGTAACCTACCACACAGGACACAAACTATTTCGGGGTATTTTGTCTTCATTTCCAATTTCAGTGCTGCAAAATAATCAAGAACACTGCAAACCTATAACAGGTAGCCGTAGCTACGAGGATGTGGTATAAATGATTATTAAAAATTTTCTCCCTAGCCATACGGCAGTGTGTCAAACACAGTTTTAAAATGAACAAACAGTTTTAAATTGTCTAAACCCACGTATCATTTACTGTAAGAAACTAAACTTGAACTTCGCTTAAATCTTCAGCTCATTCCATTTCATTAACGTTACACGCTAACAATTTCAAGCTGACATGTGGATAAACCCAGTCCTTTCAAACATCGGTGGTCTTGCAATACCAAGAAAAATGTAAAAATAGTAGCCATAGAATTCGCACATGGTTCATCTGTTACAAACATTTTCATGAAAAGACATATCGACCACCACAAGAAATGAATAACTAATCACACAGATAATACATAATGATGCTTACCGGACAATTTTGGACTCATTGCCCCCTTAGTGGGTAAATAAATGAACTCCTTGTCCTGTATATAGTTCTTGCACGTTTCAACATATCTCATCTTAATTGTTGTAAATAATACCTTTATTTAAAGTTTTTAATAGACTTTGTCACATTTGTTAAAATATAAACAATTAAATCTCATCCTAGTTCCTAATGGTACAATTTATGCAAAAAACTGTAACTCTATTTGTGTCAAGTTTATTCACCCTTTTTACCACCTGGTTACATTTTCCCCTGCCTAAGTCAACATCCTTGATGACTAATTATCCTTTGCAGAATTCATTGCTCCCTATAATGCTTTCTCAAATAAAACTGCACCAAGACTTGATGGAACTTGTGAACCCATATCTATGCTTACAGTTACTGCATCACATGCTGACGGAAGATTAAAGGGGTTTGTATGAATCCCTGCAGCAGTTCTTGAGCTCCACCTATGAGGAGGTAAGCTCTGGTGCACTTGGTCTTTCAACCCTTACTTGTGTTTCAAGGGGCTCATCACCACTGTCAGTCACAGGTAAATGCTCATTGCCATGTACTGGCTCGGGTACAAGAGCATCATCTGTAATGTGAGCTTCTACTGGTGCATTTGGCACATCATAGCTATGTGGGTAAGTAACCTCCTCAAGCACCACAAAATCAGGTTCATTAACTTCATCAGACATGTTTAGCTCTGCCTCCCTAGATATGTTACCATTAGGGGGATTCACTTACCTAGTTCTTGGCTTGGGAACAGGAGGATCACAAGGCCGCAGTTCTGTTCTATGTACCCTCTTAGTGGACTCTCCTTTTAAAGGCTCAGCAGTGTGCGTAGTACCTTGGATATATATTACCATATACACTATTTGACTCCAGGCATCTTGAATCTTGTTTCTTCCTAATGGCCTATGGCGAAGGTAGACTAGTTGGCCTAGGTTGACCATAGGACCGAAGACTTTCTCATTTAACAGAGATTCTCTCAGCTGCTTTTTGTCCTGAGTACTCTCTAATGCGTTAATGGGCTTGTTTAAGTCTCTTCTGATGTACAGACAACCTGTCTACTCTCCTGTCATCTGAAACAGTGTCCTGACCTAACAAGGCATCTACAGGCAATCGTGGCTGGACCCCAAAGAGCGAGTATCGCATGGTGGAATGAGGAGTAACATTATAAGCATCAATTAACTCTGGAAGATGTTCAGTCCACCATGTCTTCTTTTCTGGAGAGAGAGCATGTAAGAGGTTATGGAGGTTCTGTTGTACCTCTCACAGTGTGCATTACCCTGAGGTCTACAGGGAGTAGTACAAGTCTATCTGACACCATGCAGTTTACACAACTCGGCAATGACTTTACTTTCAAAGTTTCTGCTTTGATCTGAGTGTATCCTCTAAGGTACCCCATACTTCATGAACCATTCCTTCAGTGAGATCTTAGCAGTTGTGCAAGCTTTCTGGTCTTTAGTAGGGTAGGCCTGTACGAATTTGGTGAACACGTCTGGACAACCAGGACATTTTCACAACCATAAGAAGCTGGTTCACAGTGAAGTGAATCGCTACTACTTCAAGAGGTCTAAAAGCTAGGAAGGCCTTAACAGGAGCATGGATTTTAGGCTGAGGCATCTTGGTGAATATACAACACTGGCACTGCTTTACCCAGTTGTCCACATCTTCATACATGCCAGCCCAAACATTGGCATATATGTTCTATTCCCCGATGACCCATACTGTCATACACATTCTCTAAGACATGTTCTCTAAGGCAAAGGGGTAAGAGTAACTGCCAACACTGACCATTAAAGGAATCTTCTATCACTCAATACAACAACCCATCCTTCACTTGAATAAGATTCCATTGTTTGAGAAGACGCTTTACAGATGTTGTCAAAACTAATCTTTCTTTGTAATTAGGTTTCTTTTATCTATTCCAAAACTTTCTGAACTCCTTGAGTGTGGCATCATCATGAAACTTCACTAATTGTTCCCTAGTGTAACCCGGTAGTCTACGGGTGTTGCCTTGTCCATCACTAATTCCAGTGTTACCTGATTCAAGTGCATGCCTAACTCTACAAGACTGTACACCAGCTATAACTACGTCACTGTTCAGCGCCATCCCTCTACTCATCACGTTACAAACTGCAACAGTCATCAAATTCCATGTTACCATCAAGTTCAGGCTTCCTTCCAAACTTCTTTCTAGAGAGAGCATCTGTAGCAGCATTTCTAGAGCCAGGCCTATACTTCACTTCAAAATCAAAAACAGATAACTGTGCAACCCATCTCTGTTCTATCCAACCAAGTTAAGCTGACTTTAGATAACAGAGTGAGTTTTTAACAGTCAGAATCATAAACTTCGACCCAAATAAGCAGCTTCGAAATTTTTCAGCTAGTGCCCATTTTAATGCACGCAACTCTAATTTCATACTACTGTAATTCTGGTCAGTCTTTTCAGCACTACGCAACTTCCTGCTCGCATAAGCTATGACTCGCTTATGGCCCTCTTGTTGTTGATACAACACAGCACCTAATCCATGCTGGCTCGCATCAGTCTCTACTATAAAGGGGAGAGTGAAGTCTGCAAGTCTGCAATATAGAAGCGGTGGTAAGTTTCTCTTTTAGATGGCCAAATGAATCCTGACACTCACTGGTACACAAAGTGCTAAACCAAAGTGACCTGGGCTTACCATCATGCAACTATTTACTTACATTGCTGAGATGTAGCAGGTCCATTACACACCCCAAAAGGCATCTGAAGAGATCTGAAGTAAAGACTGTCTTTGGCTGGTCTCTTCCATACATAGCAACCTGATGGCATCCACTAGCTAAGTCAATAGTTGGAAAGAATCTTGCCCCTCTTATAGCATGAAAGCTTTCATCAATCCTAGGTAAAGGAAATGCATCACACCTAGTCTTTGTGTTTAACCTCCTGAAATCAACCCATAACATTAAACTACCATCCGGTTTGTGGACAGCAACTACAGGTGATGTATAGGCACTTGAACTTTCCTGAATTACACCTTTTTTCAACAGTTTGGTTATGTGTTCCCCAACCTCTCTGTACTGTGTCTGTGGAATTCTACGGTGAGACTGTGTCACAGGTATGTCGTCAGTCAGGTGGATTACATGTTCTACCTTATCAGTACAACTTAAGTCCTCATCTTCAGATATGAAGAGACTTGAGTATTTCTCCAACAACCTACCCAACCTGGTCTGACGTTCTGGGGTACCACCCACATTCAATTCGTCTAAAATAGACTCCTTATCTGGTGACTGAACTACATTACGGTCAATGCTAATCTTCTCAAGGTCTGCTGAAATCTTGTGAAACCTAACTTCACAGGACTTGTCTGCGTTAACCAGGTCTGCAGAAGAAAGTAAGCCAACTCTAGTTCTAGGTTGAAGCCAAATGTCTTCTGATGAAGTGTTTATAACTTGAATGGAAATTCTTAGCTCCCAGAAGGTACAAGTGTAGGCAGCACTAACAACCCTGCAGGTAAAGGAGTACTAACAGGCTTTAACAGTGACTGCCCATGTGCTCTTAATTTCCTGGTAACTCTAGCCATTACTGTAGCTACATATAAAGCTGGTACACGGGTAAGGTCTTTCCCTGCAATACGAGCAAAGGAGACCTGATGCGCAAGATCAATGACTGTATTTTCTGGAAAGCTTCTCTCCAATCTAACTGACCATTGACTGCCAGTGTCTAGTAGGCATGATGTTTAGGGCTGGGTACCGAACTGTGACACTTTTATGGCACCGACCAAATTGCTTGGAGTGTCGAGTGTTCAAAAAATGCCTTGACATTCGGTTCCAAATTTTGATACCTAAGGAGTAAATCTCATCAGCGTCAATGCGCCAATAAGCATTCAGGATCCTTGTACCAAGACCTAATAATGCTGGTGATTAGCTGTCTAACGGTAATGTTACATGAATACGTCATAGAGGCATACAGGAAAAACACGTTATGCCCAGAGACGGGATTAATGTGTTTGTGTTGTTGCATTTTGAGGGGCTTGACTACTGCGTGCATCGCGTAATAAGTGTAAAAATGTCTAAGGGTATTTTCACACATAGCATCTTTTTTTTTTTTTTTTTTAATGAAAAACGCTGTCCTGAGCATTTTTTCAGATAGAAAAAAATGCTGCCAGCGTTTGTTCCACAGAGCAGTTGAGAGCGTCTTTTGCTGCCATAGCAACAGCTAACAGGCTAGTTTTGCTAATGACAAGCAGTAAACATTTACCAGAAACTCCTGGGATCCATCCAATTTGACTCCACATGGCCTCTTTATAATGAATGTTATGATACAGTTTAATAGTCATGTTGTACAGTTCACTGTGCTCAGAAACCAGCACAATTAACCTCTCCACTGCTCTCCTTTTTTTGTGGTTGTCATGGGAAACGACAGGTCTCACTACTTTGCTTGTGATTGGTCAGCTGTCACAAAGCCACAAAGCAAACAAACAGGTCGAGCGGTATCTTTGTGCTGACTGACCACAGGTAGGGTATAAGTTAACCTTATGAAATATTTTAAATGTGAAAGTGAGAAATCAATCAATGATAGAGATAAATTAACAATTGTAATTACATATTTTGTAACAAAATAAACGAACGAAATACACTACTTAAAAGCCTTTTTTGTTGTGTGTCTTTTGTGTTGATGCTAGGCTAGGTCAAATTTCAGCATGGAGTTTATAGGACATGTTTACTAGCCTTGGTCGTTCATTTGTGCGTAACCAGTAACTGTGGCCCTGTTCCTGATTGAACTTTAGTGACTAATTAGTGTAACTTGTCAGGTCTGTATTGTTTTGAGCCAATGAATTGCATTCCCGCTTAAAAACAAGCATTCTGGAGCGAAAACGTTGGCTATAAATTGTGTTCAGCTTCATATCAAATTCATCTTATTACTATGGACAACCGAGAGGTCGTGGTGTTCGGTGCGGCTTTATTTTATCTGAGGCGAAGACGTCGGAGATCTGACTGGGTTCACCCGATTGTTCAGGCTCGTGAGCAACCCCCCCCCCCCCCCCCCCAACCACATTACTGGAAGTTGCTCTCTCTTCCAGGAAGGGGTTGAGGAAGCCCATGACCCCACTGTAGCGCCATGGGCAGGCACCGCTCGCCCCTGCTCCGCTTCTCTTCTTCCTTTCTCCTCTCTTTCCTATATGTGTCCCTCAGCAATTTCCAGCGCTTTTTACATTCATCAACTAGTGAAAAACAATAGAAAACACATATTCCATGAACACCTCATTACTCATATTTCAGAATAGCTTGTCTGCATGCTATGTCTATACGGCATAGCTGTATGTGCTACAGTACATATTTAAGCCTAATGCCATTCATCATTATTTTCGCCAGCTAAGCAGTCTGTGTGAACTCTTGGCAATGTATTATGTGCTGGTAAAAAAAACTGTTCACATCAACGGTGCTTACGTAGCTAAAGTTTAAAATGTGCATTTCAGTTTTACCGTAAATGGCTCAATGTATAACACCAACACATTATTATGATAAAAACAAATTTTAAAGCATGAAACTAGGCCACATTATGCATGTATGACGGCTAATAATGACAATTGCGCTAAGTTTTCTATTGCGGGTTAAAGTAGGCTATTGTACAGCTTCGTTATTACCTCATGTTTGACAGCA
The DNA here is from genome assembly GCF_902362185.1 of Chanos chanos. Lineage (NCBI taxonomy): Eukaryota > Metazoa > Chordata > Actinopteri > Gonorynchiformes > Chanidae > Chanos > Chanos chanos. Next base: position 32,093,140 of record NC_044497.1, on the reverse strand, counting down.
TCATCCATATACGTCGCATTTAAGTAGCTGTATAATGTTTGTTCTAGTTGCACATTTAATTACATGAAGACAAACACTGATGTTATAAATTAGTAATGTAATTACGTTACCAACTGATTCGCATCAACCAACTGTTTTGCCTGCTATGCCGCTAAAGTTAAGATGCAATTCCATTCAACCTTCACAAAATACATTATCCACTTCACCAACTTACCCGGAACACCAACAGTTTCGGAGACCTTGATCCATGCCTCTTCTTTTTGTTCCTGTACGCAAACAGAGACACGTCGTACAAGATGGGGAAACCCGCCACTGCAATTATCAATTTCTCCTCCACTTTGCTTAGGACCAAAAGTTTGGTGGGAGCAGTAGTTTGTACTGTTGTGATCTCTAAAATTCTCTAGAGCGGAGCACTTCCAAATTCCTAATGGTTGCCGCCAAACCGCGTCATATATCATTACCATAAAGTTAACCGAACTTCAACTGTATTTTGACACCCAAACCGCCCTCGCTGCAACGCCATTCGCCGCTTAAAGACGCTGGCTCTCATAGAAAATGAATGACTTCTGGTCGATTTGACGCTCTCGCCGCTCTCAGTGTGAACATATAGTAATATATTTTGTTGGGGCAGCAGTGGTTCAGGAGGTACAACACTTGTCTTGTAATCTGACGGTTCCCAGTTTGATTTTGGCTTTTATACGTTTTAATTTATTATGTTAACAGACAAGTTCAGGTTGTGGTAAATGGGTTTATTTTTTATGCTGTAAAACTGCTTTGAGAGGAAAAGTAATTTTACAGCATAAAACTAAACGTAAACATAAAACTAAAGAGTTGAAACAGATTACTGAAGTTAATGCACCTTGTGGTAAATAGGTTTATATTTTTTATGTTATGAAACTGCTTTGAGTGTGTAAAAATGCCAAGGAGCTGAAAATTAAAACTAAAAATTTGTATCGGAATGTGTAATGTAATTTTCTTTTTGTTAAAATGGATTTTATAAAATGAGTATAGAAAAAAGTATTGTTCAGGAACCGGTATCAAAAATTTTGAACAATATCCAGCCCTAATGATTTTTTTACCCCACTGATGTTTAGTTCCACTACAGGGCATTTCCCAGCTGCACGCTTCAGTAGTCTACTGCTGCTGGTGTTATCTGATGAGCCAATAGCCTCCCCCTGCATTGCCTGGCTCATAGCAACCGAGGGAGTCAGTTTTCCTGAATGCTAGACTTGATGCTGCTCACTAAGCCTCTTGGTACATTTCTTTTACTATATGTCCAACCCCCTTACACTTAAAGCAAATAGGTTGCCCATCTCCAGAGATGTGCACCTGAAGCCTAGGCTTACGATCCGGTTTTCTGTACATTTGCTGTGTTGTATGCATGGTCAGTTCCTTGACAGCTTTCATAAGTTCAGATATAGCGTGATCTAGTTCCAATAGCTGCCTTTCTTGTCTAGAGACTACTTCAAAGGCAGGTATACACTGTGCAATTTTGGGCTGTCCCACATGAAAGATGACAAAACGCGGCGATATCTTTGGTCATAGCTCCAAAACTGTGGTCTTACATCACACTGTGAGAGAGGTTCAAAGAGTCTTGTGATCAAAGATAGCCTGGGACAAAATACTGACAGTGGCAGAAATTTAGGATGACCATCTCACAATGTGGCTGCTGCAACTTATGTCTACTAACCAACTAATGCTACATCTACTAACACTGAGGATGTTTTATTCTTGTATATTGACTTGCGTGGTAGCCTACAATTCAGTAGGTGTTATCATCGTACAGTCTACAGATATCAAACTTGATGTCATACCCAGGTTTACTAGATCTATGTCGCCCAGTGTGGCTTGCAATAAAATTGTAAGCTTGCTGAAATCTCACAGTCTATAGGCGCCTTAAGACATCATCCAATGTAGAAGGCTGGCCCTTTTCCATACTAACAGCTGAAAGTAGGGTTTATCCGTATTTTTGCAACAATTTTGATATGGCGTTTTTGAAGTTATAATGAAGTAATATCAAAGGCTGAAAAAATATGAAAACATAGGATTTGAACAGAAATATTTTACAGGACTTGGTTCTGGGAACCGTTCATCATATAGACAAGGTTTGAACAAAATCTGATATGGAGCTGCAACAACCTTATCTGATTTGACACGGAATGACCCTGATGGGTGACGCAGTTTCTGTCCTTATTTTGGGGACGGGGGCCCTCTTGTTCTGCAGACGCTGCCTTAGCGAGTTCTCTTCATCTGAATTATGGAAATCCATAACCATGCACTCATTAAACACATTAACAACAGCAGACATACACACAATATAAACCGTATCTACATACAGCTGGTATCTGGCCAGCCTAACGTTACGATTAACGAAAAACAAACAGCAGTAAGCGTGTGCTACACTGAATACACTGTCTCATCAGTGGGGGATACAAAGGGGACATGTTGGGTGGGCTAACTGATTTAACTAACTAACTGTCTTTAACTAACTGTCAATATAACTACACTAGCATACTAGCCAGCGAAGTGAATACTTTTTGTCATATGTAAAAGCTAAAGTAAGCTAAAGATAAGTTAAACACAATGCCACTGATTAGAGTGGCTTGCTTACCAGAAAGGAGCAAAACTTGGCCTTGGTAATAGGCTCCGTCATCCCCCCACAACACCCAGCACATGGTAGTTTTGTCGAAATCGTTGATGTCGGCTGGGTCGAAATTTTTTATATGAGAAATGGGAACAAAAGCCCGATGATTATCTTACCTTACTAGAGAAAACTTTTTTTTAAACTGTGAACGAAGGCTAACTGTAGACTGTAACTGTAAAGCTGTGTTTTAACCGAAAGCGAAGGGAAATTCGCGAGTTTTGATCGCTTGCTTTCGCGCCATGTTACAGCAAGTATTTTTGATTACACCATCTCAAGTAGGGCTAGAAGCCACGACCCCTTCCCAGAAATCTCTTCAGTCAAGATGTAAATCAAGCTGATCGTGTAATGTGATTGGTGTAATCAAAAATGCATGCTGTGATATAATTACAATTTCGATAAATAGTGATCACGTCCAAATAAACTGTGCACCTCTTCGACCAGTCTATGGCTGGCAAAATATAACACATAACATCTGACCATCAGGAAGGCAGAAAACTTTCTTTAAGCTATATACAACTTTAAAATGGATGTTTTTAAATTGAACATGAAATAAAAGAAGCATTTGCGGTTAAAACGTTTAACAGATGACTTGAGATTTTCAAAAAACAATGTATTCTCTTTTATTCCACTACTTTTGAATGCATTCTCAGTTTATCACTTTCTCTCAAGAGCGACGGTATTGGGTTTGTTAGACCATTTGAGACCAATTGTTTCCAGTTGAAATAAATAGCTGACAATGCCAGTAACATCCAACTGGTTTCAGCTGGGTGGAACTGGTGAAGCAGCCACTGCCCATAGCTCTGTTGGTCTAAATGGGTTTTAAATGGTTTCACCCGGTATTCTTAACTGGGCAAACCAGAATCTGAAAACCCAGTTGGATCCAGTTGAAAACAGTATAGACCATTTGAAACCAGTTCATTCGAATCGACTCACTACTGGATTTCTCCCGGTTCTCCCGTTGCTCGTTGCTCATTTGAAGAGAGTTTGCCCAAGAGATAGCTTTACATCCACGTGAAAAAAAGAAAGAAAATGAGTGCTGGAACAGGAAGGTGCGAACATGGAAAAGGCGAAGATTGTTTTTTGTAGGCTAGATTTGTAGGCGGTGTCAATAAGTCGCTCGTCTCAGTAAATACGTGTTTTCTGAAAATACACATTTCCGCCTATTTGTTCTCTTGGTTGTGACTCGCGTATGATATCTTTCCTCAAAATACGGTAATTTCAAGGTACGAAACTTTAACATTTGCCATGTGGTAACGCTGCTCACATCTGCAGCTTCACTTCACAAGAGAGTGTTTTCTGTAGCAATCAGTTTAGTCTGCAGGGCATCTAGCTGATTGCACCTTAGGATAATACGAGCATTAGTTGCAAAGTGCTAAACAAAATGCCTCATAATTACCTCAAACGGTATACATGAAGAGATTCACATCGTATACGTCGATTTAAATATAGTCATGTTAGATTTAACCTCATCAGAGCACATTTCTTTTACCACAAGAGCTTCAAAAAGCACTGAACCCCTAATGACAATACGGATTTAGACATTACATCTGCATTTATTGGGGGTGGAAGTTACTAGTAATGCACTGAAATAACAGTTTTCAGTCCTCTAGACCCATTACCTTGATTTTACATGACTGCAAATACTTCCCTCCAAATTACTTTTCATATGAAGTAATAAATGTTGCCTAGTAGCAGTGCTGTTAAGACTGCGTGTGATTTACCTTGACTGACAAAGTGATCATTGGTAGGTCTATGCCTTTTCTGGTTGGGGTAGAATAGAGCCTCACTACCAAGGTCCATCTTAAATTGAAATCCAATACAAAATAACAACATCTCAAATATATATGTTTATGTAAATATTGTTTATTTACATTCATTAAAACACACCTCTTGCTGTTTGAGCCTTGCACTCCTGTAAAAAGCCTCACTGTAATGGCAGTCGGTTATGCCTGTCACAATCTGTCTATAAACCACTATAACAGGAAGATAATGTTCGCTGTTCACAACACACACACACACACACACACACACACCCACACCCTTTCTCTCTCACACACAAAGCTGTATTCAGTAATTTCAGTGCATCCCCTGCATAATCACAGAACACTACAATGATTCACAGAAACAGTACAGTAATATTTGACCTTGTCATCCTACCAATCTAATCAGGCTAATGTAAACCATTTCTGGTGTAAATCCAGTGAGATTTTCATTCATCTTGTCTTACTGAACAATTACACAGTGAAGAACATGGGATATGCGTTAAATATGTTAAACACCAATACAGAACTGAAGGCAACTGGGGAATTTACACTTAAGTTTGCACTTAAGCGCTTCAGTTATACACATGCACCTAATGTATAAATACAACCTACAATCAAGTCTGTCATTTGAACATCTTGCTAAGCCTCTGACCAAGCTTGTTGTCCAGTTCCTTCTCCATGCTGATGACTTGTTTTAATGCTTTACGGGCTGCTGCAGAATCTGGTTGGAGCTCTAGAACTCTCCCATAGGCCCTACGGGCTTCTCCCAACTCTCCTATCTGTTGATTGGCCTGGCCCAAACGGTACCAGGCCTTAGTACTTGTTGGGTCAAGCTGAGTGGCCTTGATGCCGCTGTCTCTGGCTTTCTCTGGCTGACCTAATCTGAGTTGGCAAAGGGAGAGATTGGAGTGTAGCTCAGCCTTCATGGTTTTATACTCCTCTTCAGTTGGAACATAAAGTTCCATGGCTTCGTATCTGTTAAATGTCACAGAACTGCATGTGTCTGAGTTTGTTGTGTCATTAGGGTTTTGAACTCCATGGTTTGTTTTCTCGTTCTCTCCGTCTCCCTCCTGTAGTGCCAGAGCAGCATCTTTATCCTCTCCTCCCTCTCTTTCTTGCCCTTCCCTCATATCCTTTTCTCTCTCTCCTTTTTCTTTGGTATGACCCTTTAAAGTGATGACAAGCTTTACAGCCCGACAATAACAATCTGTTGCCCCCCAAATGTCACCTTTTCCAAATCGCTGGCCACCCCTCTCCTTGTGAGACTTGACCCAAATCCATTTTTCTCCAGGAGTCATTTCCCACGTTTCCTGGCCAGTGGTGAAAGAGTGGAGCAGCAAAGTGAAACACAGAGGAGTGGCAGCCTGTACCCCTTCCTGCTTCATCTCAGCCTGAGAACCACATGCAGTGTCACATTTTGGCTGTGAATCTCCTGTGAGGGGTCTAACCATTATCTATAATCAAACACAGAAAGGTAACAAAGAAAAATGCTGTCAGGATAATGATGGTCAGGTAAGGTTTTACAAAAGATCATTTGGATGAATTTTGGGTACTCAAAAGCCTCATAGAAATGTATTAGCTTATAAATATAAATTAGCCAATTATGACCTTGATTGTGTTTTAAGATGATTTGTTAATCACTATGATGAATGCACAATAGTTTGTATTAGTTATTAATATCAGTTATTTTTAATTATACTACAATACACTGCATATTGAAATTCAGGAATGTGACAGGTATTGTATGTGTGAGGGTGTGCCTTGAAAATTCCCTGCTCCTTACCTCACATCTCTCTCCAGCTCTCATTCCCTCCAGACACCCCTCAGTGATATCACACTGCCCCTCTCCCATTCGCAACAAGAACCACTCATGAAGTGGTACCTGTAGCACAGAGTCCTGGGAACGGGGATAGGGTGTGGCCTGAACATTGGTATCAGCTGGTAGCTCTGTCTCATCTGAATTCTGTGGTGATGTGTCCTGCTCAGTGCTAGTTTTAGGCCAAACTCTGATCTTACACAAGGAGCCCATCACAGGGGTACAACTGCCTTGTTTTCTTTCTCCAATCCAACTCCTGTGCACCTTCCAGAGACCACCAGGGCATGCTGACACCCAGGACGTTGCAGTTCTGCTGCCATCATCCCCAGTCTTCATGACCACAGAATAATGCTTCACACAACTGGAATAAGCTCAGCAAAAAGAGGATTTCATCTCTACACGGTCGAGTACAAGAGTGGTGTAGAGAAAGTTCTAATAAGAAAGCGGATAAAACAAGGAAACTACAGCAGCGTACACGTTAAGAAAAGCCTGTAATCTGCCTTAGGCAAGAAACATTTCAGACAAGCGATCGCTTTTCACTACACTGGAGCATCTGCCTAGTCGTGAACTGTCAAGCTTACTCAGGAAGTGCAAAAATCACTGTTTCACTCACTTCCGCCACAAATACATAAAAGTTATTTTATTACAGATGGTAGCTTTCAGTACGGCATATCGCAGTCACTGAGTCAATTCTAAGAGTTACTCGTCATTTAACAAATAGCTTGCTTTATATCAAGTAACCGGTCGTTAGCTTGGGTATACTTAAGCTTGCACCCAAACTCCGGAGCCAACTGGACGCTAACCAGACACACTTTAGTGGCAGCGTGAATCACAGCTGATTCGTAATAATTCAGGCTTATTTCACAGAGCGAATGTACACACGTGTTCAATCACTTACCTGTTTCTACAGTGTTATTCGAATTCTCTGCCCTTCGATAGCCCTGTATTGGCCAATACATTTTACCATATATAGCATTTTATCTCCCTCTAGTGGACCGGAGTGTTGCAGGCGGTTCGACTGAGTGTAGGCTTGTACAACCTAGTAACTAAAATAAAACAAAGGATTATCGCCATATAAGTTATTTCAGAAGGTGAGCGTCAAGATAATAATAATAGTAATGATCGATTCTTCCTGGATAACAGTGTAGTTGAAGTATTGTTAATTTGGTTGCATCGTTGAAATTTGAGCTCCTTGGTGAGGTGTAGTTTAAAGTGCCACAGGATGTCTCCCTTTAACAAAGTTATTGGAGTCAAAGATGCAGCGTAACTTTGAACGTAAAACTGCTTTTTTCAGCTAAGTAAACCATTCATAAGGAGAAGAAATAAGAGTGTAGAAGCGCAATCACGTTTGAATGACAAGCCTTTGACAAGAACACTGTCCTCTTGCTCACCTTTTTTGTTTTACGTGTTAAATCGCACGCAATAAACGTGCGAGAAACCTCGGTTTCAAAGATCTATCCAATCTTAAGCAATATGTTATAGTATGATAGATTCGTAAGGCATTCTTTGCTAGCTCCTTGCCTTGGGCACTGTGATTCTTTATGTGGGAAAAAGAGTAGAAGGCTGAAGTTGATAAATACAACCCCTTTTGCGAGCAGTTGACTGAATCCATAATAACTATTGTGAACTGCACATGAGACATACACTTTGTACAGTTCACGATGCCATTCGGCTTTTTGTGTTGTTACACATTCGACTGAATCAGCAAGACCTCCATGAAACCATCCGTTCCGTTGAACTCCTTGACTTCATTTGTCCTAGCCTTTCATATGTGATGTTAAGTTGCTCGACAAAAGCAACGTTATGTGCAGGGTCTGCTCGCTTGCTTTCTCTCTCTCTCTCTCTCTCACACACGTACACAATGCACTCACATACGAACAACTGTTACTGTTATCGATTAGAACCGTGAGTCTCGAAACTAGCTTTTACATCGAGCGGGGGCGCGCTTGATGGGAGCGAGGCCGTGGCCGAAAGCCGTTTCCTGGGTGCGTACCGCGTCATAGGCAGTACTGTACTATGTGGCAAAGTGTGCGCACGAGAGGCTGGGCTGGGATAGAGTTTTATAGCAGATTCCGTTGACAGGCGGCGTCGTTTTGTTATTCGAAGAGCGAGAGAGCAACGGAGACGAAGGCAGAAGTGTTCAGAAGATACACACACTCACCTGGAGCAGAGTCTACAGAGGCTGTTTAGGATATTGAGTGTTTGAAGCGGATGAGGGCAGCCCCCAGTAGGGCAAGTGTGTGCTGTGGCGGGGTTCAGTTAGCGAAAGATGAACAAAAACCACAGAGTGCCGAGCAACCGAACTCTGAGCGCCGTGGAGGTGAAGAGCAAGGTGTGTGGCTAATTAGTTGAATTTACTGCTGACAACTGCAAATGACGTCTATGTCTATGCATCTCTCGTAAACTAAAATAAGATAACAACGTAATTTATGTGCAGTACGTTTTGGTCCCTTTAATTTCCTGAAGTGCCTTTGCTGTTTGGCATTTTACTCTGCCGTATTCGCTAGCCAGAGAGCTTCATTAGCTAGCTGAAGAACAAGTGTCAAAACGGAGTTGTGGAGGGACAGAATTATTCAGTGCTTTCGCTGTTTCTACGTGTTTGTCATAGGCTCACGTTAAATAGGCATCCTAGTAACAACAAACATTTCGTGAACTTTGTGAACTTCAGCTGTAGAAATAACCATGTGAAACGTGAAATTCGACAACTGAATCTAGACGAGCAATGTACTAACTGAAGTCACAATCAGTTTATCTTTCCTCTTGAGCGATGCGGTAATACCATGTGAAAAAGGCACCTTTCCCCCATTTAATACAGTTAATCAATTATGTTATTTAAGACATATTTAATTATTGTTCATTTAAATGAGCTAAGTTATAGACCAATAAGTTTGTGTTTTCTAACATACGTCATATAAGTTATTTCAGTGCAAAAGAAAAATCATCAGACTAGGATCAAGTTAAATAGTTTCTCGAAGTTGACATTAGTTAATATTATAAGAGGAGAAATGAATATAGTTGGTAGTAGTAGCAAAATGTAACATCTGTTAGTCTTCTTTCTGGGGCCTCTTGAAGTAATCATGGTATAAGATGGCAGTTTGGGTAACGCTGATTAACTGTTCCGTAGTCGGAAGTACTGTACAGAATGTTGGCCTGATTACTGCGGTACTAGAATGTCAGTTCACCTGTCGTTTGCCTGTCGCGTACAGGTGTCACAACCATAGGTGATTTGGAGTGTCTCCCTATCGAGTGTATTCAATCTACTGTGTGTTATTCTAAGACACTTGGCCACATTTACGCATCGTTGGATAACAATCATAGGCTTTTTATGCTTCCCGTGTCGTTATTTTTAAACTAATTGTTGTCAGTCGTCAATCGCAAATTAGTCGAAGTCTCTAAGTGTAGAGAGGAGAACAGAGGCCATACAGTACGATATTTAGTGCTGATCAATCATGAATTACCTTAAAATGACTCATCTTGCGCCTTAAAATAGCTCAGTTAAATTTAGCTCCTCCCTGATAAGAAGTCTAGCACATTGGTAATGTAGCTTTCCTGTTTAATAGAAAATATGAGTCACATTTGGCTACAGGACATTAGTAAAAATTACTGTGAAATCTAAGGACTGTGATGACATTTTTAATCAGACCTTTTAGTTGTTCAAATTGTGTTGAGTTAACAGGGGCATTTAGTTACATGACACAGGCCTAGTGGTGCCCCATGTGTTACAGTGCAACTTTTCTTGAATTTTCTCCACCATCATTGCCTTATTGATATGTCAATAAGGGTTTGTTTTCACATCACCTGTCCAGGCCCATTCAGTGTCTAACTCCAGCCTGACTGTCTCTCGTCACTGTGGTGTCGTCCTTCAATATGACGTAACCAAACTCAAATACAACTACAGCAGTAGCCGTATATGTTTTAACACACCCACCTACCTTGATTAATCTGACATAGCCCATATCCCTGACTGGACACTCATTAGATTAACCAAAAGACACCCGCTTGACTCATTTATTTGAGACAGGATGTTTGGTACTGTTTGGTACTGTTCAGTGGACTAATTGTCCTTATACTATACGTATGCTTTGTCTGTGAATCATAGTAAAACATTCTCACAATTAGGACTGTTCACTTAGATGTTTGAGGTCAGTGATTAAGTATTTGCCATGATTGTGTGACATGAGGCTGTGATTTAGAGGGTGAGTTTGAAGGTTGCTCAGGATGTTATAATTAAAAAGGCTGCCACATGGAGTTTTGTTGTAATGTTCTTCTGTGTCTGTCTTTGTATTTCGTCTTCTGCATGTCTGTTGATGCCACTTTTCTCCTTGTTTCCATGGGTGGACAGTTTGGAGCAGAGTTCAGAAGGTTCTCTCTGGACCGGTCTAAACCAGGCCGTTTTGATGAATTCTATGGACTACTGCAGCACGTACACCGTATCCCAAATGTTGACCTATTGGTGGGTTATGCCGATGTCCACGGTGATCTGTTGCCAATCAACAACGATGACAACTACCACAAGGCCATCTCCACTGCAACACCCTTGCTCCGCCTCTTTTTGCAAAGAAAAGGTAAGGGCTGCAGCCCTGTGAGCAGGTCAAAGGATGTTCTAACTCTGTGCACATGGAGAGCCTTTGCTAAGTTTGTACCTTTGGTAAAAATTGTTTCAATGACACTCAGCTGAGGACAATGATGGGGATCTTCTGATGAGTGTGTAGTGTAGTTGATAAGTTCAGAGATGACACGATGCTCTACACTCCAATGCTCTACACTCCAAAGTTATCCTCTCACTCAGTCAAGGTGTTAAACTCACACACACACATACGCATACACACAGTTCCTCCATCACATTTGAAGTCAATCATCCAGTTTTCCCAGTTTACATTTTGCTTAGTGTCAGCAAGCAGTATGACTCTTCACTACTGATTTCCCTCCACCCATCTGTGACCATCACTGGGCGAGGAGAGGCGAGGGATTCAGGCCAACTCACCCCTCCAGTGAACATAAACCAGTAGTGCTCCTCTGGGCACCTGGCCACAGTCAACAAGACTGGCACAGTTCGGATTGGAACTGTGAATCCCAGATACAGGATGTACCTCTGCACTGATAGACACCACATTAATTGGATACACCAATGGGGAACCTACCAAGTGATATTTTGAAAAATTAATGTCATTCAACAGCACGCAGGTCTGTTGTTGATGACTTTGCCTGTTATCAGCTAGCTGTCAGACCAGCCTTTAAAGAAAACACAGAGATGGATACATTTTGGAGTTTTTTGTTCCAGTGTTGGTGTTATCACACTGTGGCGAATGTGAAACTGGCGGTTAGTGTAGTGCGCAGTCTATAGACTGTTCTGCTTACGGTGGCAGAAATGATTGATTCTTGTTTCTGATTTTTAATGAGGTGCTCCCCAGTACCATTTCTTGGTATGTCCACAGTACAGTGACCAGGTAAACATGATGTTGTTTGTTTATTATGAATCACTTGGTAATTTGTTCATACTTGTTCATACTGTTGTGGGTGAGACTTGTGTCTGTGTAATTTAGCGCTCTGGTATTTTAAGGTTACTTTTGGTGTGTTGTGTTGTACCTTTGAGTTACTGGTGAGGTCTGCATGTTTGTCTCTTACCCTGTGTGTGTGTGTTTTTGAGCTCCGATGAGTAGCTATAGTGGGGAGGCGACCCAGTCTAAGCTGTCTCTCTGTGCCATATGACCTATAGATGCTAAGCCACTTTGTCAAAAGGGGATTAGAGGGGTCACTGAGTAGCACTGTGTGGGACCGTATTTCATTTACACGCTTGACGCTAACGTCCTGCTGTGTTCTGTTACTGTGGTAGTGACACACACACATGCACACACTCTTATGTAGAGAAGTCCACCTAACACATTCTTTTTAAGAGCCGTTTGAAACTCTTAAGTGTGTGTGTGTTTATGTCTGTATGTCTGTCTATCTGTCTGTGTGAGTTGGAAAAGGAAAAATAGAAAGAGCAAGGGATCACGTGTTGTTTATCTCCCCTTGGCAGTGTGGCACAAGTCTGGACAGGACCAGAGTGTGGGCAGCTGAGCCTCTCTCACCTCCACAAATGGGGCCCACTCAGATCTAGGGTTTCTCAGTGCCAAAACACTCTTAATGTCATGTTTTCTTGTTGTATTCACTTAGTAAGTTCCTGCCTCAGAAGTTTGTTTTTACATTTCCTTATTGTCCATATTGTGCAGTCTTTGGGGTTTGGGGACAGCTAAACATGTGAGAACTCATCACGTCTGAGAATTTTGGTGTTTTTGCCTTATTTATCCACTCACACTTGTAAAACCTGTCACTCTTACCATTTTCTTTCCCTTGTTCTTCCTTTTTCATGGCATTTCTCTTTTTCTGTTGGTACCCTTTTTCTCGTCCTTGCCTTTTCCTCTCCTTCTCTTTCTCTCTCTCTCTCTCTCTCTCTCTCTCTCTCTCACCCACTCTCTCTCTGGATATGGTTCAGTAGGTGACAGCTCTATTAGCTGTAATCCTGTGGCATTATGACGCCAAGCTGTTTATCTCTGTCTTTGCCACTGTTAAACTATCATTCTCCACTTCTTGCTATCTTTCTGTACCTTTTACATTCTGTCTAGTCCATTTTTCAACATTTCTTCATCCTCTTTTTTTATCTTGCCCATCTTCTACTTTATTTACTCTCTGGCCTTCGCTCAACCTTGTTTATTTTTAAAATATCTGACATTTTTGAAATAATTGAAAAGTTTGCGATATATTCTGCACCCTGAAAAGCAACAAAATGTCAGTTTTTGGGATTGAGAGGTAATCTGATCTCATAATGTTGAATTCGTAATGCTTCCTCTGAAATATGACATCCTTCATGTGTAACCACTCACTCCTCCAAAGTTGGTTTCTTTTATTTCAGTTATGTAATGACAATGCTGAAAATTATTTCAGCTTATGTGCCTCTTTTTCAAATCAGTTAGCACATATTCTCTCCCTGATGTCTGTAGGAATTTGTAAAAGATTTAGTTTAGATTTTATATATTTTTCTTGTCAGTTCATGAGATGTAACTGCCTGGTGTTTGTGGTGTTTGTGCCTGAGGGCTCTGTGTGGCCATATTGTGTGAGTGTTCCTTGGTATTATTCATTAGGAGCCATTTTGCATGCTTAAGTGCACTGAGTAGTTGTCTGTTTACTGAATGTGTTTATGCTGATGTGTTGCAGTATCTTAATGATGTGCCTCTTTCTGGGTATGCTGAGCTTCGGCCATGCGTTTATACACACACACACACACACACACACTCATACACATTCTCTTCCACACAATGCCTAAAAGACTACAATGCCAACAACCCCCCGTTTGTTTACATGTTGCCAGGGCAACTGTGAAGAGGCCCAAGCTTGATGTGATTAATGACTTGGGATTCTTTAAGGGTAATGGAATTATTAAAGCATGCAGAGTGAATACCTCCCATATAAACACAGTCACGTTCCACCACACTGTCACAGAGTACACTCACACATCAGCCCTTGTTTGCATAAGGTGTATTAATTGGTACATGTCTGGGTATGTGTGTGTTTTTGTCAGTGTGTGGATCTTTTTGCATCTTGTGTATTTTTCAATAAATGCATCCTGTTCCTTGGTCTGTCCAATAGAAGTGAACCATACTGTTCTAGCCCTCTGATGTAAGTCTCTGGTAATGTTTCTTCTAAACAATCATTTGTCTGTTTTGCTTCATCCCAGTATACACATCACTCCCTCTATCATTAACTACTCTCTGAGCTATTCCTCCTCCACTCATCCCTACATCACTCGCTCTTCTTCTCTAGTTCTGCTGAGCTTTGTGAAATCCTGAGTCTCTGTGCTGACTCAAGTCAGTTTCCTAGGCATACATGATTGCTATGCCTCAGCCATTCCTCCTGTAACATCCATTAATCTTTTGCTGTTTGTCGGTTCAGAACATATAAACTAGATATTCACGCTAATTTAAGATCTTTGTTTTCTTGCCTGTAGTATAATGAAGTTGAGACGATCAGTATTTTTGGTCAGGAGTAATCCGTCAATGATTCTGGAATGTTCCTCTCTGTATGACATATTGGGCTTGTCATCTTGTCATTCTGGCTATGCTGCTCCTGGTAAACGCAAATTAAACAGTCCAGGAATCTCCATCTCACTCTCATCTGACTGGCTTGGGTGTGGCTCCAGGGCAGGAGAAATGCATAGGAATCCCGATACTTCTGTAACAGTCAAATAAAGTCTTCCTCTTACTCACTCACACTCCCTGTTGCTCTCACTGTCCTGTAAGCGGGAATTTGTTTACTTTTCCACACCTCACAATGACAAGCAGATTTAGGAATGGGTGGATTTGTTTTGTGAAACACATGACGTCAAAGATGACACTGGTTTCGGTTTGTGGTGGAATGGCACTGAGCTTCATTCTGTATAGTGAAAGTGAGTGAGTTAATTGACAGTACCTTAACAAACAGTATCAGGCTTTGATGTGGGTAAGTATGCATCACTTTATGACAATGTTATGCTGTCATGTCCTAATGACCAGGCTGACACAGGGGCCAGGGGAGAGCTTTTTTCCATTGCAATTATGAATAATGAAAAAAAAAAACCCCAAACAAACAAACAAAAAAAAACCTAGTAGGAGGGAAACAAAGAGCAAAGTAAAGAGTGAAGTTGAAAAAGGTGGGAGGAGGAGAGAAGCAACATCGGACCTCTGGATGGGGGAGGGGATGGAAGAGAAGAGGAATAAAGATTGAGGAGGGGACCCTGTGTGGAATGTGGCCAAGCTCTGATCACCTCCAATGGATAGATTAGACAGGACAGCAGGCCAGACGGGAGAGCAAAGAATGGACTGGTCGCTTGAAGTACAGAAATACTCTGAGAAAGGCAGGGAAGGGGATGAGAGGAAGAAAAACACGCGGCAGGCGTCATGTAGAGGAGGTGAAATTAGTGGGAAAACACCGGGTGGCCTAGTGTGTTTGGCTAATGGGGGTCAAAGGCTTAACACATGTCTCGTTTGGAAAGAAAAAGGTTTGTTTTAGGCAGACAGTATGATCACAGAGCCATTGTGCCTTATTGTCATGTTGAACTATCATACTGTAACCATTAACAACATGTCATTGAGAGTGAGATTTATGATATTTTTTTTTTAACATACCTTAAGAGATTTTATAGCATCAAATATTTCAATGTTAATGTGTTTATGATGGCTTATCTCAGTCAGTGGTCTCTGAGAATACAGTGCCTAATTCAGCATGGACAGAATGTTTTATGATATGGCTATATGGATTCCATGGGCTTCGTATCCTCTGAGTCATGCAAACGCAGGTACACTTTTTTTGTGATCCTTGACCGTAAATATGTCTTTGCAGAAACTGAGACAGAAGCGCGGAGAGGAAGACATGTTGTCAGTCAGTCATCACCAGGAAAGTCTTTGCTGAGGCGGCTGACTGACAGGGTTAGTCAGTTAGGGCTCAGTCAGGGGAGTGCTCAGGCCTGCTCTTCCTCTTCTTCACACCCCCAGTCTACCTTCCTGTCATGACCATCACTTTTCAGCTTGGATGTTGCAGGCCAAAGCCAGGGACCCACAGACACGGGCTTAGCCCAGCTGCAGCAGTGTTTATTGGGCAGTGGAAAAGAACAGAGCAGCCAGAGCTCTCCTTTAAGTGAGGGACACAGAGACTATATGACAGTGAGAAAAGCAAAGCAAAGCAAAATGAGCACAGTGAGCAAGAGCAGAACTTGTGAATGCAGCAGATGCGACGGGTGACAGAAGGCGGAAATTTTTCTCGTTCCCACACTCACACTCTCATACATACTCAGATCCAAGGATGTAATAGTTCACACCAAAAATAAAAGTTGCCGCTGCCACTTTTTGTTTAATGTCTATCATGAGTTATTTATTTGGATTACTTGTGTACTGCTTATGATGCCGAAGAGAAACTGAACTCTCTTTTTGAGTGAGTAAGTAGTCATCAGCCTTGACAAATGAGACTTGGGTATCTTTGGCTTTACTGTCAAAGGCCTTGCTGATGGTGGAGTGTATTGAGGCCGTGATGGTACTACCTATTTGTTTTATGTAAGAACATACAGTTTGCTCTCAATGCCAGTAAAGGAGAATGTCATAGACTCCAATTATTTTGAAGGTATAAATATGAATCAAAGGTTTTTAAACTTGAATTAAAAAAATAAATGTCTGTCATCATTACTGTATTGCGGCAGGAAATTCTTAAATTTAGAAGACCATTCACATGTCCCAGCTTCTTAGGTTTTTCCCCTCTTCTTTGGTCCTGGAATCACAGACATGCTGTACTTAAATATACCTCCCTCCATCTCCTGCCTCTCTGCCTGTCTTTTATCATAATCTTTGGCTTGCATCCCTCTTTCTTTTCGAGCTCTGCTTATCTTAACAGTTCTGTTTCTTGTTTCTTTGCGCGTTACCTTCCATTGCCATCTCTCTCTCTCCCTCTCTCTCTCTTTCTCTCTCTCTCTCTCTCTCTCTCTCTGCTATCGGTGGAAGGCTCACTTTATCTTAGCTGTGCCACCGAGGTATGTGCATGCTGAGCCCAGAATAGCAACACCTCAGGAATTTTCCCTATTGAAAGGTTTTTTCACCCCCTTACCCCCTCTCTCCATCCCTTAATAAGCACTCATTACACCCTCCCTCTTCTCAATCCATGCCTCACCCCCCCACCCTCCCTTTTTTTATCGCTTCGTAACTGGAACACAGTGGCACACAAACCATGTGGGAGATATCCAGGCTAACGTTAAAGAGGCAGAGCCTTTTCCAGACACTCCGTCATCGCACATGCTGCTGTCATGCTGTATGTGGTGCTACTCTATTCACTCATGGAAAACACTGTACAGCTGTTCACAGAGCACAATGCTGAAAAAAAGTAAGCAGAGCTGTAAACAGAGCTTTTTACAAACTGTCTCCACTCTAATAAAAATCTAGCAGAGCTTTCTCAATCATTGGAAGCTCATAGATAAATAAAGCCCAGGAGAAAGATAGACGCACTTTACAATGTTTGTGTGTGATTTGTGCCAGAACTGCTGAAAATGGTCCTACTGGGCATCCTCCAGCAAATCAGTGCTGTTACGCTAGAATAGTATAGTCCACAAATATAGGTTCATATTTGATAGCACTTAGAACCATAACTGCAGCATAGCTATATGTATTGCAAGAAGTAAGACATTCTGAAGAACAGACATCATCATGGCTGTCATACACAGCTTCAGAGCTGTTGAATATTGCATGAAATAACTCTGTCACTTTCTTGTGCAGAGAGCTCCATGTGCAGTCAACATTAAATAAAACTCTTGTCATGGCAAGTGCAAGCCACCAGACATGCCAACTCAACAGTGTGCATCTGTAACATATAAGGGGATGATAGATCAGAGGGACAAATGAAATTGTGAGGTGACGTGTTTTACTCAACTTTTTACTCCAGCTCTTTTTGTGACTACCTGTCACTATGGTTCCATCTGTACCAACATTATATGATTTTTAGTCAGATCAAAGGCTCTAAAAGAGCACAGTTAAATAAAGCAGTCAGGTATAGAACTATGGATGGATGAATGACTTGACTGTGTAACACGATGACTGTCACCTGAAGTGAACCTTCCCTCAAAACAGACTAGGGTCTGTCCTAATTACAGAGACTACTTCCTGGGCTCTTGTGGCAGGAAGTCAAATGCTTCCTCCTCTGCAGTCAGTGATCCCAACCTTGTTTACTAGTCACTCTCCTGTTCCTGATGCCATGGTAACCTGTCTTTATGATCTCTGAAGCATGGCCTTTTTAAGTGAAAGATGCATGTAAATAAGTGAAGGAATGAACATTTATAGTTAGAAATACAACTTATATGACCCAGTCTGCATTTCTTGTTTCTGTATTTGTTAGCCTTTACAAACATCTGAACAGCATGTTTTGTGTATGGCAGAAAGAACATATTTGTATTTTACATACCATTTTTATATCTCTGAATGGAAGTGATTAATCAAATTGCATTTGCTTGCTGACTGTATGGCATATGTATCAGTGCTTAACCTTCAGACTTCCATAACTTTAATTGAAATTGAATGTGTATAGGCCCACTTCCTCTGTGTTTCATTCCTGTTGCAGGGTGAACAGTTTCTGCCCTTTAACATCAGAGGTTAGAGATCCTCTTAGAGAAAGACAGAGAATCACTGTCATTGCCTCCCATAGTCCCCAATATAGAGTATCGATTGCTTTCGTTTGTCTGCCTGTATTGACCACTGAAAATGAATGTATGATGGGTGTTTAACAGAGATCTTCAAATGACCATGAGACTCTGTGTGTGTGTGTGTGTGTGTGTGTGTGTGTGCACGCGCACATCCAATTGTACTTAATTAAAGGCAAGCCCCTTTGGACCATGACTGTAATCAGATATTATGAGTGCTCTGGTTCCTGTGAGGAAGATGTCAAGTTTCACACAGAGGAACTCTGTGTGTGTATTCACATAAATTTGCATCCTTTGTGCATTCAGTCAGTTCCTGTACTATTACTATACTACACAATTATTACTGCAGAATATCTAAAGTATAAAATATCTTTATGTATTTGAAGGTGATGGTGCACTGGATCGTCTATGCTTTTCCTTGCAGTCTCTCTCTCTCTCTCTCTCTCTCTCTCTATCTGTCTCTGTGTTTGTGAAAGAATGGTCAGTCTGAGCTGGCATTGTGTGAGTGGCCCTCAGGGACTTCCCATTCTACCCTTCACCGTTAACTATGACCCCTTTGTTGGGCTCCATGCTTTAATATGGATAAGCGGGGGAGAGGTGGAGGAGGAGGAGAAAGGGAGATTGAGTAAGACAGGGGAGAAAAAAGAAATGATAGAAGAGATGAAAAGAGATTCACTGATATGCTTGAGTGCTCTAGTCAAGCCAGCCTATTAGGCTTGTGTGATCATGCATGCAAGTTCTGTCCAGCTCCAGAGACACTGTCATACCTGCCTGTTACAATATGACCTGTTCCTAGAGAGATGAACACACACAGTTACCTCACAACACATGCCTTCAAGTGATGAGTGTGAAAGGATTGTGTCATGTTTTTGGATGTTTCTTAATATAAATGGTATGTATTCAGGTTAGAACATAGCACAGGGACGATCCAGGCTGTTTTTTTTTTTTTTTCATGTGGTGAGAATGGAAAAACAGGCTATTTCACTCTAAGAACAATCAATCCTTTGTGTATATGAGACTGTGTGTGACTGTTTGGGCAATATTTGGCCTACACTAGCAAAATAATCACACTACAAGGAAAAAAAACTGCCAGCTTGTTTAACCATTAGCATTAGTAATAATGCCATTTGTTTTATTACAGATATTTTAGTTACAGCCGCAAAACCCAGTCTTTGGCTGTTAAGTAACTACATTTGTTTAATTTTTGAGACTGTGGGATTGTAGTCAGGTCATCATGTTCTTCACCTGTGTTTATCTTTTAGCTTTAGGTCATATTTAAGCTCAAGCTATTCATTACCTAGAGCATGGGTTCCCAACCAGTGGAGATACTGGAGGGGATTTGTGAGATTGCGATGAAGACGTCAGTGTCAAATTAAATTCATTTGAAATCTGAAGGGGGTACTTGAGGAAAATAATTTGGGCTGACGGAGTACAGCTGAAAAAAAGACTGGAAACTCCCCTGACTTGGACGATTTGGATTTTAATAAGTGAAAAGCGAGCATACAGGAGCTTTAAGCATTGACACTGTTTTGAGAGCAGGAGAGATGTAATTGTGTTGGGGCAAGGGGAGACACACAGGTAGTAGAGGGAAAAGGTATGGGGTTTTTTTTTTGTGAGCCCATGCTTCTGTGTCGAAACTGTAAATGTTCCGGGCAGTACAGGTATTTTAGAGAGTCTGCTGCATTCCTCTCCCAAAGGTCAAAGGTTAGAGCGCAGTAAAAATACTTTCTCACAGAACTTTCAGTGTTTTATGTGTTAATCATTAGTATGCTTAGGTTAAATATTGTACTTCACTGAACCAGAAGGATTCAGCATTGGGGAAGTGCTATATTGTCTACCAGTCTCACTCTTCTCTATTTCTCATCTCTCTCTCTCTCTCTCTCTCTCTCTCTCTCTGTCTCAGTACCCAGCTCCAGCTGTTTTTTTTTCTCTTGCTCTCTGACTTCGTCTTGCTCCCACACATGCTCTCATTCTCACACACTCACTCTCTCCACTTCTCTTTTTACCTCTCATTTTCTCCCTCCCTCCCTTCTGCCCCACAGGCCTTTGATCCAGAGTGTAATTTCCTCTTAGGTGAAAGTCCAGGCAGTATAGCCCCATGAGTAAGCCTCTAAAGAATTCACAAATAGAGAATGAGAGAAAAACAATGGGGTAGGGAGATTGAAAAAGTCCACACCCGGGTTTACAGTAGATTACACTTAAGATCAGAAATGGAAAGAGGAGGGAACCTAATGAGGCGGGCACACACTGTTAGCCTCAGGAATCCCTATAGTGTTACCCTTAGAGCAGAACAGTGGGAGGAATGCAAACAGTGAATAATTGGAACTCTTTGTACTGAAAACCGGACATTGCTGAGTAATATTTAAATCATTCTTATTCTTCAAAGTAAGCTTGCAGTATCATGCTCTGTACTTTTATTTTAAAATAAAAGAGATGTTGTTGACGGTTGCTTTCTTTTCTCCCTTTCTCCATTTCTCATTCTTTACTTTCCTCTCTCTCTCTCAACAGAAGAGGCAGACAACTCTGCATTCGGCACAGACTCTTTGACCCGTAAGAAGTCACCGGCGGCTCTGGCTGCAGTTCTACTTCGTCCCGACGCCAACAGGAAGAAGCCACCAGTCATCATCAGCCTGCCCCGGGACTTCCGGCCCGTGTCCTCCATCATCGACGTGGACATCTTGCCGGAGACACATCGCCGTGTTCGCCTCTACAAGCACGGCCAAGAGAAACCTCTGGGCTTCTATATACGAGACGGCTCCAGCGTACGCGTTACACCCCAGGGCCTGGAGAAAGTCCCTGGCATATTCATCTCCCGCATGGTACCTGGTGGTCTGGCTGAGAGCACTGGTTTGTTGGCTGTTAATGATGAAGTACTGGAGGTCAACGGCATCGAGGTGGCCGGGAAATCCCTGGATCAGGTGACGGACATGATGATCGCCAACAGCCATAACCTGATCATAACTGTGAAACCAGCAAACCAGCGCAACAATGTGGTGCGGAACGCCAACAGCGGAGGCGGGGCCACATCCGGGAGTTCCGGACGGTCTTCTGACAGCGGCACTAGTTTCTATGGTTACTCGGCACCAGGGGCCATGGCGATGACCCCATCACATATCATTCAGAATTTCCGGCCTGAGGAGGTGGAAAGCGAGGATGATGAAGAGG
The DNA here is from genome assembly GCF_902362185.1 of Chanos chanos. Classification (NCBI taxonomy): domain Eukaryota; kingdom Metazoa; phylum Chordata; class Actinopteri; order Gonorynchiformes; family Chanidae; genus Chanos; species Chanos chanos. The sequence goes on along the minus strand of NC_044497.1, from coordinate 32,071,568 downwards.
ACCTGGTTATAGAGGCTGGAGGAGAGGCCAAACTCATTCCAAAGGCACCGGCAGGAGCAACAGCCAGCACTAGCATGCCAGCTCTGCCCAGGTACGAGCCACACCTTAACCTCCGGACATCCAACGGTGCCATGGCAACCAGCACCAGCGTGGGGTCCTTAAGTGCTCCTGACAGGGGACAGGAGAGGCAGAACCTGGAGGAGGACGGAACTGTCATCACACTGTAGAGAAAGAGAAAGAGTCGGAGCACACACTCCCACTGAAAAAATTCACATTCAGACAGGCATTCATACTGATATTGACTGATATTGATAACATAGACAAAACAGTTTTGTAAGAAAACAGCACACAGAGGCCATAACTCTTCAACCCACCAAGCCCCACTGCAACATACCCCCCCGGTTGTGTGCCATAGGACTGACAATGCTGGTATCTGTTCTCTCTGACCGGTTGAAAGTCTATCCACACATATGGAATCCTGGGACGAGATGAAATTCAGACTGATACCAAACCCCATAGCACTTGTCTGCGAAGCAGGTCAAGTTCCTGTGTTCTTCCACCGGAGGGCAGCATTAAAAACGGCTCTCTGTCCGCACTTTGGATTCAATGATGAATGATAGAATAACTGAATGGGTACAAATAAATGCACATATCTGCAGGAGTCTCCACTGCCTGTCAGCTGACAGAGGAAAATGGATCTCCTGAGCACAATGATGACAATCTGTTGTCACTATGACAACCACTCCCTTGGAGTCATGTGACTTTGACCTTGTTTGAGCCACAAACATGGTGACTTCAAATATTCCTCATTACCATTGTAAGCAACAGTGAGCAGGGTCTGCAGTCATACTGTGTAACTGGGGAAGAGAAACATGTGGTTGGAATACAAACATTAGATTTTAATTAGAGTCCAGTACAGGAAGCAACTAAAAATGTATTTTTCTTCCATTTTCAATTCAAAACATTTGATTTTTTTTTTTAAGTGAATAATTTTAGATTAACCCAGAGGTCTTATTAAATTGACCAAAACACTCAAGATAAGCAACTGAGAACCCCGTGTCTTTGTAAAGTCAGACATATTTTGTAACACATTAGCCAACAATCCAAAACATGAATCCTAGTTCTGCATTTTTTTTCTATCCTTTTTTTTTTTTTTTTTTGCATTTTATGTTCATTTATGACAAGGGCTATATACCTGCTTTCTGCTGTAATTGTAATTATGTTGAATGTGATTTTATTTTTTTTTTATTGACTTTATTATGTCCACCACCCTTCCTCCACATCATTCACATCACCTGTCCCCTTTTTCTGTTTAATAACTGTGGTCACCATGTCTAACAGTAGACTTGGAAGTGGAAAGAAAGCTTCAGGCATGAAGTTGCCCATAGTATATTACACTTTGTCGACATTCTCCTTGACACTACATTACTTAGTCTTCACTTAAAGAGCAATATTATAGTCCCTGAATAAATATGCCCCACTAAGACACAAAACATATAATTCTTAACCACTGCACTGTGGGCATCATGAACTGTGAATGAACGTCCACGTAAAGTGACCAAGGTTGAAACCACTGAATAGAAGCAATGCAACTTCTTCCGTAATCATGAATATTTCATAGATATGGTTGTGATATGTTTTTTGAGGTGAGGCAAGGTGACTGTAAGAGAGAGTGTGACCCAGACGCAGTTGCATAACTAAGGAGCTGATGAAGCACAGGACGGAGAGAGGCATGACCTCTGGATTCAAAGAGGTACTTAAGGTGGTCACATTTTATCTAGTAAAGATATGGTTTGCAAATGGACCTGCTCCAAACCTTGGTCTCAAACTGTTTAGTTCACCCTTGTATCACAGATGACGTGTATGCTCGGTAGTTCGGGACACACATGTTTTTTTTGCGATGATGTGCTTAAGATTCGCTCTCTTCAGCCTTTAATGAAGACAGAGCCCTGCTACCTCTTCATGACAAAAGGTTATGGAATTCAAAATTGGCATGCCTTGTCTCTCATCATGTTTGTCTGTGGTAAGGAAGTATTCATACACAATATGCAAAAAGAAACTAAGCTAGACCTGATGGCTTCCCTCCCCATAAATGCCCTCTGCATGCATTCCAATTCATTTATTTCAAGACGTATTCTTTTTATGGTCTGACGTGCAATATTGTAACAAGATAAGAGTCATCAGCTACCCTTGTTTTATAACTTTCGGTTGTTGTCACGTTTTATTTCAATATAGCATAAAACTGAAATGGACACAGACTTAAAGTTGGGTTCTACCCAGGCCCCATCAGTTTTTAAAGACACTTGGAATGTGTTGAAGAGGTCCAAAAGAGAAAAATGGACAACTGATGCAGCTGACAAGTGATTACCCTCAGTTGTGGGCTGAGAACCCTGTCTTGGAGGTCCAATTGTAGCTTACTTCTGCTCTCTCTTCTTTTCATTAAAACTGTAGCATCACCTGCAGAAGTGCCCAAAGAGGATCAGAAACACTGGATGTTTGAAACCCTCTCCTTATTCCACACACTACTAAGATTCTTTGAGGTACTAGCTTTTGGGATGACTGGATTTGTTATGGTACACATACTGTAGTGTGGAGAGTTTGCAGTTCTTTTACACCCTGCTCCAAACTTTTTTTTTTATACTCAAAGCATGAATGACATTATGAATGGAGCTTTAGAAAGCTGTGTTAATTTATTATTACTTTTTTATTCTAACCACTACACAGACTTGGGGGATTGTAACCATAACAAATGTATTTATTTTCTAGTCATCTAGAAGCATATTTTTACTCTATCTGTTAAGCACACATACACACCTCATGATTTAATAGCGGATCATCTCTGGCAACTGATGTATAATTCCCCCCACACACATCTGATTTTCTTTGTTTTGGTCTTTTATGGAATTTATTGCTCTAGGGGAATAGCTGACACTTAACATATGCTGTTTTTCATACTGTGAATTTCTTTTTGTTTCTGGAGAGATGTATGTATCACAGACCATACTAAAATGGGCTTTTAAATATTTTTATTTGTGTCAATTCTTCTTTTTTTTTAAATGATAATGAGCAAATAATGATTTTTGCTTGCCAGATAAATCTTAAGATATAGATTTGTACTGAAAATATCAGTATTTTCTTATCAACATTATGATGTAAATTTGTATCACATTTAATGAAACTTTTAAAACGATAAAACTGTATAAATACATAGATGCACATGTATTATAGTCAATTCTATGAGCTGGATGAAATAAACTAACGTGTAGAAAACTCTTGACAGATGTCAAACTCTATTTTACACCTTAAAACTCGCCACCTCTACAACACGAAACATCACATAGTAAGAGGCAATGATGTGGGCCAACAAAATAGATTACTTCTAGCGCCACCTCCTGGTAAAAAATAACGAAAGTCTCCTATACGATTTGGTTAATCATTAGGGCAAAGTACGTCATCGAATTGCTTAGTTTTAGTGAAAGTGTCAAATGAACTTTGGATAGGGAGGGCAGCGGTTTCTCATTGCCTGTACACTCCATCTGAGAAGTACAGTAGAGATTTTACTTCTCAGAGGGCAGTGCTTTCTCATTGCCTGTACACTCCATCTGGGAAGTAAAGTAGGGATTTTAACTTCTTATCGACAGTTATGGACAAAATGCTGCTTCATCATGAACTTATAGATAAGGACTGAGGGGCAAATACGTGTGGAAAATACTTTGACATAAACTCAGTTCAGTTTCATGTATACATTTTTAATTTGTTTAAAATATAACCTAAACACACACATATGTGTGTATAAACGAGTTTATCGCATTTTAAAACTTTGACACCCACGCTCAGTTTGATTTTTAAACATGTCATCACAAATAATGATGTGGAAGCAGCTGAGAATCACGTGACATGACGTGTGATCAACATGGCGACACAGTGCTGAGAAAGCAGTGCTGAATTACCCCTGACTGAGCCACGGGTCTCGTTGGCCTGGTTGTGATAGCCACCGACACCTGCAGAAAAGCAGGGGCAGGCCGACCATGACGGCCTGAAAACAAAGCGCCCATTCGATTGAGAGATGAAAGAACAGCAAGGTCTTGATCATTATCGACAGCAGACGCAGTCAGGGAGCACGAAAACGAAGAGCATGTTTCTGTCTCGGGCTCTGGAAAAAATCTTGTCGGATAAGGAGGTGAAGCGCAGCCAACATAGCCAGCTGCGTAAGGCTTGTCAAGTGGCGCTCGGTGAGCTGGTTGTTTATGTTTTCACAGTTAGCTAACCTATCACTTGACTTTATCTTCAATGGCTCAGACAGTTGTTGACTCTTACGACCTCCAAATTTAAGTGCGGATACCCCTCTCTCCTGGTGCACTAATGTATCTTAGCCAACTAGCATAGCCATTGAGCTAACCTAGCCAATGTTGTAGTTTTCCAAATAAGTGCTATGCTAGCAAGCTAACGTCATCTGTGTAGGCGTATGTCAGTTCCAATCCTGGATGCTAGTACCGTTTTACATCTGCAATAAATTGCTAAGAAATTAGCATTTCAGGGAGATTTTGTGGATTTATGTTCCCAGTTCATTAAATAGAGTCACTGTTATGATACACTCTCCATTTACAAGTACAGAAGAGTTGTCATATATAATTGACAGCTTGGATACGCTAGCAAGGTTAGCTCAGGCATTCGACCAATCAAATAAGAGTACGTAGGGTTTCGGTAGTTAGCCTAGCATTTCGTATACTCTACTGGATAGCTGGATAAGTACTTTACTCAGGCGTCTGTATTTCCATCGAGTCCCAATGGGTTTCACCTTACACAACCCCTCTTGGTTCAGTTACTGATTTTGAGTAGTCTGATACGAAATCCGTGGCAAGCTATCTTCTGTGAATTGTGTGTGGCGCTTATTGTTTTGGGCGATTGTTATGTATTACGTGGCACTAAAAAGTAGATTGAATAGACTAAACAGATTCTGACAGGTGCAGTTTTAACAGTGAAGGTTACAAAATGCAATACAGGATGTACAATACATTGCAGCATCTGAAAGATAAATGTTGAAACGTGTAAATGGCAATGTCGTCTTTGCTTGAAATGCCATGAGTGATAACATGAACCTGGCCCAGGTGCTTCCGGGAAATGTGCAGCGATGTATGTCCACAAGTAGGTGAGCCTGAAAAGGGGGACAGGCACGTTTGTCCCTCGCCCCGAGGCGAGAGCATTACTTATTTACAAAGTTCGTGAATTTTTGGTGTGGTGAGAGGATCTCGTTTCCTCATGAAGATTCCACGCCTGTAACCTTTGTCCCAACTTTGTTATACCTTTAATGGATCTCTTTGGAGATCACACTCAAAAAAATATTCAAAATGAGAATATACTGCGCAACAAGCTCAATAAGTTGTCGTGTTGCTGTATACCCCCATTATGCTAAGTGTCTCTAAAAGGAAACTTGAGTTGGCTCAGAATTCAGTATGTTTGAGACCCTTCTTTTATAAACCTGTGGTGATTCATTCTGTTTAATAAGTTCAAACATTAGTCTCAGCTCTCTCCTCCTCCCCCCTTTGTTGGCTCATGGTGCGCCTTCAAGCAGGGGATTGTCTAAAGCAGATACGTTTAGGCAACATTGCACTGTAGGTTTCTGACTTCATAGTTTGCCAGACTTATGCACACACACCCTCCAATCATTGATGATTTAACACTGAGGCTGTCTTTGTAGTCTGCATGCTTTGTTCACAGACTTAAGCCACACATCATCTTGCTAAACTTGATCACTCCTTTAAATACCAATTAAACAAAGGTGTTCTCATTTTTTTTAAAATGCACCCTGCAGACTGCGCTATGTTGCACTATTTTAGTTGGCCTAATTACCATCTAAAACATTATTGCTCATAGCAGTAGGGGTATGTCAAACGGAGATTCAGTTGTAGATAGGCAATGATAATCTTACTATGACTGTTCTTTTTGAGGCTTTTACTCCCAAGTCATTCTTGTGAAATATAGACCTAATATTGCACATGCGACTGTCAATATCCTGTTGCAAATTTACCGAAGTAGAGCAAAAAGTAGTAGATATGTATGCCCGGTTTCACTTGGGCTTTTTTGTTATTTATTTTTGCTCAGTGACTCCTCTACAAGAATTGTGACCAAGTAATCAGTCACATACTATGGTTATTTAATTTGGATTCAGCTACAGTGGTTCAGTTTTAAACCATTAACATTTGTTTTTGCACGTGTATATCAAAGACGTGGCAGAATTTTACATGGACTTCCACGATTATTCCAGGCCTGGGAAACAATGTTTTAACATTCCATTCAACAAGAGAAGCAATTCTGACTTAAAAAGCTGATAGTGTTTGCTGTGCACGTATCACTGGAAACTGGATAGAAACCAGTCTTTTTATTTTGTTGGTCTCATGCTGATATGATGACTTTTGTTAGAGTCTAGGGCACAAATACATTATTTCAGTTCTGTTCAATGGCGATTTAGTTTTACATGTCATCCGCTATCTTTATTTTGTATCATTTAATCATGTCAGTTATTTGTATTTATATTTATAAATGGCGTCTGTTCCCTGGATGTACTCAGTACTGTTTTAACTTCCAAAGTCATTACACCCACAAATGTAATATCTTTGTGTGTTAATGTAATATCTTTGTGTGTTAAGCAATCCATACTGCTTGCTGTATTAGCATTTCAATTTGTTTGAACTTTGCGCTTATACTGGTTTGTGATAGTCCTCTGGGTGATAACCAGTGTTTAACAAAGTGGTTATGTATTTCTTGTTCGGACCACACTAAAATATTGATCTTTCATGTTACAGATGAAATAAAAAATGAGCTGGAAAAGCAAAAGTAAGTTTTTTTTTTTTTTTTCTTTCTCTCTTTTACTCGTGTCTATTCAACCGTTGTCTCTTTTTAAATGTTCTGGGGAAAAAAATCTGCGATTTTTAACTGTTCGCTGTGAATAAAACAGTGGGCACAGCTGTTTAAAATGGTTTCTGAAGCATATGATTGTGTCCCAGTGCACTGTCACAGTGATTACAAAGGCACTGAATTGGTTCTTGCTCCTGATTAGCTGCAATTTACCCATCTACAAACTCAGAGGGCTTACATGAGAGTAATTTGTAGGTGGAAGATTCTTGTTTTTACAGCACAGACCTTAACCAATCAGTGAGTAAAGAACATGAGTGAATCAAATAATTAATTTGGCTGAACTCCTGTCATGTTAAATTCACCTGTCTGGTGTCTCCATGTGTTTGATCTGAACCTGTCAGGGACGGCACTGTGGTCCCTCCTCGAGCCAACTACATTGAAGCAGACAAGTATGTCCTACCCTTCGAACTTGCATGTCAATCAAAGTCCCCGCGTATCGTCAGCACCTCCTTGGACTGCTTACAGGTGTGTACATAGACACGATTAATTTGAGCTTGTACCTTCCCCAGATATAGACCCATATTCTAGAATATGGACACTTAGCCTATACCTCAATGTGCCAGTACACATTGCATCCACCACGTAGATGCATATTTTATCTCAACATCTTAATTAGTGCTTTGCTTTGTTGGCAGACCTAATAGCCATCAAAGCTAAGCATGCATGAACTGAGGATTTTGAGGATGAACTGGTTTAAATATAGGTGTCATGCACTGGATCTTAGTAATCTATGCCAGTGTTTGATGTGACTTTGATAAATCTCAGTGGAATATAGTAGATGGCTGTGATTTGGTTTTCGATAAGCTCATAGCCTCTCTTTCTCTCCTGCAGAAACTCATAGCCTATGGCCACATTACGGGAAATGCCCCAGACAGTGGAGCTCCTGGGAAGCGTCTTATCGACCGTTTGGTGGAGACCATTTGTAACTGTTTTCAGGGTCCACAGACTGATGAGGGTGTCCAATTACAAATCATCAAGGTGAGACTGTGACTCTATCTGTATTTTACCACTAGGCAACGTTTGAGTTTCATTTGTTTCCTGACATCTAATTTGTCACGTTCTGTAACATTTTTCTGCCCCTGTATTAACTTTAATTCATTTACCTAGTGGTTTTCAGTCAGTCTTTCATACATGCGAAGTTCAAGAGTTAAGTGACATTATACAGTCCCTTTGTGTTCTTTGCTGTTGTTTTGCCTTTTATGGTTGCTGTAGTTTTTATGTAATGGAATGTTTACACAAGGAAACATGAGGGTTTCATCAACTGAAATAATTTCCTTTTTTCCTTTTTCCTTATTGGGCTTCTTGTCTGATTTGGAATCTAAGGCTGTTAATGTCCTTGTTTTAATGATCCTCACAGTGTTTACAATGTCAGTATAACAGGAGGATAAAGCCAAATGCTTATGCTGCTCTTATTGGTCTACTTACATTTGACAAGTGTAGGTAGGCTAAGTGCAGGAACCCCCAAGCGGTTTATCCTGGAGTCAGTACCGGTCTATGAATTTCCAGAAGCTTGTCCGTGCAGGTTTAAGGACTATAAGGACAGTTATCTCAATTAAAGTCAGTTTAGTGGAAGTAAAGCTGACTGACTTTTATCTCCATCAAAGTCAATTCTGCCGACTGATCAGATATTGCTAAATTTGAATTTTGTCACAATGTCCTGTTGTTCTGCTGTGCTTACGTTTAGGTTCAAAGTCCATCTTAATCCAAGCCCTACCCTTATCGTTGTTTAGAAAGATTTTATTTAACCTGTTTCATGCCAGTGTGGTTTTGTATTTTTCTAGCTCCTTGACATCTCACAGCCTCCCCATTCTAGGCTTAGATATGGATGCTAGATGTGACTAACTCAGTTTTTTATGCTTTAATGCACCATGTTCCTAGCATTGCTAATCCTGTCCTGTGGGATTTTCTCCTCTCCCTCAGGCACTTCTCACAGCAGTGACCTCACCACACATCGAGATCCATGAGGGAACCATTCTCCTCACAGTGCGAACCTGTTACAACATTTACTTGGCTAGTCGCAACCTCATCAACCAGACCACAGCCAAAGCCACGCTCACACAGATGTTGAATGTCATCTTCACTCGCATGGAGAACCAGGCGGTAAGTATGTTTAGAAATCAATGTCAGAACCCTTTTTGTTGGGTCTGGAGCTTCTGTTCATAGTCAAGTAAGCAAAACTGATCATTTCAGCCAAGATTAAATTTTTGTTCTGTAGTATTCGAATCGAATTTGTGGTGTACAGACACATAGTCTTGTGACATTGTATTCCTGTGTTTCTTGTCTCTTTTTATGGATATAAGAAACAGGATGTACTCAGAACTGTGTGATACTCTGTTAACCTGTATTCTTACGTTATCTTTCACTTCTGTTTACTTCTCCACTTTATAGGCTATAGAGGCTCAGGAACAGGAGAAAGAGAGGCAGCGTCTGCACCCACAGAATCCTTCCCCTGGATCCCGAAATCCATCTCCTGTCCCAGGACGAGTGTCTGGGTCTCCGCAGCCTGGACACACACCCTCTGAACAAAATGGGCCTCCTTCACCTTCTCCAAACACTCCGGAGCTCACCACAACACCTTCCACCCCACAGGACACATCCTCCATCAATGGTCAAGCAGAGGACAGCCAGGCCGAGACTGAAGAAGGAGTCACCACAGAAGAGCAACACAAAGAGGAGGATTCTCATCCAGGTAAATGAACATGTCTGTGTTAGTAGACAAGTCAGTAAAAGTAGAGACATCAGTTACTCTTGTGTTCATAGACAGTTATCTTTTGTTTTATATTTGTAGTTAATAAATGAGACTTATAAAATGTGTATTTCCAACAGGATATAATTACCATTAGTATCCATTTGTTTAAAGGTTGATAATAAGGTACACAGTAGTAATGTAGCATGTGTTTGTGCTGAGCTATTCAGTTATGGTTTGGTGTGTTGCCAACTGAGTAGTTTTCTTCTGGGTAAGGATTAACACTGCGTAAAACTACACAACAAGTTTGATGTTACATATGGGCAGTCACATGTGACGTCGTATGGAGGGTCTTATTATTGCAGTCTTTGCATGCATTAGGAACCAGTGCTTGGTCTTCCGTGTCTAAGAATGTAAAACAAGAAGTGTGTCAAAAATAGCTCTTTTCAGAAACAGAACATCTCATTTTGACAAAACATAGACTGCTGTCAAAATCAAATTTACAATTGGAAAAAATCTTTCTTGTCTTTTTTTCCCATTGTACCATAAACGTACCAGCATGTAATCCCGGCACAGTATGTATGTACAGCACTGTGAGTTTTGTGTACGGTTATACTCTGTCTACTCACTGGTGGATTTTTTCTTTTCTCCGCTGCGGATCTTTCTGAAGCTCCCGAGACACAGGAGTCAGGTCCATGTGTGTCCCAACCAACAGCAGAGGGAGAGAGTGAGAATGAGGAGCCGCATCCACAGGAGGAGTCAGCAATAGATCCTTCCATAGAGCCCCAGGAGGAGGTCGAGCCAGACAGTGGACTGGGTAAGAAGAGAGTCATTAAGGCTCTTCTGGGTGTGGTTATTGCCCAACACGACACCTCTGTAACTTAGAATGAGTATTCTGATTTGAAATTACAACAGGCACGATTTGTGTTTATATTAACTAATGATAGCATGGATCCACCATACTCCAGCTAGTGCCCTCACTAAGTGAGAGACTTAGAGCTAGTCAGCAGGTTTTAATTTATTTTTCATACATCCTTTCTGTTGCATGCTGTTGCAACCAATTCCTGTTCTGTCATTTTTACTTCTCTCCTCCCCAGGCTTGGATCAGCACTCTGACTCTGAGATTAAGCAGCCAGAGGTAGCGCCCCCTCCTGTCAGAACAGACACTCAGCAGATGAATGGTATTGTGGATGACCGGGCCTCTGTCTCTTCAACAGACATCCTGGTGTGTAACTGCCTTTCAAAGATTGAGAATTAATAGTGTGATTAACCTTAGTGATTGTTGTTTAAAGAATATTATTCAGTATAGCTAAGAGCAGAAAACTATATTGTTGTTTTTATTTCAGCATCTCTTTTGATAATCAGCTTTGTCTCGTTTGTGGAACATTAATATTACGTCCCATTGGTATTAACTTGCTTGGATGCAGTATATGGGTATAAAATGGATGGAAAATGTTGTGGTCTGAGCAATAAGCTGCTGTTGTGTTTTCTGATTGGTTGCTCCTTTATCTGTGAGGCAGGATGCAGAGGCAATGCAGGCCACCCAGACAGCAACTCGATTTTCTCACATCCTGCAGAAAGATGCTTTCCTGGTCTTCCGCTCTCTCTGCAAACTCTCAATGAAGCCGCTGGCAGATGGGCCACCAGATCCCAAGTGAGTCAGACACTTTCAACCTTTTACCCCTCTTACTCACACCCATTCTGTTACCCCTTAGAACTTGTTAGCTTTTACTCTCTTTCACTGGAAAATATTGTTTCAGCTTTTGATATTTATGAACTTGAAAAAACTTTGTCATGAACTATTTGATCTCACAGACCAAGGAAAAGGAGGTTTTATCAGTTATTTCAGTCATAAACCAGGAAACTGGGGTATTTATTAATATCTAAAGGAAATACATGTCTTTGTGGTCTGATATGTGCATTTCTGGGAGAGTTGTAGGCTTCATTACAGCTCAGAGCCTAATACCATTCAATGCATCTATTTTTCAATTCAGATTATTTTTAGACAGCCAGAGCCTTCACTTTTAAACAATGCATATCATATTCTACTTACTCTTCTTTGCACTCCCTCCATTATTTTACTGTCATTCATCCCCCTCTCAGGTCTCATGAGCTGAGGTCCAAGGTGGTGTCTCTCCAGCTGCTCTTGTCAGTGCTTCAGGGTGCTGGGCCTGTGTTCCGCACTCATGAGATGTTTGTGAATGCGATAAAACAGTACCTGTGCGTGGCTCTGTCCAAGAACGGAGTCTCCTCTGTGCCTGAGGTCTTTGAGCTCTCCCTGGCAATCTTTCTCACCCTGCTCTCACACTTTAAAGTTCACCTGAAGATGCAGATTGAGGTTTGTAGAGAACGGTCACGTGGATAAGAATGAATGAAAAATTTATGTGATCACTGTTTAGAAAGAAAAAAAATAAAGTCAAACTGGGGTCAATTTGTTAGTCCTTCTTGTCTCTTTCTTATCTCTCATTGGTCTTTTTCATTCCTTTCTAATATGCTCTTCACTTGTCCTAGGTGTTCTTCAGAGAGATCTTTTTGACCATCCTTGAGACGTCGTCCAGCTCCTTTGAGCACAAGTGGATGGTCATCCAGACCCTGACCCGCATCTGTGCAGGTACACACTCGTGTCCACTCAGTCTTACACTCTCCTCACCTTTTGTATCAGCTCTGTGTTCACTTAGATGATCCATTGATAGCTCAGCCCCTATCTATCTCCTCCCCCCTTCAGATGCTCAATGTGTGGTGGATATCTATGTGAACTATGACTGTGACCTGAATGCGGCTAACATCTTTGAGCGGCTGGTGAATGACTTGTCTAAGATAGCTCAGGGCAGAAGTGGGCAGGAGTTGGGTATGACCCCACTACAGGTACCACAGTTATGACTCAGTGCTGTACTGTAATAGTCGATTAACTACTCTCTGAGTCACATGCAGTGTGGAGTTAACTGACATTGCATTGTTTGTCTTATCTGTAGGAACTAAGTTTACGGAAGAAGGGCCTGGAGTGTTTGGTTTCTATTCTGAAGTGTATGGTAGAATGGAGCAAAGACCTGTATGTCAACCCCAACTTGCAAACCAACCTAGGTAAGTGTGTGTGTGTGTGTGTGTGTGTGTGTGTGTGTGTGTGTGTGTGTGTGTGTGTGCACGCGCGTGTGGTATTTGTCCACATAGAGAGGTTTGTCGTGGCTGTATACGTTTGTCCTCAGGGTATGTGCATGTGTGTGGTTGGAGAACTAAACTGTGCTGTATCTGCTCCAGGCCAGGAGCGTCCAGCAGACGGCGAGAATGCTGAACTGAAGCTTCCGGAACACCTGGCGTCACGTAGAGACAGCGCCAGCTCTTTAGATTCCACTGTCTCCTCCAGTGTCCAGCAGTCTCAACCAGACCACCCCGAGCAGTACGAGGTCATCAAACAGCAGAAAGAGATTATTGAACATGGAATTGAACTGTGAGTGTGTGCGTTTTGAAATGATTCTTGATTTTATTTTTTCTATTTTTTCCCCCGTTTTTCTTATTGTTTAACTTCTGTAACTTATCTGTGTTTCTTGAAGATTCAACAAAAAACCCAGGAAAGGCGTACAGTACCTTCAGGAGCAGGGCATGCTGGGAACCTCACCAGAGGATATTGCCCAGTTTCTGCACCAGGAAGAGCGTCTTGACACAGTGAGTCTAACCCTCTCCATCACGTGCGTGAGCTTTGTTCTGTTAAAACAAGGAACAATGGTGACAGCCTCATACATTTGTAAATAGCCAGTGTACATTCACCCAAACTGAATGTACACTGGCCATATACCTTTAAAGTGGGTTCACCAACCTCTTGAGCTAACCTTGCCAACATGCATTAATACACATTGCTGGATTGAACCTATTTCTGATGCCTGTAAACTTTGGTCTCTTGTCTGTAGACTCAGGTGGGTGAGTTCCTCGGGGAGAACGTGAAGTTTAATAAGGAGGTGATGTATTGCTACGTGGACCAGCTGGACTTTTGTGGCAAAGACTTTGTGTCTGCCCTGCGTGTCTTCCTGGAGGGCTTCAGGCTCCCTGGTGAGGCGCAGAAAATTGATCGGCTCATGGAGAAGTTCGCAGCCCGCTACCTTGAATGTAACCAGGGGTGCGTTCCTAGCAGTCCTTAAAAGCTATATTTATAGCAAACGGTACTATTTTTTTCTTTGATTCCTTCATTATTTGCATGGATTAATCATTCTTGTCCTTCCACTCTGCAGACAGACACTGTTTGCTAGTGCTGACACAGCATATGTCCTGGCTTACTCGATCATCATGTTAACTACAGACCTGCACAGTCCACAGGTCAGTCTCTGGAACAAGTTTTCAGTTCTCACAAATCCATCTGTGTGGGGTTTTTTTTGTTTTGTTTTTTTTTTCGTCTGTTTTTGACACTCTTGTGTTTCTCCCCACCTTGGTGTTCGGACTTATTTTTGCTCCTCTTTATTCAGGTGAAAAACAAGATGACAAAGGAGCAGTATATCAAGATGAATCGCGGCATTAATGACAGTAAAGACCTGCCAGAAGAATACCTGTCCTCTATTTATGATGAGATTGCAGGCAAGAAGATTGCCCTGAAGGAGAGTAAAGAGTACTCCATCACACCCAAGTCGAGCAAACAGAGTGAGTGCTCTCTCTAAATGATCTGGAGCAATTTTTGTGAGAATTTATAGTGGAGGTGCTTTATACTTTACACCTTCGGATGACTTTATTTACTAAAGAAAGAAACAGTAAGAAAGGTGCAAAGAACCATTTTAAGCAATGGTAACGCTCAAATTGAACTGGAGAGTATATAATGTACGTGATTTTTGCCGTAACAGATGTAGCCAATGAGAAGCAGAGAAGGTTACTGTATAACATGGAGATGGAGCAGATGGCAAAGACGGCAAAAGCCCTTATGGAGGCAGTGAGTCACGCCCAAGCCCCCTTCTTCAGTGCCACCCACCTGGAGCACGTCCGGCCCATGTTTAAGGTAGGAATCCTTCAGTCAAGATCTCTCCCATCCTCCTCCTTTTGTTCCTGACCATTATTAGTACAAATATAGCCATTGCTAAAGACAGAACTAGTGGGATTGTTGTCATACCAAGATTAGACTGTGTCATGACAATGGGGAAGTGTTTTCGCTTGGTCAAACTGGATCAGGTATTTGCTCTGTGGAAGGTATGTTCAAACAAAACAACATTCCAGAAGGTAATGAACTCATCTCACCCTTTTGCTGTGCGTGTGTGTGATACAGTTGGCCTGGACACCATTATTAGCAGCTTTCAGTGTGGGGTTGCAAGACTGTGATGACCAGGAGGTGGCGTCTCTGTGCCTGGAAGGAATCCGCTGTGCCATTAGAATTGCCTCTATCTTCAGCATGCAGGTCAGCTCTCACATTTATTTATCCAAAAACATGCTGACAGCCTCTCATTCCCACAGTGGCCTATTCTGCGATGCGTTGCTGAGTTGCCTTTATTTTCTTACCCTCATCGCCAATTATCCTAGACATCATAGCTGATCATTAAGTGCACTGATGTATGTCTCTGTTGTGTATCTTTTCTCTTTCTCTCTGTGTCTCTCTCTGTCTTTATCTGGGTAGTTGGAGCGTGATGCATACATCCAGGCTTTGGCCAGGTTCACTCTGCTGACTGCCAGCTCCAGCATCACAGAGATGAAGCAAAAGAACATTGACACTATAAAGACCCTCATCACAGTGGCACACACTGATGGAAACTACCTGGGCAACTCGTGGCACGAGGTTGGCGCTGACACACATCTCATACCCCTGCATAACTACCTTTATATCATAAAGTTGGTTATTATTTACAATTGTCCATACGTATGAGTACTATGTATAAAATTTGTTGCAGGTGTGTGTATACAGAATGGCTGAATTATTATATCCCACAGTAGTTGCTGTGTGTTCCATTTTATAATCTTAACACACACATTATACACTTAACATGCGTTAGTCTTGTTTGTACTGCTAATGTCTTCTCTGGTGACTGACCTTTGGGTCCCTGGGTATCTGTGTTCAGATTCTGCGGTGTATCAGTCAGCTGGAGTTGGCCCAGCTGATAGGCACAGGGGTGAAGACACGCTACATATCTGGGGTGGTCCGAGACCAAGGGGGAGGCCTTAAGGGCTTCCCCACAGGGAGTGAGGAGTTCATGCCCCTTGGGCTAGGTAAAGATATAATATATGAATTTAAATCATAAGACCCAGAATGAGCAGGATCTGCGTGCTGTGTGAGCATGCACACGAGTGATTATATGTATACTGTACCTTATGGTAGTCTCTGTGGTATTCCAGGCACTTTGGTTGGGGGTCCAGACAAGCGTCAGATGGCTCATATTCAGGAATCGGTGGGAGAGACGAGCTCACAGAGCGTCGTGGTGGCTGTTGACAGGTGAGTTCACAAAGGTACCTCTTTGTGTAAACAAGATGCTACTCCCATTTCTGTCTTTTTGTGTTGTTTTGTTTGTTTTGAGGGGAAATGTAAGGTCTTAATTCTTTTTGCTGTTGTGTCTTCATCAGAATCTTCACTGGGTCCACCAGGCTTGATGGAAATGCAATTGGTATGAGCTTTATTGTTTTTCTGTTTGGGTTTGTGTGCCGGTAATGTTTTACTCTGTGTATCTGTTATCATCCCTCCTACCTCCCGTCAGTTATATAATGGCTCTTTGAAGTTCCATCACTCCAGCATTAACTGACACTAACTCAGTCCTTTTCTCTGCCAGTGGACTTTGTGCGGTGGTTGTGTGCTGTCTCCATGGACGAGCTGGCCTCTGCTCACCAACCACGCATGTTCAGCTTGCAGAAGATAGTGGAGATCTCCTATTACAACATGAACCGTATCCGTCTGCAGTGGTCCCGCATCTGGCAAGTCATAGGAGACCATTTCAATAAGGTCTGAGCCACACACAAATGGAACATAAAGTTTAAAATATCTTAACTCATTGTAGAGTCTAACTTCCAGCAGCTGCTGTTATGAAGTTGGTTTGTATGAAGAGATGTTGATTTGTTCCTGGCAGGTGGGTTGTAACCCTAATGAGGATGTGGCCATCTTTGCTGTGGACTCTTTGCGACAACTCTCCATGAAGTTCCTCGAGAAAGGAGAGCTCGCCAATTTCCGCTTCCAGAAGGACTTCCTGCGACCGTTTGAACACATTATGAAGAAGAACAGGTAAACAGAGAGCTGGAAAGAGGGGGCACTGAGGGGAGAAGCGGAAGAAATACATGAGAAAGTACTGCAAAGAATTTGGGGGGGGGGGGGGGGGGGGGGGGGGGGGTGTGGAGGGGATGGAGAGCAAAAGGAGTTGTAGACCTTGAATAAGCAGATATACAAGAAAAATATTGATAAAGGGTAAGAGAGGTAGCTTTCAAGTCAGAATACAATACAAGAATGCCCGCTCTGAGTCTCTTATGATCTCCTACTTAAAGATCCCCCACGATCCGTGACATGGTGATCCGCTGTGTGGCTCAGATGGTCAATTCCCAGGCTGCTAATATCCGCTCTGGCTGGAAGAACATCTTCTCCGTCTTCCACCAGGCGGCATCTGACCATGATGAGACCATAGTGGAGCTGGCCTTCCAGACAACAGGCCACATTGTCAGTGAGTACCAAATCCCTCCTCTCTGAATTAACATCCAGCTTAGGATCGTGAAAAAAGATGAGGGGGAAAAAGGATTCTCGTTTCTTCATACTGCGGCAATATTGTATGTTAAAACCCTAAACTCAGAACTTCACTCATGATTCCACTTTAAATCTGCTCCTCACTCTCTCATCATTCATCTTATTTACAACACCTTGATATATTTCTTTTCTTTTCCTCACAGTGAACACTTTTAAAGAGCACTTTGCAGCAGCAATTGACTCTTTCCAGGATGCTGTGAAATGTCTGTCAGAGTTTGTGTGCAACGCTGCATTTCCTGACACTAGCATGGAGGCCATCAGGCTCATCCGC
This sequence comes from Chanos chanos, assembly GCF_902362185.1. Taxonomy (NCBI): domain Eukaryota; kingdom Metazoa; phylum Chordata; class Actinopteri; order Gonorynchiformes; family Chanidae; genus Chanos; species Chanos chanos. The sequence continues at coordinate 32,054,018 of NC_044497.1, read as the reverse complement.
CACTGTGCAAAATATGTGTCGGAACGGCCACAGGTGATGACCAGTCCCCTTTATCGGGTTTGATGTAATTTATACAAACCTGTTTTAGCTTTAGAGACCTTTTGAAGCTCATTCATGCAAGCCTGACCTCTGTCTCCCATTACTCTCTGTGTTTACCCAACAGGCTTTAAGAGAGTACACTAGCGATGATATGAATGTTGCCCCTGGTGACAGGGTGTGGGTGCGAGGTTGGTTCCCCATCCTGTTTGAGCTGTCCTGTATCATTAACCGCTGCAAACTGGATGTCAGGACCAGGTACAGGTGGCTTATTGATGCTCTTAATGCTACGGAGCTCAGTAGAGTACAGAGGGTGAATGTGTGTGCGTGTGTATCTTGTCTTGCAGAGGCCTCACGGTCATGTTTGAGATCATGAAGAGTTATGGGAGCACATTTGAGAAGCACTGGTGGCACGACCTCTTCCGGATCGTCTTCCGCATCTTTGACAACATGAAGCTTCCGGAACAGCAGACTGAGGTAAATGCCACATTTTATAGATTTCATCAGTGATTACATCAATAGCTTTTCATCTCATTTTATCCCTGCTGCTTCATGGTTGCTATTCAGTTTATGAAATGAAATTAATGTGATGGATTTTAATACGCATAGTAAAAATGAAAAAAAAAAAAAGATTGTTTATGGATCCTCATTGTAGATTTTGGTATGTTCTGTACAGAAAACGGAGTGGATGACGACCACGTGTAACCATGCGCTCTATGCCATCTGTGACGTGTTCACGCAGTTCTATGAGCCTCTCAGTGAGGTGCTGCTGGCCGATATCTTCGCCCAGCTACAGTGGTGTGTCAGACAAGGTGGGCTTCTGAAATACCATTTCATCTCATGCTCATGTCCCATAATCTAATAACTCAAAGTACTGGAATATAGTACAGAGGAGTAGGGAAACCCATATTGTGTATTGGACCTCTAAGGAATGCCAGGAATTGCGACTGATTCACTATTTATTGCAAGCGAGAGAAAAGAAAGAACATGGGTAAGTGGTGTAGTGGGGGGGGGGGGGGGGGGGGGGGGGGGGTGATATAGTTACATGGGTAGTAATCCATGACACAATGGATTAGCTCTGGCAGAATGGGTCTGTCCCAGGTCTTTGAGTGTCTGATTTAGAGAGCTCTCTCTCTTTGTCTCTTTCTCCTCAGATAATGAGCAGCTGGCACGGTCAGGGACAAACTGCCTTGAGAATCTGGTTATCTTGAATGGGGAGAAGTTTAGCCCTGAGGTGTGGGATGTGACTTGTGCCTGCATGCTGGAGATCTTCCAGACCACCAGTCCTCATGTGTAAGACGACGTACATCTGTTTATGTCAGACGTCTTGTGTGTCATATCACAAACCTGCTGTTTTACCAAACATAGGCAACTGCGAATGTCAAATAGTTCACCATGTTAGCCACCTTTTTTCTCAACATTTCTCTACATGTTACCCATCATCATTTTCCTTTATGTTTGCCATCCTAATCAAAGGAATATTCTATATCCAAAAAAATCAGTCAACACATGCAGTTTCTTACCTGATAAACATCACAGGCAGCTGTTTTTTAATGAACAGCTAGCATGTTTGCCATTCTCAGGATCGTTTATCCTGGCCTGCGTGAGTTATTCCCGTTTACGAGCCTGTTTTACACTCTTTGTGGCAGTGGTTTAGTCAGTGTTATTGCTTTAGGCTTTATGGGTTTTATTTTGTTCCTCTTAACAGCTTGTTGACATGGCGACCGGCCGGGCAGGAAGAAGAGGCGGGAGACGGGAAACACATGGTGAGTCGACAATAACATGAAGTCTAATAAGTAAACATTGTACACAAACACAAAACACACTCGCGCACACAGTCCACTACGATTATTAATCACCTAACTATTATTTATTGCTTACCAACTGTGAAACACCCAATTTCAAATATGCTGTTATGGCCCAGTAAATGTTTCATGTACTGAATTAATAAGACCCAAAGCAGAATGCAGGCAGCCACTTTAACTGTGACCATATCCATGATTGAGCTTTTATTGCAGGTTCACTACACAGTATTATGAAGACATTCACATTTTCATATGCTGTTTTTCGCAGTTCACACTTGTGCCAAAAATGTTACACATCAGAGAAGAGAGCAATGTACAAATGTTACATGGTTGCTTGGCAACAGAATGTTTTCGTGCAGTTCTCTAAATCAGTTGGTGCAGTTATATTTTAACATGGTAAACTGGTAAACGCCTTATAGGTGTGACTACATGGTGAAATAAAGCAGAGCTTTGAATGCGTAACAGTCAGCCAGCATTCATAACCGTAACCTGTCCACTTATAAACACTTGAATTACGTGTTTGTGTTTGTGTGTGTGTGTGTGTGTATTCACTCAGGATGTGGAGGTGGATTCTCAATCTCAAAGCAGCTTTGAGAGGGGACAAAGTCAGATGTCTACAGCCAGTGATGAAACCTGGAAGGGAAAATCCCATGCCAGTAAGCACAGCATTTACCTGTCTGCTCCTCCTAACATTTACATTGGATATTTCCTCTTCCCATTGCCTTTATCCCAAAATCTGAGCCACATCAGTCATCACATTCCCAATGGAATTTCCAACAAGCATTAACGTTGCACAGTATTTGAACCATGTAAAGTCATCATCTCTCTGTCTCCCTTTTGGATCCTTTTTGGAAGTGTACTCCATTTAGAAGCATCAAACCCACTGCTTTTCCCAGTTATCCTCATGTGTTTGCTTGGCACTGTGTTCTGTCATTGCTTGCTGATGTTTCTGTTTCCTGTTTGTCAGAAGTGTCCGATCAGAAGCTGTTTGCTGGTCTGCTCATTAAATGTGTGGTCCAGCTGGAGCTGATTCAGACCATAGACAACATTGTTTTCTACCCTTCCACCAGCAAGAAGGAAGATGCAGAGAACATGGCTGCTGCACAGGTCTGTCACGTGTGTGTGTGTGTGTGTGTGTGTGTGTGTGGGGGGGGGGTGTGCGCATGTATGTGTGTGCGTCTGTGTGTGTGCACGCTTATGGAGCAATCTTTTTGTCATCTGTTTGCTGTTTGTATATGTATGTTCAGTTACATAGTGATGAATGTCCATGTGCTCATGTGTATATTCCCTCAACACTGTAACATAAACATTATGATTTATTTTGAGTATTGCAGGATGATATGCTCATTTGACATGCTCTGGCTGGCTCTCACCCAGGCTGTGTCTTACTCCCCCACAGAGAGATGCCCTAGTGGAGGCTGATGAGGGAGGTATAGGGGAGGGTCAGGCCGACCAGGGCATGTATAAACACCTGGCTCCTCAGCACCTCTTTAAGCTGCTTGACTGTCTGCTGGAGTCCCACACCTTTGCCAAAGACTTCAACTCCAACAACGAGCAGAGGACTGCACTCTGGAGAGCTGGTCTGTGCCTTGACGTGATCAAACTGTTTTTAGTCACATGAACACCTCATTCAAAAATAAATATGTCCACAATAAATGATGTATAGTCTTTCATGGTGTAAAAATCAGTTTTCTTTGAAAAGACTATTAAATTTTGTATTTAATTGGTTATAAAAATGTCATGTCATTTTAGCAGAGGTACTTGGAGGCTATACCTGTATGTTTGTATGTAAAGGTTCTTAGATGCTTATATCTGTCTATGCAGGCTTCAAAGGGAAGTCGAAACCCAACCTGCTGAAGCAGGAGACCAGCAGTCTGGCCTGCAGTCTGCGGATCCTTTTCTGTATGTACTCAGACCAGAAACTCCAGGACTCCTGGCCAGATATCCAAACACGCTTGCTACGGTGAGTGTGTGCAAGTGAATGAACAGAGTTTATCACGTTAGCAAAGCGTCACTTTAGATGAAAGCATCTGCTAAATGAATAAGCGTAAATCTAAAAGTTAAATGGTATAAAACATGCCTATTTGTCATGTGCTCTCTAGCTTGCTGGGTTCAGTGAATTTCTTTTTCTATCCCAATATGTCCTGTGTTTTAGGGCCAAAACTTTCCCATCTGGTGTCTTTGGTATCTAGAGCTGCAGAGTTATGAATATCATACTAGATATGTCTATGGGCTTTGGGACTTTAAAGAATTGTTTGATAAACTTTAGGAGCTCTGAATTGTATATATTCCTTACTACAGTTGTTAGGAAGATGTGAAAAGCATGAATTTGTGTGTGTGTGTTTTTACAGCGTCTGCCGTGAGGCTTTGGCCTACTTTATCAATTTGACCTCAGAAAGTCACAGAGAAGCCTGGACCAGCCTACTGCTCCTACTACTCACCAGAACCCTTAAACTCCCTGATGACAAGGTGGACACACACACACACACACACCCCTCTCAAATCAGTAACTCATTGAGTGCAGGCTTTAACAGAAATGCCCAAACCTAGACAGGAGAGTATACAATTAAATTGTATGATTGGGTCATGCCCTCTCAAATATCCCAACTCCCCCACAACAGTATGGATTAAGGGTGTTAGCAGAAAGAGTCATCAAGGAATCCTTAGTTGAAAAGGAATGGATGTCTGCCAGTGGTGGTCTTAACAACTGTTTTGGACTTAAGGCACTTAAACAAGACTTGTTCCTTTTATGTTACATTAGTGTGCCTAACAGCTTTGCTAATGAGACTGTTATTTCCTTCAGGAAAGCCCCTGATTTGAATAGTGCACTTATCCTACAGTAATGTGAGGCTGACTTTTCATACAGGAAGCTGAGAACTGATATGTGAGCTTGTCTAAATGTTAACTGTTGTATGGAAATGAGGATGCCAGTTTTACACACAGCCCCAAGGGCACATGACTTCCCTGTCCTAAATCAGAGACGATTTTCCATTTGTCTCTGTTTTAAAAAGTAACACAAGGGATTCCCAACCTTGGTCCAGCCTGAGTACAAAGAGCACCACTAAACCAGTGATGCAAAGACAAGCATATAAATATACATCATTTTTAATATGTAATTCCACTTTCTTTGTGATCTGTGTTCCTGAAACTTTGACTATCTGATTGATGCCCTTCTATGTCAGATTTGTGCTTTGTTGCATTCCCACACAGTACTTGACCTCTCCCTGCTGTTGTATGTATCTTATTAATGACAAACTGTTAATTTTGTCTTTTCGGCTTGGTGTGCTTAAATCATGTTTACAAAGTGGATGGCTCCAGGCATTGAGCCTGTATTGATTACCAGCTGTGCCAAACTGAGCATAGTAGCAGGGCAGCCAGCTCACAGTTTGTAACAATGGTTTTGCTCCCTCTTTGTTTCCCTCCAGTTCAAACCCCATGCCTCCTGTTACTACCCCCACCTGTGTGAGATGATGCAGTTTGACCTCATTCCGGAATTGCGCGCCGTGCTACGGCGCTTCTTCCTCCGCATCGGCTCAGTCTTCCACATCGCTGCCCCTGAAGTGGGGCACACACGCTCCCCATCGTCCTAATGAACTGCACAGACGGGCAGAACGGAGACTGTGGTCAGATAGCACAAGTGTCCCTTGGCTGGAGCGCTGATGTGAAGGACTGTGCAGGGCTGTGGAGAACTGGCATTGGGGCTCCATCACAGTTTGGTCCAAAGATGTCGTCTGTATGTGTGTCTTATGATCAACACCTGAGCCCTCCTCATACAAAAGAAAAGCAACGAGACAGGGGAGAGCTGCACTCTTGGCTGATTGTGTTATTATGTGATATGTGTTTGAGGGGGCAGAAGATGAGGATATCTGCGTTAATAATAATTTATTACTGATACTGGTGTGTATCCTGTCCCTCATTTTGTTTGCTGGTTTATTTGTTTGTTCTGTGTTGTTCTCTGCCAACTTTGTTTGTCTCTTTTTTGTTGTTGTTGTTGTTTGTTTGTTTTTTTGCTGAATACTGAACAAACATTGATATGCAGAAAGATGGGCTGAATATGAGATGCCATGATTTCACAATTTCCTGTTGAGGTCTTTTGGTCAATATAAGCTTGTAAATAACAGCTAGATTTGCAACGCTGTGCCTATGACAAAAATATAAACAGTCATATCACTAATAACAAACAGGTGCATCTTACATATGTTGTCTTTGTTGTACGGTCATTTAAAATACCATTAGCAATTCTTTGCAGTTCAGGGACATTCCAGTGTTTTTTGCCACAGTGGGAGGCAAGCTTTACAACTGATGCATCTGAGGCTGTTGTCAAAGAAGCCTTTCCCTTTGTCTGGATATTACTTTTATGCCCTAATATAATCCATATATGTATTGATAACTGCAGGAGAGTTCAATATCTAATGGTGGTGTTTTCACCAGCCCATTCTTTTTCATAATTAAGCACACACTACTACTACACCCTTCATCACAGTGTTTTGAAATACATCCTCTGTGTGCTTATTAATGTAAATGTTTCTTTTTCTAGTTCTCTTATATTTAATGCCAGTTGCACTGGACATGTAGTTTTAGGAGGGTTTATGCCTTTTTGCATTCCAAAGTTGTTTTAACTTTTTTAGGGGAACTACAGCTACTCAAAAACCTGATTCTCAGAAGAGGAGAGTTGCTTGGTTAACAAGCTGTCTCTACACAAACATCCTTCTTTTTTTTTTCTTTGGCATCATTTCTTCTTTTCATTTCCTTACTGTCCATCCTGTCCTATGCTGCTGACACTCTTTAAGTATGAATGTGTCAGGTCGCTTGCTTCATCTAGTGCTGGTCAGTGTTGTCATACCAAGAGTGATGTAAGACAGGAAAGAATAGAAATATCATTACATGACACGACTCACACAGACTCAATTTAAACCAAGCAGTATCAAGACCATACATAACCAAGTAATGATAAAGCCCCCGATACCTTTTTAATGATGATGTATGTAATTCTATAAAGTGCATTTAAATATTTTCAGAAACACATTCCCTTGCAACCATGGATGTCCACTTAATTTCCCCTGAATAAAGGGTGTTATATAAATATATACAGTATATGAAGAAATACAAACTGTAAAGTTTTCATGTAAAATAGAAATAAAGTATATACATATTGTGATGTTCTCTTCCAAGCATTTGGTGAAATTATCAATAAAGTTTGAATTCTGATCAGTTGATTTGCTTTTCCTGTTGATTTTCTACTCCTCATATTGGCGCGAAGCATATGAAAGAATTATGTCCGCATATATCTAATTTTTGCTCGTTAAATTTGAGATTACACATGTGCGCGCTTGTCAGATTTTTAATTTACAACAGAAAAAATTCGAGAAAAGGCACGAGCCACACCGTGTCGCTGTATTTCAACATACATTCCCAGTACGGCTCATTTGGGGGTAACAAAGGTTACCATAGAGATTCCAGACACTCTTTGTTGGGAACCCCTCGTTAAGGGATACGTTAATCACAAAAGTAAAACGTTAATGGCTATTTCATGAACCGGTTAATTTTGTTAGACTTCCTATTTTTTCAGGAATTTTCTATCAGCATATGCACAAACATTTTCCATCATGTTCAAAAGTAACATAAAGTTACGAGTCGGTGAGTATAATGTCAGAATAATTTCGAGAATTGAAAACCAGGACGTGCAAAAATCAGGCGAGCTGGAAACATTTGTGTGGTAGCAGCGCTGTTAATCGTTCCAACCTCGAACATTTCTGATTATTTGAATAAACTAGTTCTGGCTAGTTTTGGTGGTAGTTTCTGGTATAAGAGATGCCTAGTTATTTTGTTCGTGGTAAGCAGCGTCATACAGGGGAAAAGGGAGCCAGCAGAGAGCACAGGGCGGAACATCCGTAACAAACGCTAGCCAATGCCTCGCACTGTGGATAGCTAACGTTAGGATCCCACATTATCGTAACACACTCTGGCATTAGCCAGCGCTCCAACAATGTCGGATTTGTGCCCATCTTCTGGTTGAAGAGACATGTACTGAACTGTTCTCTTATGTTTGGTACCAAGAGAAGTAAGTAGCTTTCGTGATAGTTACGATGCATCTTTATCGTGGTGGATTCTCAACCTTTTTGCTGGTTTAGTTTGACGCTCTGATTTATAACTCAGACGCCAACGATGCTAACTTGCTACCTAGCTAACCGAATGGGAAAGACTGACGTAGCTAGCACGGACTACACAGGAAATGAATCCTTGGATTGGGACCACAGATTTTAAGGATCTTACTGTTTATGTCACTCACTCTGTCTGGGTCAAATGGGTAGGTATGCCGTATTGATGGATACAATCAAAGACTAAGGTTGTACCGTACTAACCCTTAGTAAAATACAGCAGTGGAAAATGATTAGGCTCTCTCGTTAACGAGAACTTGTATTCGTGTAATGTATCCGATGTAACGTCACATTTGATTTGAGAATACATTGCTTATAACTGGATTGTTACGACAGTATAGACGAAATATTCATTTTGAAACGTGAACTCTGAGACAGAGACAATCTACTCTGACGACGTGCTACAGGCAATCCACAATATGGAAGATTTTGGTTGAAGACCAAGTGAAATATCATATCTATCGCTTCCAGTTAGCCAAATGAGGACATATTTTGTATATGAGTTTTATCGAATTCAACCGTGTATCCAGACTGCCCCAATTTCAGAACTATTCAAATTTCTACCATGAATGTGTTATGTCTGACAGCTGCGCTTGCTAAGCTTCCAGAACGCACTGGCAAAAGCCATTTGACACTGCCTTCTATGACTGACTGAAGAATGAGGCGCTCTGTTACGTAATGGCTTTGGTAGGATGTGCGCAAATCAAGCAGTAGGAGAGAGAGGGAGGGCAGTTGGAGAATTACTGAGTCTGCTCCCACCGCCTGTTTTCTCACTCTTCTAACAGTACGTTCAACAACAGTATCACAAGGTATTAACCTAATACAAGGTCTGTACCGTAAAGCGTGCATGTTTTGTTTGAGTGGGCACACGAAGGAGGCTCTACAGGTCTTATTTGTATGGTAAGCACACTGTACTGTTAATGATTGTTCACGCTAGTGGCTATGTAGACGTTGTTGACAACCCTGTAATGAAGTTCGGCGTCTTAAACAGATGTGTCTTAAATTTGGCTGAACTGGTTTGTGCTTGATGGTGAACGCAGTCTTATTTAAAACGTGTTCAGGATATCAGCCAGCATGAAAGTGCACTGGCTAATCGAGACAGAACTCATAAGGGTGTGTTGTAATATTTAACTTGGTGCTACATACGTTTCCGAGATACTGAAGTCTATTCACAGTGATGGTTTTAGATAACTATGTGTTCTATACGCTGGAGGGAATAGTCTGAACCAGATCGGTGACATTTCTTCTATTGTAAACAACTTATAGACTGCGTTAAATCTTAACGAGGTTGTAATGCTTTTGCTTTTATAAAATTTCAAGAATGAATTCAGATGGTGACGGTCGCCAGTGATTTTTAGTTGTGATTTTTCGTCAATTTTCACACACGTCAACTTCAAGCCTTTCTCTACATGGCCTTCCTCATAAAAAAGTAATATCGTGCCCTTGCGTTGCTCCTGCTAGTAGATTATTGAATTTGTTTGTAGTCCGTGAACTTGTCAGTAAGTCTTAGTTTGTGTATCCCTATATACTTTCAGAACAGTAAAGGTATCATATGTATTGTAGTTGTTGGAAGAATCGTGACCCGATGTGCATTCTTTTTGTGCGTATTGTAAGCGAGCGTCTTGTTGTTGTGAACACGTGCTTCCCTCATGTAGCATAAATCTTGGGGACAGCCTTGTCCCCACATTCACGAGCTGATATCTTCTTCATGCAAACGGGAGACACAGAACGTGGCTCTGTTTCATCCTTTTAAAACGAGTTATTTCATAACACGACTAATTGTTACATCGATTGATCAAGTGGAATATTTAAAAATTTCGTTTCACTGTGTTAACTGTAAAAGTCACGTCATAACAAGCTATCTTCACATATATTGCTATAATTTATTTAAAATTTACCTTTAGTTGGCATCCGATAGGTATAATGCATGTGTTTCTGTTAAGTACAATAGCAATCTTTGTTTTTGTTTTTTTGTCTCTTGCTCCAACCTCTCTGTATTCTAATGTCCACGCTAAATTAAATGAGAAAATCATAATTCCAGCCACGCTGGCTATGCAAACTCCCTGCTGTTTAAAATTCACCCATGTCAAGGTCAGTGTAGATTTTTGCCTTTTTTTTTTCTCTGTCTCCAAGACAAGGAGAGAGGGCAAATTGTTGCTGTTCCTCTATAGAGGCAGGTGATGAGATACCACCATCTGCTCCTTTTAGCAACTCTCCCAATTAAAACGGGGGGACTCCACCAGAAGCTGTTTATTTACAATGCCCCTTACCCATTTCAAAGTTTCTCTGTGATTGCTCTCCTCTGACTCAGTCTGAGGATATTGTGTGCAAGCTCCGTAATCACTAATTCATTTCACTGTTCTTTCACCACAGGGCATGAGCCATTGCACCAGCCCTGATTGTGATTATTTACTTTGGGTAACAAAGAGAGGGAATCAATGAAGATCAGTGATCATTGTGGTTTAAGATCCGTGATGAGACTGCCAGCGACTGCAGAAGCCTGAAGACCTGGTAGGCGTGCACACACCTCTCTAACGAAGGACAGGAGAAAGCAAGGAAAGTGACTAGACGGTGGGAAGGAAAAAAAAAAAAAAGTGAATTATGTCTCACTATAACAGAGAACTGGTTGTATTTTATTTAAAGTATAAACTCTCTCAGAGGAACCTCCCCTGTAATCACATTGGACTGACAGAGGAAACAGAGCGGACTGAGGGGGGGTCAGCGGCAGGGGAGAACGGGGAAGGAGCTGTGGAGACCACAACGACTTTGGTGAACGGCTCTGCTAATGGAACAAGTCCTAGCTCAACAGGAACCCCGCCACGATCTCCAACTTTGTCCCCTCAGAGACAGACTAATGGTAGCGGGGGACTGGACGCCGTGAAAGAGGCTCTCCGGGATTCTGCCAACGAGTTTGAGCTGCGTTATGCTCGGGCATTTAGTGACCTCTCTTCGCAATTGCACATCACGCCCGCCACGGCGTACCAGAGCTTCGAGAGCGTCATGGACGAGGTGTTCCGAGACGGCGTGAACTGGGGCCGCGTTGTGGGCCTGTTTGCTTTCGGAGGGGCGCTGTGCGTCGAGTGTGTTGAAAAGGAGATGAGTCCCTTAGTGGGACGCATTGCAGACTGGATGACCTTCTACCTGGACAACCACATCCAACCCTGGATCCAGAGTCAAGGCGGATGGGTAAGTTCAGAGAGCCTTGAGACATCCTGCTTGTTCGTTGTGTTTCTGCAAGTTGAGCTTGCAGTGGCCAACCTGAAGATGCACTGTGTGCACTGGAATCTTCCAGCATTGTTTGGTGCTGTCATTGTGTCAGTATCTCAGAGTCGTTTACTGAAATGGCAAATAATAGCTTATCAGTACATGTTCATCGGAATTAATCAACACTACTGTGTGAAATCTTTATCTATGCTTAATCATTAAAACCTCTGAAAGTACAGGTAACCTGCAAATGATGCAATAGTCCTTTTTGCTCTGCTTTGTTCAGGTGTAGGAGGGTCCCCCACAGTCTAGACTGCTTTAGCCTGATTGATGTGTCTTTTCTGATTTGCTCCTCTAGAAGTCACATTTTCCTTTTCAAATGGTTGAAGATTAAACTCATACCCCACTTCACAGGAATTTAGGACATCTGACTGAATTGCAACATGTTTTAAGCATACAGAATGTCTTGGAAAAAATGTTGAATGAGGGTGCTTATTGATCACTAGTTATTGCCTTTGTCTGCTTCTTTGTGTGTGTGACTGCGCATGTGTGTGTTGTTTTTGCATTGTCAGATATGTCAGGTCCCCTGGGCTGAGCCACTGTGTTTTTTAGAATCTGACTTCTCTTGGGTCTGGGTGTGGAAACTCAGACTTGGTGGAGGGGAAAAGAGATAAGATAATAGAGCCATTGGCCAGCTCAACATTGATCATCCCCATCAAGTTTGTGCTGAATCGAAATTAAACTCAGCCGCCAGAGAAAAGGGGACATCACGGGAGATGATGGATACAGAGTTAGCTTGGACCGCCCTTTGTTTCCCCCTTCATCTGTTGTTCTTTCGTTATGTTCTTTCTGTTTTGCTTTTCCCTGTCAGCTGCCCGGTAGATGAGAGGCGCTCTCGCTAAGGTCAACTGAAAGAGGCTTTGTCTGGTTCCTCTGTGACAGGAGTAATGGAAGTGTGCTGTAGAGGTCAGCTTTTTCTTTTTGTGAACAGGTCTGCCATCTTATTGGACGGGCTGAGGAAGGGCTCTGATGTTGAAGTCAGTGCCTAATTGGAAAGGTCATTTCTAGACTGTTACTTGATTGGATGGTAGTTGCCTCTGCCTCTCTGTGGTTGGGTGGCTCCTTGTTGTTGCTCCTTTTTTTTGGATGGTTGAGCTCAAATTGCATTAGAATGTGTTTTCCAAGCAGCTAATGTTTACTTCCCACAGAGTATTTCTTGTTCTTTCCCCAAATTTTCCACCCCACCTCTTGCCCAGAATCTCCTTTTACATGACACCTTAACTGAACAGAACGTCCAGTACGCTTTCAAAACAAATGACAACACGTCTTGTGTAATGTGAACCATGATCTAAAATGATCTCAAAGCACTCGTAAGAAGAATGTTAGGATTGCAGAACAGTCTGACAGGTTGAACTCAGCACACAACACACCTCTGGGATGAAGTAAATTTAGTTTGTTAGGATGGATCCAATCCAGACATCATCCAAATTTCAGTTCCAGCACCCAACCCAAGTTTTTTATAAGGCGGTAATTTACGATGGGCTCAGTCTGAATAACTCAATGGTGTGAACGTTGAATGGACAGAGAACTTGAATGGAGTTACACGTTGTGCTTGAGCACAGATGGAGTTTCAGTTCTTCCTTTGTTAACGGAGAGAAAAAAGAAGAAATGGTTACATGGCTGTGATGTCACATCCTCTGGTTGTCATTTGTGGGGTGTCTGACAGACATAAAGAAAGGCAGACACATACTGAAAGAACAATAACAGTAAATGTAGGCTACTCTTCCCCCCCAGAGATTCACTCTCACATTTCATTATCTCAACCAATTTACAGTGGTCCCCAATGGAACCCCCAGTCTCTGCCATGATGATTTCACCCAGATTAACCCAGTTATAACATAATTTATCATTCGCACACACATATACATATCTATACGTATGTGACTGCTACTGTACTACTCTGCACTTTGATTATATAGCTTCTGTCCTCTGGTGTACCGGTAACGCAGCATACAAACATAGGCAGGCACACTCTTCTCCATTACGCAGGGGCACCCCCATGCTGCGGGGAAATGTTTTCAAGACTCCCGTCAAATTCACAGTGAAACCTGCCCACACTCTTCCTTACCCCTGTCTTATGGTCTCGCCCACGTAATGGCCTTTTTGTGTTCCCTTTAAAAAAAAAAATTGTGGGTTTTTTTCTGAGTTCTTACTTATGTCATTAAAAGACCAAGAGACAGAATATGGAACTTATGAACTCTTATGCCCTCTCTTTCGTACACACACGCATGCACACACACAGAGGCAGTGAAAGCCGTTGACAGCTGCTAGTTGCAGGTGTGTGCCAGTACCTGGCTGTGTGTCTCTGATCATAAGGGTTATCAATGGGGCGTTCCTCCTCCCTCTCTGGAGAATGCCTGCTCTGATGAAATACAGTGCTGTCATTGTTCCTCAAGGGGCACTGTGTGTATATATGTGTTTTGTTTTGTTTTTTCTTTTCTTCTGTTCATTCTCTTTTGATCCTCTGACTGCTGTTCCTGGTACTCGGGATGAGTGAGTGCAAAAGAGGAAGAGGGAGGCAGACGGATTGAAAGGACACTGAACAGGCAAAAGCAGACAGAAGAGACACACACACACGCACGCACACACACACACACACACACACACACACGGGCACACAGGCAAGCGTGTGTTTACGTATGTTAATATGTCCAGATCCCGGGTGGCCAGTGCATTAGCTGTGCAGGGAAAGTTGATTGAGCGTTGACTGTGGCAGTATATGCCTGAGGGGTTGGGGATATTACCAATTAGGAATGAATAATATGTGAACATGCCTGTGGAATATGTCTTTGTTCAGACAGGCCAATATAGCATAAATCATTTTCTATCTCATATGGAGTTTGAGAATAATTCAGGAATGGGTAGATGCCATAAGAGGGAAAGAAAGGAAAGGAACCCCTCCTGTTTCCACTCCTGTTACTGCAGCTTTGTCTTTTATTCCCCCTTTATTGCTTGTGTGTGTGTGTGTGTGTGTGTGTGTGTGTGTGTTGAACTCTCTAGTGACAGTGCCTGTAAAGCTCTCATTAATTCTCTGTCCAATGAGGGTTCTTTACCTCGACAGACCATATCTCCCCTGCTGTTAATATTCACTTTTAAGCACATTTATTTTGTAACTGCAGTGAGACTCAGAAAAAAACATTTTACTATAATTGACTGTTTTCTTGATGTTTTTTGTGATCATGTCTTTGCTCCTATGTGTTCTACTTCTGTCACCTATAAACATACACACCTACATGGTTACCAAATACGCATACATGTACACACGCAGACATACAGGCACACACCGGCACTCGTAGATTGTGTATGTGCCATTGTCTGTCATTGCTGGACAGGGAGGTCCCCTGAGACTCCACTCCATCCCCCCTCCACCATCTCTACCTTCATCCATCTCTTCTCCCCCCTTCACTTTCCCTCCCCTCTATCTCTCTCACTGCCTATCTGTCCCCATCTTCCCTCGCTTTTATCCTCCTCCTCTCTCATTTTATTCATCCGTCCCTGTACTCTCTCTCTCTTTCCCCCTCCCTTGTCTCCTTCTCACATCCCACGTGGGTGGACGTGTTGCAGATCAGGCATGCAACAACATGCCCGCGTCATAGTCGTTTATGTCCCTGTTCACTTGTTCATCTGTCTATTCCTTCATCCATCCATCTGCGCATTTATCTTTTCTTTTTTTTTTTCTTTCCTCCATCGATCTATTTGACATGATTGGCGTATGTGGTGGACAGCAGCATCTGTGCCACGCCTCCTTCTGACACTCTCCACACTCATTAGTCAAGCTCCAATACATCAACACTGTCTCTCTACGTATGCGCATGCATGCGTGTGTTTGTCTGTGCATGTTTGTGTGTATGTGTCTGTATGCAGATGTAGGGTGTGTGTGTGACCAACTGCATGTCACTGTGTCTTTGTCATATATTCCTGTGTTTATACTTGTTTTGTGTGTTTGGCGTGTGCATGTTTTTCTTAATCAGTTTTGTGTGCGTGTTTCAGAGAGCCGTACCATGAACATTAATATATTTGTATAGGTGTATTTTTCTCATGTGTCGTCTAAGAGTTAAAGGGTTTATATGACAGTGTTTTAAAATGAGTGGGAGGGTATAGTCTGTACAGTACACATTATGGCTTTAAACAAAGGAACCGTGGTCTCGCATGCGCACACACGCACACACACACATGCACACGCCCACTCGCACACACATATACATCCCCTGCAGTGGTCCAGGTGAAGTGCTGGTTTGTAAACAGAGTGTGACAGGGACAGTGGGAAGAGTGATATAAACAATGCTCTATCAGTATTGAATCTGTCATTACATCTTCCATAATCTCCAGATCTTCCCCAACATTCAACATCTTATATTAGTTTAAAGGATCACGTACACTGAAATAATAAATCATGGCGCGGGTTTAAAGGAAATCTGTGTAAAGTCAATTGCATGAACAAGGCTAGCATAAGCTATGTGCTGTGATATTGTGCTGGCGCTCCAAAGCCTCTCATTTGCATTCCCAAGGTCAGGTCGAGCCCCTGAACCCCTGTGTTATTGTACATTAAATATAACAGACACACACACACACCACAATTCATACACATGTGATGGGCGTCTCTGTTTTTTATGTGTCATCGTGAACGTGATGTTTGTGTTTTGTTTTCCAGTATGTCAGTGTGTGTGTGTGTGTTTGATGTGTTTTATAGGTGTGTGTGAGGGTGTGTGTGTGTCACTGATTGAGTGAAAATGGCAGTAAGCAGATGGTGTGATTCAGTCTCCCCAAGCCTTGTCACAAGCACGTGAGGGAGACGGAGGGGAAGGAGGGGTGGGGGTCGTGGGGGGGCAGTGGGGCAATCCAAACCTCTGAGGTCAAGGGGGGAAAAGAATGGTATTTGCTTCACCTTCAAGGAAGGTTGGACTAGTCCACTGGCCAGAGACCGTGGGGGGATTTCATCTCATAGAGAGAGGGGGGTTGACACCGAGAGACAGAGAGATGGCAGGGACCATTAAAGGGGCTATCTCTTTAAACAGATAGCAGGGTTGTTTGTTTTGCACAGCTTGATCTGCACTGAGAGCCATTTTTCACACAGCGATATCCGCAGTGTATTTATGATTGTATGATATTTCCACAGCATTGTATATGTATAACCTGAATATGCCATGCACATGGCTATTTGTTTTCGTGGTGTGGCTCTAGGAAATGCATATGTTTTTTTTTTTGTTGTCTCGTTCACAGACAAATCATTTTTGGAGTCACGTATGGGTGTGTATGTGACAACCTATGAGTATTAATTGTGTGTTGAGCCATCTGCCCTGCCTGTGGGTGTGTTTGTTAATTTTGCTGTGTGTGAGTGTGTGTGTGTGTGTGTGTTGGGGATCTACCCTAGCGATGCACTGATCTGAAGCTCTTGTCTGCTATTAATAGAATACGCTGCGCGTGAGCCAGTCATGTGGAAGAGTGACCTGCAGCTTTTGACTGGAGCCACTCCTAATGCACTTTAACTCAGATTAGCCCTGCATCAGACAGCTCCTTCACTTAACCACACAGCCATCAGTTGGCAGGAACATTCTCAAACGTACAAGCACCGCAGTGCAAACAGCCTCTCCTATAGAGAGCCTAGCCTGCGACTGCACAGGGGAGACAACACTGTCTCACAAGCGTGAGATAAAAACCTCTGAACTTATCAGATCATGTGGAGAGAGCCCAGTAAACACAGAGGACTTTCCTTTAAGCAGACATGTCATTGCAGTACAGTGCAGTGTGCAGTGATGTATCTACGGGTTGAATTAGGACAAACTGTGCCTGTGCCCGTGTCTGCCTGTGCCACTCTCTGCAGTCACGATATGTTCTGAGCTAAGCAGCTCTGCATATCTATGTGCATTGTAGTTGGGGCAACCATAGTGGCTCTCAGATGCACATCCACAGTGACAGGGGAAGCACCACAGCCAACCACAGTGTCTCTCCAGAGATGCGTGTGTTCCAGGTATCTGAAACCGATCAAGGTGACTCAGTGAGAAGCCCCCCCCCCCCCTCCCCCAACCCCCCACAGTCTGATTTGGGTTGCGGGAAAGAGGGAGGAGGGGTAAAAACCATCTTTTTTGGTGCAGCCTGTACTGGAAATAACGCAACTGCTGCTCTGCTGTGACTGAGCTGGCTTAGAGGAGAAATCAGGTCAGGAGCAATTCCTCCCTCTGCCTGTCATTTTTCTCTCTCTTTCTCTCTGTGTCCTTTTGAATCCCTTCCTCTGGTTATCTATTCTCCTCATTCTGTCCTGCTGTTATGTTTTACCCATCTTTCTCATTTGTGTGATCTTCATCCCTCTCTTCCTCATCCTATCCTCCACAGCCCTTTTCTCTTTCTTTTCTCAGCTCCGTTTTATGTTTTCTCCCAGCTTTCTCTTCTTTCTCTCTCTACCTCCTGAAACCCTCCATTTACTCTCCCTATCTGTCTGTCTCTCTCTCTTTCTCTCTGTCTGTCTCTGTCTCTCTCTCTTTCTCTCTGTCTGTCTCTGTCTCTCGCTCTTTCATGTCTGTATAGTTGATATCAGATTATGGGTAAAATCTAAGGCTACATCAACAGGATTAGTGTCAGAGTTGAGATGTGTTAAGCTGATAGTGAGAGAGCAGACAGACAAGTATTTGAGAGAGAGACTGACTCCAAAAGCACTTTTTTTTTTTTGCTTAGTGCCTTTCATCCCCTTAGCCGTAATCATTAAAGGATGAGCTCTTTTACCACACAGTGAAGCTGTTTTTGGGCAGGAAGCCCTACGTTTTCAGTTCTTTGGCTAAACTCACTGTAGCCATTTTCATCTTGAAATTCTTGTATTTTGGTTTTGTGCCCAAATAAAACAATACTTGTGTTTATTACAACCCTGCTGTTAGGAGTATCTAAACCTGAGCTGCCTCTCTGACTGGCTCTGTGGCAGGTAGTCTCTCACAGTTTGTGCTGCTGAGAGAACTGTGGAGATTACACTACAGTAATCGTCATTCAGTAGGGTGTCATTCCTTACTTCCCTTTTTCTATCACATCTTCCCCTCTTTTGACCTGTCTCCCTGTCATCTATGATTACGCTCCTAGTCCCTCTCTCTCTCTCTCTCTCTCTCTCTCTCTCTCTCTCTCTCTCTGTCTCCCTCTCTCTCTCTGTTGAGACAGACAGATGGTAGGTCACTGGCCTTTGGGAGGAAGTGTGAGAGGAATGGAGGTGGGGTTACAAGGTGCTGGTGGCACAGAGGGGATCTTGAGGAGTTAACAACCCGTGACTGTCTCTGTCTCTCTCACTCAAACACACACACTCACACACACATTCTACATAGCATCCAACATGAAGGATATATGTGCTCCCAAGTGTCAAGTGTTCCTTATGGGTTAGTGCTGTGGGTGGTTGGATGCCCTCTGTGTAATATGTGTGTGTAATGTGTCTCTGTGTACATTATGTGTGTCTTTCAGCTTGTATGTGGTCATCTGGCACCATGCTGTGTGTGCGTGTGCGTGTGCGTGTGTGTGTGCGTATGCCTTAGCAAGGATTTGTCTGAGAGAGTGAGTGCTGATGGTGACACCTCCCCTGTGAAATGTGGAACAGATTGGAGTCTGAGTCCCAGTATCCTGACTCATTAATCTCCTTTTTAATTCATGTATGGACGTTCGCATCCTCATAATAACACAAAGGAACATCTCCTTGATCCATACCTCCAGAGACAGAATCTACGAACATCTCTGTGCACTCTCTCCCACTGCATCATGAGGTCCCTATGAAGAAACAGTTCAGTTGGTGTTTGCAGTTCAGTTGGTGGTTGTTCAGTGTTTTTGTCCAACTGCAGTCTGCCATTCTCTTTATAAGCTCACATACAACCTGGAATTTCAAACATACATTTCTCTGAAACTTTTGTTTTGGTGGCAGTTTTATAAACAATGTAGTAACAGAGTTCAGAGTTTGTGACGGTCTGTTTAATCTGGTTTTGAGGGACCTTAAAGTTTGCAGACTTAGCACCTTAGGGAGCAAGCCGCAGAACACAGCGAGCTAACATTTACAGTCCTGTCGTTATGTAGTCTCTGTGGTCTGCTTAGGGACGGGCCATAACACTCCTAGTGCCTGTATGTGTGTGCCCGGCCCACGGGTGTGGATTGATTACTTTGACATTTGAATGTCAGGGTAATTTTAAAGGCTTGATGTTATGGTGTGATGTAAAAAATATTTACCTGTTTGTCATAGTGTTGAACATTTGTTTTTCTGCTCCTCAGCACATGACAGTGACCTCCCGTGCCTGCAAAATGAGTATAATGAACAGTGAAATATGACAGTTACGTAACAGTAACAGTAACAGTCATTGACTAGTCAATATCCAGTGTTATTCACTCATGGGTGAGGTCATTTAAGTTAACACTTCCGTTGCAGTGACTTCTTGACCAGCTTCATTCTCTTTCATCAGTACACTATGACTCTTGGCGTACTTTCTGAATCAACTCTTCCTTTTTTTCTTTTACTGTTGCATTTTTGTTTTTATTGCCCTAAAATTGTTTCTACATACCATGTGTTTTTCTTTATACTGTTTCTTTGGCAACCTCATTTGAGAATTGTCACTTGTCACATAAACCTATCTTGTGACCACTTGTGACACAACCTCAATTTCTCGCTCCTTCTCGCTCCCTCTCGCTCTCTCACTCTCTCTCTCTCTCTCATACACACACACACACACACACACACATTCCCTCTCCCTCTCTCTGTCTCTCCCTCTTGCTTCCCTCTGTCTCTTTACCTTTCTCTCTCTCTGTCAGTGTCTCTCATACTAGTCTCACTATCCCTTCATTTCTTTCTCAGGATATCAGGTTTCAGTGGACATGCATTCTCGGTGACTCATCAGACACCGACACATACAGAGTGAGAGAAGAAGTTTTGTGGGAGAAAAAGACGAGTTTTTAAGTAAACAGTTTAGGGCACAGCATTCGGATCAACACATAGTTCAGATGTTTTTTGACTATTGTCTGACAAATTTTTGGTTCTGGTCCAGATCAGCTGATTTCCTTTTCTGAGCTGTGCAAGCTCTAGCATTCCTCACTGATGATGCGGATATCCTGTCCCTCCAGCCTGCCCCTAAAGGGCCTTGTCCACCCAGAGACAGGACAATGAAATGGGTCTCTCTTGTTTCCTTTCGTTTCTCCACAGAAACCACAGTCTGCATTACAGAACTTAGATGACATTCGGCCTTTGTCACTATTCCATGACTGTGAGAAGCTGATGGCATTCCTTCTTTCTTCCTCTTGCTACTGGAATGTTACCCGCCTCGTTTTGCTGTCAGACTGATTGTGTGGGAGACGTTGGTTGCTGGTTCTGGGCAATGCTCATTCATGTCTTAAAGAGTTACTGTGAGGTCCGTCAAGATCAATCATTAAATAAACGTTGAGTTCAGATACTCATAAGGTTATGTATTTACACAGTTGCAATACTGCCTGAGTGACATGTTTCTGGAAAGTTGCGTTCACTTAAACAAACTGTTTATATTTTTTAAGCCAAAGTATGTCTTGACAAATTTGTCTTGAAAACAGAGGCCTCCATTTATTTCTGGTTATTTCTGCCTCGGCTCTCCTGACGTATGACAGCATGCTGTCTGCTGGGAGCCACTGAGAAGACTTGCGAGTTGACAGAAAAGTCAGTGGAAGTAGGTCTTGTGATATAACATGGGCTTGCAAAAAAAAAAAAAACCCATTTAAAAACAGGACCAGAGGAGAGGGTATGGAATATACTTTCACTACGTCGTATGGATGATTGGCATGGTTCTGGACCTGAAATGATTCAACTTCCCCTCTATGGCTTGTTCAGTTGTGAGAACAAAGAGAGACGAGAGAAAACAGATTCTCAGGCAGATTTCACTGTTTGATGGCACTGTTTGTTTCTTAATGTAGATGTGTTCTACTAGGCATAATCTACTCATCCCTAGTATGAATTCTCTTTTTTTCAGTCTTTGAAGTGTAATAGATCTATGTGTAAAATGTGTGTCTGGTGAATCATTTCTCGGTAAGCTGGTACTTTTTCTTTAGAAAGGAGAGAGAGAGAGAGAGAGAGAGGGAGGTTGAGAGGTCAGGCTTGTGAAACTGTGGCGCTCTTCAGCTCTGAGTCATTCTGCAATCGCTGTTTCCAAACACTTCAGAGTGTGTGTCCACGTAGACATCTGTTAAAACACACACACACTCACACACACACAGATCAGGTATGCTCGAAAGTCACATGCTTGATCTTTACTAATTAGATAAACGTAAGTAGTGACATACTGTCTTTCTCACACACACATACACAGATGCACTCGCTTGTCAGCTGCTCGCTTGTAACCGTGGCAACCCTGTGTTGAGGATATACTCTCTATTCCTGTGTTCTTTGTGTCCATGTCCTGCTCCCTTCCAATTTCTTTTACTTTTCATTGTTTGTTATCCCCTTTATCTTTCACTCTTCATCACAGTCTGTCTGGATTTAAGGTAGGGTGGAAAACACCCAGAAGGTCCTGCTGCCTAGCAGCCAGCCTCCCAGGTTGCTAGTCCTTGGTTGGGAGGAGGCCCTGGTGAATATTTACCAGTGAGAAAAGAGCAGGCTTACTCGGCAGGTGTGACAATGAGACAGCACAATAAGCACACGCACTCTTACTTTCACCTACTTTGTATTTGCTGAGTCTGCTTCAGAAATGTGCATTATGGGCATTTTAGGAGAACCACTTTAGATTTTTGCTGAGTATGAGTTTGTGTGTGTGTGTCAGAAAGAGAGAGAGAGAGAGAAAGAGGGACGTGATCACATTGTTTTAATGGACATGTCAGGACTTGTACAGTCAGTGACTGAGGTGGATATAAATCAATAAGGCTCTCTAACTCAACGCCTGAGCATTAATAGCCATAACAATGGATCACAGGATTAGAAACCTAGAGCAGAGAGACCTGTGCATTCTCCACACTGACATGCCTGAAAGGCTGGATAACAGGATTGAGAGTGAGAGGGAGAGAGAAAGAGGAAGAAGGATGAGTAAGGGATAGGAGACTTGCATTGGATTTGCACTGGCGGAGAGAGACACAGGCCTAGGTGAACAGAGTAGCTTTATTTTAAATGGCCACTCACAATTTCTCTGGAGGTGGGCATTTGTTAGGAAAGGTTTAGCCTAAAAACTTATTATGTCCTAGTAAGTTTTTTTTTTTTTTATTATTATTATTATTATTATTATTTTCAACCCTTTTAATGTTCTTTTGGTGTGGAAAAGGAGTTTTTCCAATGCAAAAGCGACAACAAATTTTATTTTGAGGAATTTTGCTGATTGAATTGTTAGAACCATTGAAATGTAAAATCTAATCTGCAGAATAGCTAACAAAAATCCAGAATCAGTACCTCACGTGACTCACCCTATTGTAGATCCTTGTGGGTCACACGCATATATGGACGCTGTGTGTGTGTATTGTCTTGTGTTACATAAAAGTGTAACAGTGGTATATGGGGTTTATGTATCCCTAGCAGTCTGTGAGAACATGCCTTAACATGTCCATGTTTTACAGCCAGTCATCATATTAAAAAACAGTTTTGACACCCACTTTCCTGAGTTCTCACACCTTTCTGTACGTCATCCACGGCATTTAGGGAATGTGTGTGTGTGTGTGTGTGTGTGTGTGTGTGCGCGCGCGTGCTAATGAATCAAGCTAATGTTCCACATTATAGGGGCCATACATCATTTTACCCTGAAGCTTGGCAAATATTTGCATTCTTGTGGAAGCTGCTCATGTACCAGTGAGTTACCAATGAGTATCTCTTGTTCCTAAGGTTTTTTTGTTTTTGGGGTTTTTTTTTGTGAGCGTCAGATCAAGCATGCTGTCATTCGTACCTGTTCACTGTGATGTCAGCTCTGACTCTTTTGTTCAGTGAGGTGTGACAGAGGGGAAAAATGCCTTTATGACCAAGGACACAGTGTTTGCAGCAAAGTACTCTGATGAGCTGGAACAGCTGCTGGAAGAAGTGAGTGTGAATGTGACCACTGAGTGGGTTCACCCTGTGTGTGTGTGTGTGTGTGTGTGTGTGTGTGTGTGTGTGTATGTATGTATGTATGTGTATATATATATATGTGTGTGTGTGAGAGAGAGAGAGAGAGTACTGTGTGTGCAATGTGAAATAGTGTTTTCAATCATGAGCCAGAAGACGTGCACGTGTCCCTAACTAAGCTGGAGTAAGTGGAGGTTGGGAGCAGGCCGTGCCTGTGGTTCTGATAACTCTGCTCTCGTGCACTTCTCTTCTCTCTCTGGAGCTGTTATCAGCCCGCGCCACTCCCATTCTCAGAATCATTTCCTGTGAAATCGCTCGCTCTCTCTTTCCATCCGAACCCCTCACACACGTTATGCCTCCTCACTGTGACATCACCACACACACACACACACACGACCACAGCACAGAAAACACAGCCTGACATATCTCCCATCTCTCACATTTCCCTTTTTAGTCTATCACACTGAGTTTTGTCAACCACCACATCTCTCTTTGAATACAGGGCTTAAGCTGTTAACCAGGAAAATGATAGAAGAAAAGTCATATGAAAAATACTTTCAATTTGTGGGTATCTGGTCCATTCACCTTTAAAAACTCTGACCAATTTTTTGGGAGTAGTTTACAGTATGATATCAGGATGTGATACAGTTGTGTTGATCTATCGTGCCACATGAACAGAAGGAGCTTGTGAAATCAGGTGTGTTTACATTCCACCCTAGTCACCTCATCCAGTTAGGTCTACCTTTTGGCTCCATGTTCTTAAGGCTGAGTGAGTCAGTATGGCAAAGACTTCAGTATGATGTCAGCGTGCTAAAGAAGAAAGGAGGGCTGTGTGTGGGTGTGTGTGTGTGTGTGGGGCTGGCAGTTTGTCAAAGCAGTATATTCTCAGTGCACCAGACATGATTCTCTTGCTCTAGTGTCATTTTAGAAAAATTCAAAGAGAGGAAAAGTAACTCTATCTTAATTTTCTGTGTGGAAAAAACAAACCCTTAAAAATATCAAGGTATATATGTGGTCACTGGTGGCCCAGTCAGGGAGTTTTAGCCTTACTGTCTGTGGAGCCTCAGACTGGAAGGCTTGTGATTCACTGCAGCCTACTGAAGGGTTTCAGCTAAAACTCTTTGTTCAGTCAACAGAGAACATGCTCCACTTTTTCTGCCTGTTCCCTCAGGAAACAGGTTATGGAATTAAGCCTGAAATACTCATTCAGCTGTGCTTCAAATGAAGCAGGGGTGCTACAGAATCATGCTGAAAAATGAGGTTATTCAGAGCGTGGAGATCAGACTAGAAACGTCTGCCCCCTGGTGGTCAGTGTTGTAGCCTATTTCAGGGTGACAACTCAATGAAATTACCAGTACAGGAAGAGGTGGGGCCAGTGCAGGCATATGGTGTGAAAGAGCTTGAGAGATTGAAATGATTGATTGGACGGTTGTCAAATCCTAACGATGGGGAGTGGAATACATTGGCATAAAGTGTCTTTATGCCATTAACGGTGTTTTTGTGGTATTCTGTGAGGGGAATTTTCCGCTTTCTGTCCTGTCAGTCAGGACATTTGTGACCATTTTGTGGAATTTTCCATTTAGCTCTCTGTGGTTTAGACTGTTGTTATGGGAAATTTAGGGACTTCTGGGTTTGTGTGTGCTTGTGTGCCTGTGTGTGCATATGTCCAGGGACTCTCCTGTTTGCTTGGTTCAGGGACTGTTAAAGTTGTCTGATTTTCTTTTTGTTTGCACTGACATTTTCTCTTCTTTCTTCTGTGCAGGAACGTTTTGCAGAGATCTTCGGGCAGGACGCAGCTGCAGAGAACAGGAGATCTCAAGAAAGCTTCAAAAAGTGGCTACTCGCTGGGATGACCTTGTTCACAGGGGTCGTGGTGGGGTCACTCATCGCTCAGAAACGTCTGTGAGGAAACAGGATTACTGAAAATACAGCATCTATCCTAAGCCACCCCACCCAATGTAAACCTCTGCCAAACATGAAGGAACTTGTGTTTATTTTGATTTTTTTTTTTTTTTTTTGCCAATTCTTGTCATGTTTACATCCCTGCGTCCCCCTAATGCATCGAGGACTCGCTGACTAGTGCTGAGGCATACTTGTGACATCATGTTTCATGACACGGGATTGGAATAAGGGGACTTTGTGTTGAGCTTATCTAAACAGAGTCTATTCGCTAATGCTTCTCAGTTCAAAATGACCCCTAACAGCATCCTTCATCAACATCCATCTTTATAAAAAGAAAGACAAAAAAATTCATCGTCCCCCAAAGAAAAAAAAAAGACATTTGGACCAAATTTGTTCTATTTAAAGCCCCACTTTTTGTAAATGTTTTAGTGAGTTATTGTTTACAGGTCTTTGTTGTTTTAATCCTCTTTTCTAATTATCCAAAGGTGATAATTGAGTAATGAAGAAACAAACATTTTAGGATTAAAAAAAAAAAATTCCTCAAGTAAGCCACCCACCCACTGTTGGTCTCTGATTCAGATGTTTGAATGGGAGTTGCAGAATAGGTAGAAATGCATGTTACATGTGTGACATTTGTCACATCAGATGTGTGAAGGAGAACCAGCCGGATGGCACTGTAGGGTTTCCACCATCACAACCAGAGGAAAGCAGGAAGGAGTGAATTAACACCCCTGACTGTACCTTTCAGTACAGTTGAAATACCTGCTTTTTTCAGTCCCACAGGCAGAACATCCACGTAGTTTAAAGAGGTCGTCCAGTCAGAGGTTATCCAATCAGAAGTGGGTTTTTTCTGGAAGGAACAGATAAGTCAGTCTTAGTTCTTTTTGCAAGTTTTGTTCATTTCATCAGCTTGATGAAGTGTTTGATTGGCGTGAAGTTTGCTCACGCGCACATAACAGTTTAACATGGTTGAGACTCCGAGACTGTCGCAGCATCAAGGACCAACTGAGACATCTGTTCAGATATGGGTGCACACAGGTTCAATTTCTGTATGTTTGTTTGTATTTTAAAGAACTATTAAACCTAAGTTTCAGTTCTGTGTGTAGTGCCACAGATAGCATTTTTCTCTACTCCTGAGTATTGTTATTTAAAAATAAATAAATAAATAAAAAATCCAGACATAATGAGGAACTGAGGGATCTGAATAGCTCGCACGTAACCCTTTTCTCAATAACCTTCTTCATTTTTTGACACTTCACTGTGTACAAAAAAATGTAATCTTCATTTTACAAACAGACAATAGATTACACATTACCATGGGAGTACCAGGATGTTTTGTGTGGTCCTAGGAGATAACAAAGTGATCCCTGGCCAACCAATGCTGTTGCCACAAGTAGAGACACTCTGTAGACCCTTGTTTTGTCCTGGTGTAATAAACATATCTTGGAAATGTATCATGTTGAATACCAAACCAACTTGCAAAAGACAGCATCAGTGTCTGTCAGTCTGTGTTTTATGTGTTTGTGTCCTCCATACAAGACCCATCCTGGTTTTATGACATACTTTCATATAATATTTTTAATCGGAGAATCACAATTTCATTGCAGCTGATTTGGGCTTTTTGATCATTTGTCAGAGTAACGAAAATTTCATCACTGGTGCTTCGTAGCCTAATGCCCCGTTGAGGTCAGTGAATACGGAAATCAACCGTCCAGTCAACCTCTTTATAAGGCTCTCCATCTCCTTTAGCTCTCCAATCACCTATCAGACGCTTGTTCGATAGCAAAAGGCGAGCGCTTAGACTAACAAGACTTAGCACATATCTGGTGATGTGGGCGCCGAATGCCCTGTTAGCAAACTCACAAGGATACAGATCAGCGAAACCTTTCATGAATACGTGACAAGGACATTGGCAATGCCGTTGGTGGAAGGTTATGGATGAGCTGAACTTTGTCCAGTTTTACAGCCGCTTCATGTATCTTAGTGACACTGCGATGTGCTTTAGAGAATTAATACACGCGAGATTGCAGTGCAGAGATTGGTAAAGAGTCTCTCCGGCTAGGGTGTTTTGCGTATCAGTTTGGACATATCGGGATACTTAACATGATGAAAACAAACTTATCGTCATGTTTCTTTTAGAAACAGTGCACTGAATGTGCAAATTCTCGCTTTTTACAACTCGTTAAAACTGTGTTCTGATATGGAGTGTCGCCTTAACTGGCAGCAAGAAGAAGGTAGGTTCTCGCCAGATCTGACGCCTTCCATCTCCTTGTCACCCTAGTCTTGCTCCTTTCCCTCGAAAAATGGCGCATTAATTTGTGATTGCTTTGCTGTCACAGTGGCCGGTCTCACGCGTCACTCAGTGTAAGCACCTGCTGTTCCATGTGCACGTCAAACCGCGAAAACAGAGACGGAACCATTTCCAGCTTTCAGATTGAGTGTAATTCAAAATAAACTGCCCAAATCTGTGTACGTCTGGGCCTGTTAAATGGTATTGGCTGAGCATGTTAATTTGATTTGAGGTGAGATAGGCGGATAGAAGAGAGGAAAGGCGGAACAGGTGAATCTCCCCCGCCTTAGTCATTGCGTTGGGATCCCAGGGGGTAAACGGAGTCCTTTGGTGTGTCACTCAGAAGTCACCGATCCTCAAAGCACCATCCCACGAGACTAAGCCTTGTATATGAAAAAAAACCAACCTGTCTGTCACAGAGCGTTTGATCTCTGAACTTGGAGAAGTCGGTTTTCTAAGAATATCTCACATAAATTCCCAACATTAGGACAGAGGGAAACGAAGACTTGGAAATATTTAGTGCTCATTCCCCGCTAAGATCACCCTCAAATGTCCACTTGTTCCTTGTAGTTGAAATATAAAATTCTGACAAGGTTTGGCGTTATTTATTTACTTATTTATTTTAATTCCGTAACTTACTATTCAAACAAGTATCAACCTAGTGAAAAGCCCACACTGATGATAACTCTCATTCCTTATCCATTTTGTGACTGGTTCTTTTCATTTCCAAATTTAGATTTTGAAGAGGAGGCCTTAATGTTCAAAATTCAGAACAAGCGTTGCCCTTGGTAGGTTACAAAATACCCTAACAGAACCCTGTCCCACCTCATCCCCTGTGTACAATGTTGCTGCTCTGTGGAGACATTTTATGGATGACATTCCATGTATTTAAAAAAAAAAAATTGCTGCTTGCATGCTTAGGTCTGCATCACCATCACCACATTCCACACTGTCTTTAAAGAGTCCTCCTTTATGTGTGTGTGTGTGTGTGGGCGTGTGTGCATGTGTGTCTGTTTCAGAAAGTGGATGCGTTTATGCGTGTGTGATACTGCGTGGGGTAGTTTGGCAGGATGCTTGAGTGAAAATAAAAAGGCATTGGCACGACACTATGTAAACTAGTTAACTTAAATGACAATTAGAGTAGCATAATAGCTTAGTGAAAATATTTAAAGCATTTGATGATTTCAAAATGTTATTTATGATACTTGGTGTATACACATATAGTGTTTCTATGGCCTTAAGATCCATCATCCTTTCTTTGAGCTGTATTTGTTATTCATTGTGTTTGTATTTAGCCGAGTTCAACTGAAAATAGGAAGACAAAAAAGAGAATATTTTTTTAAAGTTTGGGTTTATTTTTCCCCATTAATAGTTTAATAAGTAATTTAAGTACAAACTAAGCAAGAAAACACCATTCTGAATGGATTGTTTTGCAAGCTCTTATTTAATGTCTGAAACCATTAAAACTGAATAAAGTTTCAACTCACAAGACATGACTTCCCTGTATATGTTTAAGAGACTGTGTGTGTGTGTGTGAATGGGAGTGTGTGTACATGCACATGTGAGAGAATCTAAAAAGAGTAAGATATTTTCTATGAAATTAAGCACATGAACCTAAAGAGACAGAAAAACTGCCCTCTCATTTTATATTGAAAGGGACACATGGAGACTTTCAATAGTAAGTTTAACTTTCACACACAAGACTGAGACAGTACACTCAAAACATTTCAAAATAGGTCAGTGAGTGACTTGTTAGTTTTAAATGTGGCATTGATAAAATTGTAAAAGATATATTGCACAGAAGTTCTTCATTTTTTATTTTTTATTTTTATAAGCTCATTGTGGATAGCTGAAACAGTATATCTGTAAAAGTTTTACTGCAGGAATTAACATCAATATCTCTTTTCTACCTGCCAAACTATAGCCACACCAGATGTGCTTTAAATAAGAAATAAGATGAGAATATCCTTTTCATCATTTCGTGAATTTATTTCACATTAGATTAATTATGGTTTTAAGGATGGACAGATATACAGCAACACTGAGATTGAGTTTCCAGGTTTTTATCCATGTCTATTATCTGAAAACCCTTCGCGTTTTTGCTGTGTCTCTATTTCCAATGGCCCTTCTCGTAGTCCCAGTTTGAAGAGAAGCCCTCCACAGGATTTATCCTCATGTCCAGCATCCTCTTCACCTGTTTAGCCTTCCACTCATCATCAAGGGTCTGAGGGTGAGGAGGGTACACTGAGACATACACACACACACACACACACACACACACACACACAAAAAGAATAAAATATCATGTAAGCTCTGAATGAAGAACAAGGATATCATAGTTTGTCTGTATTACTTTCTATCAATATCCGGTCAAGTGCTTTTGTGGTTTATGAAAGTGTTTTACTGGTAAGAGGTCATTTTTTCCCTCCCTGTACACACAGAGCCTGTCTCTTATATGAAGATTAGTCCTACCACTGGACTTTTTTGATAGAAATTCTTTGAATGAATCTGAGAATGGATATTTCCTTCTTATTTGAATAACTGGTCCAAGGGTTTCAACTTTGCCTGCCAGGATGATAGGTTATAATACCAAGATTAAATGTTTGCTTGTTTTAATAGTGTCTTGTCCACAGGTGAGAGATTAAGGTAATTTAAATGACATAACATGAATGCTGTCTTAATCTTCACTTACTATAGAAACGCTGCCAGAGGACAACCAGGCCAGTGACCCCAATGAAGAAGAAGATTCCTCCCATGACAGTCTTCCACTCACTGCTTGGCTTCCTCATCTCTGCATATGTGGCCTTAAACATCAGCCTGTACACTGACAGGGGATGAGAGTTAATATAATGAACACACAGGGAGAGAGGCACTGCAGACAAACAATTTAAAAATCACAAATAAAGAGAATAACAAATATGGTGTTAGCTATCTGAGCAACAAAATCAGTCATGAACTGGAGTAGTAAAATTTCTCACTAGCACCTGTTTGCTCTTTAGAAGAACTGAAAAATGTTTTCCTTTACAAGGCTGAGTGTTTAAGTGAGTGACAGAAAATGAGTAAAGTAGGGAGAGACCCAACAGACTAACGAGCTAGTTTCTCCTCCTTTGAGAGGTTGGTCCAGGGTCCCATCTCCTTCTGTTTGAGACTCTTGTCTGCAGCAGTAAGGGTGTCCTGGTATGGTTTATCTGGCAGGGGAGTGTCCAGTCGATCCCAGTACATGGGCAAAGACATGTCCGCCTGCTCTGACACCTCTGAGACCAGAGGACAAAGAGAAGACAATGGAGTTTAAAAGAAAAAAAGAAGAGGAAGAGAAATAAAGAGGAGGAAAATGAGGTCTTTGTTTAAATTTGAATAACACCATTCATAGTATTATTTGTCCTAAAGGTGATTCTGAGGAGGCCTTCTTTGTCTAACAGCGCCCCCTGTTGGTTACAATGACAATTTGCCACACTTAGATTACTTTTACTGTTTAGCATTTTACAATTTAATCTTCCCCTCCTTTCTATCACGCTACTTTCTTATTTAAGTACTCTAAACCGTCAGTTCAACATCCTCTCTGTTATTCTGTTCAGCTTTTTATTCTAATCACTCATCTACTATGAGACATCATTCACAATTAAATCTATTCCTACTACTTTTCTATTCTTATAGACTTTTATCTATCCTGTCCATATGTGCATCCTATAACTATTACATATTACACTATTGCACATAACTATTACACATTTGAAACTGTTCTATGCTGTCTGATCAATATGCTCTTCTTGCTTGTAACTACTCTACACTCCCTTTAAAAACAAAACAAAACTAAAAAAAAAAAAAATTATGTTATCATTATTTCACCTTCCATAAATGTCGTAGTGCTACGACACCTCTCGCCAAGACTACGAACAATGTTACTATGCAACTTTTGATCACTGTTGTTATGCTTGCAATCTAAGCCTTTCCAGGCCAGGTTTATTCAGAAAAAAACCCTTTCCTTTCTGGTTGACATGTTAGATTTTACTGAATATATACCATGTCCATGAGTTGACATCTTTACACTGCTGCAGCTGAGTGCCACCACTGCCCTCCTGGACAGCAGGCTTCCTAAACGCCCAGTGGTCAGGTGTAACATCTGAGACTCAAAAGAGAAACACCTGAGAATTACCTTCATGATACACAAGTTGGCCATAAAATAACTATTGATTTGTCACTGCAAAATTGTATTGCATTAGTTACATAGAAATTGTGTGGTACTCTAACAGCAGCGTAGTTATTTTGTTGTTTTATAGCGACTCAGTGTAAAACTCTAAAACTAGGACAATTTTGGTATGTTGACATTTTTCAAATACATTCTTTCTTTGATTTAGTAATGTCACCTCTTTCTGTTTTCAGAATTGCTTACATTTTGCATTGATCTTTGGTACTGGATTGTAAAATATGGTTTAAACAGGATCTCTCTGAGACACCCAAGTCCTTTTGAAAAGAAACAATAATCGTGTTGCAGCATGATTTTGTTTGTGCCCTTTTGTTGACAGAGAAGTTGAATTGGAAATTCTGTTTCACTGGAATTACTTCTTGCCCACGGACCTGGCATTCTGCAGTTCGTATTGTCAATATACGCTCAGACAGCTGTCCATACTGCATACTTGCACCCCCTTAATAAGCCAAGGGGCTTAGCATACAATTTTGAATATTGAATATCCTGAATGAAACAGGGGGTTAAAATTCTCTTTGTGAAACTGTGTTACAGTGCTAATCACATGGTGCTTTTGAACATTAATCTCTGTGTCCTGGACCAAATCCAAATCCCAGATTGTCCAGTCTGGCCTCCTAATCATCTCTTACCGTTGATCACCTTTTTCCCACACCTCCTCCCACCTTGCAAATTCTTAGCAACAGGTTTAAGGTTCAGACGTGGAAATGTGATGAGATTACGGCTACATTGCCACATATTGTGTCTCTCCAGAACTGTATTATGCAAATGTACATTCCCTCAAACATATATTTTGAGTGTTACAGAGACACATTGTGCATAAAAGTTTTCTTCTCTTTCTATTCTACATGCGCAAAACGACACATACTCACAGCATAGCAAAGCACAGGAACTGTGCAGCCAAGCACTGGCAAAAAACCAAAGCCTAAAACAGTCTTCTCACTCTGATGGTCCGACAAACAGTTTTAATACTGAACTAAATTTAATGCTTATATCTAAACTTCTTTTGGCGATAGAATTCTTTGGCCACGCGTCCATGCTAAATGACCTCGTCGAAAACAAAGTCAAAAGATTCTCTGTGCTGACCAAATATGGACAATGCAGCTTTGTTTTTCTGGTGTCCAAAATCGGAAACAAGAAAGCACAAAGTGACAGGCAGTTAAACATTTATACTAAAAAAAACAAATATAACACTTGTTGATAAATAAACAGAGTCATTGGCATGCCACATTTTTACACTTGTTTGTATTTTAGCAGCCTTCGTGAAAGCAGTACTAGATTCACCAGAATTTTCCATGAAACTGTACTCCCTCTCCAAATTTTCCACACGCTCCTCAGACATTCTGCTCTGATGATCCTATCCACTCCTAACCTCTATAATTACTACGAGGTTCTAGGACTTATGAGTACTCACGGTTCTCCTGTTAGACTGGACAACAGGGGTGTTAGAACCACATAAAATTGAACAAATCAGCCAACGCTTGCTTGCTTTCTTCTTTGTGCACCCGCCCCGGTCTTGGCCCTAATCACAGACCAGTGATCACTCTGACGAGGCAAAAACAGGGGGGGTGAGGGAGAGAGACACAGAGAAAGAGGGAGAGTTGTGGGCTAAGTAGGGAACTGTACAAGTTTAAGTAAACAAGCTTGGGAAAGCATGTGACAGACAGTTGGATCAAAGATGTGTTGAGCTGGGAAGATGTTAAGACTCTTACACGTCCCCTCCTCTTCCCTTTATCCTATTTTTTTCTATTTCTTATTCTCCTTCAGTCCTTTCAGGACTCCTCCCCACTGTGAACAGAGCAGGAGAGGATGGGTTAAATCCTCTCTGGGGAAAAAACTGCAGTTTATTTTATGTGCAGACAGATTTCTGGAAAGGGATCTCTTATCA
Source organism: Chanos chanos (assembly GCF_902362185.1). Taxonomy (NCBI): domain Eukaryota; kingdom Metazoa; phylum Chordata; class Actinopteri; order Gonorynchiformes; family Chanidae; genus Chanos; species Chanos chanos. The sequence continues at coordinate 32,020,491 of NC_044497.1, read as the reverse complement.
GATTCACAGAAAAGAGGAAATGGAAATCCCTTGAGAAAGACAGATGTCTGGAGAAAGAGAGAGAGTGGAAGACAGAGGAAGAAAAGACAAGACAGGGCAAGTTTTAATATCAGAAAGAGAAAGTATGTCTTAACAGAATGAGTTAAAAAAGAAGTGTGCAGGATAGGACTGAAATAGAAGGAGGGAAAATGGGATCGAGTCCAGGCTTGAACTGGGTATAGCCCACTGTGACTTGGACCGGAGTCCACCTCCTCTTCTGGCACTCAGCCTTACTGCTGGTAAATGTTTCCCAGGGTAACCAACTGCTGTCCAGGCTAGTGGGAGGGGAAAGAAATATGAGGCCATATGAGGCCAGGGGTCAGATAAGGATAAGGACTTGTCGTTAAACTAAACACCTTTGCTTCTTTAATATCAACATGCGGCCTTAAACTCTCTGACCTTCAGAGAGTTAATGTCAAAATCATCCGAATGAAAACAATTTCTTGCTGTCCAGATATTTCAGAAAAGTCTCTTATTCCCAGTCTAAGCAGAAGACTATAACAGGAGTCTGTGGCCATGACAAAAGGGGTTACTTTTAGTCAGCTTACATTATATTCTGTGGTGTTCATGTCTTGGAGGGGCGGCTGGGGTCCAGCAAGTAGAGTGATAACATTTTGTATGAGAGTATAATGGTGCATCTACACATTTGGCATGATTGCCTATCAGACATTAATTGCAATTTATTGTTTTATTGTCATGTACTACATCAAATTTTATATATATATATGTGTGTGTGTGTGTGTGTGTGTGTGTGTGTGTGTGTTTGTGTGTGTGTGTGTGTGTGTGTGTGTGTGTGTGTATATACACACACACACGCATATAGTCTCTGAATGAAGAAACATTATTGCACCTTACTGACCAGACCGACGTGCGTGACCCATTTTTCCTCTGAAAAGTATCTCGTGTAAATACACAGATGCCTAATGTGTCTATCTTTAATCCTGTGGGTTTACATAATACCATAGTATTTTATCTGTTGTTACTAACCTTCATATACTATTGGGAAATTGTGGATTAGCGCAGTTTTATGTCCTTACCAATTTTTCAGCACAACAAACTGTGCTGTTGTGATAAAAGGACATTAAAGGCTTAATTCATGGCCTCAAGAACCTTCTCAGCGTTGCTGCTTTTACAGTGACCCTTTGATAGCACAGTGCATACACAGGGTGTACGTGCAAAAGAGAAAACACCCCAGCTGATCCATCTTATGAGTCCAAGGTAGTTAGCTTAAATGATCTGGATTCGTAAATCCACTCCAAAGGTGAGGCTGCATCCATAGGTTATATAAAAAAGCAGCGTTTTTTGTTTGTTTGTTTGTTTTCTTTATTTGTTTGTTTTTGGGGTTTTTTTTGAGTTGTCACTTTGCAGACTGGTCTTACAAGCTCCTTTAATCAAGTGAAACAAGCCCAAACCTGGATGTAAATGAGGCTGTCAGCCAGATCGCTAACTGATTTTGTTGAATTTTAGGGATCGGCTTGAAACGTTTTGTGTTAGGTAGCGGCCAAAATGTAGTGACCTTGTGGACCACTGAGTGGCAGCATTGAGCAAACACATGGAACTTTCGTGTCGGCTCTGTTTTTTAAAGGACCATCACGTGAGGGCAGTATTGACTTATATTAATATTTGTGACGTCCCCCTAACAGTATCGCAAGTGTAAAATCCCCGTGAAATTTCGAAATTAGTTCTCTGGTCTGGAAAAGTCAGAAACAAGAAAGAATAATAAACCACAGCCTTTAACACCAATTTTTCTCAACAAATTAAGCGTCCTTAAAGAAGGAAGGTGCAATTTGAACGAGATGAAGAATGAGTGTTATTTAACATGAGTCAGCTCATGTGGTTATGAGGCTGCAGCCTGAGTCAGAGGTTTTTCCTGTTTCCTAATTTTTACACACCTTCTGAGCTGTAAGAATGAATATCACGTTCCTGCACTTAAATCATATTACTCAGAGTAGTATGAATAAAAAGAGGATAGAGGTGACTGATCATGTCTGTGATGAAACAGGGTCCTTGGTTGTCATGACAACGTGGGTTTCTCCACAAATATTTTCAAACTGTGTTTCAAATGTAGTCCCCAACCCCCGTCTTTTTCCCCCTCTTACACTTGTTTTCCTTTTAAGATTATCAGTATAACATGGGCTGCATGGGCCACAATGCATGACTGTGTAGTAGTCAGTTCTCAGCACAGTTTTCCTTTGCCATGTGTTTATTGGGGAAACTCTTTTTTCATAGGACAGGTCCTGAATGTTGGTATGTAGGCATAAGGTATATTTGCATATTTGAATATTAGGTTTTCATGTTCATACATCTCCCTGCCTGGAGACTACGGATTGAATTTATCTGTTCACCCACTAATTTCTCTGTGCTCTGACTTTGTCCATGCCCAAATAAACTTAAAATATAAGTAAAGATTTACCACCGATCACGTTACACTTCTTGTGTCTTGCATCAAATCCAACTTTCAAATTGTCCAGTCTGACCTCCTGATCATCCCTTAGCGTTAATCCCACTTTACCATAATGTTAATCCCAGTTTTACCACATGCTCTCTCACTTTGGAGATTCTCAGCAGCTGGATTAAGTTACACATGTGGAAATGTGATGAGCGTTAGGACACATGCCCTGCCTTGTGTCTCTCCAACACTGTATTGTGCATATTTACGTTGTTTGTATTTGTCAGCACACAGGGTTTGGGAGTGTGTAGGTTCTTAGGGCTGAGTTTGGAGAGCTCTGGTCAGACCTAGGATGATGCGGTGTTTCGGGCTTTGGTCGTCATGAAGATGCTTGTCTGAGCTGTTTGATGTAACGTTAACAGCTGGCAGAACAAAACCAAGAGCAGACAGACACGACAGACCAAGACCGCCCCCCCACCCCCCGGCCCAATCAATCCCAACTCCGTGTGGATGGCACGTGTCCCCTGTGATTCATACAAAGAAGCGTACACCCCCCCGTAACAACGCCCCCTCACCCCCCGTCGTTACCCCCATTGTTACGGATCTAAACCCTCTCCCTTAAGGTTCTACGTTCCACCCACTCACCCCATTATCATCTGAAATGTAGCATTTTTCGCTCTCCAGAGGAAACACGGATGCTGCTCATCTTTCCTCCCTCTTGTCTCATGCATTGTCCTGTCTCTTTTCATAACAATAAAAAACCAAGATGAAGATTGAAGGAAGAATTAGCCCCTTGACCATCAGCTTGAAGTCAGTCTGCTCCCTTGTGTTTACACACACACACACACACACACACACACGGACCGATGCCACGCTCCAGTCAAATTCAATGGTATATCTGACAATGAAATCCACCCACTTCTCCCCCAAACACAAACATATGTGATGGACATCTTGTGAGCGTAATGAGTATTCAACCAACTCGTAACTGTCACTTCCCTCCCCGCACTACTGTTACTACTACTGAGTGGTAAGATCATCAACTCTTGCCAAGCAAAGTGCTTTCCAGCTTTCCAGAAACATCTCTCAAAAGGTATCTACTAAAAAGATATCTACGAATGTTGTTCCTTTAGGTTCCAGCATCATAATTTGGGGTGATGTGAACGAATGATGACTGGCAACCTGATAGTCCCTCACTTCAAACTTTTTTTTTTTTTTGATTTACTTATCAAAAATCTAAATGAGGATCTGAGCTTACTGCTTTCAGAAAGTTCACACTGATGTATTTTGGAGGATCTGGCTGAAATGAATGTTGTGTTATTTTCAGAGCACTTGTGGTTTTCAGCAGCATTCAGCTCCATGTGAACAACGCATAAAGGAAAGCCCCAACGTGCCATAGCTGAGGGAAATGTTTTTCTAGAGGGTGGACAATGTGCCATTGACCTCCGGGCCAGCAGACCTTCCCTTTCATCATAAACAGTGTTTTTTATGAGTGGTTGAGATGGGATGCCAGGCCTATGGTGCCTCAATGACCCAATCTAGTCTGTGTCAGTGCCAACCAAAGCTTTGACAAGCCCAGGCCTGTTAGATTTCGTTCCTTTCATCTCTTTTTCCCTCTCTCTCTCTCTCTCTCTCTCTCTCTCTCTCTCTCTATCTCTCTTTTTTGTCCAGTCTGTTTGCATGCTGGCATCATGAAACTGTCCCCTCCATTCATTACCTCAGGGCATGCTGGGTAAATGGGTCACTCTTTTTGAGCTCAGAGGTTGGAGCTTGCTTGCAGTTTTTGTTGCTCATTTGATGTTCTGTTGCAGCTTTGTGTTTGATCAGTCCCCTTCCCACTTTTGCTGGTGGGATGCATGAATGCAATGTGTGGAATTGTGCTTTCAGTTTCTGTATGTGTGGTACTGAGCATGATTAGTGCCTCTTTAATGCTTTTTTTCTCTCCCTCTTTTCTTGCTGTCTTTTCACTCCTGTGCAGTTAAATATAACATAGGAGAGATCAGACTGACTGTAACAGCAATGATCATCTGCACTGTCCGCATGTGATTATCAAAAGCATGTTACAATGCTTACATTTCCATATTATCTCATTAATCAGCAGGCAGCGTATGCAATGAGGCAAATTAGGTTAAGCGTTTTGCCTCTGGCTATAGCAGAAGAGCCCTGCCCCCCCCCTCCTTCAGCACTGGCATTGCAACCCTGGGCAACAAGTTCAGCTCCATGCCATGTTACTACAACACTATTTATGTAACCCTGTGCAGTTAAAACTGTTAAGGCAACTGTTTAATTGTTTAATTATGGCCAAACCCCAGTTTGATTCTCTCTCTCTGTCTTTTTTGTTTGTTTCCTGTTCCATTCCCTGGGCAATGTTTGTCTTGCACTGGCATCCTTTTGTTGCCATGGCCGTTCTGAGCTTGCAGCAATGTGTGCCCCAGAATCAGGGATCTTGTTTGGATGTCTGACTGTATTGTTCAGGTCTTGATAAATCACCTGAGCACAAAGAAAATACGAGATTTTAAGAGATGTTTTGGGTAGCACACTAATTAACAAACTACCATCATCCCAATTAAGAAACAGTTGTATGCTTCTTTTCAAATAGGCTGAAACTGTGCCATAGAAAAGGATGCAACTTAGTTTAGTGTAACCACAAGAGGAATGTCAAAATTCTGTTTATATGTAGCACATGTAGGCCTTGTTGCTCTTGGAGAAACATTTTTTATATTAGGCCTTAATGTTTTTTCCTAGTTGAAAACAAGAAAAAAACAGAGGAAATGATTCTCCGAGGAACATGTGGCATAAGATGTTTCCATTGCAGTTGCTAGGTTATTTAAATGTTGCTCTGTGAGTGTAGAGGAGATGAGAGGATATGATCTTCCATGTCGGCCAGTTCACAGGTATTATTGATGGGTCTTGTGTTTGGAATTCCGTGGAACGGATATCTGGAAATAAATGACACGGTAGTGGTTGGGATTTTTCTTTCTTTCTTTTTTTTTTTTTTGGGTGGAGGCTGAACGCGTGAGGAAATTGTTTTTCCTTTCATTAGAAGCATATGAAAGTCTTACTGGAAAGCAAACAGAGCTTCTGTTCTTGGCACTGTATTTGTGTATGTTCTATGTCACAGAGGAGCTTAACGCACATCCCGCTAAGCAGGTCCCACGATGTCAAAGCACAGGACTGTATGTTTAGCCCATTTACTACAGTGCAAAAATACACATTAACCACATGTTCCTACAGAACAGACATACAAACACACGCAAAGACATCTAGGTGCAATGGACACCCACATTCTCCTTTTGGCATCACAGCACAACAGATCCTAACATTTGAAAAGCTGTGCCTACATATGCTAACGCTGAGAGAAGGAAGCTCAAAGTAAACCGCTGTAGCTTGAGGACCTTGTCTCAGAGGGTGAACAGAGAAAGCAGGGGAGTGAAAAACACAAGCTCTGTAACAGCAGGACCCGCAGGTCTCTGAGTATTACAGTCTTGTTGCTTCAAATGATGAAATGTTATCTCACATGAGCTGTTTCTTATCATTCCCTCTATTCCTCTGTAACCAACTACAGGGTTCAGTAGGTCTTATTATCAAACATCTGCTGTTTTTAAAGAAAGGCCATTGTCCAAAGCTTGTAACCCCTTGAATCATTCAATCAATCATTTTTGCCCTTTCAACTCTTTCACTTCTATTTGTTTTCATACTTACCCCACTCCCTCTCTCCTCTCTGTTTGGTAAACTCTGCCTTGTCTTTCTGTGCCTGTGCCTGTGCCTGTGTCTTTTTAGCTACAGGGTGAAGGCCTTGTTTCTGTTTGACTCAGAAATGTGCATGTGTGCAGTGTAACAGAGCTCATTTCACTAAAGCCACAAAAACGAAAAGGAAGAGGTCAAGAGTAAATAAAGACAATGTATGCTTGTGAAAGAGAGGGAAAAACAGAGAGGGAAAAAAACTGAAAAAGAAAGTTAAAGCCAATGCTTCAAAAGTAGGTTATTTTCTCAGAATGGGAGGAAAGCTAGGCGGGTTGTGGTCACTTTGTTTTTTTCCTTATCTTCATATCAGGCTGCTTACACCATTGACTTAGCTGTTCCGACTGTGAGTCAATGACCTTAGACTGTCACCACCAAAGCCCCTTTTCTCCTTCTTTTGAATTTTCTTGTTTTGGCAGTATATCAGTTATGTAAGTGAGCTCCATAGTTCATCGGGTCTATTAAGGCGTTGCAGGTATGTGATCCACTCCAACTGCCAGAAAAGCTTTGTGTGTGTGTGTGTGTGTGTGTGTGTGTGTGTGTGTTTGTGTGTGTGTGTGTGTGTGTGTGTGTGCTTTTGCATGTTAACTCAATAGCAGTAGTACTCAGTAGTGTCATAGTATAATGTTATGATTTTAACAGCAATAACAATGATGATTACTGCTGTTCACTACCACACTTCACACATACGTACACATACCTGGGCATACCCAAAAGTACTTGACTACACACTCTGTGACACATTTTTAAAAATGACATTCATGGTATGGGTGCGTCTGTATTTCAGAGATTGTATTGCAAAATGATTAAATCCATCTCTGAATTCTTTTCTGTTTTAACTCCTCAAAGGACAACAGTGCTGATTCAGTGACACAGCACTAAATCTCAGCCCTATTTACACAGCTTGAGGACGAAAATATTATATACAATCCATTATTCATTTTTATTCCTAATTCATAATTGGGCTCAGGGCCTGCTGCATACAGGCACATCACCGCGTGTCTCGTGCCACTCCACTGCAGAACAGCAGGACCAGTACAGCTTGATCAGCAACCATTGAACGTTAACGTGTGAACAGGAGGTGGTGAAGGAGAAGCTTTTAGGATGACACCTCCTCTCCTGGGCCCCTTTTGTGTTGGAGCTCACTCCCTGGAGCCCTGAACCTTGACTTTAGTGAATGACACTATAATGAGTGTGTGTGTGTTTGTGTGTGTGTGTGTGTGTGTATGTGTGTGTGTGTGTGTGTGAGCGCGCGCGTGCGTGCGTGTATGTGTGTGTGTGTGCATGTGTATGATGGGTGGATGATGGCTTATGTGCTTGTTTGCCTTACTAAGGTTGCATGAAAAGAAATCTGGTGCATTCAGTTCTGACCCATGACCTGTGGCGTCTAGTCATACTCATCCACTCTCTTCCCTCTCTCCCCCCTTCTCTTTCTCCCGGGGCACTTCTCTCAGATGGAGAGCGAGAGAGGCAGCTGGTTGTCTGGAGAAAAGAGGGAAGTGGAGGTCCATAGAGGGATTTAAATGTGCAAATGAAGAAAAAGAGGGAAGCAGAAAAAGAGAGAACTGTGTGTTGTTTACAAGTTTCTGCTGACCTCATACAGAGTGTTGTTATCATGTTGTATTTTTAAACGTTTCCATTGTGTCTGCACAGACTGCCGCATGAAATCACATTGAAGTATGCTCTGCTTTTCATGTACCTTTGTACCTGTTACTAAATCATTAATCTGAATTAATAATCTATGATGGTGGTGACTCTAAATATCATTGTCAGATTAATGGCAGACCATTACCACTATCACCAAGCTTAATGACTTAACAGTATTTGTCTGTAGCCTGTGGTCGTGGAAATGATGATTTATTTTCTTCTGCATTTTTTTTAGCCATTGTGTTTTTTGGTCAGGTCTCATCCTGACCTTTGGTAGAGACCTGTGGCATACAGGCTGTAAATCTCCATCTGCACTGCTCACTGATCAGCTAACCCCACAACTCTAAGACCTTGACCTCTGCTACCCCCAAGAGCGTGCCTGCTGGCCTTTCAGCCCCGCACCCCTGAATAATCTTAAATTTCCCCAAAATATGTGCATACACATACTCTCTCTCTCTCTCATACACACACACACACACACACACACACAAGCGTACATACAAAAAATAGAACATTTTTAATACAAATTTAAAAGAAGGAGCACAAAGTGAGTTCATTAACCACATCTGTGTTGGTGCTGAGCATTTCTGAGTCAGCTTATTTTCTTTCAGGATGTCAGCAGAGAGAGAGAGAGAGAGACAGACAGAGACAGAGACAGACAGAGACAGAGAGAGAGAGTGAGACACAGAGAGAGAGAGAGCGCCTGTACCCTGTACCCTGTTTAATTCATTGTACAGTCCTGCTGTCTGGCATCTGCTGACCCCAATCCACTGGGCCTAGTAGACAGAGCCCACTTGGATTGGCAGAGGTAGTGAGGACAAGGGAGTGGTGGGGAGATGGGGGTCTCCATGGGATAGGACATGGAGGAGTGTTAAGGAAATCAAATTTTAGTTTTTGGAGGGTGTGAGTTTTTTGGGGAGTGGAGTGGTAGGACATAGAATTGGGCAAAAATATTGAGATCTTACCCCAACTTAATCTACTAACTGTATATCTGAAAAACTGTGGAGTATGTTTTAGACTGCCTCCATTAGCTAATTGGCTATATGAGTTCATTTGCAACATGTACATAATAGGCATAAATGTTTCTCTACACTCCAGATCTGCTCTTTTTCCATGATGGCTTCCAGCCTTGTTATGTAACAGAAGAAAAGAATTGTGGCATATGTTTGTGGTCAAGCATATTCTCTGGAACATTTTTTCAGTTGTATTTCCAAAGTTCACCAATGTCTTATCATTATACTCAACATTTCAAAGCCATTTTTGTGGTGTTTTATGTTGTGTGTGTTGTATTTTGGGCCTGACTACTACTATTGTTTACAATAGCACCACTAGGGCCCTTCAAATATCACAAAATGAGATCATTCTTAAGACAGAACCACAACAAAACAAAGAGACAATAACTACAATGCTCTCATGAAAGCATTATTTTTACTTCATGGGTGTGAACCAGAATGCTGTAAATAGCTATCTGCTAGGAAGAGGGTATATGAGAGAGAGACACAGAGTGAGAGAAAAAGAGAGAGAGAGAGCGAGAGAGAGAGAGAGGGGGAGAGAGAGGGAGAGAGAGAGAGCTGAGTGTGTTTCAGAAGTGCGTGGGGCATTTCTTAAGAAGCTCTTAAGAAGATAGTGTCTTAAGAAGGAAGTCCTGGCAGAATTTGACCTGTCAGTAATGACTGAGCACCAGTGTCCTGGGCTGGCCCTTACCACTCAGCCTCACTGCCTCCTCAATACGAGGAAAACAAACACAGGGAAGGGAAACTGACAGTATAAATAGACAGTGGTAGGGTGAGATGGAAGTCATTGATAAACTGTTTTGGAATCATTTTACTTGTGGGTGTTGGTGTTTTTTTTCTCTTGTTTTTGTTTCTTTCCATGAGACCATTAAGAAAACACAGGACTTGAAGACTGTATGAATGTGTGCTGTTTAATTTGTGAAAATGTTTATTATGACATCGCTACCGTGATTACATAACACACCACAGGATAAGGTCGAGTGAATGTAAGAAGAAATGTGTCAGAGCACAGGATGCAGAGAATTAAACCTCATGTGGGCCCTCATGAGCCATGAGAATTGTCTAGTTAAATCAACAAGCAACAGGATGAATACATGTATTATATATTTCTCAACTTCATAATTATAGTATAATTTCTCTCCCTTTGTCAAGCAATGAACCAGCAATCATTCTTATTCCAGTCTGATTACAGCTGACAGGTTAAGAGTCTTACCTGGCTAAATCTATATGAAAAGCTCTCAGAAGGAAAAAGCAAGCTGCCACTCTCAAATTTCAATTTTATTTTCATTCATGAGAAATAATAGGAAACAAATGTTGACATAAAGCCAGTTTTTCTTTGTGCCAACTGACAGTTGACAGTTCACTGTTGACAAAGTGAACATGATAGCTGTAATATGTTAAGTTTGATCCGTGATAATAAGTACACCTTGTTTAGCTCCAGAGAGAGAGAGAGCGAGAGAGAGAGAGAGAGAGAGAGAGAGAGAGAGAGAGCTGAGTGTGTTTCAGAAGTGCGTGAAGCATTTCTTGCATTTTATTTGTGGCCATATTTGTCTCAGATCCAGTTCTTTGAAACCACAACAATATGCTCTGAAGAAAAAAAAAGACTTGTGTCTAGTATTTCTAAAGTAAGAGGACCTCAGCATTTAACATTTGGTTACATTTGGCTACAACTGGAAAATCACTCTGCTCTTAGCTTTTATCAGATTATGCAGCTCTGCTTTCATTTTCAAAGCCAATGTTTATGGCTGTGATTAAGGGTTATAATTATTACACACAGATTATTACACTATTTAAACATCATCATGAACACCATAAAACACTTCTGTAGCTCAAAGAATGAACACAATCATTGTATGAAATATGACCTTTCACTTTCTTCTGATGAAGTACCATTGTGCTTGACAGCATTTGGTGTGTGGTGGTGATGAAATATATGCTGGACGTGTTGTTATCCCCATAAACCCTTTATAATCCCTACATGTCTCTATGGGCTTTGTACATTTAAAATTTTCCTCATCTGTAGTGTTGCTGCAACTGTGTGTGAGCGAGTGAAAGATTTGGGTGTAAGTTGTTGTTGTTTTTTTCGTAGCATGCCTATGTTGGTGCTTCTAAGGAAATACATTTCTGTTGTGTTTCTGTTTAAAAAAAGGATGGGAACTGTTTGTAATATGAGAGGATTAACGGCTAAGGCCCATGGCCTGAGGGAGAAAGATTCTTGTTTTCCTTCATAGTCATCTCTTTATCATTGCCTTTAGTGACAGCTGAAACTCAACTCCAGGACAATGGAACAAAATGGCTCCATTTTAGCACCCCAAGCCCGGAGATGGCTCATGATGGGGGTCTCCAGCAAGCCCCTGCCATGTCTCTCTTTCTGCTCCTCAATCGTGTTTATCAGCCCTTTAGCACAATCCCCTCAGTCTACTCCAGCGATCAGTAGTAAATCTCTTTTGTTAATATGCAGTTTAAAATTCTTGGCAAGAGGTCAAAGAACCAAGCCAGACCTGTTAAACTTGCATTACTTTATAGAAATTCTCATCTTAATTCACTGGTATTGCCTGTGCTATGGATTGTTTCAGTTTGTTATTTGGAAAAGTGTGACCAAGCATTACTACTAGATTAGAAGTGTGTGTGTGCATAAACACACATGCACATGTTTGCACACATACAGGTACACATACGCACACACCCACACACACACACAGAGTGTCCCACCTAACTCTGTATGTAACTCTGGAATGCGTCCTACTCCATACGTAAAACTGCAGAGTCACCTTACCCAAAATAACTTAATTTCAGGAACATAGAGACACAAGATTTTTGAACTGCAATGAATAAAATCACTGTTCCCAGAGAAACAGAGATGCAAGTGTTCTTAGCTAACCTTACTCTCATACGCAATTATGTTGACATGCTGGAAGCAATAACTCATTAGAAGTAACTCATTCTCCCCATATTCTCAAATCTGAAATGAAAATGGCTGAAATGAATATGGCTATAGAAAATTAGGTCACTGCACTTTTGGTTCATTAGAGTGCCTTTGCCGACATGTGCACATACACACACACACAGATCAAATTAGTAAAGTTGGGTCGGTGTATTGGGCCCCTCTTCGTACTTGGCTGGCTGGGATCCACTGCACAATGGCATTGTAGTGTAAGGAGCTCAGTTGTTTTATACATACATGTGCATGTGTACAAACACACACACACACACACACACACACACACACACATGCAAGACTTGCTCTGTAAACCACTGCAGCCAAGGTCAGTGAGTTCACGTCCAACAGTGCCAGGGAATTCTAAACAGCCTTTCACTGCAGCGGGTGTACTGTTAGATGGTCAGAGAGGCACTGTAGAAATGGTAGCTTGTAGTGAGCCATTTAGGGTGACTTCAAAGCGTTGTGCAATATCCTTACCATACCCTAGTGTGGGTGATTAGCCTATTTATTTCCTGAAATTGTGACTGAGCTTAGGTCTCAGGGTTGTTCAGGAATGAAATGATGGATATGATTTGAAGGTATCGACTTCCGGTATCAAACATTTATCTTTCAAATGACCCCCCCCCCCCCCCCTCCAAAAAAAAAAAAAACAGCCTCATTTTAATATTAAAAAGAAACAAAGACATATAGGAACAAAAACCTGATTTTCAGAACAAAATTTTTCGGGATGGAAATAGATTAAAGTAGATTTCTAACAGTCTATCACTTCACATTCCCCTTCCACAACCCTAAAGCGAACACACTAAAGTAGACAGATGCAACTTGATCCGTACTCTGAACATGTGGCTATTCTGTTTCCTTGGCAACAGTCACTCGGCGTCTTCCAAACTAGGAACCCACCAATGGCGAGCATCAGACCATACTATAATGGTAGTATATTAGGGGTGTTGAAACTTCTATATTAAAAATATTTCGAAACGATACTCTATAGGTAATAAAAAATATCATTTTCAGATACAGCTTTCCAAATTACACAAGTACACTGTATGACCCAAAATAAAATTCACATAGAACTGGCAAGTCAACGCCCTGATAATGGTTTCGTCCCCGCGCAGATTAAACTGTGTTGACCGGCTCGCTTATTAAACTGCTGGTTTAAAACTACTTGATTTGTTGGCTGCTGGAAAACTTAACCTGTAACAGTGAAAGTGGCAACGCCAGCTGTGCAAGTAATTTAGATAGAAAATTTATTTAAAAGTTTCAGTGAAATAGCCTTTACTACACTGACGTCTGGAGGTGAGCATTGTTACTGGTACAAATGTTTGCATGATTACAACTAAGCAGTTAACTAGCTACCTTGCTCCAGTCACTGGCCTAGCTGACTTATATCCAGTGTAAAGTTCAGCCCAGGACGGAAAACCTCATGGGTTATTTCCTTCCCATTGATATTTTTGGTGTCGCGAGTGTTGTGGTTGGCCAGGTTGGTGAGCAAATGATGTGTTGAAATTATCCAGGTTGTCACGGTTGACTTATACTTCTCTATTATTCTCCTTATCAGGCTGGTATTATTTGTTAACGCTAAGCGGGTCATCACACAGTAAAACAGATTTTAAAAAATGCTAGCTAGCGTTATCTTATCTTAACTTAGCTACTTGTGGAAGACGTCGCTATAAAGCCAAAGTACAGTTCAAATTTTTGGCCTCATGTTGAGGAACATAACAGTCGTTACATAACAGGTCTCCGTCTTCCAACCTGGACTAAGAACACTGTTGGCGACAGGCGAGTATGAATTAAGCCTTAGGGTCACAAGTGAAATGACATTGATGGCGTACATTTTTAAACCAACAAAAATGCGTGGCCTCGAGACAGGAAATACCTGAATTGAATCTTGGTGCGATACACGATGGGCTAGTACACCAACGTTTCAGGTGCTTTCGACTAATTGTAATAACAAAGAAATAATAAGATTTTCTTAATGTGCAGTCTCTGATGTGTATAAATGTCTGGTATGTAAATGATTTCAAGCTGAGTGTTTTTGGGTGGGAAATGTGTGAAATTTAAATGTGTGAACTGGTCATTTGGGAAAGCGTTGTCACGAATTCTGTTTGAATATTTCTGGTAATTTAACCTCAGAGAGAGAGAATTGGAACATGGAGGCAGCTAGTGGCTGAGAAGTTTCAGGTCTTCACAATGCTGTCATGTTGAGTTGTTCTCTCTTTCATCTTTGGTTATTTTAGAGCGAACTAGCGACCTTTTCATCCGTTAGTGCTCCTTGAAAAGCCCAGCGGCATGAAGGCCATAACAGTCATGTACCTTAGGAAGGAAACCTCAAGTTGAACTTCTACACTTTGAAGAGTGTAGACCTCAGTTGTCCTTGTTAAAGACTTTATTTTGGCGGCATGTCTTGAGGTGTGTATGCATATTAATCTTTTGGAAGATTAGCAAAAGATTAGCAAAGAAAACAATTAGCTTTTGTGTATTAGTGTCATTTATAGTCTTTGCTCTTGGTGGGTTGCCAAACCTGGCCACCTTAACCCATTTATGACCAGAAACTCAAACAATGTAGCACAATAAATAACCTGGCTACCGAATTTTCTGTGTCTCATGTAAGTTGGTGAATTTAATGTTAGGCTGTTCTGTGTTCATGGCTTCCATGATCTTTATACATTTGTCAAATTAAATTTAGATTTTGAAATAAATAAGTAAAATTGGCAAAACCAACTTCACATATTTTAAGGAAAATATAATGTAATGAAATATCCTCTCTCTCTTACCATACAGACACCTACATGCATACATACACATGTGCATGCTAAAGTAAACCAACTAACAGTATCAGTGTAACTCATTGAGTTTCAGCAGCAGATATGGTGGTAAATGAGGACACTTAAGATATTGCACCTGTTGTGTTTGACAAGGTTAACTTTTTCCAAACTGGACAGCAGAAGACTTTTTGGAATATATCTGGTTTCTCTTGATGGGAGAATTCTACATGTGTGGGGTGATGAACAGGTGGGATTATGTATAACAGTGGAGATGAGCTATGGGACTTGCCCACCATTCAAACACACGGAGTGTCAATGATTTTGTTTTAGTCTTTACACATGTAGGGATTGGTGGGTGTGTAAGTTTGCATGCATGTGCTTGCCTTTATCTTTTGTGGTAAAGACGTGAGTTTTGTGTGTAGTTATTAAAATATTTACATGTTTTCTTTACTGTATCAGTACATTCTTGTAAATGAGTGGAATCAGATTTTTAAAATAAAATATGTGAAATTTGCCTATAAAAGTACTTTGTTGTGAACAGAGACTTAAAAATATAATAAGAGAAGCTCTCTTAAACTTCATGCTTTGGCTAATTTCTTTTTTTTCTTCAGATTTGTGCTCAGATACGCTCTAGAAGCAACACTACCAAAGGGGGGAAAAACCTCTTGTGTGAGTTTATATGTGTTAATGTTTCCATTTTTCATTTAATCAAGTACTGTGGAGAGAATTAACATAGCCCTTAAAACAATATCTGTATAAACATTCTCATCATGCTTAGTATGATCTTGCACACATGGGCATTGTTTAAGGGAACACTAGGCTTTTGTTGAAAATATCAGAGTAGAAAACGTGTTCATTGAACATCAGATGACATGATGTTGAAATAATCTTACTGTTGTTCCTTAGGTCAGTCTCGGTTTTGGTATGTCCTTGTTTAGATGGAACAGGTGTGACATTGATTATTACAAAAGTAACGAAGAGTTACTTTTGCAGTTGTACCTGTTACACTATTGTTGTTATATAAATAGAGTTGATTGTTTGAGTCCTTTCCCATCAGTAATGTATTAAAATATGTGCTTGAGGCAAATGGATTACACAAAACCTTTGGGCACTGATTTACAGATCGGCCACACCCTTGAAACCTTGTTGTTGTTTTTTTTCTTCTTCTTTTTGTGGCGCACTTGGAAAGTGCAGCGTGTCCGGTTAAAGATGGTGACAGATGTTTCCAGTGTTTCCACCAGTACCTGCACAATTGTTTAGGGTTTGACAACCTCATTCACACACTCATATGTTCAGAGATACTGCTCTTAAGAGCCACCTAAGAGAAACAGAGGGCTGTACTACAAAGCAAGGTAACTGGCTTATCCCGGTAACTTCTGGTTAAGTTAACTCAGAGTAAATAGTAAACCTCCTAATAAAGGAGCCCTATGGCTTTGGTTTGCTAGGAGAATGAAGCCATAGGGCTCTTCTATTAGGAGGTTTGCTACTTTTAGTCACTAAACTACGTACTTGGAATACCCCTCTGGGGGGGGGGGGGGTGTTCCAGAAAGCACATGTTGTCGCACATATAGCACATGTTACATCTAATATGGTTAATATTATATAGGCAAAGTTTGACCTTTTTAGATCATCAGGAAAAGTAGGCATAACTACAGTTACCACCCCCCCCCCCCCCCCCCCCCCCCCCCCCCCCCCCCCCCAGGTTGTGTATACGGAGATGTAAAACAGAGCTGCCTGTGTGTGCTGTAGAAAGGTTGTGAAGGTTTACAGAAGACCGGAGGGGCTTTGGTTGAGAAGGGGGTAAAGGTCTAACACGTGCTGCCTTTAGGTGAACTTTGCTCTTTCTTTTTCTTCTCTAAGCTAATGTTGAATGTTTTGTGTGTGGTTAAGTGGACCTGAGGGCCATGGATCAGGCCTAAGTGTAATAAACAAAACTGTTTGTGTTTACATTGACAGGAAATTTAAAGTGGTGCAGAACTCACAGTGTAGAAATTATATCAGGCATCCTGGGCATGCCATTATAAAAATATGAAATCTGAGTTTTTGATGCATATTTTACCATGAGATGTAAATGTACATTTTGATGGCCTTGTCATAAGTGTTTGATTTCAGCTCTAGAAGCAGACATGTACTCATTGCAGTGTTCTACATGTACCTCTCTGACTGTTTCAGTCAGCTGACTCCTTCAGTGTTTTCTGTCTGGTGATGCGTAGTATTACTAACGCTACCATTGTGAAAATCGTGCAGTGAGCCTTCTAGTTGCGTAATGAAAATCTGGGATTTTCCTTAATTTCAAAACAGAGGATTAGAGGATTCTGTTTTCCACTGATGTCACTTCGCTCCACTCTCCAGCTCCTTGGTCTTTGTTTTTTGTTTTGTTTTTATTCCCAATTAGTACCGTGCTTCATTTGGCCTCAGGTTTCCACAGGCAAATTCAAAGTGGTGTTTATTTTAGATATAGGCTGTTTTGTAGGAGCCAGTAGATGTATGACAGTGAACATACTGTATACTGTATGGTTATTTCCAGCTCCTCAAAAGATAAAACATAGACAGGCATAGGTTTCCTTTCAGGCAAACACCACACACACGTGTGTGTGTGTGTGTGTGTGTGTGTGTGTGTGGATGCTGCTAATCTTCGGTGTCAAAGCATTATTAGGCTTATCTGTTTGGCTGCCCATACACTGAGATAGAAGGGAGTCTTTTCAACCTGACACGTGAAGTATTTCTCATTGTTTTGTTTTGTGTTGTTAAGTTCTGGGGGGGGGGGCGACTAGAAATGTTACAGCAAATGCATGCAACCTTGGATGTGCTGTGCTGAGAGACACAATGCTGAGTGTCTTTTGATGCTCTGTGTATGTGGCTGTATGGATGCTGTATTGGCACAATTTTAGTTAATGAGAATTACTGTAATAATAATACTTTAGTATATTCAGATAGCTACGACAGGATTGTTTGTTTTTACAGTGTACGTGTTTGTTTGTCTTGAGGTAGCGTTGACTGGGAGATAATGGGTGATTTACACTGTGAAAAATGTTGGGGAGGTAATGAATGGTCCAGGATAGCGTCAGAATTACTCACACATTACTCAAGTAGACGAATCCTCTGTGACTCCACTCTGCTTTCTTAGTAGCAGTACCCTTGTTCCCCTCTTTTACAGCACTGGGCCTCTTATCAAGAGAATTAAATCATATTTTTATACATATAAACACACATGCTACTTCATAGCCATGTTTGTACGTGGGACTCACTACAATCTCCAGGTTCCTTTCACAGAGGCTGTGTAATGTGAGTAAGGTCTGCCTTGCCTGTGACGTGACACTCCCAAAATCAGCGTGCCCAGTCTTGGAGAGGAGTCCTCCCACACTCCGAGGCCCATGCATCAGCAGCTCACATGAGTCAGTGTGTGTGGAGCAAGCTCATACAACTCTAGCGTCTTATAGAACTTGAAATGTGTGTGTTTAGATCAACAGGGGAGTAATTATTCTTGCATTTGCTGTTATAATATTTTTGATTCTGTGAAATCTCAGGCCCATGTCCAAATGTTGGTCTATTATGACTAATGAGCCTGGCAAGACATAGAGAATTGCAGCAGTTGTTTAATGTGTAGAATAAGTCTAGATAGGGATATATTTTAAATCAGAGAAAAGTATTGACCCCTTTACTTAGTTGACATGTTTTATTGTGTCACAGAATGTAAGCTGGAGGGTGTTGACTAAGCTGGTTTGTGAGCACATATGTACACTTAATGGTAATTTGTGTGTGTGTTTGTGGAATGATCTGGGTCCATGTGAAAGCATACTTTGGCAAGCCTGTGTGTAATTTGAGTTTGTAAAAGGAGATGTCTGTCTGAGAATTGCACTAGTGAGGAGTCAGATCTGTGTAGTGTGTGTGTGTGTGTGTGTTTCAGTGCCTTCAGCATTGCCTGTCATCTGCTCTCTGAATGGGCGTCTCATGTCATATAGGCTAATCCCACACCCTCTAACTCATCACTTTGAGCCCTTTTCAAACACTGCCATTTATACTTGGGTCAGATAAGTGACAGTCCAGTAATGCTCATTCTAAATGTGTGTCCAGTGATGTGGATGTTTTTTTACCCTGCTCAATGAGCTGTGCTTGTAGAGAGATGGACTAACTGCCATAAGGGGAGGGTTCATGGGTAGTGTAGTTCAGAAGTCAGGGTAAAGTATGACTCTTCGCTTACAGCTTTGATAGAATTTGTTTTCCAAGGATTTGCACATCAAAAATAGAATTTTGCTACCTTATTGTCTGTAGAAATAGAACAAACTGACATTTCGACAAAACACAGTGTAGAAATGCACATGATTGAGCTTCCCTACTGGTTATATAATGCATAGAGTTTTTTTTCCCCCTCCTCTTGTATAGTACACACTGTTCTACCGGCACGTTAAAAATGCACTCACACTCTCCTCCATGCGTGGTTTGTGGGCACAGCTGGACACACAGCAGCTGTGGAGACTTTTGCCACAGCAAAGGCCCAATTATAGGGGTTCTCACAAAGATCCATTACCATAGCCGCTGGGATCGATTCTATAGGATTCCTTATTATTGTGCCTCTTGGTTACTCTTGGTTATGCTTTATGACACTTTGGTGTGGATTTCACAAAGCATACAGGAGGGAAAAAAGGAATGGGTAGAGGTGGTGGTTTTCCACACCTGCACCTCTTTGACGTCTAACCTAATAGCCCTGTGGGGTACTGTGAGTTGTTTGTTGTTGTGCGTCTGTTTGACAGATGCTATGTGTAATGAGGAACAGACTCACACAAGCTTCCTTCAGTTGTAACGGTTGGGCTGGGCATTTACAATGTATTATTCACAGCAGGCTAATCCTCTTCCCCGTCAGTCAGAATATGCCTATGGCTGAAGTGTAGAGAAACTGAAGTGTCATTGAAGGGAATCTGCTCTGGCCCTCTGCGATGGACTGGCGACCCATTCAGGGTGTTTCCCCGCCTTTCGCTTAATGAGCGATGGGATAGGCTCCAGCACCCCCCTGCAACCCTACTAAGGATAAGCGACTTGGAAAATGAGTGAGTGAGTGAGTGCTCTGGCCCTAGGTGCTGTCAATACAAAACTATGCCTAGTTTCATAATTTCCATAATAAAAAAACTCCTTGCCTAATTCCCAGACATAGCTCTTTCCAGCCAACCCTGTCCACTGCTCTTGTCTCAGAGTAACTCTGATTAACTCTGTGTGTGAAAGTGCTGGATTTGATTTCAGACTTTTCGGATTCATTGGACTTTCGGGAAAGGTGGAAACATCACAAGTGCTTTCTGCTGTCTCGTTATTCCCAGGTATTCCCAGTGAGACTTTCCTGATATTGACTGTCTTAATGGCAGGATATCCTTATAGAGAGGTTGCTCAACTGATTTTCTACTGTAACTCACCTCCCACTCTTTGATGTGTTCAATGCTGTTATATCACTTCCTGCCCCGTAATCCAGAAGTGTGTTGAAGAGCTGGAAAACATTCCGAAGAGAGGAGACTGGGAAATGATGTCTGAGAACAGCCAAGAAGAGACTGAATCTCATACCCTCTTATATTGATACCAGAGTCAGGGAAACTGTGGAAGAAGAGTAAACATAGCATAATGAAAGCGTGTTTTGTGTGTTTTGGATATTTGTGCATTTGCATTTGTAGAAAATGAATTCCTGTGGTCACATGACTGAGGAAATGCCTTTCTTCCTGCTTCCAGTGCTTCCTGATTTAGCCGGCTGGGTGGAGCGAGAGAGAGGGATAACGGGAGGGGGGAGGAGGAGTATTTGAGTTGTCTCACTTGCACACAGACTCGCACACATACTTGAAGACTTTTGACAGTGTGGAACAAGAAGCAAGGGCTATTGCAGAAAGTTGATTTTTAACTGGAGTATTTCAGAGTTCTTCTGCTGAATTTTCCACCTCTCTTGACGGCTCTACTCTCTCACACTCTGGTAAGTAGTCTAAATATGTAACTGGAGTGGTTAACCAGCAATGGTTCCAAGTGTTTACGATTGATGCAGTGTCCAGGGATCAAGATGTTAATTTTTTTTGGGAATCGAACACAGCACAGTTTATTTACGTAGGCCTGTATGTATGTTGACCGCCTTAGCTACTTCAGCTGATCCATTGACTTTAAATTGTAAAGCAGTGTTCTTTAATTCTAAAACTGTGTCCTCAGTGCTAATAAGACATGTTTTTTTATATATATATATTTTTTTTATTTAATTCCTTAATCTATGGAATTCATGCTTGGCCATTTTGACCCTTGGCCAGTTCCCATTAGCCTGTGAATGTTAATGTAAGAGTCACATTAACACAGAATGACTGAATGCTGGCCATGCCTCCTAAAATGAGGGGATTACTCACTAGTGACAAAGGCTCTCTGTCCTTGGTGATTCTCTCTGACTCTCACATTGTGTCTGCTGGAGTGTCCTTATCTTACACAAACGTTCATCATTGAGTTTTTCATATTTAGAGTAGGTATGTTGTGTCTTTTGCATAGTTGTACATATTTGATTAGAGCTTTTGCTTTTTGGCAGTGCTCCCAGGAGTGGTTTTATGTCTGTAGATGGTTAGTGTCAAGTGAGTGTCTGCACATGAGGACTACTAGAGGTAATAATCATGATGGACTTTTGAATAGAATTCTTCTTTCTGTATGGTAAATCACACTCTGTCAAAACAGAAGTTCTGCACTCTCTCTCTCGCTCTCTTGCTCTCTCGCTCTCTCTCTCTCTCTCTCTCTCTCTCTCTCTCTCTCTCTCTCTCTCTCTCTCTCTGTGTGTGTGTACACAAGTGTGCACATGCGTAGCTAAAACTATTATTGTATGTTTCTGAGCATAGCTCACCCCGACAGGATAAACAAATGTGAACTCTGCCTAAGCCTGGTGACTGTTAACCTAGGAATTTCAGGGTTAATCATTGTGCAAAAACTGAACTGGGTTAATTTTTGTCTCTGTGCGTGTGTGTGTGTGTGTTTGGGGGAGTGTTTGGGAGGGGGAAGTAAGACTGTGGGAAAGTGTGGTTTTGTGATTGCAGTGGAAGTTGGTAAAGACAACATGCTGCCCCAGCTCAAGCTTCAGTGATGCCGCTGGAACTTAGCTCCATGCTCCACAGGGTCATTAGCCCCATGCTCCATAGGGTCATTATCCTGAGTGTATGTGTGTGTGTGTTTGAGTCAATCTGCTCTCATGGTCGTAATGACATAGGCTCTATATTTGTCTTTGAGTTTTTCCACACGTGTATGTCTTTCGCCCTCGTTTCTCAATGCTGACTTTGCATTATGTTGAGCCCTTTCAACATCAAATTAGTGCTGGTTGCTATGGTCACAGGGTCATGGTTCATGAGGACAACAGTTAAGCTTTGGGGTCGTGGATTTCAGAGATGATGTCGAGATGAATGATGTTTCCATGGTTGTAATGATAAGATTATTGCACCATTTGTCTGCTGTTTTGCTTGAGCAATACTTTTTTTTGTGGCTGGTGTCACATCTCAGTGCGAATGACTGGACTGTTGTCAAGATGAAAAGAATACAGCTGCACTGAAGGAGTGACATCACAATTAAACCTGCCTCTGACCCTCCAGTAACCCAGTCCATACACTGGGCTACAGAGTCCCTTTCAGAGAAAAGCTGTGTTCATCAGCAATTCCTTAAATGATGTATCACATGGTCCAAATGGAACTGATCTATGGGTTGAAAGATATTGTGCCAATAGCGTTTTGCCCTGTAGCTATTTATAAATAAGAGTTTTTTCATCTCCTGAAAACCTGGATTGTTTTTCAAGTCTTTAACCTAGTTTTGAATCAGCATAACAGTATTCCACTAATATGGAAAAATTACAAATGTCATTGTCCATGCGTTTGCAGCTCAGATCTTAGCTTGGGCCACAGGGTTAGCAGGGCCACCTGCTCTCATCTGATTATCTTATTAATGTCAGTTTAGGAGGAATGGGAAATGCACATGGGGAGGCACGCTCACAAGCATGTGTGTAGTATTCACTGTGACCTGAGAGACTGATCAAAACAAATAGCACAGTTGTGTACAACTGAGAGTGATTGGACCTGAATTGTGTGTGTGTGTGTGGGAGGCTGAGAAAGGAGGGACATAGCTCTTTGGAGATTGATGTTAAGTTGGGGAGCAGGGGACGGTTGACCTCTGTAGGGATCCCTGTAGTGTGTGTAATTATGAATGGGGAGATGAATATTGAGAATGTCCTGCGGGATCAGACTCAGACAGTCAGTCCTGGGTTAGGCATGGTTAGGGTTTTGGACTGAAGGCTCTACTGGCAAAGAAATGATCTGTTCTATAACAACTCCTTCATGCTCTAATGGCTGTCTGTCTGAAGCTGATTTTTTTTCCCTCTGCTGTGGGTAGAGAAGGAAGCTGCTGTCTTGTGCTCAGCTGTGTGTCTAGATAGCAGGGGGAAAGAGGAATGTTTACTGCTCCTCTGGCCTTTGGTGATGGAGGTAAGCCATAGATATGGACAGACCCATTTTAAGGGTTATCTGTTAAATCCTCAGGGGAAGGTTATTGCTTTGAAGTGCTCGGAGGTGGGGTCAGAACCCTCTGGGGCACAAAGCTCTCACACACAATCGCAGCAGTAAAACCTTCAAGTCGTCTCATGAGAGAACTAGCCATCACCTTCTTGGTGAAAGCCATGCTGTAGACGTGTTAGGGTCGGAGCGCAGTGCCTTGGGACATGCAGAAGAACTCAGGCCACAACAGCTCTGACGCCGTAATGGACTACAGTATGGGCTGATCAAACTAGACACATTCTGAAGCTCAGTGTACTTCAGTTCCTAACATCTATGGATATCATTTTATAACCCTCACCTTCATGTTGCCAGATTGAGCGAAGGAAAGGCAGGACTGCAACTTTGTAAATGTTTACTTTAATATTGGCTCGGCTTGGCTGGACCAGAATCTCTGTCCAGCAGGGCCCTCAGAAACTCCACCTGAGTTTCATTTACACATTTTTTTCCTTTTGCTCTCGCCTCCCTATGTGACTCCAGCACTTATTAGCAAGGTTTGTTGTCTATGTTTTTTTTTTTTGTTTTTTTTTAAGAGCACGCATTTACAGAAGGGTGTTTCATCTCCTGTGGTTGCATTAGTCCCACCTTTCTGATGTCATTAACATTCGGTACCTGAGAACCTTCCAGAACCTATGTCCTCCTAAAAAATGTTGTAATTCAAGAGGGTGTGAGGCCTTTGGTTCTGTGTTTCAGCATGAGGGTTCCTTTCCTTTAAAAACTGGTCTCCTGTGTTTTACCCCAAGATGTTTTTTGTTTTGCCTGGTGAGAGGATAATATCCAGTTGGAGGGGGGTGACTGTGGAGACACAGCTGAGAGAGGTCAGCACGTCTGTAGCCTGACATCTGATAACCGTAGGCGTTTTTTTTATCTTTTACTGCTTGCCTTTTTTTTGTCTATCGCCAGTAATTCCTATGTGATTTAGGCTAAAACAGCTTTCTAATACGGCCCATCCCATTTTCTCCCTCGCATTCATACTCTTTTTGACTTGTATTCTCACTGTTTTTCTCTGTGTCTTTCTGAGCTCACTTGTGTATGACTTGTATGTGGCGTCCAGACTATAGCCTAATTGATAGATATCATAAAAGCAACAAATTGTTTCCAGTCACAGAGCCTCCTTTAATTATACCTTGTCGTTCAGTGGATTTTTCTCAGTTGAAATTTGGATGGTGTTCTTTTTTTTTTTTTCCCCTCCAGCTGAAGACTGCTGGGGTTCACCCACAGTTTCCCAGCGTATTCATTGGTTTAAGGACTTGATCTTGTGCCGTCACATTTTCCGTGTTGCCCATAAAAGCATATCATTAAACGCTAATAAACTGCGTGAGCACCGCAAATTATATGCTGCACTTGAAGAACAGACAGGAAAATGTTGCTGTTAGAGCTCTGAATATCCCTTAAAGCAGTCTGAGGATATTTTCCATGCTCAGCTTTTGTGGCTCAACCAACGGTCCACACTGCTGTTTTTGACTGCACAGACCATTACGTCAGTTTTGAAACGTTGAAACCAAACCCTTTTTGCTCCTTGCGGGATAAGAGTGGAGGTTTGTGTAAGTTTGACATTGTTGTGGGTTTCGCCTTGTAGCTATTCATGTAAACCACCCCAAGCACATGCTTCATGAACCACCTCCCCACCCCACCCAGCTGGCACGTTGCTGAAGTCCTCTTGTGGTACGGATCAGTTCACACCTCTGTCTGTGCCAAAATCAGGCTGTGACAGGACAAACCAAGGCCTTAGAGTCCAGTACATTCTTTTATGTGTGCGTGTGTGTCTTAACTGGTCTTTGTTACTGCTGAAAAAAGACTATGCAGCCTGTTTCAGGATTATTAGTATGGGAATCTTAATTCTCATACTAGATTTATGGATCTTGCTTTCTAGTAGCAACACAACTATGCAGTTCTTACGGGGTTTTTTTTTCTGTGTTCTAGTGAAAAAATGAAACAAAGGCCATTTTTATGTCAGAGAAGAGCAGAGAATTACAGTAATTACCCACACAATAGCAAAGCTCTCATCTTAGTGGTGAGATGTAATTTTTGCCTCGTGTTTGCCTTGTGTTTCCATGATGCAACAGTAATTTGACAAGGACTTGCACGAAAGGGTGGGCGTTTGTGCACCAGTAGTTCCAAATGGTTTTATCTTGGTGGTCTTCACTGAAACATTGCCCTTCATGGTAGTTGTACTCTCTGCAGATATGAGCTGTGGCTGTCTGAACATTGAGCAGTGGGAAATAGGCCATGGGGAGCCATGGACATGAATAATGACTTGTTTGGGTCAAGCCCTGGACACTGGAGAACCTGGTAACTAACCCAGCCTGGCTGGATCCTGAGCAACTGTGGTTTCTATTAAAAGCCTTGTCTATCTGAGACAGCTGTGTGTGTGTGTTTGTGTGTCTGTGAGTATACACGTACGTACTTTGTTTCTGTGTTTTCAAAGTGCTCAACCAAATCTGACCTTGATCTATTTTTTTTTTTTTTTTGCATTACTCCTATACTCCTTTAAGGCATATCTGCTCTGAGAGTCATTTCTTGCATGTTAATATAAAAACAGAATACTGTTTTTTTTTTTTGTTGTTTAGTTTTTTTTTTTTAATAGCTGTAGCAATGCTGGTGATAATAGGACACAGTTTGACAGCTCTATCATGTTTGATACCAGTCTGAACTTTCTCTTGGTTTGTTTTAGTTTCAAATGGTAAGATCATATGGTGAATTTTAATGAGTCACTTTTTAATCACTATCTTTGACAAAATTGGAATTCAACAAACCCACCACCAAATAATTACCCCTATCATTACCCAAGGGAGTTAGAATTGCTTGCGTTGTTACTTTTTTGATGCGTTTGATTAAAGCAAAATATAAGTGTTTTCCTACAGCCAGCTGTCATTCCGACTGGAGTTCCATCTTTGTGTGTTGTCAGGACTTTTCTGACTTATTAGAGGAATGGAGGATGTAACCGGGACACAGGCTCGGGGAGACAGGGAGGCTATAAAAAGATTAATTAAAAATGCGCAGATGAATACGATGATGAGGATGAAGAGCAAGGAATAAGGCTCATAGTGCTTTGTATGATGTAATTTGAAGGTTCACTGCTGTAACAAAAAGAAGCAGACAAGAATGTGATTGGATGGGTGGAGATAGAGAGAGAGAG
This sequence comes from Chanos chanos, assembly GCF_902362185.1. Lineage (NCBI taxonomy): Eukaryota > Metazoa > Chordata > Actinopteri > Gonorynchiformes > Chanidae > Chanos > Chanos chanos. The sequence continues at coordinate 31,994,295 of NC_044497.1, read as the reverse complement.
AAAATAAATTGTCCTCTGATTCCTCTGAAACTGAGGGTGAAGAAGAAAACATTAAAGAGTATGAAGTCACTAGAGAGAGTACTCTAATCTGCACGAGCAGAGCAGCAGCTTCAGAACTGCTCACAGTCACAGTGATCATAAGCAGGTTTACTGTGGTAAATAAAATATGCTCATCTGTGGTAAGATGAGGTGCTACTTCAGAATGTGTCAGAGGGATTTAGATGTGGCTCAGTGAAGTCTACAACATGATAATCTTCTCATTATGTACTGTGTATGGAGATATTGCACAATGCCTATTTTTTGTTAAAGAATACGGAGCAGAGGAGGTTATTTGAATATGTTTATAAAATCCTCCTATGTTTGATGCAACTGAATGTAAAAGATTGCAGCTGTTCTTATTGTCAGTTTTTTTTCTTTTTTGTTTCCTTTCAAAGTTCATTTGAATGAAAATTCAGTAGGAGTGATTGTTGTGAGTGGGGGAAGGGTACAATTGGTCAGAGTTTGCAGATCCAACCAATCGGAATAGGGTTCCCTCCCTACCCTTTCGTTCTCTTCTATGCTGAGAATGCCCTTCTCTCTCTTGATTGGTTGCTGACATCACTAGCATTTGGAAGCTGTGGGAGTGAGGAGGGGAGGAGCTAGACGTAGTATTAAAACGAAACGTCTGCTCCACTTTGCTCTGGAGAGCTCCACTGTGCCTTTGTATGTGAGGAGCAGAGAGAGAGAGGAAGTCTTCTCTCCTCTGATCTCTTCTCTCCTGACTGAGTCTCTGCTTTTCTTTTTTTTTTCTTCAGGAGCTGCAGACCTAGAGTGAACATCTTTAGGATTAATTGAGAGGAGAAGGGAGAAAAGTAGCGTTCGTGAGAAAGGGATTGAGTTCCACTCAGAGCGTCCAGTCGTTTCTCTGCTGCGAGGGAGCATCAGTGCAAACTCAAGGATCTGCCCTCTTAGCGGGTCACTCTGTCGGACCGATGTGGAATGTGACCCTTTGTGACCCTGTCCCACAAGCGTCCATTCAGTGAACAGGACTAAGAAGAGAGCGCATAAAAGACAAGAGGTGCAGAGGTTGACACAATAAGAGAAGCAAAGTAGTGGCAGCAGGAGCACACAGACTGGTAAGAAAGTTAAAGGGGCCTGTTGGGGGGGGGGGGGTACAAAACTCTGTCAGCACAAAGAGCACTTTGACCATCAGCATCTATTTCAGCCCTGGTTTTAACCTAAACTCTTCCTCTGCAACCCCACAGCATTCCGTAATGCCAGTGGAGACCCTTCGACCCTCAGATGGACGTCTGGCGGGAGGTCCCTTCACTTCTGCCATGCCTTTCCGCATCCTCAACAAAGGGCCGGATTATTTTCGCCGGGCTCCAGAGCCAGGAACACGAAAGCCAAGTGCAGTCGAGCGTCTGGAGGCCGATAAGGCCAAGTACGTGAAGAGCCAGCAAGTAGTCCTCACAAAACAGGAGCCCGTCAAACCCCCAATCATCCGCAAACCATTGTTGTCACCAGGAATGCTTTTGCACTGTAGGATAAACACTCCACCCACCAGAAAGGTCCCACGCAGACCGGCAGATTCCGAAAACGGGTGTGGAACTATGCAGGGCGTACGCAGGGGCCCACCGCTTAACCTGGAGATACTAAATAACCTTATCAATGTCTGTGATGGGCCAACGTCATCCTCTCCTACCCCCTCGTCACCGTCTGCCTCTTCGCCCTCGTCTGGAAGTAAAAGCATGGAAAGTGGTCCCCCAACAGTGCCCCCACGCTCTTTCAACCTGGAGAGCCATGTTCCCTCAACACCCAACTCCTCCTGCACCTCTTCCCCTCTGAACAACTCTACCCGCGCCCCATCTGCAGAGCTGAGCCGCAGGCCTCCCCCTGTTCCAGCCAGGGCACCCAGGCCGGTAACAGCACAGGGGTGTTATAGTTCCCCAAACTCTATGACGGTGCGGAGGGTGGACGTGCGACCCCAGGCAGAAGTCAGGAAGCCCCAGAGGGTGCCTCTGCAACCCCAGCCCAAACCCCGCCAGACTGCACAGCCGCAGGTACCACCTTCATCTCAACCCCAGCCTCCATCACCGTACTTGCCCTCCAGCCCTATGCTCGTACGAGCCAGCGCACTTCCTCCAGCATCCCCGGCCTTCACCCGGCTCTCGTCAGCCAGCTCACGGGGCTCCCGTCCTGGCTCGGTGAGAAAGCACCCCTCCCTGCATCGCTCCAAATCTGATCTCAGTGACCGCTACTCGCGGGCCACCGCCGACCTAGAGCGCTTCTTCAACTACTGCGGACTGGACCCAGAGGAAGTGGAAGGCATGGGTGGTGTGGAACGATTTGCCCGTGCCAGTTCAGACATTGTGTCTGTGTCCAAGCTCCGTAGTGTCAGCACACCCAGCTCTGAGTGTGGAGAGGGAGACGATGGAAGGAGAGGGGAAGAGGAGGAGGACGATGATGAAGAAAACGGACCTCCTAGACCCAGTGAGCGTGTCCCCTATGGCATCTCTGTCATCGAGAGAAACGCCCGAGTCATCAAGTGGCTTTATGGCATCCGACAGGCACGGGATGCCGCTCACAGCGTCTCCAATGTGTAGTATTTTTCTGACTGTCAAAGGGCAGTCTATGAACAGTCTAGCAAGGGTGTCAGAGGACCCAGGAGAATGTGATGTGGACTGAGATTTGCAGACACCATGTTCATGATTTTTTTTATATGTAGGCTATTTATTAAAGTGTTTGAGACCATTGGAGGCGCTAAGCTATCTTTTTTCATTTGTATATTTCTGTTCAAAAGAATATTTTCTTTTCTCTTTTTTTTTGCCTTAAAAAAAGTTTGAGGATATAATTTTCATGGGACTTCTTAAACATGTTGCAGAAATCTATGGTCTTTGACACCCCACTGTTTTGGGAACATGTGCTGTCAAGATCATTTACCTCAGAGAGCAAACATGAATATCTGACATTTAAACTGTCTGCGCACAGACTTTGAAGGGAAAGTCATTAAAAGCAATAATAATAGAGTTGGTCCTGAAAGCTTTTAGTGAGTGAATGATGATGATGATGATGGTGGTGGTGGTGGTATGACAGCAGTAGATCTGCTGAGATAATGCTGTTGATCAGGTACTTAGTCTTTATTAATTTACAGGGACGATGTAACTGTGGCTTCATAAATCTAATCTGGGGTCGAACGGTGGTATGACTGATAACTTTATCAAGTACTGTCTAGCCTGAGAAACTTGTCCTGTTTGTTCTTTTTGATTATAGGATGTTGAAGGACAGCCCGGTGTGTTATTCCTGGGATTAGTAGTGTTATGAGGCCACAGTTTCCCATCACTGTTACTTGCAAGTCAGGGCTCAGCTAGAGGGTTGAATGACTTCAGAGGCAGGACAAAAGTCCAGCAAACACACACACACACACTCAAAGCAACAAAAGCAAACACTCAAAGATACATTCACACAATCACACTCACAAAAATCCCCCTTCAAATTTTCACACCAAACTCACTGTGCACATATCATTGGTCCACTGGTCTCAAATCTGCTTTGGTGTCAAAGAGCACAATTAAACGATGGAGGTTATGGATCAGGAAGGAAAGAGACTCCATGATACTGTGAAGATCAAACTGCTTCTGTGAACACACATACTCTCTGTTACTAGGGCTCTTAGACTGTTAATGTTCAACGCAGCTGAGCATGCAAAGAGCTCTGTTAGAACTGCATGCATGTATGTGCAGGTATTAGATGTAGTTACTTATGGACAGCCATTTCACAATAGCACAGCTGTTACGTATACACTCACAAACCACAGGTTCTGCTACAAACGGGTGCGATAACAATATTTTTGTGATTTGAAAAAGTGTTGATGTATGTGTTGGTATTACTGGTTTTTGTTTGCTTTCTCTTTGAAAGGATGTTTGTCGTGTTATGAATGGGTGGGTGAAGTAAGTAGGGAATGAGAAGGAGGGATAAAGTTCTCTCAAGTATGAGAACACAAGGGTGACCAGGTGAATGAAGGTGGCCAGAAAGATGGAAAGACATCACTTGAACAGAGACAAAGCCTTGAAAAATAATTGAAGATCTGAAGGAACTGTTTTTCTGTTGATGTTGTTTGCATGGAGCGTGACCTGACAAATAACCTGACAAATTTAAATAGTTTTCAGCTGTTTTCAGCATTTCATGTTCATAATACAATATGTTTGCTTCAAAATGTTGAATGGGGGGTTTCACTATAAAGACTATCAACACCAAATACACATATCAACACGAAATCACATGCAAAAGTACAATCCCACCCAAAATTTTGTTCAGGAAGCAGAACAGTGTGACTCGGGTTTTCCGTAAGGGGGACTCTAGTGAATATGTGATGTGATGTGGAGTGGAGTACTGGCCAGTCACAGATGGCTGAACAATCTCTCTGCTGCAAAATCTGTGTCTTCTCATGTCAATAAAGAAAAAATGTCTGTCCTGAGTGCTTGTCTGTCTGTCTTTCTATCCTGTCATATTCAGAAGTTTTAGAAAAGCAACTTTGTACTGAAACTTTGCCCAAGTTTTCAGTTTCTTTAACATAACACAAATGGCCTTTTAGTCATTTGTAGCCGTAATTCTGAACTCTGACCTGGAAGTTTAGTCTGTGATGCAAAGTGCAGTTCAAGTCATTGACAGGGAGCACTCCTGAGCATAGCAGGATTGAATTAACCAGTTCTGTGTTATGTTTGCACTTCATTTAACAACATCCCAAAAGCACAGGGATTTATCTCTGCCTTGTAGTTGGCTTGGATGTGTTTTTTTTGTGCCTTGTTTTTTTCTTTTTGTAAGTGAGGATTTGTAGAGATTTTGGTTAAAATTGGGGAGGATTTAGGATTTTCTTCAGCACGCCAGTTCAGGGCCCATTGGGGATTCAGTTTTGCCATGGTGCAGGTTTTTGAAGTGTTCTTCATGCACAACTGCACTAGCACGGTCAGGTGTTGTGAGATCTCTATTCCGTGTGAATTATTGATAGAAAACTCCTTTTGTTTTTTTGTTTTTCTTTTCTATTTTTTGCAAGTTTAGTTTTCTTTGTTGGCATCTGTTCAGTTTGATACATTATTTAAACTGCTCTTCTGTAAAAGGCACACATTCCCTCTTACACACTCAATACCTTAGCATCGTCTCATTCATATATACTCAGAACAGTTTGTTTTTAATACAATAACTTTAATACAATAATCTCACATTTAACATGTTTGTTTTTCCAGCCTTCCTTTTTTTTTGAAGTTCAAAAATGCTTTGGACATCCCAAACCCAAAATTATATAAACAAGACCGCTAAGACATTAGGGTACAGGCACACACACTTGTTCTGACTTGTCAAACTGCCTGCCCAATCCGAAGCCTTTTTTACAAGGGAGGAATGCGTAACCTTCTGTGCTTCCTAAGGTGGCAAGAATCCGTTAGTGAGTTCCATTCTCTCTCTGCCTAGTTGCAATGTGGTGCTCTTCTTTCAGAGGGAGAGAAGAAGCTTGGGAATAGTATAGTAAACCGTTCTGAGATATCCTCTCTGTGGAAAGCGTTTGTGATCGCTAAGCTTCACGCAGTCACAGAGCATCAACACCATAGCCTAATTCAAAACCTTTGGTGTTTGGATTTGCATCCCAGTCCTGTTTGCATGTTTACAGGGTTGGTTTTGCTAGAATGAAAATGATGTGGGCTCCCATCCCAACACTTAGGACTAACACAGAAAATAATGTAAACACATAATGAAATGGTTGTTTATCTTTGTGAGTCCAGTGCTGAAGAGTAAAAGGATAAAAACGGTCTTTAGGAGACTCCAGCAGAACCACATTGGTCAACTGTGGTTAATGTCCAGTCTTGATCAGACATTCAGAGAACAATGGAGGGATCAGCTCAGGAGAAAAAAAAAGACGGATCCATGGGAAAAGCCGAATGAAATGAGGGGGAACTGGAGGATGAGGGCAGGAATAACTGACCATCTGCACCACAGTGGGTTTTCTGAAATGGCGGTCTGTAATTGTGCTATGAAAAAGAGGTGGTGAGACTGAGAGATATATGTTCATGATGATGTCTTTAGACCTGTGAGTTTGTAGTGATATGTATTTGCAGTGTCTCTATCTGTTTTGCCCGCTAAACAATCAGATGACCAAACAGGAGCGCCAACTCTGAAGCCTCCAGCCTACCATATGTGTGTATTTACAGTTCAGATGAGTCCAGGTGGTGCATTGCCAATGGGGAATCATAAACAAACATCCACACATCTGCACTTCTTATCATGTCTCTGTGAATGAATCTCCATCTGACCAGTTTGTGATTAATATGATGTAAGGTCATATGTGTCTTCATTATTAAGCAATATTAATACACATAAATCAATTATCTATTTCTTGCAAGTATAATGGTGTAATTATCCTGTTATTTCACCAGACAGTCACACTCTGTGTGTAGGTGGGGTGGGTTTGTGGGGTTAAGCTTGGGAAATATATGTGTCTATTTGGAGGATGTGTTTTCACAGAGGACACATCTGTGTCGAGTGAGTGAGTGAGTGAGAGAGTGAGTGAGGGATGCATGTCAGTGTCAGTGTGATGCACAGACTCTGAGCTTTATGCCAAATGAGAATGCAGCAGCTAATGTATGTCAGAGTCTAACACACTCATTTACTGTCGGCCAGGAGGATATGTAGTGATAAGCTGATTAGATTCACTGGGCAGATGGATGTGTGTTTGTGTGTGTGTGTGTGTGCGCGCGCACGCGCATGTGTGTGTGTGTGGTTGTGTATATATGTCAAACTGAAAGCCTTGTAATGTAATAAAACTGGGTTGTATGGCACTCTGATGAGTTAATGCTCATGTTTTTCAACATTTTGATGTTGTTTTTTCTCTTTTGTTGTTGAATGTGACAGTTTGGACAAGATTATTTACCTGTGAACAGTCTCACGCTTCCAAATCTGCACAAACTACGTATCAGTTCCATGGAAACAGGTTTAAAGGCAATCTGGGGGTATTCAACCCTGAAAAAGAAATTTTAAATGCAGTCCAATTGTCTTAATCTCCTAGCAGAACATGACACATGCATGCAATGAAAACACACATAGTAGAAACACAGTAAAAACTGTGTGTGTGTGTGTGTGTGTGTGTCTGTCGGTGTAGTAGAAGTCGTGTGATCTCTGTGCTCCTGTCGACTGACACAGGACTGAAGCACCAGCTCTGTTAATGGAGAAGGTTTAGCAAAGACCTACTCAATATTTCATCACAGTCGTAAATGAGCAGGACAAGGGCAGCGAGAGAAAGGAGGAGAATGCGGGACACACACACACACACACACACACAGGGCGAACAAGAGAGGTACTTTTCACCCTTTTTCATGTAACTGTCTCACATGAACAACTGACCCTGGAATTTTCAATCAATGCACATAAAAATCAGTTTGATCAGTTCAGAGACATAGCTTTTTCTGGGTTGCTAATATTTTAAAGTTTAATCTGTTTTGAATATAGTTATGTTTTAATCTGACATGGTGGTTTTGTTTTGCTGTTCCTTCTGTGGAAAAAAGACAGTTGTCCTGGAGAAATAAGTTGGAAGCCATAGCATTGTAATGCACTTCTGGATTTTTAGTGTGTTGTTTGCAAATGGACAGGCTGTTCAGAGCTGTGGATTAAGCATGCATCTATGTGAGTCCCTCAAGACAACTTAATCAATCAGTTGTGGCCACAAACCAGTCCTGTTAAACTGACACTTTTACTACATGGGTGTATGGGAATTAAAAGGATGAGGAGAAAAAAATGAGGGTGCACAGGTTAAAACTGTGTTCTTGTGTCCTTGAGTCTAAACTAACACTGGTCAGACTCAACAAATCAATGACAAATTGGTCTGATGGATGTGTGGCACCGCTGGAGTGTTAATTTGCACTTTGACCCTTAAAACCAGGTCACTTTTAGTATGTGTGCCATGTGTGTCACTTGGGTTTTTGTGTTTTATCTACCCTTCACTTCTCCCCCACCCCCTTCTGTGGTTTAATTCAAATCTGGTTTATTTTGAATATTTAAACACTGCTTTACAAATCAACCCAATACATCTACAACTCAAAATTAACACCAGGTTTTCATTTCAGAAAATGATAATCTAAGATACCAGTATGCATGACGTTTTTAAAATGTGTTTTTAAAGATCGTAGTCTGTCGTCTCCTCAGAACGTGGGGCTCATTTTGGGCTTATTTTGTGCAGATGAGTGCTGACAGGCATGTCCTTTATGTTTTGTTTGCTGTCAGCATCTCTGGCTGATAATCACATGCAGTGTTTCATGGCTCCATTGAGTCTCTCTGTCTGTCCCACTTTAGGTTGGTGTGTGAACGTTTTCTTTTTCATCTCTACATGCAGCATAACTCACTGTTGGCTCCTCATCATCTATGCATGCACACACACCCACACACACCAGCACGCTCAGAAATACACATGCACTGAGTTTACTAAAGTGACCTTCACTGCTGCTCAATGGCTTAGGGTCTAAACAGATGGCAGGTGTTTTCTTCGATAAGAGAAACAAAATGAAACAACTGTTGGTCCACTTGATCTGCCTGTGTGCATGTATGCATGTGAATGTGTATGTGTGTGTGTGTGTGTGTGTGTGTGTGTGTGTGTGTTATTCTCACAGAGATGTATTTGTGTATGTGTAGCTCAGTGTCAGCTAATCCTCCATCTTCTGTTTCTCCTTCCTGCATACTGTGCTTTTGCAATGCACTGATGTGAAGTCAGAGTTTGGCTGGATGTCCGATGTCCTGATCACACAGTTCCATTTGTCCTTACTATGTGATGTGGTACAGCTGGAGTTTCTGGACTCAAATGAACACTTGCAGCTGCCTAGTGTGTCCATCCATTTTAACAGACTGTCACAGGATTGTGGGAACATGTAGACAGAGCCAGAGAAAGACAGACAGTGAGCCACAGAAAGACAAGCCCAGTCTCTAAGATGTAGAGAGACTTAAGTAGCTAGACTTACTTTGCTACACAGAGCAAAGTCAGAGAACCAAAGAGTATTCAAAGCCACACCAACATAGACAACAAAACCTCCCTCCCTCTCTTCTCTCCTCTTTTTTCCCCTCCCATTTCATTCACTCAGCAGAGGATCCTTTCAGGGAGTAAATCCCCCTTCTAATTAAAAATGCAAAATCTAGCCCACTTTCAGTTGGCTGTAATGCCCGTAAAGAAAGCCATGGTGTGCCTGCTACTGGCACAGACTGATCCTGCTTCTCTCAATCCCTGCCTCAGCTCCCTCTCTGCTGTTCATCTATCTGCTCTCTGTCTATGTGCCTTCTTCTAACCTTCTAACTTTCTCTCTGCTTCCCCTCTACCAACTGCTCTATTGTTTTATAAGGCATCACTTCACCTGCTCTTCCTCTCCATTCTCCTACTGTATCCACTGTATCCTGCATGAACACAATTATTTAAACGTAGCCACACCGCCAGATATAATGTCTGTTAGTAGAGTGCTCGCACATGCAGTGACTTTCTTTCATTTTTTGCTAGTTGTTTAGAACACTTACAGCCTTTAGGCATCAAGTAATTAAAGCACATATTTCAACATATCATCTCTCTCTCTCTCTTTCTCTCTCACCATTTATTAGCATTTCTTTGTCATTGAGCTGAACCTCCAAACTGAGGCCACAACGCCACTGATGTGACGTCCAAAACCAAGACAGTGGCACCAGAGTTTCAGAATCTTTGTCATTACAGTTGTGATAAACTGTTTGTTCCAAATTATTGAGTTGGAGGCAAAACTGTGCATCATCCATTTTCATTTTATTAGCGTAATTTGACATGACACACTTTGATTGGGATAGTTTGGGATAGGTCATCTGCAGCACTTCACGGCATCCTGAAATGTTTTATAATTTTGAGCTATTACTGTGAATTTCATGTTATTCTTCAACATTCTCTCCCCCCCTCTCTCTCTCTCTCTCTCTCTCTCTCTCTCTCTCTCGCTCTAATGGGGATGTCATGCTGCGTAGCTCCTCGACGAGTCTTCAAAAGGAAACATTAATGTCTCAGAGGCAATGTCTCCAAACTGGGTCGCCAGAGTAGGCACAGGATTTTTGCAGGGAGGGAAGAGGAAAAAAAGCTTTTTGAGAGGCAGAGCTGCTCATGCTGTTTCAGGTTTTGCTTTAAAGTTGGGCTGTATGTTATCAACCAATAAAGTGTTAGCTCACTGTACAGTACATCTTTCTCCTTGACAGCTCAGAGTGAAGTCACTGGTTGATTTGCTTAGCTGACCTTTGGAATGTAGACTCTGAAACTGTTGGACATATATTCAGTGCAGCATGAAAATCTGCACTGCCATCTTCAGCATGATGTATGAAGTAATTCAATGCAGTAGTGACCAGCACTGTTTTTATGTCCTATGTTACAAGGGTATTACACTTGCTGATAAACCTTGCTGTTTCTGTTCAGGGTTAAACGTTGAACCCACAAGCTCGTCTTTCTTTCCTATCTGTCTACCCACTGTCCATCTTGCTCTTTTTCTGTTTGGTCTGTTCTGCTATCGTTTTAAAAACATGCTATCATGCTGAAATACATTTCAGGGTCTGTCAGGAATGGGAACTGTCAAGCACAGTTGTCACAGATTTGTTGTGTAGACCTTAGTTGGTTGTGTGATATGCTGGTGGGTGTTCCCAAGAATGTTCTAGGTGGAAGTACTGAAATATCACCTGTTTGCAATAACCAAATTTATTCATTTTTGCTCTCCCAGAGTATCTAATGAATTCTGATGAGGCCAGAATATGCCTTTTATACATTTTAAGTGTGCTCTGTAAAAACCGAGACTGTTTCAATATTTTCTTCAATAGCCTATTCCACATGCTGCTAAAAGTTCCAGGAAGTTCCAGAAAGCTCAGAATTGCTCATGTGTTATCATAACAGTGTTAATATTTTAGAAACAACTAAAAATATTTAACTTTAACTGTAACTCATATATTCAAAACAGAAGTAACTAGATCGTCAACCACATAGAATCAATAACATGTTATCACATGAGCAGTGTGAATTTGTGACACAGTGTAGGGCTGAAGTTCATGTTGCCAGCTTGACAGTTGCATAATCTTGTATTTGCATACATACTTGCATATCACATTCTTTTAGCACATGTCTCTGCTCATGCACAGGGCTGTATATGCATACCTGTGCCTGCATGTCTGTACTTGTGGTACATCAGCTTACAAGCATTGTTGATCTGAATGTATGGGTAAATGCTAATGTGTGTTTGATTTCCAAATGTTCGTGCCAACTGTGGGGTTGCAAACGGGTATTTCAGTCTCTACTTGCTTGCATCTCTGCTTACCTGCCTATGTATAGCTGCACGTTTTAGCCAGAATTGTCATTGCTCGCCAAAACCTGCACAGTTATGGGGCACTGATTTAACAGGACATTACATTGCTGAGGGCTTGATAATTCAGTTCTGTCTCTTCCATTAAGAGTTCAGCTACATATATGAGTCATGAAAAATATATCATATAGCGCCATAAGCGGTTTTGTCAACATTTCTGTGTGCTATTGCATCCTGAGGAGATGAATTATGGAGAGCAGAAGAGTCGGTGTTGGTGGAAAGTAGGCTCAGAGGGGAGGGGTGACTCACACACACACACACACACACACACATGTGCTTCTACATTGCACGTGACTGCGGTCTGAGTCTGAGCTGGGTGAAGTAACAGGAGTGTGTAATGAAGGGACTGGACTGAGTTTTAAACATATGACTTCTCAGAAGGCAGCAGAGCACACTGTGCTAGAACATCCCACTGGGTTATGCTGTGCTTTCTATATGAGAAGAGTGAGTTAGTATGAGACAGAGGGAAATAGTTGTGTTAATGCAATGCAATATCCAACTCTGTTGTTTGGTCCGGTACTGTACAAACTTGACTTCTGTTTGTCTTGTGTTAACCTGCTTTAATAAACTGAACTTTTTCCTATATTATTTCAAGGCTGTGTGTTTTCTAGAGGCACTGAGCCTAGTTTTGACCCATGGCAGACTTTGAGCTTGGTTCTCATGTCAGGGTTCATATCTGTGTGTTTGGTTACATAGTGGTCTACACGTGGGAGCACTGGGATTACTGGAGAGGATCTGTGAGAGTATTTGGGAAGATTACAGTGAATTTAGGCCCTCCTTACAGCTGCCTGTTTGTCCTGGTAATCATACCAATGAGCCCGTCCCGTCCCGTGGTTCAAATCCTCTAACCTGTAACCCTGACTAATCCACCAGCCCCTCAAACAGACCACCCAGTGGGACTGTTCTCACCGTGCCAGGGAGAGACAACGCAGAGCAGCCGGGCAAAGGATGGTGGAGATACTTGGCTTAAGCAGCGAAGACGATTGGATGAGAAGTACTTTAAGGATCTGGAAAAGTTCCTGCACTGAGATCTGGGGGGCAAAGGTAACACCCTGCATGTACTGTAACAATGGCTTGGTGGTCCAGAGGCCAATCGACAGCCATGAGTGCCAATCATGATGGGAACATTTATGTTCTGAACAGTTGTTAGTGAAGGTTACCTAATTGTGTGTCTCTGCTCATGTGACATATCACAAGACACTTAACCTCAAAGTTACTCTGAAGAAGAGCAATTTCTGAGATAGAGAATATGATTTTAAATTGCTTTGGATAAATGTTAGATTGCAGTTTTTAAGAAAACCCAGTGATTTCTGTGTCTCAGATAATGCATTCTAGAGTACATTTCCCTCTTACACCATATCTCAAAAAGTCCAGGTGGCTGGCTGCTCTTAAACACCATCAAAAAATAAGGTGAAGCAGCTCAGTGAAACATTAATTGTACTGACTAAATGAAATTTGTTGCATGGATAAACAGTCTCCAGTCTTGTCCAAAGACACAGAACTGCAAAAATCCATATATACACATATACACAATTTTCAATTAAAATAAGGGTGGAGGGTGGTCAGAGGATATTTGAGAAAAGAGGCAGGAAGTATCTGAAAAAACAGCCCTAGATTTGTGCGGCTGTGTGCCCCCTCACAGACCGTGACTGTCATCTGTGTTTAGGGTCAGCTTCCGTATGTCAGCGGCCTCACACCCACCTCCCTCCTGTACCAACGTCATAACCCTCAGCATGTCGATTCTGAACTGTATGTTTTTGGAGGTCAGCTGCAACGGCACAGTTCATCCCTTCAGCACAGTTCATGAAATGATATTTTCTCTAGAAACGTAAAAATGCTTTTTGTTTCCTTTTTTACATTTTTCATTATTGTTAGCATTCTCAGTCCCTCCTCATAATAAATATATATAACTAGAGTCAATGAATCATGTCTATAGTTCGTGAGAACAAAGCCCTTTGATCGTAATTTTTCTTTTTATCATTGTTATGAGTCTGCTACTGGAGTCTTTGAATGCAGGCCGGCGTAACCTGAGGCAATAACATTGGAGAGGTGTGGTATTTCAGAACAGTGTATATATATGAGGCAATTGCATGTGAGTGTGAGGCAGTCTGTGTGCGTGTGTGTATTTGACCTGTGTGTAGGTTATATGTTGAAATGTATGAGTGCTCTATGACTCATCCTTTGTGGTCTTCAGTGAGGAATATCACACCCAATCATTTTCATTACTGTGGCTTCTTTGCTCTGGTTGTCTGAAAGTTATTATTATGACTACACCTTCGGCACCTCTTAATTTAATCCCTCTCTCTTTCTCTCTCACTCTCTCTTTCCTTCTCTCTCTCTCTCTGTACCTCTTGGCATAAATGGTCCTTGTCCTGACTCACCTGTGTGCCCGCAGTGTGCTGATGTAAGAGAGGTAAGAAAGATGATATAATTGTATAATGTTACATTTGGTGGTGATGGTGTATTGAGCCACACCTTGACTCCTCGGCACCTTCTAACCACCCACACACCCCTGCGTGTTGTCCATTTCCTTCCCAGTAAGGGTGCGGCATGTCTGGGGTTCTGACAATTAAAATGCACCCTCTGTCTTTGGACCCTACCATCACTCACGCCGTCCTCCTAGTGACTTGAAAACAGTAGATGCATGTGTCATGTAGCAGAGCTCTTCTCTTCTCTTCTCTTCTCTTCTCTTCTCTTCTCTTCTCTTCTCTTCTCTTCTCTTCTCTTCTCTTCTCTTCTCTTCTCTTCTCTTCTGTCTCTCTCTCTCTCACGCACACACACACACACACACATACATTATGCATGTTCCCACACTATATATATCTTACTCTGTTCTGTCTGATGTTGACGGGGCTTAAATCAGCCCACATCAGTCTGGTTGAGAGCTGCATATCTTGCCTGGCTGTTTTTTGACACATCTTTTGGAACAGAGGTTTCAATGATAAGTTGTTTCTGAAGGCTGTGCCTGTCTCACTCACAACACTGAGACTGCATCTGCATCTGGGTGACACTGACGGTGCTTGTAAAATGCCCCAGTGAAATGATTTCTAACATGGTAAGTCTTTCAGTTTGATTTATCCTCATGGTAGGAAAACAAAATTAACTGAAGTACAAACAGGGAGAAGACATTTCAAATGCCTGCGCAGACACTTAAATCACAAACATATATTGTGGCATGTCTCTCCGATAAAATCCTTTATAAAAAATTGAAGTTGTGTTGGGGTAAGCCTTAGCCAGCATCTGCTGAATATTTCATAAAAAAAAGTCTCTCTTTCTGTCCTCTCCCTGTTATCATTCAGCACGTATCTGGGACAGGATGCCTCTCAGAACCATTTCCTTTTTGATAATAGTCAGCAGACCAGAGCTATGAGAGCAAGGGTATGAGAAAGAGAGAGAGAGAGAGAGAGAGAGAGAGAGAGAGACAGAGAGAGAGAGAGACAAAGAGAGACCGATAAAGTAAAGAATAGAAGGAGACAGATAAATATTATAGTTCCACAAAGCAGACATGTTCCCTGTCTGCTGATGTAGTGTGAGTGTGTGTCTATGACAATGACAATTGGTAGACACACTAAATGTTACACACAGTGTTTACCCAAATAAACACTATCCATGCTGCGGTCTTTTACATTTTCTTTTTCACTATCTATCTTGTATCCATCATTCTGCATTATCATATAGTGTACAGATCACACAATATATACATGACTGCTGTCTGTCTGTGTCTGTCTTTCTGTATCTCTCTCTCTCTCTCTCTCTCTCTTTCACTCTCTCTCTCTCTCTCTATCTCCCTCTACTCAATATTTTGTACTCTAATGTTCATACATGTTTGGTTTAGAGAGAGAGTTTCAGAGGGAGCCCCAGAGCAAAAAAGGGTTGTGTATTCCAAAATTCTAGTGACCCTTTTTGAACAAGGGAAGTTAAAGTTAATACTCCCTCTTCAGCTTCAGTCAACAGTACACAGAAATCAGGTTCCATGTTACCAATCCTGAGAGAAATCCAGTCCTTCACTAAACAAAGAAGGGCATGTGTGAATTATGTGTGGGTGGTTTCCTGGATACAGATTAAGCCTCGTCATGAACTAAATTTTGATGTTCATGGGTATTGTCCATTGAAAATCCTTTTTCACCCCTGGATGAGGCTTAATCTGCGTCTGGAAAACCAGTCATATGTGTGTTTTATCTGTTGAATCTTCTTCTTGAAATCAAAGGAGTGAATTACTGGTGTATTAATGTTATTCCTGGCATATCTTTGCAGATGTGCAGACTTGAAGTGATTGCTGTTTTTTTTTGTCAGTCTTAAATTTAAACATTGAAATTAAAATACATATCTCTAATCTGACAAAGAAGAGATTAACCTCATCAGCTGAAGAAACACTCTCCTCCCCCTCTAACACGTCAGTTAACATCCACCTGAACTCACACACACACACACACACACACAGACAAATGTACACTTCAGGGTGACAAAGCTGCTAAATATCAGCTGAGATCTGTGGCATTAGATCTTGTGAGATCTTGCCGGCACAACCCAGACACCAATTTGACCAGATGAGGTCCTTAGGCAGAGGCTGCGGTTACCACGGTGACCCCACTCCTCTTCAGCCATTAAACACAGTTAAAGAGACAGGGGGTTGGGATGAGGGATGTCACCCAGGAGTCTGCCACTGGAATGACGCAAGTAATTGTCCCTTAGATGGGCATGCAGAAGGTTGGGGCAATGGCCAGGTGTCTGGAAACAGGCCCTAAATTAAGACAGAAGGTCCAGAATATTTTTAAGGATTTGTTGATGGGATTTTATGTGTTTGTTGCATGACCACTCAGTTTTATTATGTATGATGTTGGGTTTACCACAACAGTAATGGCAACAGTTGTTGACATTAGCTATTGTTATTGGGCAAATGATTATAGACAGTTAGAGTGCAACAAAAATGTAAGATCTATTGTATAAAGAAAAGCATATATGACATGTTTATACGTACACATACATACACACACACACACACACACACACACACACGTATATTTTCATGTGTATACATGTTCCTCCATGAGTTTAGTCTAAGACAATTAATATTCAGCATTTCTTTCTCAGATATGATTGACCCGATGAAGATTGATGTTCTGCCCCTCATCTGCCCTCAGTGCTGCAAGAAGTGTTTGCCAGTAATTGTAGCAGCAATTCCCTGACTTTTTCCATCAGTTCTCCGACAGTCACGGCAGTTTCAGCGTTTAGCAAAATCTTACGCAATCTGGTTAATTAAATTTTATGCTGGTGAAAGGCTACACTTGTCCTTCAGGAAGAACAGAGCGTGAAGAAAGCAAGACATCCCCCGCTGTTTAACTAAATTGAAAGAAATAGTTGATTTGGGCTCAAAATCATAGATTTATGGCTCTGTGTCTCTCTCTCTTTCTGAAGTCAAGATTAAACTACTGACCATTTCCCATCACAATTTCCAAAGCATGTTTTTTCAATGGGTGCAAACAGATATTTCCTCAAAACTGTAAAGCGTCTATCATGCAGCTTATTAGAAGCACAGATGCTGGTGAAAATGTAAAGGGTGTGTTTAGGCAACTGTCACACCCCAAGTGAAACAGAACCTCACAAAATCTGATAGAGAGAAGTGACAGAGAGGGAGAGAGGGCTCAGGGAGGGGTGACACGCTGTAGAGAGGTTATTAAAAGAATGATCAGTGTTCAACATGCAAGAGAGCTTTGCAATCTTGTATGCATGGAATGACGGACAGACTGAATTGGAGAGAGAGTGAAGGAGTGAGAGACTGGGGGAGAGAGAAAGAGAGAGATGGATGTTGATTTACAGAAGGAGGGATGAGACAGACAGGAGGGGAGGGATATGGGGAGGATGCTTCGTGCAGTTGAGCTCTCTGATTAAAGTGTCAGGGTGAATAATGACAGGCATACACAGGTCACGAGGAGGGGTACGGCCTAACACACAGACAGAGAGAGAGAGAGAGAGAGAGAAGAGGAGAGACTGAATCAGGAGAGAACTGGGTGGGCAAAGAGGAAAAAAAGGAGAAATTGAAGAACAAGATAGAGAATAAGGAGGTCCAAGCAGGAAAAAAAGAGTGATGAGATGAAACTAACTAAGGCAGAAAGAGAGAGAGAGAGAAAAAAAAGAAAGATAAAACCATTCCTCTGTCCGGTCCGTAGGCAGGACACTTCCTGTTGATTCAACACCTATCTCCAAATCTGCCCCCCATACACTGCCAAAGCCTCATGTAAAGCTCACTAAGTCTACACAGGGGAAATGGCCCTACTAAGTAAATATGGATCACCAGAGATGACAATTAAGATAAGACTCCGGGGGCAAAGCTAACTCTCATTCACAACAGTTTATTTTTCATCAGATTTATGCCTATGCTTATTATCATATCAGAATATCCTGTCACAATGGATTTTTCACATCCTGTTCGCCCAGTTGTGGAAATAAGCTTCCAATCCATTTATCTCTCCTCTCAATAAGTATTATGGTCAACTGTTACTTTTCCCCCATTATTTACAGCCAGTGCTGCATATGGTGCAAAGTGTTGGGATACGACTAATCTCACACATAGAAACAGGGAATGGACATTGTCGATTCATTTAGGAATACATCGGAGTAGTCAGTTAGTGCGGGAGGGAATTCACGGGTAGTCATATGTTCATGGGCTAAAGGTTAAGCATTTTTGCAACAAGTAAGTTAAGTGATTTTGCAGAAGAGTAGTCTACAGCAGACAGTGAGAGACACTCTCTCTTTTTTCTATCCTTGAAAGAGTAAAGTAGGGAAGAGATCCTTTTTGCCTGTGTGATCTTTAGAACTGTAGACCACTGTAAATGTTGCACACAGCCTTGACCCTTGAGGTTTGATGTTGGTCATTAACACCCCACCCAAGCAGGAAAGAGAAGATGTATTACAACCTTATCAACACAGACATGGATGGACAATAATGATGCTCTCTGTCTCTCTCTCTCTCTCTCTCTCTCTCTCTTCCTCCATGTCCACACACAATTTTGCTCATCCTGTTTTATCATCAGGAAGACCCAGTGGATTACTATCTGGATAAGACTGCAAAAATAAGTATACAAAAATGTTGACACATTTGGAGTACGTGCAGCTTGTCTTACTCTGTAAGTCTGCACACATACATTTACCTACTAGAAGCTATGTAAACACTTGTCTGTCATTGGGTATGTGTATCTGTGTGCGTGTAAGGCCCCTGTTAAATGGTAGAGGGGTGTTTTTTTTCTGCTCTTTGACAGACTGTGGGGGGACTGTCAGCTCAGTCTTTCTCTAAATCACAGCAGGCCTGTTCCGCCTGTGTCCTTGCTCTGTCTGACACCTATTTTAATCAAGCCCTCTACACCTCTCCTCAGTACGTGAGAGAAAGATAGAAACAGGGAGGGAGGGAGAGAGAGAGAAAGAGAGAGGGGGGGGGGGGGTTAGAAGTTTCACTTATGAGGTTAAAAAAGTGAAGCTGCCAAGTCAAAGGTATGGTTTATTTTCTTGAAACTAATGAACTTACCTGAGTCTAACAGTAACACTGGCGTACTCCCAATTTTTGTTCAAAACACTCTTAATATCACCATACTTTAGCACCCACATATACACATATCATATTCTATGTTATCACAATCACTGATCATGGCATCTCTATGCTGTAAATGTGGCTGAACCTCTCTTCCTAATTTTGACCCTGGCACTGAACTCTCTTCCTCTCTGAGTGGCAGATTTGTGCAAACCTCTCCTCTGGTCTTCCTCTCTGTATTGTGATTCTCTGTCACTGGCCAGGCTCTGATCCAATGTCTGCTGTAAGGGTGGGAGATGTTCCTGTGTTAATGTTGGTTCTACCTCCTCTTCCTCTTGCTCTTTATTTCTCTTTCAGAGAGACACACCTCGCCTTTGACAATGACAGGATTACTTTTGCTTGCAACACAAGTTTGTTTCTTCCCCCACCTACACTGGTGTGTGGGGTTTTTTTTTTTTGCTGTACAACTTCCATGTAATAATACCATTGTTCTCTTTCTGTCACACCTTTCTTTTTCTACCTTACAATTCAACTGTAAAGGTTTATCATGGTAGCTATTCTGCTGACGTACATTTTCCATGTATTTCGGGTATCTGCTTGTGTTCCTGTTTCTCATATACTGGTGGCACAAGGTTGGCAAATACTGGACCAATCAACATTTCTTTTTCCTTCATAGACAGAAAATAGTTTATCATATTCAGTGAACATACTACCCAACCGTTTCTCTTTATTCCTTTTGTTTGCCTCCGTCCACATTAGATCAGTGGTCAACTATAACTTGACAAAGAGAGACAGAGCAATAGAGGAGAAAGGGAGTGGAGAGGTGTGATGGCAGGCCCTCTCAAACTGTCAAGAGTCATAAAGGGAGTAATGGCCTTTTTGTGACAGTTGCCATATTGCCAGAGGATGGAATGGAGAGGAGAGTAAACTAATCACTCTTTCAGCAAAAGGAGAGATAGAGAGGGAAAGTAGGGAGTGGTTTATTGACCCTGCATATTGTTTTAGGAATGGACAGATGCCCTCTTATCAGCTAGCTAAGCCTGCAGTTAACCTAGCCCTTTGTTTCACAGCCAAATACAGATCTAGTCCCTCACTTCAGCTGAGTGGATAAACTCTTTTATCAAGTCAGAGTAGTTGGGAGACCTCCTCATGCACTTTCTCTTACCACATTCGTTTTGTCTACACCTCAAAATCTCTTCTGAGTGACTTTTCATCTGGTGCTTGGAGTGTATCCCCAGAGGAAGGATTGAAATGAGTCTTAAATTAAATCAAACATCATCATTATCATGGTGGCCTTTTTCTGTTCTGTACATTAATTCACAACGTAGAGACAGTGTATGTATTAACATACGATCATTGCACAGTCTCTGCTCCTTCTCTTTTTTCATCCATCCCCCGCTTCATTTGCTCTCTCGCTCTGTCTCCCTTTCTTGCACAGTTTGTGAACATTGTTACCTCACTGTAAAGGCCCTAAGGACAAGTAAGGTGGGGAAAGCTTGACATACTTCTGCAAAGCAGCCTCTTCTCTGTATGTATATACTGTATGTGTGTGTGTGTGTGTGTGTGTGTGTGTGTGTGTGTGTGTGTGTGTGTGTGTGCGTGTGTGTGTGTGTGTATGTGCACATGTCTGTGTGTGTGTGTGTGCGTGTGTGTGTGTGTGTATGTGCACATGTCTGTGTTTGTGTGTGTGGTGTGCTCATGTGTAATAGCAGACCTCAGAGGTAAATGACGATGGTAAAACTCTCTAAACTCTCTCTCTAAAAATTTCTGTTCTTTTGCCAGCTCCTCATTATCTTTGAAGATCAAACAACTACAAATGCATGTAAAAAATCACATGTTCTATTTCCCTCCAGAAACAATTAAAATGCTTCCAATTTAATCACCTCACTTACTGTTGGTTCTGGCTCTAGGAATGAATAGTATCACAGAATTGTATGATACACATGTGAGCTTTTCATCAAGAATCATTCATGTGCACTCTCTTCATTTTCTTCTTCAAAGATATTGGGCATGGTTGAAGGCATCAGTGAGAAGAAGTGGGAAAAAGTATTCCTTTGAAAAAGAATTTTAATGGAAAATGATTTCCTGGTTCTTGTCTTGTCTTTCAAGAATACCATTCTTCATATCTGTAGCAGGCGTTGTTGTTTTTCGGCTTGTGGAACAGATGAGAAGATTTTTTTTCTTCTTCTGTTAATTTTTTTTTTTCCATTTTCCAAGCAACAGTATTTTGGTTCTGTCGATGTACTCTTTTGAATACTGATTGGTATGTGATCCTTTAAAACACGAAACGCTGAGGAAGCACACTCACGCACACGTACATGTGCGCACACACACACACACACACACACACACACACAAACAAACACACACACACTCACATATGCACATGCACACGTAAACACACACACAAACACATATGTGTGTTTATACGTAAACTATATAAAAGGTGTATCGCATATACATATACAGATTGAATATTTATTGTCAACTAACAATACAATGTGACTGTGTGCAAGATTTGATAATCTCGAGAAATTTAACCATGTTATTTACATTTGTACTTTTGTTGTGGTTTACATTTGCAAAAACTGACTGAACAATTTTGATATCATGTAGATTAAAAAAAGCTGAGTAATTAGTACAAATGCGTTGGCCAAGCACCTCCTGACTATGTGTGAGACAGTCCATAGTACGAATTTATTAACTTATTTTGCCATCTAGTGGTCTCTCTCTCTCTCTCTCTCTCTCTCTCTCTCTCTCTCACACACACACACACACAGCAAAGGACCAAGGTATTGCAGTTTATGTTGTATGTGTGTGCGCTTTTTTCGTAGTTCATAACTGGAATGTGACAAAAAATAAAATGTTCTGATTGCTTATTTGAACATTATTTGCTCATGAACATCTTTGTACCGTTTCCATAGTGTTGTTATACCTTATAAACATCATAAATACAAGACAAGCACCAAACTCATGACAAACTAATCCTACTGCATTTCTCTTTGCAACTGAGAGAAGTTTTCATGATTTGGCAACCCATTAATGTTTCTGTTCATTCGTATTACCTCTTCATAACTAAGTAGGAACTAAACATGTGTTCAGTTGTTTCTTCTATAGCAGTCGGACATTTCTCAAGATTGACATTTCAAAATGGCGGACCACGACGAGTCGGTGAGGGAGTTCGTTGCAGTTACAGATGTTGATGAGGAGAGGGCCCGTTTTTTCCTTGAATCGGCTGGCTGGGATTTACAGGTGGGCTAAACCAAGTATAATACAGACGCTTTAAGTATTATTGCGAACTAAGAATCACAGTAAAGACATGAAGCCATCCACCAGGTTCTGGTCTACTGGTAGAGATCTAGTTAGCCGAGCTAGCTATTTTAGCCGGCTAGCGAATTGTGCAAGTCACTCTTTTTCATAATAACGGGTGCAGCATCCTTTCCAAACCATTTGACAGTAATGGATAAAACCCAACACATCGTCAGACTGTTGTGGTCGGATAGCCGAAGTGTGCCAGAGACGCACTGCACATCTTAAAAAGTTGTGTTCATGTGTTAAACATTAGAAATTATTACTTCGTGATAACTAGCCAGCTTTGAGTTCGGTAAGCTAGCTATATAACGAAATTCGCGTTAGCAAGCTAGAACACCAAAACTGATTCCGTGCAATTAATGAAATCGATACATTTTAACTGCTGATACGTGTTTTTGGTGATTGGATACTTTTGGATCATCGTTATGGTTCACAAAAATGCACTGTTAAAATATTTCATCACAGTCATGAGTCTCTTGTAGACGATCAGCCACCCAGAGGTCGGCAGGACTTTTGCTTTCTGTTTTCTGTGGTTTTTTGTGTTATGAGCCGGCATACATGACCGACCCTGTACCCATTGCTGATGTCAGTTTTACACGGGAACGCATCTCTTGATTGTCTGCGTTCCTTTTCAAGCTTGCGCTTGCTAGTTTCTTTGAAGATGGAGCGGAGGACGACATCGTAACTCTTCCTCAGCCAGAAACGGGCCCAGTCTCTCGGTCGTCAGGCCCAAGGTAAAAACTTGTCAGCATCAGTTCAAACTGTATCTGTAATCCCATTTAACGTTAATCCTTTTGCGTATTTTCTTGATTAGTTTTGGCTTTAGAAAAAAATCGAATGTTTTGTATAGCTACAGGACTGATCATGTATTATGTCTTACTTTGAGTCTTGTTCTCCTTTCAGGAGCTCAAAGTAATAGCTGATGATAATACTGGTAAAGCCATTTGAAGTATTTTTTTTCCCTTACTGATAAAGTGAGCACAGGGTGACTTCATTTAGAGATCTGATGCATGAGGAGGAAGAAGAGAGTGATGAAGAGGAAGGACAAAGGTCAGTGTCTGGTCATGCACATAGGACTAACCTGTGAAGTTTTTAGTGCTGTGTGTTTGTTACTGTTACTCTGTTCTCTGTGTAGTCTGTCATGTCCAGCATGGCATGTGCTTGTATTTGTTTGGACTTGGAGTGGATGATAATCTAATGGGTATTATAGCACTGAAAGTATTGTAACAGTAATTATGAAGATACAAGCACCCTATTTTTTGTCCACCAGTTGTTTACTCATGTTTGTTTGTAATTACCAGTTAGATCAATGTTCCCCATAAACACTTCATTACAGCAGATCATCTTATACCGTGAGTGTTCAGTTTGGTCTGGCTTTATATTAAGTCCTCGGTCTGCTATGTCACCACATTATGTTGGGCAGAGATTTGAGAGATCTTTTGAGAGATCTCTCATCGTTAGAAAGTGCTCCCATCATTAGTACCATACCACAGCTGCTCTCAAGGTTATTTTGTATAGCAGCCACAAACACAGATGCTTTTTTTTTCTGAGAAAAGGTCACTTTCTCTGACACTGTGTCTCTTATTCCTTTTCTCTAGGTTCTTTCTCTGACATTGTGTCTCTTATTCCTTTTCTCTAGGTTCTTTGCGGGGGGCTCAGAGCGTAGTGGACAGCAGATTGTAGGCCCTCCTAAGAAGAAGAGCTCAAATGAAGTAATAGAGGATTTGTTTAAAGGGGCAAAGGAGCATGGGGCAGTCCCTGTGGACAAAGCTGGCAAACCTGGAGAGTCAAGCAGGGCCAAGGTTTGAGTGAAGACTGATTATACTGTACACTGTCTCTTGATGCCAAATTCATGTTACAACTTAAACAACTGCAGCCTGTTTTACCAATGTTTTCTGATTCATGAGCAAACAAAATACATTTTTAAATGCAGAACATGATTATCAAACAAATGCAGCACAATTTGCAAGTATACTAGTCTTCACATGTAAATTCAACATGTTGCATGTTACATAGAAGTCATTAGCAAATAAAGAAAGCACAGTTTGCAAATTTATCTCATTTTTGCCAACAAATACATCGTACAAATTCAGAAGATATACAAATATAGTAAGTGCTGCAAATACACGCTCTGTCTTTTTGAATCCTGTGACTTTTTTAAATTGTCTACACGGATTGCTGTTTTCACACAAGGAGATATGAATTTTCACTTGTTAAATGTAATCATGTATTGTGAATTTTACCCATCCTGATATGTCATATTTTTGCCTCTTTTCAACACACCCTCTGTCTCACCCCTCTGACTTTACCCCTCTTGTTCCCTTCTTCTCTCCAGCCATTTGTAGGGGGTGGCTATCGGTTGGGTGCTGCACCTGAGGAGGAGTCTGCTTATGTAGCTGGAGAGAGGAGACCTTCCAGAGGCTCACAGGATGTGAGTCTGGTCATCTGCGACAGTCTTCTTCTTTATGGTTGTCTGGGTAGAGTTTTATCAGAAGGTTTGTATGAAGCATTAAGATGTGGTTATGTCTGCAGGTCCATGTGGTACTGAAACTCTGGAAGACTGGATTCAGCCTTGATGATGGTGACCTCAGGAACTACAGCGATCCTGGGAATGCTAGTTTCCTGGAGTCCATCCGTAGGGGGTGAGTCTGTACTCAGCCATGAAAGCGTGGTTTATGACTCCATGCCTGATTGCTAGTTTTTAGGTTTGGTGTTCAGAGACAACTGTTGGCAGAGACTTTAATTAATTGCGCTCTATACTAAATTCAGCCTTCATTATTCATGCTTTGGAGCATTTTCCATGTTTGCTGTGTATGATTTGTGTATAATAAGTGTAGGTGAGTAATGCTTGCTAACACTGTCCTTCAGGGAGATACCACTGGAGTTGAGACAACGTTCTCGGGGTGGACAAGTCAACCTGGACATGGAAGACCACAGAGATGAGGACTTCTCCAAACCCAAGGCTGCTTTTAGGGCCTTCACTGGAGAGGGCCAGAAACTGGGCAGGTGAATAAAACATGGGCATAACACCCATGATTCAGCCCCTGATTGCTGAGTTCATAATGATGAACTCTTGTCACCCTCAGTGTTGTTAGCCTTATTCATCATTCTGTCTCTGTATGCATTTCATACTTGGTGATGTAATCCTTAAAAGTTTACTGGCTGTGGTTACCGTTTTTCTGACAGTCTTTTTCTGTGCCTCAGTAGCATTGCCAAACCAGCAGATTATGCAGAAGGTTAAAACACTTTCAGTAAAAGCACAGTAAAACATTTGAAGCATTTTGTTTTGGACATTAAAGGATAAGTCAGGTCAGATATACATGAGGAATTAAATCAAACCCTGGATGATTATTTCTTGTAAAATGTGGTTAAAAGTGAGTGAGCTTTCTGGAACTTTTTGCTTATAAATTGATGCCTTTTATAGGTCTTACATTATAAATGAATAGGAAAAAAAAAAAAACGAACATGTGACTGAGGTATAGTTTCAATTTTGTTAAAATAGTGACATGTCTCACATTGCATCTTACTGCTTTTTCTTCACCTTCAGCTTTTAAATAATCGTCTGAGCAATTTATTTGTGCATTTTGTCCATTCTATTCATCATTTCACCTCTCTCTCTCTCTCTGTCCAGTGCGACTCCTGAGTTGGTGTCAGCTCACAGGATGATGGGTGGGCAGGAGGATCAGACTGCTAATGAAGCTCAGGCCAGTGCCTCTGTTACTGTGGATAACTCTCAACCAGTCACCAACATCCAGATTAGACTGGCAGACGGAGGCAGACTGGTGCAGAAATTCAACCACACCCATAGGTGAGATCCAAAAAAAAAAATCAACACTCACATTGATGGGTTTTGAAGCGCATTTGTGCTAGGATTTTTGATACAGCGAAATAATGACGGTCAATACACAGAGCTACATGTGTTCAAGTTCTGTAAGCCTGCAGCTAAGAATGCTCCCTAAAGTGAAAGCTGTCACACACTCTGAATTCTCCTTGCCAATCTAATTTTGGTCGTGTGACACTTTTTTTTCTCCTTACACACAGGGTATCTGATGTGCGTCAGTTTATTGTGAGTGCGCGGCCAGCCATGGCTGCAGCAGAGTTTGTTCTCATGACAACCTTTCCGAACAAAGAGCTAACGGACGAGAACCAGACACTGAAAGATGCTAACCTGCTGAATGCTGTCATTGTGCAGAGGCTAAAGTGACAGCGCCCTCTGGTGACAAGGCCGTATTACAGCACTCTCAGTTTTCCCTTTGATTGGGAAACTTGGACTTATGGACTTGGAATGACTAAATTTTGTTTCTTTAGTGAAATATTTTTCTTCTTCTGAAACGGGCATTTCTGGATTAGCAAAAATGAGATGGGGGGGGGGGATGGGCTAGATGGTGAAATGATAACGAGAGGAGGGGAGAGTGGTGTGGATCTGGTGGCCACTTTTTGCCAGTGAAAGTGGTCAGATGAATACGACTTTAAGATAATAATAAAGTGGTTTTGAGAGAGTTTGATATGCTTTTACCTCAGTGTTTGTCAAACAGATATTCTCTGCATACTTGTCTGGTATTCATCTTGTGTCATCCCTCTCTCTCGTCTTGTGTGACACTTCTTCTTCGTAGCCCCCCACCCCCTCAAAAAAAAAAAAAAAAAAAAGAAAAGAAAAGAAAAAACTCTCTAACTTCCCAGATTACTCCTTTGTTTTCCAATTCCCATCGCTGTTGCACTGACACACACATAGCATTATCCAGACTGTTGACACCAGAGGGGAAAACTATTTTTTTTATACTTTGGGGTTTTTTGTCTTTCCTTTGAAGAGTTAGGAAAGTGAGTGATGACACTAACATGGGTGTATTTTGATGGCTGTCACACCCAATCGTTATGCCTAAGTATACACTGATGTTTAGAGATGAACTCATTTATTATTAATCAGTTACTCAAAGGTTGTCAAACGCAGAAACTGCTGCTTATTTACATAGGAGCAGTCAGCTTTTACCTATGCAGCAACTAGTATTGGAACTGGACACACTGCAAGATTGATTGGACCTATGACAAATATGTGATTAAAACTTTACTTTGTCCAGTGGCACAGATGACATGTAGTGCACTTATTTTTTTTTTCCTCCTCAATCTGGATTGGTGTATTTTGGTGCTTTTTAAATTCAGTCTTTGGGGCTGATATTACTGATCGCACAAGAATGACTGAACATACTAGTAACTGGTTTGTTTATGGGTGCTGTGGATTTTAGCTATATGACACATATTGGATGGAAACTGTTGTGCAGCTCAGTGAGCAGTCATAGGTTTACTTTTCTCAGACTGTTCTATTATTTTCCTGCCACTCAGCCTTGTTGTTTGTACAGTATGAGGGGAAACCTGGAAATTTTGAGCTTATTTGCATGGTGAACTTTACTGAGGATGTTCAAAAAAAGGATTCCTTCTCAATGATGGGTTGAACATGACAGTTTTATTGAGTAAAAAATACAGCATCTCTCAACTACTCAAGATATATTTCCATATATAAAACATATCAAAAGTATTACGGACTAAATAAAGAATAAAATTAAGCTTGGCATGTCTTCTGACATAACAGATACAGATGTAGGGCTACAGTGACAAAAAAAACAAACAAACAGTGCCCTGTTTTGACCCTTTTGGGTGAAGCTGTAAATAGTGCTAAATGTATTGCTTATTCTACATATTCATTTTGGAGAGGTCATAATACAAAGTGTCTTAATGTTCTGCTCTGGGTTGTAATGATACATCGTCTCACTCTGAAAATGCAGCGTCTAAGAAAGATACTGGCTTTAATGGTTTTGAGGAGAAACTGGCAGTCTTTCATACATGGCTCCAAAGGTTTGTTCTGGCAGAACAACAAACATCAGTTATTCTTTTTTCCGCAAGTGAATGTACATCATACCACTGCACAGTAGCAGAGGCACACACACCCATGCCAAAATAAAGCAATAACCAAAGCGTCCTGAGCTCAACTCGCGGGTATCCTGAAGGATTTCTTTGTTGTGCAATGTGTAGCTTAGTGTTGCTGCTAAAGCAGTGAGACCTGAAAGGGGGTAAGTTGAAATATGACAGTTACAAGTCCAAAAAGTTTAGCACTACTGAATAAAAGGATTTTGGACAGTTTGGGTCAAAGTTATGTGGTTAAAGGGAGATCAAATTGTATTTTACCTGCAAAGGCTTGACATACACCAGTGAAGTAGAAGAGTCCTCCCTTAGACATTGTGAAGAGCTGCCCAAGGAAGATCAAGAAGGACACGGAAGAGAAGACTATGGAGAGGACCATCAAAACTTGGACAGCTTGTAGCCATTCTAGGGTGGAGGTAGGGGGAATATATTACAGCCACAATTTAAATTTGGAACGTGAAAGTGTTGCATTGTTTGGTCAAATTTTTTTTTTTTTTTTGTGATGGAGCCAGGGGACAGAGGAAGGACATCTTACCTGTTTCCTTTGAGGAAGCGCACAACCAGGACTGAGTCACGTTGGCAAACTTACAGTTATACCAGAGATCAGAGCTCTCTGTCCCATCCCAAACCCACCAAGACTGAACAGGGGGGAAGTTAATGACAATGACGAGCATTAGCGAGATGTGGTTAATGAGTGATTAAAAAATACACAGCAATGTTTCTGATGCTCTTAGCATAATTTCAAACTTGATTGTGCCTTCATATGTTTAAGAAACTGGTGAATGAGAAGTCTTCTCTAACCTTTTCCATGGTGGCAATGAAGAGAGCAGTCAGTGTTATGAGGTGAAGCAAAGTGACAAACATCAGCAGGAAAGCCATTTTGTTGGGCACCTGGAAGTACAACCAAAACTAGTGTAGGATTCATATGAATCAAATCTCAGACCGGCAGAGCAGAAGGAGGATCATCAGGGACTTTGCCTTTCACAATCCTAATAGATACCTTTACATACACTAAGGGGAGCTGGGAGCTGACTGTGGAGAAAAAATAACCATTGAATTAGTTTGCCTTGTAGGTGTGTGTGTGTTTTTTTAATTATTTGTGTTTGTAAAAAGCAGAGATGGAAAGTGGGCAGGAGCAAAAATGCAGTGGTTTGACTAAGATCTCTCTGGAGGGCTCATTGACTCAGGGCTGAGAACTGAGTATGTACTCACTAAGCATTTCTGACTCTTTCAGCATGTAGAGTGACTTAATTTCAGTTACAATCAGAGAGAGAGAGAGAAGAAAAGCAAAACATTTTAATCACTAACCTCAGTAATGGTCAGCAGAAAGAGCTCAAATCTCCACTTCCAGCCTATTAAGGAAGGGGTAGTCTGTGAGTTATTAAATACACCATTTATGAGCCTTCAGAGCAAAAACATCTGGTATACATTTACCATGGTAAAACAGAGCAGAATGAAAAGGAAAGATCTTTGTATAAGTACTAATAAATTACATAATACACATAATATGTGAATTAACTTTCAAAGGTTGGTAAAGAGTAAGCTAAGATCTTTACATAGCTAGTTATATTTCTAACACTGACAAAAAACTTCTTTAAATATAGATAATTACTGAAGGAATTACTTCATCTAAAGCATTTTCTGCCTTTATTTGTCCACCATACCAGCTCAATGAAAAATTAAACAGAAGTCGAATGTGTAATTTTATTTCACGACATGAAATCTGAACAATTTACCTATCACAATAACAAATGATTGGTGGTATAGATGGCACAATATTACAATATATTCACTACCATGCTGCATCCTGTCAAGAACAAAAACAAAGAGTAAAAAAAGATGCCAAATTTAAGTAAGACAAAGTGGGATTTTGTCATTTTAATTAATGGAATCTCATCTCACCTTGAATAAAGTGATCTCTCTGCAATCATATGACTAGTTCCTTGACTCTGTGGTCTTCCTCTGTGATCATGCTACTCCTTTGCTGTTCTACACTAACTTTATTTTCAAGATTCCAGGGGATGAAAAGGGGAGGGTTGTAATTTATTTTGAGGGAAAAACTAAACGCCCATTTCCTCTTCGAGGAACAGATTTCTCTTTACTCTCCTGCACACTCCCTCCTGTTGACTCAAGATCTATTCCAGTTAGATCCACCCAACGCTGTATGGTACATGAATTTTGAAGCAATCACTTCCATTTAATTTTCTGTTTGTTATTACTCTTTCTTGTGTGTTTCAAGTTTCAAAAAGTTCTAAAAAAAAAAAATGCAAATTCCATTCAGCGTTGAAATTTATTCTGACTTACTGAGTGGAAAACTGAGACAAGAATAATACATGGCAGCAATGCAGTAATGCAATTATTGTAATTTAATGGGGAGGGGAAACACACCTTAAACATCTACTCTGGAAAATTACAGGAACCCCACTGTTTATTTATCCAGGAGCTGAGACAGATAGCTCATCTGTATCAAGCACGTAAACGGACTATAAAGGGTGAAATATCACAATCTGGAAGCAATATGGAATATTTAATACAATAGAATTTATTGTTTTGTTACTTAAATATATGAACTGGTATTTGTTTTTGTTTCCTAAGTTTCAATGCTGTGCCGTAATACCAGATTGCATATTTTGTAAACAATAAAAGGCATTATACACCAAAATACTGAATGAGTGAATAAATAAAGGAATGAATGAATGGATGTAAACATTTAATGCTCCACTTAGTCTAGATGAATGAGATTTTCCCCTCTAAAACACTGCTAGACATTTTAGGCACCATCATCTGTTTGAGAAAATTTTAATTGTAAAAAACGTTATGCAAATAAACCTGAAGAGCTCTCAATTTTATCAACCACTAGCCAGCTTCAGGTGGTCGTGCTCTTTCAACAAAGGGCCTGTAGATCTATAATAAGAAAGAAAGAAGGAGAGAAACAATCGGTACTGACACTGTTCTGTTATTCAAAATGTTAAATCCTTTGTTTTTGACCGTCCTCGTTTTAGGTTCATCTCCGAAGATAGGACGGATCTCAGTAGTTCAACTGTCCAAACATTTAAGACTCAGTGAAGACGCCCAGTTACTCCATGTACCATGGAATGGAATACTGATATTCGAAAATTTGTTCTGGATACGGGGAGTATACATCATATGGACTGCAAAACTGATATCAAGTTTTTGTGCATAATATGCTCTATATGGTCTTTTACCCTCTGAAAATAAACCTCAGTATTGATAATAATGACCTAGCTGAGACGTCTATGCTGCGGATGTGAACCCCTATTGGTATGGGTACAATGGTTTATTCCGTTGCCAAGGTGCCAGGATCAAGCCATTTTCACCCATCTACTGAAGTATGGGTAGTCTCACAAAGGTTAGAGGGATACAGCATTTCGAGGGAATCCTCGAGCCAGCTTGCTACTTATCGCTTGGATTTTAATGGTATTTGATGGTGAGGAGAGTGCACAAATAGTCACTCTGGTCAATCTAATTATTAAACTTGGGTTTGCAGAATCAGTGTCGCACTTAGAGCAGCTAACATTAGCTGACTAGCTAGCTGTCTCAGAAACTTGACCTAAGTTAAATAGTTTGAGAGCTTACGTTTTTGTTCGGAATTCTAGGACAGAAATTGTAAAGTCGATGTCATTTTCACGCTTAGTTAACTGGTACAACATCGAATTAATTGAATCAATGAATCATCGAGTCTTCGAATTCAACGAACCCTAAAACATGTGTAGTTGTTACTAACCTATTAAATCAGCAGGTATGTTCACCCAGCTAGCTGAAGTTTTTACAGGCTTATCAGTGCTGTGTTAACAACTGAACTGGCACATATTTGCGTTTGGCTGTGTTTACATTTTAACACAACCGACAAAGTGTCAAAAGACAGTATGCACAGCATTCAGTTGTGATTAGCGTGATGAAGCCGTTGAAAGCTCCTTTATTTTTGGCCTAAGTTAGACTTACTACAAAACATTTCTGGTCAAATACTCGCATTACGTTCTTTGAATAAATTTTGTGAGTCAAAGTACTTAGCTGACTTATTTGAGTAGCACTGAAGATAGGCACAAGTTGTTATCTGCTAGTGTCGCTCATGAAAGACATTTGTTGTCTCAGCTGCTAAGGAGAAGTAACTGCTAAAAAAGAAGTCGGCATGGTTTTGGAGGGTTGGAGACCGACAACGAAATGTTACTTCTCTAGAAACACCTCGCTCACTTGCAAGTGATGCAACAACTCTCCATCAATAATATTTCATGATGGAGCCACAAGAGGTATGCACATCGATCGTACGAAACCGCCCCATTAACTCCTGCATGCCATATGTATCGATCAGTCATGATTTAAAACTTTGAATGTACAGTCCAGTCCTTTCAATCTGTTAACTCATGCTACTTATTGGTAGAAGCTTGTTTGAGTTCTGCTTTAAACCTTAGTCTAACATCAGGCTTCTCAACACCTGTTGTTCTTTATCACTGTCTTTAATTGGCCACATTGTAAACTTAAGTTTAGGACACTTTTTAAATTGTCCCAAAGCAGCCTGTAGTATTTCTCATTGTTTTCTTGACTCTTGGGACATATCATGTTTCACAACTGTTATTGTCAAGTATTGAATGCTACGTTGTGTTGCGTGTGGATAGCTGTCCATGTTTCCCTGGTTTGTGTCAGTGGAGATATCAAGTAACCTTGCATTTAAAATGATCCTGGTGCTCACACAATGGTCTTTGTTATGTAATTCCATGCCATTTTACTTGTTTATTGCTCAGGCCAGAGAAGAGATGGAGGAGATATCCCTCCATCTGCAGAAGGAGGGCCTGCCCCCGGGGGCCTCAGCAGATGAGCGCCAGTGCCACCTTTGGCGTCTGCTTGTTCAGAGTGAGGGAAGCCTGGCCAGAGCCACAGAGGAGCTACAGGCGTTGCGCATGCAGCAGGCCAATGAGATGAAAGAGGTGTGCCCCTCCCAGATGGCAGGGACAGCCCACTCAGAAGAATATCTAATGAGGAGCTATGCAATGAGCTTATGATTTAATAAGTTTCACTTCATCCACATAATGAACCAAGTGGGATAAATAGTGTATATATATTACACATTCTCAATACCTCTGATGACCACAGTTATGGTCAGTGATAACACAAAACAAAAGGAGCGCAGAGGAAAACGTTGCAGTGGTCATCATTGCTTAGTTATAAGGAGTCACCTTGGTCAGATTGTTTGTTAATGTTTCTAAGGTGGAAAATTACGTGGAGCACATCCGTAACATGCTTGAAGAGCGTGAGTCGCTGACAGCCGAGTATGAGCGTGACAACGAACAGCTCCGAGCAGAACTGGCCCAAATGAAGTACCAACAGGGTAAAATCTTATTCCATCATGCTCAATTATTTTTCATCTCACTTGTGTAAACTGCTAACAGGGAAACTCTGATAATCAGATCTTTATGAAGAAAACACCTTTGTTACATTGTTGACCACGCAGTGTTTCATTTAATGCCTTGCTGTTCATAATTTGTCCCGTAGATTCCCAGTGTAAAGAGGTGGCAGAGATGCTGGACCAGGAGGGCTTAGCAGAGATCAGTCACAGCAGTCCCAGTGAGCAGGTGGCTTATCTGCTGGTGGAGAGAGTCACGCTGCTGGAAAGGCTCGAGGCTGCAGAGAGGAAGCTTGACACCCAGACTCTCACAGGGAACCTTAGAGAAGTTCATTTGCAGGTGAAAGGTTTGAGATAAATAGACGGTGATATATAAACACAGTACTTGGGTACTGTGATGCTATTTAATGTTAGTGTTAATGTATACTTATGTTAAGCAGGAGGAGTTAGATCATATGCGCCATACAATGGAGGAAGAGCTTAGACAGCAAAAGGAGACCATGCAGCGCACTAAAGATAGTATGAACAAGGTAAGAAGGTCACAAGGTATTTCTTTTTTCCACCTGACGATGATGGACAGTGACCCAAATTTCCATCTGGTGAAACTGAATGTTATTCTTAATCATTTTTTTTTGGTTGTGTGGAACAGATTTCTTTTTATCATTATGTGTAAATTAGCTCGCTCTTTAAATGGCTTGCTTTTGAGAAATGGCTGTTTTCCTGCTCATAAACATTCTCGGTAAAATCGCGTCTCTCAGAAGCGGCCGCACAATTCTGCAGTTTTCCTTTAAATACATTCCTCTGTGTAGATTTACCCTTGATTATCCTCTTAAGGGACAGGACTCTCCAGTTCAGAGCCCCTGGAAGAAGCTCTTTGGTGTCCGCAGGTTCACACAGAGTGGGGTAGCTGTATGTCACCATATCTCTTACGTCCATATACATTTGTGTTCAAGGGCTGTGATATACAGGACTGCATGGCCAGTGACAGCTAGATGGCAGTCTCACTCTGAAAACAGAGAAAGTGATACATGCACTTGCATACTAGAGATTATCTACTTAATGCATATGATACTCGCAACCTTGTCTGTTCACTTGAGGAAATGGAGCCCTTGCTCATTATAGCCAGAATCAGTCTTGCATGATAACACTAACATTGTTTTTCTTACCTCTAATCCCAAATGGTTAAATGAATGCTTAGCTGGCTACTAAGAAATTGACGGGGTTCATGATGAGGTTCATAAATGGATACGAAAGAAAACAGTTTGTGGTTTTTATTTTGTTTAAACGGCAGCATGCTTCATGTCCAGGTTTACCTGAAATGACCTTTTTCTCCTCTGGTTTGTAGCTCAGATATCATTATTTTAGTAATCATGTCCTTCATTAACCCAGTTCTTAACCATGTTGGTGTGCGTGCATGCCACGGGCAAGTGCATGAAAGCCAGCTGGACTTCAGCTTCCTCCCTGTGATCAGTGTGGTTGAGACCAGGCAGGTATGGCATTTAACCAGCCTTTTTTCCCCAGGCCCACAGTGAGGAATTATCAAAGGAGCGTATGGAGAGACAGAAACTGGAGAGAGATCTGACAGAGGCATCCAGCCGTCTTACCATGGCCCATAAGGAGATTCGCCATCTGACCGATGAGCTAGACTCCATTCGGAAAGCACAGCTCAGCTGTGGTCAGTATACAGCCTTGAGTACACTTTTCTTTTTTTAATTTGGATTTTAAAAGCCTTTTTTGTGCACTTCATAATGAAAGGTTTTTAGTGTGCTGTGGATTCTATTGTAACCTGAGAAGTGATGATACTGGCAGGACCTGATTTGCATAGAACCGGAGAAGAGGTGCAACTGCTCAAACAGGAGGTGGATAAGCTGAAGCAGTGTGGTAAGATTTTTCTTTTGTGTGTTTGCATTTTCAGATGAGATTAGATAAGATAGCACTTAATTAATCCACACGGAAAAAAAAAATCATTCATTTGAAATTTAAATAACAGAAAAGTCATGGTGGTGAAACAGTTCAATTGTTTTTTTTAAAGAATAAAAGTGTATTAAAAAGCTTATTCATTTCTATATGAATTGTGAATAGCTGGGTATGTTTTTATATTAAACTGCCAAAGTATAAGAAAAACTACAGAGCTAGTTTTTAGATTAAATTAAGTAATTAAAAAGAAAGAAAGAAAGTTTCTGTCCTAATGAAAATGTTGTTTTCTAAACAAGAGGCCTTAACCATTATTTATTAATGGCATATTAAGTCACAAACAGAACTTTGATTACGTGATAGTATTTTGGAAACAACAGTTATCCATTTTAATTTGTGGAAAAAGCATGAAAATATTTAATATTGATCTAGGCTGAAAACCTCCTATAGAGCCTGTGGTAAAATCAGATTAAAAATTAATTAGTGCTATAAGATCAGTCTGTCCCTGTGAATGTAAAAAATGCATTTTTAATAGATTACTCTCAGTATTAGCTGTAAATATCATCCATTTTTCACCAACCTCTTTCCAGATATTCAAAAAATCCTCTTTACCCCTATTTTTGTCATTTATGTCTTAAGTGGGGATCCTGTCCTTGACCGATATGATTGTAAGCGCCAGCTGTTTGTGTTACAGATATGGTGGAGCTACAGAGAGCCAGAGAACGCAATGACAGACTGGATGGGGAAATTAGAGCTTTAAGGGACAGAGTGCGCTCCTTAGACATGGAAAATAAAACCCTTCTGGAAATGGTGAACATTATTTTTATAGTTTATTGATTTTTATTTTCAACTGCTTGAGTTCTTCTAACTGCACAGGAAGTGAGAGAAATACTATGGCCAAAGTGGTAAATTTCATAGTCTATTTGTTTTGCTTGACACGTGTTGACCCAAGTTATATTTTGACTGAAGGCACTGTTATCATCAGAAGATGTGGAAATATTGACTGCCTAAGAAGGATTATATTTTATTTAGTAGAGGTGTAACAGTACACACATTTGTACTGTACCGTTCGGTACAGGACATTCGGTTTGCGCTGCGTTTGGTTCGGTACGCGTTCCACAAG
Organism: Chanos chanos; assembly: GCF_902362185.1. Classification (NCBI taxonomy): domain Eukaryota; kingdom Metazoa; phylum Chordata; class Actinopteri; order Gonorynchiformes; family Chanidae; genus Chanos; species Chanos chanos. Next base: position 31,957,801 of record NC_044497.1, on the reverse strand, counting down.
TGAATATAGTCTAGCTTTAACTATGTACGTTACGTGCATAACTTTTTTATGCTCTGATGGTCAGTCGATCGAAACATTAGTGAATAAAGTGATACTTGACAAGATATTGTGTGCCCTCTCTTCTACCTTTCTCCATAACGGAGCTGTAACTTAGCAACTGAATTAGCACATGTTCAGTGATGGAGCCTCGTAAGTATGGCGACAGCAAAGCCAGAGTTTTATTATTATTATTTATTTGATAACCTTCAGAAGTACTTTAAGTTTTGTTATTAGGTTGCAGCAATATTAACTGACAGTTTGTTTTAAATAATACCTAGACGTAGGTATGTTTTTTTTAAGAAAGAAAGGTGCCTTTATGTGCGTTCCTTATGTGTTCAGGAAATTGTGGCCAGTGCCACTGTCTGCAAATTTGTATAAGTTTATATGTTTACAAGTTAAATTTATAATAAATGGAAAAGAAAATTCCTATTTTGCATGTTTTTTTCCCCCAACTGTGCTGAAAACGTGACTTTGAAATCGAAGTACGTACAAAACCATGACTTTTGCATACCTTTACACCCCTGTTATTCAGTGTTTGATTTCGTGTGTTATTTAACATTTACCAGTATTGTTGTTATAGGTGGAGAATTCCAAAGTGCATTCCAGTCATAAAGCCATGATTATGGGAGTACATGATCAGTCTGCACAGGTGAGTTGAGACATTGTATTTCCTCATGTATGTGGAAAAATACCATGAAAATACAACCTAAATATTTAACACACACACTCTCTCTCACACACACACACACACGTATATATTATGTATGAGTCATTGCATACCAACTCACCTAGAACCTCCCAGTTCATGTCGTGGATTTTCTCGAAAGAATTCTGTTAAATTCATGGGTTTGTTTTGAAGTTTGGCCCTCAGAGCTAAATTTCATCATTTTTTGCGATTCTTTATAAGCCTCACCAGTTACTTATTTTTCACTGAATTGAGTTGAAATTTGTACTGAACATTCAAGACTGAACATCTTTAAATGTTTTATATATCGGCATTGACTATTAACACTTTTAACATAATCCTTCTTGGGAAAATATACAGTCAAAAAATCTATAAATGTGGGTTTTTCAGCTCTGAAGCAATATTTAGCAAGACCTGTGGCACTCAATTTTTTATGCAGGACCAAATAACTTCTAGATGTGATAGAACTATATTAATACTACACAGAATCAAAATTGGTTGCAAGAAAGTGAAAAGTAGTGGTGATATTAATTTTTGAAAATGAAAGAGTCTTCGTTTGGGAAATTGATTTTTATTAATTTGATTACTGACATTCAACAAGAACTATTTACATGAATACATGCTGCAAATTATCCTTAGGTTTAAGCAATTGGTGAAGCTTATAAAGAATCGCAAAAAGGATTAAATTTAGCTCTGAGGGCCAAACTTCAAAACTTCATAACTAAAAAAGTATTTGGAGTAGAGCTCCTTTGCAAGGTCCAGTGAATTTAATAGAAGTTTCCACATAATTTTGTTCAAGAAAATCCATGACATGAACTCGAAAGTTCTGAATTCTGGGTGAGTTCGCACAGAATGACCCATATATGAATATATATAATGTAAATAAACTGCCTACTGTGTAACATAGTAATTATTGAACATTTGTGTATCATGAGAAAGTGTATATGATTTATCTATGGCTTTCAGGATGATGCAAATGACAGCCCTCATGTTGGACCTGATGAACCACTAACTGAAGAACAAGAACTCCATAAAAGGTGTAGATACTATTGACATTTGTTTGTTAAGATTATACTTCATTCATGCACATACATCTTGTTAAACCTCTCTGAACTCAAACTCTTCCATGCTGCAGTTTTTATGCTTCTTATCGTTTATCATGACAGATATGTTGTGTGCGTATGTACGTTTGTCTGTGTCTGTCTGTTTGCAGGTGCCGGCAGGAGTCAGAGGACAAGGACTGTCGTCTGCGAGAGATACAGAGGAAGTTACAGAAGTTGCAGAAGGAGCATGAGGAGCTGGTGGAGAGGAACGAGGAGCTGGAGTCACTTCTGGGTGAAACACAAAATGCTAGCAGAGAGGAGAGAGAGCGCCATGAGTGTGAGGTGGAGGGCCTCCAGCGAAAGGTTAGAGTTCCCCTCTTTTTGCACTGAAGGACACAAAGCCACTGCAAACCTCTGTAATGGAGTTTCTCATTGTTACAGTGCTATGTTTTAATTCACAATAGCTTTTTATGAGCCTTTTCCCCATTCATAACAATAAAATATATATGACCCTTTTGAATGTTTACGCACCCAATCAGTACCTAGTAGCACTTCTTTTGGGAAATATAACAGTTTCCAAAACTGTCCTGTACTCAGTGAAGAGTGTTTATCTTCTTGCTTTTGGAATCTTTCTAGAAGAACTCAAACTGAGAAATATTCTTAGGTTTCCTTGCACGCTCTGATTTTCTTTACATTCATATTTCTTTTCTAGAATTTCTTTCCCAACACAACTGTTCAACTCCTTTTTAAAATCTTTTTTTTTTTTTTTGACCGACTCTGAAACATGAGTTTCTTTGATTTTTTTTTTTTCAAAGTACTCCACATGACTGTGTATCAAAATGTCTCTCATTTGAATGCAAGTCTTACAGTGTTATTACAGTGATCTCATTTCCTCAGATTAAAAGTATGGAAGGAGATCTCAACAAGATGAATGCTCTGAAATCTGTGCTGAAAGGTGAAGATCAAGGGAAAGACACAGAGGTACTTACGCTTATCCATAATCATTTTGTGTTGATTCCTCCAATTTCAACTCCGAACCATGTTTCGAATTTCAATTCGATTTCATGATGATTCCATTGATTTGTTGCCTTCCTTAGTTCTTGAGGTGAATTAAATGAAGTGGCTGAGTTTATGCTGTGATATCTGTGGATACTGAAGCATGTGAGCCCTGGAGTGTGACAATCTGGACTTAATGCATCTTACGCGTCAAAAATGTATTTGTCTCATTTAATTCTCCTTTCTAAGTTGAAGGGGGGAAGTCTTCAGGAACGGGTAGCATTTCTTGAAGGTCGCCTCACAGAGGAAAAGGTCTGGAGGAAACAGCTTGAAATTGATCTGACTACAGCACAGACTTCCCTCAAAACGGACAGAGAAGTAGGAAATGTGTATTCTTTTATTATAAATGTCATGAAAATAATTGTCATTAATGCAATCTGGGATCAGATCAGTTTTCAAGGACACTAGTTCTTTTTTTCTGGGGCCTTTTTTTTTTTACCAGCTCATACAGCTTTGATTGCTTTTACCAAAAGGATAATTACATCAGCATAAATTCTTACAGTAGGTCTGCATTTTTCGCCTCAGGCACTGCAGAAAGATCACGAAGAGCTGAAGAGATTGAGACTAGAGCTACAGAGGCTGCAGGCTGAGTGTCGAGAGGGAAAATCATTGCATCAGACTCTTACACAAATTAAAGGAGAAAAGGGAATTCTGGAAGAAAAGGTGATTTAAATTGATTTCATTTGATGGGTAAATCATCCTCAAAATGACAATGAAAAATATCAGAAATATAGGTTATAACTTTATAGTAACTGGATTAAGGTTTTTATTTTATGTATTTCATGGAAGTATGATGAATTTTCTTGTTTCTCCCTGCTGCAGGTGGCCCAGTTGGAACGGGCTCAGACACGGCTCCAGGGTGACCTAGTCCACCAGACGGAGAACAGCCAAGTTCAGGAGGACCTGAGAGAAAGCAGGAGACAGGTGGCAGAGCTTAAAGCTCAGGTCGAACAGCTGACGTCTGAACTATCTCGCTTAGAGAAAGAGCACAGCACACTAAGGTAAGGAGCTCTGAGCTGCTTCATAATGTATGTGTTTTATAACAAATTTCAAAATGAAGATCAGGGACTAATACGTCTAACAACAAGGGTTAAACTGTTTATTTAATCACTGTGTTAATTTAATCACTACTAAACTTGAGACCTGAGCTCTTGATGTCTCATGTACATAAATACTGTATAACAATAATCCAGTCATTTTGATTATGCTTGATTATGTTCATATTCATGCTTTGAATAATTCACATAAATTAAATACCACTTACAGATAATGGAGAATAATGAGAAATGTGAGTGACCAATACATTGTAATGTAATCTGGTGTAAGGGATGAGATGGTGGAGAAGAGAAGGCAGTTGATGGATATGCAGGGGGAGTTGAGTCAGAGAGTCCAAGAGCAGCTGCAGGCAGAGGGAGAGAAAGACCGTGCGAATCTGGAGCTGCTCTATGTCAGAGAGCAGCTTCAGCAGACTTGGCAGGAGACGCAAAGACCAAAACAAGAGCGAACACCTGATTCCCAGCCTTTCTCCACGGATGGTGAGGGTCTCTCTCAGGTGAGTGTCTCCTCAGAGATTTACAAGGTGTTAACTCACATCACAGGCGTTTCGTGATCAGATGATGTAAATTGTATATTGATTTTTTTTAATTGTTTTTTTCCCCCCCCTCAGCTGGCCTCATTGAAGATGGAGATGAGTCGGCTTCACTCCACTCTGGAAGAGGAGAGAAAGCTAGCCAGCCAGCACCAACTGGCCCTGCAAGCCCAGATTAACGAGGCTCAGGCCAGAGCTAAGGTGAGCCCTGCTCATACATTTTAACAAGTATACTGTAGGGCTGCATGACATATCATCATTTTTTAACTTCCATAATAAACACATCCCAAAGGAGGCTGCGATATCAGAATGGTCAGTGTTCATAAAGTTGGGAAGTTGATGGATAGGCATGGAAAAGAGGAGTAGCCCTGCTCTCGCACCACCCGCATGCAAGTCTACAGTGTCTGCAATCTGTGATGTAATTAGAGTGAACGAGCAAAGAGGTACAAAGACAATTATCAACCTGCTTTCAGATCTGAACTATCTCGCTTAGAGAAAGAGCACAGCACACTATGGTAAGGAGCTCTGAGCTGCTTCATAATGTATGTGTTTTATAACACATACAGTGCTGGATTAATTTTTCTGGCAATCCTAGCGGATTCCCTTTTTCAGGCTTGCAGCCCATTCTTTAATATATGACATGAAAATCCTGGACCCCATCCCAGTAAATAGCTGGAACATTTATGGGTAAAACTGCCTGTGTGAGAGGGGTTATAGTTATTTGGTATTAAATTAACTTGAAAAATCATTTGAAATTATTTCGATTCAATACATAGCAATAACAGTCTATTTATTTTCAGGGTCTGTACTTGAAGCACATGCAGTCAGAGATAAATTGAAATTGTACATTTTACATTTTAATCTCCGCTTAATTGCATCTCATGCACATTGCATATTTCCTGCATTTTTTTAAATCCACAGTATCAATAATTGTCACTTTAAATGAACAAATTTAGGATCAAACAGGTTTGGCGTGGCTGAGGAGGTACTTGCGGGGGAACAGAGTTGGGAATCACTGCGCTAGAGAGAGTGTTACCTGTAACACATATTATTAATGTGTGAATATTTAATTGCACACAGTACAGAATTGGGATAGAGAATTTGTCCTCTTCTTGTGACACAGATATTGTATGACTTAATTGTTAGCTCTATGTAACTATCTCCACAGGCTCAAGACTCAGTACTTCAGCAAAAGGCAGAGGAGAATAAACAGCTCAAACATGACATGCAAAGAACACAGCATCTTTTCACCTCTGCTGAACGAGAGCTGCGCTACGAGAGGGAAAAAAATCTGGACCTCAAGAGACACAACGCTCTGTTAGATCAAGAGAAGATCAAGGTATAGCATCAGCAAAAAACAGTTAATGTAATAGAAATTTCATGTTCATCTTGAATGAAATGTAGAATGCTATTTTTTTGCCCTTCAGTAATCTATTTGTTTGAAATAAGTTTTGAGTAGTATTACACTTGGCTCTGCTGCAGTTCAGTGTTCTTGGTAAGTATGATGATATGCGAGTTTGTGTAGTTGTGTGCAGAGCTGAAGCAGTCACAAGCTAAATTGAGCCAGCTGGAGCAGACAGGGGCTAAACAAGCAGTGGAGCTGGAGCAACTGCAGCAGAAGACCCGTGAGCTGGAACTGGAGCTGGCCAGGATCGGCCAGAGCCACCAGACCACTAGCTCCCTGAAGGAGGAGCTGAATGCAGAGAGGGCACGTGTCATTGCTGCCGACAAAAAGGTAATTTGAAGAGGGAAAACAAAAATAAATCTGGGGTGCTGCAAATCCTATGTTAGCAACCGATTGTGTTGATTACTGCAAGTCCACCTATTTTTTTAGTGTATTCTCTATGGAATTGTAGGGATAAAATGTTATCGCTTATGTTTGATTTTAGGCTGGGTCCAATCACTGGATGCAGAAAACCACAAATGTAAACCTAATTTCTGAAAATAAAAAGTGAAAGAGTCTTGTTTTTGGTCTCTGAAGGTGCTGGAGCTCCAGAAACAGCTTAAGACCACTCAGCACCAACTACGTCTGGAGGAGGCACGAGCAGGAGAGACCACCAAACTGGAGAGAGACGCCAGAGATATGTCGGACAATTTGTCTGCCCTCAGAGCCAGGCTGCAGGAGGAGCACCTTCAGAGGTGTGAGCTCTTACACTGCTGCACAACACACGTTTAAAAAGAAGTCATTAACATAACAAATCCAAACTGCTATTGAACAGGAAATAAAGTTTTGGGTTAAAGGTTTAGTGCTATTTTGGGATTAACTTGCATTAGGGATGTTCCTAACCCCAGTAATGGGACTGTGATCTTCATTGCAAAGGCATCACACTTTACATCGGTTTTGCTGTTGTAGTGTAAACTCTTATCCTGTTTTTACCCCTTTTAGGAAATTGGTGGAGCAAAGAGAAGAGGAGCTTCAGCAGCAATTGCGTGCTCTTCGGGTTAAAGAAGCCACACTGACTCGTACCAATTCAGAGCTTTGTCATCGCATGCAACAACTGGAGACACGGCTAGAGGTCCTGGAGAGTGAACTCCGCACTTCCAAAGAGGAGGTTGGTATTTAAAGCCCTGGTTGGTTGGACTCTCTGTGTGATTTGGATACTTTCCACAATAGTTGGATATGTAAAAGCATCAGAGCACACTGATTTATTACTGACTGGTAGTCAAGGGTTTTATTTTCACTGTATTAAAGTCACAAATATCCAGAGAACAGGAGTGGGGCGTGAAAAGAAGTGCAAGCAGTGACTGGGTGTGTTTTCCGCATACAGGAGAGGCTCAGTCAGCAGACATGTCATAGACTGGAGGAGCAACTGGCATCCAGCCAGCAGGAGTCTGAGAAGCTCCAGCAGGAGCTGCAGCAAGTCGTCCAACAACTGGACACAAACATCAGGTGATTCTGCCCAGCCTTGAAGCACATGCTGAATAGAACATAATACTATAGGTAGGCAGTGCAGTTTGTTTTGTTGTGCTTCCATTTCCTCAGACATTGAGGGAGTCTGTCTGAATTTCTTTATTGTGACATAAAATGTTTTCAGGAAGTACAATGAGAAACAATCTCAGCATAAAATCAAGCTTCGAAGAGCCAAGCAGGTCTTTGTGAAAGCTGTAACACAGCGGGACCGAAAGATTGAAAAGTTGGAGAGTGATCTTGCTCTGGCTACCAGTCTTTCAGAAAAGGTGAGACATTTCTTATTGAACCCAAGCACTCTCATTGTTAACTTTAACTATTTTCACTGTTAAGGTGTTATGTATTACATTCTAAGTTGCTGAGATTGTTTCTCACATGATGAGAAGGAAAAGGACTGGATAAAGACAGTGACAGAACAGAATGAACAGCTTCTTCTTGAAAGACGGGAGCTCCTGAAGAGGATGAGTGAGGCGGAGGAAATGGGGAACAACGGCATGCAAACTGCTTCTACCATCCAGCAAAGGTACTAACAGCCCTCTTACATTTAGCTTCAGTTTTAGCAATAGACACATGTAACTTTATGTTTCTTTTAGGGTAAACTACTTGGAGATGGAAAACAGACAGCTTCAGGACAAAACTCTGAAGTTGGCCAATGAAGTTGGAGTCCTTGACCGTGCTTTGAGGAGCCTCCAATCAATGGGCGGTGTTGAGGTAGTGACTTGATTTTGGCACTGATATGTGGGGAAAGGTTAATCTGTAGTTTGTATGCCATTTGGATTTTGCCGAAGTTATTTAACAGCTGTGGCCTAGTTTGACTGTTGTTGTCATAACTGTCTGATTCTCTGTCACAGGACATCAAAAGAATGTTTCCTTCTGGAAGTCCTGAGGGCCTCTTAAGAAATTCAGTACCCAGGTATGTATAATCTGTTGTCATTTATATAATTTAATCAGTGATATGAACAAACTTGTTTAGTACGTAGAATAGTACTACTAACTATGTCTTATTAATGTTTTTTTTCTCTTAAGTCCGAAGCCAGGGCTCAGTGAGTCGTTGGGCATACTGGATGCCATTCGAAGAGTCAAAGTTGGTGATCATGTTAAGAGCCTGGATTCATCCCTGTCAGTGCCTCTTTCCCAGTCCTTTGAAATTGGCTATCTTAATGTCACTTCCCCAGTAGCTCACCATGAAGCACAGGATCATGAGGAAAGTCTCAGTGCAGCCAGTGATGAGGCATGAGGAAGCCAGCTTATATCACTCAGAGGGTTTTTCTGACGTTTAACCCTTAAAGGGGATGTTCATTCTTTTTTTTAAAGGGGTTCTTCATAACCCTCACCTCAGTGTTTGTCAGTACATTAGGAAGCTGTTTGAACAAACATTTTTAATAAAGTTTAAGGTTAGAGAACCAGGAGAAAGCAGAATTTTTCTCTGTGGGCCTGTAAGATGAGATTTACGGCTATTCCTGCTTAGTCAGTCTATGAAAACTGAGTATTGATTTACTTAATGAATATCAGATGTAGACATCAAAGCATGTTGGTAAATAGTGGTCTACTGAAAAACATATCAGAAAAGTCATGTTGAAAACAATTTCAAACCAACAGTTATCAAACTGGGCTCTCATTTCAACAGTTTGGATCTTCCCCTTTAGGCACACATATCACTTCAAAATTCAGTATTGCTAAGCCTGCTATAGTCAAAGGCTATGGAGACCAACAATGACTCCCAGAGAGAAAAGATTTCAAGACACATTGTAACTGGGCCTTTTTTAAAAGTAAAAGACCAGACTAAAATTGCTCAGGGTCATTCTTACCCAATTTAGTTTACTCTAGGGGCAGTGCTGCTATGGTGGTGGTAGAAAAGTTTAGAAAAATCCCAGAGTGGTAGACACTTTAGGAGAAACATCAAAATCATCTGAAGATTTTGGATGTTAGGAGAGCCCAAGTGCCATGCAAAAGACCATTTCAGTTTGTTAACTTTGGAGGAGAATGCTAAAATGACCTGCTTCAAATGTATATGTATGCCTTGACCAGCAACCAGCACAGCACCAAGCTTAAAGAAATCGTAGATGTGAGATGTAGCCAGTGAAAAAGGAAAAAGGGAGTTTAAATAACTGAGGTCATTTGACAACGCAGTTAACTAGCCTATGAGTAGTGGTTGAACTGATTCTTTAAGAGTCAGACAGACATGGAGAATTGCTGATGGTTTTGAGTCAGGAGGTTTTTTTACGGTCCGTTTTCCTCCCCCCCCCCCCCCTCCCCCTCCCATTCTGGCCAAAGTCTGATGGAAGGTCATTTTGTGTGAGAGGAACATATCTGGTTCTAGTGGAATCTGCAACATCATACTCGATATAAAAACATAAAAATAATTTTATACATGAGATTGTGTATATAAAATGGGATGTTTTTGTTTGTAACATTTTTGAGACTTTTTTAACAGACAATCTTTGTGAATAGAAACAATCCATGAGGGAAAGAATGGTACAAAGCGTTTTTTAGTCAAAGCACTTTTTTGAAGGTACTCTTAAATCTGCATTAATTTGCAAATGAAACAGTATTGCCTTTTAGAATGTATGTAAATTTCAATTATGGATATTCAGTTTAATTTGAAATATAGGCTATTTAGTGTACAGACAGTACATATTTAAAATACCAGGCCACAACTGTTTTTTTTCATATTGATTTGTTACAATTTAGAGCCACCAAAAAATTCACTGTGACTGTTAAGATTTATATAAATTATGTGTAATTGTCTTTGGTATGAAAAGTGCAAGTGGAGGAGTCTTTTTTGTCTTAGCCAAAGACAAGCTTCACATTTGTAGACATTTGCAGACATATTCCTATAATGGCAATCATGTTATTTGGGGGACTGTGTAGCTAAGATGGATCTCAAACATGGACTGAAAACAATGAACAAAGCTATATAAATGATCGAGACATACACTGCTTTACAGGTTTGGAACATTATTTCTCAACCACACTTTCTATTTTGAGTATTAAACTGTAGTCGTTGGTGATGGAGCTTGATTTATTATTTGAGGCAAAATCCAAGAAATCTTTGTGTATCATGATTATGGAATGAATTTCTGCTTTTGTCAGGAATTACTTTTTGTAAGGACTTATCTGTGAGATTGTTTGGAATACTCCAAGCTTGAAGTCCATGGATACACATTAAAAGAAAAGTCTAACATAACTTGCATTCATGTGTATGAATTTTCTGTATTTTCATATAAGTGATTATATCTGCATATTTTGTGAGTCAATGCAGTGTGTTATAACACCTCACTGATATCAAAGAACAGAGTGGAAGTTGAACTGTTTAAGATTTATTGAACATATCTGTAATTAAAGTTGGTGTACAAGATAATGACTACACAAAGAGAAATTTAGAAAATTCAGTGGATGTGAGTAAAAGACATTGAAACAGTTGTATTTGAAATGAAATTGAAATTGGAATTGAAACCATTGTATCACTCAGCCAACCCCAGTTAACAAATCAAGAAATTAGGATCATTTTATCCTTATGAGTGGTCGGGCATTAGTTCTTTCCAGGCTGAAATATTCAATAAATGGTTCATAAGTTTCTAAAAAGGTGGTATTTTTTTAGGTTCATAATAGATCTTTCCATTTGGAAATTGTCAAACATGTGAGATATCAAGTGTGAAACATATTTCGGTTTTATTCTTCCATTTTTTACTTTTTTTGCAGTGGTCAGTGAAAGTAGGACTTGTTTTGTGGTGTGTTGGTTTTGATCTTGCTGAGGTATTCAAGGAGACATTATGCTGGGTCAAGAGGAACACTCAAGCCCATGATACCAGATGAGGTAGAAGTGACCCGAGTCCAAAATTGTGATACGGGGGGGTGTCCCCAGAATGTATGCAAGTGATTGAAGCTTGCCAGCATTGCTCTACTCCATCAGACAGAGTTGAGTCCCATGAAAAAAAAAAAGACTTTTTGGGGGTATCATGACATCTATGTAACATCTTATACTGTATGAGTTATGTTTTGGGGTTGGAGTAAGATATTTAAGTTTTTAATAGATAGTGGAGAAGAAAACTGGGCATTAAGAGCCCTCTCCTCCCCCCTTTTATCCTTGTTCGGGGCATTATCCAACATGGAGAGCCATTCTAGTAGAAGAGGGAGTGTAGATAGTGGATAGTAGATATGGAGAACAATGCCCATTCTTAAAGCCGCAATACATCCTTTGAGGGAACGGGAGTGGTTCAACTGGTTTATTGTGCTATTTTGCATGTGATAATTCATTTTGTTGGCACTGCTCTAACAAAGGTACCCTTGTAAGTGCTGTAGTAAAAGTACTTAAACTGACCATCAGTGTAATACACATTGAGAAATGTATACATTCTGAAATACATTGTTATGCTTACTGCCGTTTCTGTTCACAAGAGAAATATTTTATATGAAGAAATTAAACATATTTTTGCACTCCAGACTTTGCAAGTGTTCATTTACTGAGTGGGGAACCTCTACCCATCTAATTGGAGTGGTGTAGTCCTGGTGCTAGAGAGCCCGTGGCCTCCCACTGGTCCCTCATCGCGCTTCCTCTTTATCATACTTTTCAAGGGTCATCTGGTTTCCTTCAACAGGGTCTGACTTCTCATTTTAAACTGTTTTTTTTTTTCTTACGAAATCCAAGAGCAAATTAGATCTTTGACAGAGTTGGTCAAACTTTGAGAAGAGCTGAATTGTCAACCTGCCCCTTCTAGCTCAGACAGTTCTGGGGGTGCTTCCTATAGTGCAGCTGCTCAGGTATCAGTAACTGAGCATTATGTTTATGGTCCCAGGGAGAAGAAGTATCAAAGACTTTCTAGTAAGATGTCCCAAGTGTCGAAGATAAAGTAATCCCTCATCACTCAGTTCCACTTGCTGTTCTCTTGTGTCCAACGAAAAACATGCTTTTGCAAATTTACACTGCATTCAGTGTGAGGCCTTCTCTTGCAGCTTCTGTAGAAGTGGGTGCAGGCGGGTGCACCCCTTCAAAGCCCTCAAGCATCTGTGACATTCGCAGCTGGAAATGTTCATATTGTCAGGCGGCGATTGGAGGAGAGACTTTTTACATTGCAATACATTGGCTAATAAATATTCCATTAATTCTGAGGTTAAGCATTGCACAGACTGTCCCCCATGTCTCCCTGTTTTTCTCTCTCTCTGTACCTATCTTCCTCTGCCTATGTCTCTTTTTATGGCCAAAGCCCAGACATAGCGAGTAAAAATCGGACCTTCTGTTGGCCCTGGTGCAAGATTACGCAAGAGGCCTCCTCCCCACAACAGGGCTAAGCTCTCCCTATGTTTTACAATAAAGATGAGAAAATTATTGTTAAAAAACCTTAAAACAGATTGTTTTAAATTTTGGTGGAACATAGAGCAGCAACAGCACCAAATAGTCATAAGGAAAACGCAGGATATATCTAAATGGGCTTATTTTTTACAGCCCAAACACAGTACCGTTAGTTTCCATTCATCTTCATAGTGTTAAGTGAGTGACAGGTGTCGTGGCACCCCCCCCTTGATTTGCTGAACATTTGGGCTAAATTCATTCAACCCACAGCCCTGACTTTTGACCAACGACAGCGGATGTACATACGGTATGTACAGTGAGGTGCTACTGTAACATGTACTTGTGCTAGATTGGGCAGGGAGAAGTGAGCAACTGTGGCAATGGTAGGCGTTAGCATGAACAAGGTGGATTATTTACTTTCTCATCCATTTTCTTCTATGTCTTTGGAGGAAAAATTGGAGGTGGGACACATTGTCCAAACGATGTTCGAATAACACAAAAGGACAAATGACAAAATCGTAAGTTTTTGTGTAACTTGGTTTCAACGAAAGGACTGGCTGACAGCAGGTGTAGCTATAGAGCTCACTTTTCCCCATGCTTCCTTTTTAGAGGACATACAGCTTGGACCGTGAATTCCTTTAAGTTTCAGCTTTGCAACCATATTCCCCCAGAACCCAAAGACTCAGTGGCCTCCCTCACGCTGCCCGGCAATTGTAGGGGAAACCGACGGATCACTGGTCAGCATCGTTAATGGTCGGGACTACAACGGTGCCTGATCATCTTTGATCCTCCGACTTTCCTTTGTGATTAATGAAAACATTCTTGGCAAATGCTTTCGCCTTTGTTCGTCTTGTGCCTTTCTGTTGGCACAGTACGGCTGCCCCCAGCTCTCCCTGTGTTGCAAAACAATTGTGATAAAAATATTTGCATTATTTCTTGGCAGTCGTTACAGTTGGAGCAGTTGGACCCTTTTCTGACATTCGACTTACCTTTAACAGTCGTTTCTACAGCTGCGAATTTCGCATCGCTTTCATTCTCATTGAGACTGAGTGGGTGCGAAATTTGTACTGATGTTGCAAAATTGGTGCGAATTCGCAGAAGCATGCGAAATTGAGATGCCGGATTTTCAACCTTCTGTAAATAAGCACCACGCGAGAACCAGTCAGTTCAGGGTGTGATGTGTTTGGTACGTGACATTTCCTTGGGGAGGCAGGAATAACAAAAAAGTCTGACCAAGATGGCAGAGGTTAAATGCTACATGTAGCATGAAAACATGTGAAAACATGTATCGGCAACCATTTGTGTCTACATCAACACAGGTTGTTGTTTACATGCTACATGAGCTTCGTCGGGGCCAGAGCGGTACAAAAAAACACTCTCAACGGCTCTGGTCGGGGCAAGTAGACCACTGTGGACCATCATTTAAGCACTCAAACTTTTGATCTAGGTGACTTGCTCACTGTTTTTGCGACCACGCCCCCAGTGCGAAATTCGCAAGGTGTTTCCTGTGTGGAAGCCTAGAATTAGTCAAAGTTGAATGTCGTCATAAGGGAAATAGGCCTACTTTAAATACTCATTAAGGTCTTAAAGAGTACTATATTCACAGTATTTCCATTCTAACTACAGTCTAAAGCTTTTGGATATAGTTTGTGCCGACGGACAGCTATAATTGTGGAAGGTTTTTAGTCTCTAGTTATCATTTTAGGTATGTTTTCGCCGATGTGTGCAAACAAAATGCTTAATGATCATTTAAAGTATTTCCCATCTAACTGCATTCTCAAGCTTTTGCATATGGTTAGTGCTGAAGGAAAACTACAATTGTGGAATATTTTGAGTTATCATTAGGGGCCAAGCTCTGAAGGTGCAGGCACCTATTGTAATTGTTAGAATTCTCCACTATTACTGTCTTATTATACTTCGTCACATGGGAGTCTAAGGCAGCCCCTAGAACCGTATCGTAAAAAGTTGTGAAATTTGGCACATTGATAGAGGACAGTCCAAAATATCCAGCCAAACTTGGGATCAATCCGTGCATTCTTGCAGCACCACCAACAGGCCAAATTTCAAGGTACATTTTGCTTATAACTTTTGAACCCTTTGTCCCAGAATTGAGATCTTTCTTCCCCTGAATCCTTGGGTCACCTTGATTCGAATGCACCCATTGCCATTAATTTCTGCCATATTGGATTTTCCGCCATTTTGAATTTTTCCAAAAAACTACTTTGCAGACTAGTCCTAGACCATTGATCCTTTCCCCACCAGATTTGGTACATATCATCTACAGAGGAGCCTGACCAAAAGGTGTCAAAAGAATTTTGCCTGGGCATACGATATGACCGCTGTCTTCCAATAAAATTCAATGGTGAAGACTCCAAAACAGGAAGTGGCCATATCTCAGCAATGCTCGGAGGGATTAATGCAAAACTTGCAATTCATTGTAAAGGGGAATACTGAATATCCACCACGAAATTTGGCCACATGATGGCGCTATACCAGAAAAACACAAAAAATGTATCAAAATACCCATTACTCCAGGACAAAAGCAGATATTTCAAGGAAAGTTCTTGTGCATCCTCACAGTAAAGAACCCTAACTGGGATATTATGAACCCTGGGTGTTGGCCATTTTGTTTGTCAGCCATACTGGAATTACCAATTTTCAATGGCAGCCCGTAGAAGCCCCTTGTGGATCCTGGCAAAATTAGGCACTCTCATAGAGAGTATCAAGGTATCCAGTCAAAAAAATTAGGGTCATTCAATCATTGCCCCTAGCGCCACCAACAGGCCAAAGTTTAGAGTACATTTTTGCTTATAACTTTTGAACCATTTGCCCTAGAGTCATGATCCCCCCCCCCCCCCCCGGAATTGCCCACCCCTGATCTAGAGGGGTCTGACCAAAAGTTATCAAAAGAATTTTTCTAGGACAAAAGATATGGTAGCTGTCGCCCAGTGAACTTCGATGGCGTAGACTCCAAAACAGGAAGTGAGCCTATCTCAGCAATGCTTGCTTCGATTGATGCCAAACTTGGTACACATCATTGCCTGGGGGGATACTGGGTACCCACCGAGTTTCATAAAATTTGGCCTTATGTGGGTGATATACCAGAAACATTCTTTTACTCATTTTCTAATATAGGCCCCAGCACCACCTGTGACCCTAATAAGGATAAGTGGTTTAGATAATGAGAGAGTGAGTTACACATATGGGGAGCAGATGTCTCAGTTTATCTGTGATTGTCCCGGTTTCAAGCTGGGTGTCCCAAGTCCCGACAAATATCTGTAAAACACTTAAATGTCCCAGTTTTCAACATTCACTACCAAATTGTCCCAATTTGTACCACAATTAAAATAAAGATAATAATATCGTACTTGTTTTCAGCGCTTACATAGATGCTTATCATGTTCTATCCCACTCATTATTACCCAAACCAATAAAAAAACACAAACAATGCACCACGTGTCCAAATTCAACACTGATTTGTTTGTGTGTCAATCAGTGTGTCAATGTCAAGGCTGTTGCTAAGATGCTTGTGGCTCTGTCTGAAAGAATCTGTCAGTATGCTAACAGTTAGTGTCATGCCAGAGAGAAAGTCAGTCTTGACTAAAGACCTCCAGAAGGCTGTTTCTTCGTGAAGTGGCTGCCAACAAAAAAAGCTGCGTTCTGCACACACTGCAGGAGTAAATTTTCAGTCGTGCACAATTGAAATGCTGACATAAAAGATCACATTAATGAAAATGCCTATGGTGCATGCATAAGCGCATACATGTGTGCTTGCATGAATGTGATGTGCACTCACTTTGCTTGGAAAATAGTTGCAACTGATCCGAATAGATAAAATAAAACATAAGGAGTAATGCGGGAGCATCCATTTTTTTGGATAAATGTGTGGCTGGGTCCTTCCCAGTCAAGCAAAGTTTTAAGTTTTGATTCAAATGGTTTGTTATTTTGTGCTATTTTGCATGTGATTTATTTTAATTTTTTTGGCGCTGCTCTAACCAGGTGGCCCATTAAAATGCTCACACTGACCATCCATGTAATACACCCTTGGAAATATATAAATACTGAGAGATGTGCTTTCCTATACACACTGGGAAGTGTGTGTGTGTGTGTGTGTATATATAGTGAGAGGTTGCTGCCATTTTATTGACCAGAGAAATCTTTTAAATGAAGAAATAAAACATATTTTTGCACTCCAACCTCTGCAAGTGTTCGTTTATTGAATACCCTGAGTGGAGACTTCGGACCGCAGCGCAATAGGAACCTTGTGACGTAGGTGTACGATGATTGCCACCGCCATTTTTAAAGATCAGTGCAAAATATAAAGTCTTACAAACGTATTTCATTTAGTTTTTGATATTCATGTCTAAAAATGTCTCAGAATGTCTGGAATTGTAGGAGGTGAAACATGGTTTTTATGTTTTATTTTACCGGTATTTTATATCCCCCAACAATGACCATTTTTGCAACGTCCAATGTATATTTGTACATTGAGGAGGTAGCGTACACTCCTTTTCGGTAGGTGCTTGTGTGTCCGCTTGTTTGTCTGTGATCCGCATTTTAACCTAAAATAAGAATGTGTTTATCCAGCTTTCGATTTGAGGGATGCGGCGGGGAAAAAGAAAAAAAAAATAAACAAACAAAAAAAAAAAACACGATGCTGCGAGCAAGTGTCAGGCACAAGCACTATGCTAGCACTCGAAAAGTACTATGCGTATCGAGTCATCCACTGCTACTGCGGTAGTAAATGCATAAATGCAGGGGGACTTTTTTTTTTTTCCATTGGACTGGATTCAAACCCCTAAAAGAATTAGAGTTGTTTAGTCCTGGTGATAGAGAGCCTGTGGACTCCTATTTATCACCAAATCTAGTTGCAGCATGCTCTGAAATGATAACTGAATGGAAAGGTATAGCTAACCTGTTGATTAGACAGTTCAGGAGTGTGCATTGTGAACTACAAAGAAACTGTTCCATTCTCTTTTCATATGACTACAGAGGTGCCAAAGCCCAGATCGTTCATATATCAATTAACTATGCCAGTTACAATGGAGGATTTTATGCTACTTGTCAGTCATTTGACTGTGGGAAATATCTGTTGAGATTCTTGTATGACAAGAATCTTTGTAATGCAAGAACCATGCGTTTCTGTTTGAATAGAGAAGTGTGCCCGTGCGTGTATGCATGCATTCTTGTTTCATGAGTATGAACATGTGGATGCATGAGTGTGATTAAGTGGGCATGAATTAGTAAAGTAAGATACGGTATATGCTAAAGAGAAAACTAAGCAGTGAGAGGACAGTACAAATACTGACATACTGACATAACAACGCTAAGTGATTATGCGTGAAATTGTTTACGCTTTGGTTACCACAATTCCTTGAACGTTTAAACTTTAGCTTCTGTTTTTTTTAGTTTACACAGAGAATTGGGAAGGTATTTTCAAAGCGAGAAAGCAGATCTAGCACTGATGACTGGCTGTTATATTTCTGTTTGGTGAGGGCAGACCTGTCACCCAAACCAAATCTTAAGCCTGGCAATTGTGCACTTTCCAGTATGAATTTCCAAAATATCTTAAAATCAAGTGAATCCCATTCTTGGCTCTGAGACATTATTTTAATAAAGCATTGATGTTGAAAGAAATAATATATTAATTTCTTTACATATCTAAATGCCTCTGGTTGTATGAACTCATAGTTCAGTCACTTTAAAAGAACTCTGAAATAGTTTGTCTTCAGTACTTAAAGTCAATCCCTCCTGAAAATGGCTTGCCAGCAACCTCCCAGTCTTGCAGATTCACTATACAACATCAGGAAAATCAGACCATATCTGTCAGAGTATGCAGCCCAAATCCTTGTCCACGCACTTGTAATCTCAAGACCGGACTACTGCAACTTTCTTCTTGGTGGATGTACCGGCATGTGCTATTAATCTGCCATGGATGATTCAGCATGCTGCGGCACCTCTGGTCTTCAGCCGGCTGAAGCAAGCACATGTTCCTCCTCATCGCCCTCCACTGGCTCCCTGCATCTGCCCACATCAAGTTTAAGTCCCTGATGCTGGCCTTCAGATCAACCAGTGGAACTGCACTTACCTACACTGGGTTGTTATGACCTGCATTCCATCCTGCAAACTACAGTCTGTTAGATAGCAGCATTTAGTGATTGCAACACCAGACAACAACAGCAGAGTTGCCCAATTCTGTCTGGTCTGCTGGCTCTGTCACAATTTTCTCATCACCTTACACTTGACCCTTACCTACTGACTGAAAGCTGAAACCTTCCACTGTACTACTTGTCTCACTATGGTGTATAGTACTGGACATTCCCTTATACATACTCTCTGCTAATGCTTAATTTTCTTCATTTTCTGTCATTGACCAGCCTAGTCACAGAGGTCTGGTGGAGCAGCAGTGTACCCTAAGTATAATGTCCCTCTCCCCTGACTGAGTTGTAGGCAGTTGTATTTCTGCCTAACCATGAGCATCCAAGACCACATAATATATATCTGTGGATGATCGCCCACTTATGTTGCAACGCTGAGCCTTTTATGAGTTACACAAGCAACAACAGATCATAGTATGAAACTATGAAAGTTTTACAGTGAAACTGTTTTCATTCTTTTTGAAATTTAGCAACACAGCACAGACTTTGATTATTCAGGGGTTGCAACAGCATTTGAATTTGAAGTTATGAAATGCTGATTACCAGCCCTCCTGTTGTAGGTATCAATTTTGATGTGGTTATTGAGGCACTATATTTTCTTACTTCTTAGTGATAAAAAGGTAATACCTCTAATTTCAAATTAGATTTTGATCTGTAGAAGATGTGCATGAGGAAGCCTGCTAATGTATCTGAAGTTTCAGGAACAGTTGTTGTGGTGTCCTGGGCTCTGCCTGATCACTTGATTTTATCATGTGCGCAGCCTCAACCTCTAATTTGAATTCTCTAAATTTTAAGACACTTTCAGAGAAATATCAAAATTATCCAAAGATTATTGACTCAAAATGACCTCTTTCAAATTTATATGTGTGTGTACACACACACATGTACAGTTTGTGAAAAAGAAAAAAGGAGTTTAAATAACTGAGGTCATTTGACAACCCAGCTAACAGGCATTTGTATTATACTGCAGCCTTCAATGATGTACCTTGCTTTAATATTTGATATAAAATCCAAAAGAGCTTTGGTGCTCCTGTGATGAGGGAATAAATTTTTGCTTCTGTCTGGGATTACCTTTTGTAAGGATTTATGAGTAAGACTGAGCTTGAAGTCCATGAATACACATTTTGAAAAGTCTAAACTAACTTCATATCAGTGTGTTTTATAATATAAATGATTATATTTGCATATTTTGTGAGTTATAACACTGTACTGATATCAAAGAACAGAGTGGAAGCTGAGGCATCATAGATTGGTTAAAAATATAATATTATTGACTTACAAATTAATAAATTAAGATACTGAGCAAATTGAATGCCAATGGATGTCAGTAAAAAATTTAAAAAAAATTTAAAATGATTGTATCAATCACTAAGCCACCACCAGATAACACACTTGCTAGAGAAATTAAAATAATTTTATTTTCAAATGAAAAAACTGGCCAGTCAGCAAAAAACATATATCCATTAAACCCCTTTTACATTTAATAGAACAAACCCAAAAGTGTGTATTTTTTTAAGAACACCTACTTTTAACAGGACAACATCCCACAGCAACAAAGAACAATAAAAATATACAATAAAAAGAGAAAGCTGGATTTAATTTGTCTGACGACTAATTTCTTTTTAAAGAAGCTTGCTGTGTTCCTTTGAATACGTGTGGCAATAAAGAATGACCAAATAACTAGCTAACATAATAGATAGTTAAGTAAATAAATAAGCATACAATTTTATTGTACTACTCCTTCAGTTGTTTACAGTTTCATAGCTTGATTTAGAAAGAGTCATACAAAACCATAACTGGCCATTCATTAACTGATCAGTCTTACGAAAGTGCTTCTTTTAAAAAAGTTACACAACTTGACACCATATGCATGTGATCATCCACAGACAAAGGAAAGTTGCTACGCTCTCTGTCATATAGAATAATGTGGTAAAACCAGATTACTGTTTTTTTCCCCCATTGTGTATAGGTTTAGCTAGTTCACTCAGAGCTGAATGACTGTAATCAAATATATGAGTCATGAGAGTAAGACTTTGGGTAGTCACTATGTTAACCATTTCAGAGAAGGTTTTCCTTTTTTGAGTTAAGAAATAAAAAAGTGTGACCATGAATAAAAACCCAGCCATTATTTTCAAAAGCTGTAGTATCATCATGTCAACAACCTTCAGTCCCACAATGGTGGTCTGCAGGCATCGCCTTACTTCATGTGATGCAAAAATAAAAATAAGCACCTCTTGTCTGAGTTGGTTGGCTCTCTCTGCTGCAGTCTACCCCTTTCTGACTTTCACTTTCTCTCCCCAGATGCAAGGTACAACCAAATATGTTTCTTGATGCAGCAATGATTTGACAGCAAATACGCTTGGCTTCCTTCATATCATGCTTGTGTGTAAATGTGTATTTATACCAGTCTATTGCATCAATCTGATAAAGACCTGATAAGCTATAAATGTAACTAGAAAAAACCCAACAAATATTTTCACTTCTAATTTATAAAAAAATCATAAAAGTACTTCATTTCAAAGATTCTTTTTCCCTCAATGTGTTCAAACAAGCTTTCCAGACTTGTCCCATCATTAAAAGGCTTTTAGTACAAATCAAGCTGGATGGATTATATAGTATTATACCTAAGTTCTTAGTAGGCTGTAGTGCTTAGGTGCCCAGACAAGTCGCTCAACAACAATGTTACTGCGGTCTCCAATGCTCCTGTCCCAGCAGTATTCTGGGGAAAGTAATTTGCTTGGCTTGTTGATCCAGAAATATTTGTTAAGGTGGCTTTCATCTTGCCAAAGGGCTTCAACTTGGTTTTCTTTATCTGCCATTATAGCTTCATAGCATGTTTCTGTCAGCCTTTTCACATTCTGCCACGAGCCACCAAATATAGCAGCATGGTAGTAGAAATCCCCTTCATCCATGAAAGCCAGTGATTTTGGGTTACGGTCATATGTGAATTCTTGTAGCCTTCTCTTATAAAAATGGGCATGAAGCAAGGCCACAGAGTCTCCTAGAGCCTCTGAGCCAAACCTTCCAACAAACTCCTGGTCAACATCCATACAGAAAATAAACTGATTTGGGTTATGGAGCTCCATCTCTATGAGATCTGCAATACTGCGCATTCGCATCATGGAAATGTCCTGCCAGTGGTCATACTTCTGTATATTTATGACTTTCAGTTTTCGACCTCGTGCCAGCTGAATAACAGGCACATCATTGGGAACATCAGTGAACACATAATATGTCACTGGTAAACCCACCATGAAATGGAGTTCTGCTGATATTAAAAATTTTCTGAGGTAAGCATCCAGGTACCTGGTAAATTCACAAACATGAAATTGATACGTGATGATGAATACATGAACAAGTGTGTCACACTGACATATTTGACATTTACGTCCCTTGTCAGATTACAAATACTCACTTTCCAACAGCAAATACTGTCATGGCTACTGTGGTGCCATGTGTTTTGTGGTAACTGTCATAGAGTTCTGGTTTAAACATCCTTTCCCACATGATTGGAGCATTCCAATTTGTACGTGTCTGAACATCAATCCTTGAACTGTGGAGATATGTACAGACATATTTATTTGTACCAACAAGCAAGATGTTTGATGTAGTCAGTAATAAAGATGTGAAGTAATCTAAAATAATTGTACTATGTACTATGATTAATAACTTGGATTACCAGTCCAATTTAGCAGACAAATCACATTGGTAGTAGCATAAATTAAATTTAGTGATAATAAGAAAGTTGGATTCAGGAAGTACTCGAGGTTTGTAGAGCTTTGTTGTGAACAAGAAAAACAAGAAGACAGATAAAATATGACAAGGTGAATGAATGATGAGCAAAAGAGAAACATTTTATGCATAATGTCTTTGTTGAGCACAGATTACAATTTAAAGACTGACACAACAAAGGAGAATACAGGAATGATACGGACTATAAGAGTTATAGAAAGTATAAGCTAGTCTAATAAACCTCAGGCACACTAGGAATGACAAAATAAGAGAGGAAGTGTAGAAACTGATCTATCTGCTGCAAAATGAGTCTCTTAGTAATAACTTTCCAGTAGTTTTACTGTGAGTCAACTCTAACAGAATTGCAGGATGGGGAAAATGCTTGATTTAATCCAGGTCTAATTGCGCTAAGACATGTTTGACAGCAGCTTTGGTGTTCACAACTCCTTCAACATTCAAACTTTTCAAAGCTTCTGTTGTTTTATTGTTTGCACAGATAACTGGGAAAGTAGGACATCTTTCCTCACTGCCCATGTTTTTTAGACTGTCTCAAGCACCCTTTGGATCTTTTTAAAATTAATTTAATTTTCATTTAATTTTAATTTTAGATACTTTATTAATCCGCGTGGGGGAAAATCGACCTCTGCACTTTGACCCATCCGGTGCAGTGAACACACACACACACTGAGAGTAGGGAGCAATTAGCACACAAATACTAGGAGACAGTGAGCACACACACGGAGCAGTGGGCGGCCACGTGGCTGCAGTGCTCGGGTAGAAGCTTAGGGTAAGGTGCCTTGCTCCAGGGCACTTCAGCCATGCATATTCAAAACGTTTAAAAAACAAACACACACACCTACACACCTAACCCTAACCTTGACCAAAAAAATGTTTTTATCAGTAACAACAAGTTTAGAAAAACATTGTTCTCCCGCGTGTGTCTGCGTCTCTCTGTAATGAGACCTTCAAAACGGTTTTTTTTAGGTTTTTTAGGTTTCTGTGTCACTGTGTTGATTTCCTCGTGCATCACAAACGATGGTTTAATGTTAAATTAAAAGTTGTAATTCAGTTCTTGCACAGCAACATCTGTAAAACAAGTTTTGCGTTTAAAAGAAGGACTAGTTTCTAAACTTTGGCGGGCAAACAAACGGAGCTCTCAAAATATCAAAAGTTCAGTGACAGTCCATTTTGCCGAAAATTTTCAGTTGCAACTGAAACTGAGTGGATCATGTTGGAGTTGGAGCTAATAAATGTTGAACAGCTTTTACTGAAATTACTGCAACACAGAAAAGAGAGAAGACATCGGAGGAGATAATGTGTACGACCCTTGAACCGATTTTTTTTCAGAGGCTACTGAGTGACCAAAACAAGTTTAACATTAACATCAGAAAAAAATTCACAGTACAATCAAAGATAATCAAGCAAAAACGTTTAATAATTTAAATTTTAATGAGGCAATAACTTGGATCCATACTATACAAATATACAATAAATGAAAGCCACTACTGTCTACATAAATTACACTGCACAAGATAAATGACTGACACCTTACTCAGACTTCACGTCGGCTTTCTGTCAAATATTAAGTAATAAAAACACTGACGTTAGTTGAATACCTGTGAGCACCATTGTTGGTCGCTGGGTGAAATGTGTGGCTAATTAACTTTCGAGGTGTAGCTATCTGACAAGTCTTAACTGGGGGAACTGCCCATCGATTGCTGGCACGTTGCCAATCGTCGACACGCCCGCGTCTTGTGGCCTCCCGGTGTGCCGGTGGTTGGCAGCCCAGCAAGAGAGGGGCTGGAGTCCCATGGGATATGTAAACTTAAGTAATGGAAAGTTTTCTCTCTTTTTGTGTGGGTTTGCTCGGGGTTTGAGTAAGCACTGCAATTGTGTTGTACCAGTTGTTCTGTTGTAATTACGGCTCACCAAAGCAACCTATGTTTTTTTAAATAAATGAAGACTGACTTTGATCTTCGCCTTTCTCTGCGAAACATTACACAGGTAACTCCGCTATGATAACTAACTTTAGTGATGGTAGATTGAGGCTACTCGCAAATCGGCCCGTTTTCATCAAAAACGTTTCTTTCCACTCCAATTACTGACATTTTTTATTATTATTATTATTATTATTATTATTATTATTATTATTAATAATAATAATAATAATAGTAGTAATAATAATATTTAGTTAGAGCCCAATATCACTATTTATAGTCTCAAAGGGCTTTACATGTCTATAACAAAGTCAAATCAAAATTATATCATGCATAATTTCGAGAAAATAGGTAAGTCTTTAGTCTTGTTTTAAAGGTATTGAGAGAGCTTGCTTCTCTAAGTTCTTTAGGTAAACCATTCCAAAGGAAGGGAGAGCGGTAGGAAAAGGCACGGTTGCCAGCGGACTTCTTTTTAACTCTTGGAATGACTAATAATCCAGAATCTTGAGAGCGCAGGGTGCGAGGTGGGTTATAGGGTGTAATTAAGCCAGACAGGTAGGAAGGCGCAAGCCCATTTAAAATTTTATATGTTAATAAGAGGACCTTAAAATCTGCCCTTGCATGAATTGGGAGCCAATGAAGGGAAGCCAGGACAGGGCTAATATGATCAAACTTCTTCGTTCTTCGTTTAGCAAAATATTATTTGTTACCACAATTAAGCTACAGTTCCAGCGCAGAATGATGTATTGAGTGCCGTTAACGTTACCTTTTCATGCACGTCCTGGCTGAGGTGAAGTGTTATTAATGGTACGGTGTTAGAATAATTCAGTGGTCATTTTCAAGAAATATCTGACCTCCGAACGTTGGGACGGCCCATTCAATTCGGTGGAACTTTCCTGCAGCATCGGGGTCCTGTTCGTCCTGTCTGGATTTGTTTTTCGATAATGACCGGCGGACTATAGGCTATTTTATCACTTTCTTACAGGTTAGTATTGAGTATATTTGCCATTTCGGTCCTTTGATTTTCTCTCTACCTATATTCAAGTTTGAACTATTTATTCTTTAGTTTATAGCCGTGTAATGGTACACAAGGTTAACTGCTTGAATTTTTCTCACATAAGTTTTAATAAAATCTTACCTGTGGTTCAACGCTTGGTCAATAGTATTTCCGGAGCTTATTTCCACATCATGCCATCGGAGAAATCTTCTAAACAAACAAATTCACACGATTCGTAGTTCTCGTCACAGACTTACTTGCCACAACATGGCACATACAATGAGGTGGTAAGATTCTAAGTGCTACGTTTCTAGGAAATCAATAATCGATTTAATGAACATTTTACACTAGTGTCTACACTAGTGATATTTTCGAGGGCACATTATTAATGAACACATTGTTAATGAAGTGAAATAGGTGTAACATCTTTTTTTTTCTGAATGAATAAGAGCCTGGCAATGGTTTACTTTATACAAAAGGTAGGGTTATGATACTTGCCTTAACTCCAACAAGCCGAATACGAGGAGGAACAGAGCCGCAACACACAAAGTGATTATGAGTTTTTTACGATACATTCTGAGAAAATAATTGCATGAAAACAATAATTTTAATGACAGTTTTATTGAAAGCCTACTGCATAATCACATCTGAAAAGAGAAAAAACATTAGGTATCTTGCTGTTTAGATGAGTAGTCTACCGTCTTCTTATTTGTAGAAATATATAACAACTTGTTTTAATTTACAAACTAACCTTGTGCTTCACTCAAGGAAACATTCCTTCAGTTACGAATCAACTGTATCGTCATCCAAAACTTCTGGTTAATGCTCCTTTCTTGAGCCGTTAGTATTATGCCATCGCCATCCCCGCGGGAGGAGTTGAGATGCTTTAATCTTTCCACCTCACCTCGTCACAAGCGGGCTGTACGAGGAAGTAGTGTTAAAAATAAGTAGTTAAAAAGAATTGATAATAAAGTTTGTGAACATACAAATGAATTAAAAGTGGTTAAAATGAATAAAACACGCATGTGAATTGAAAAAAGGAAATGATAAATTGGAATTTCATGTTATAAATTCAAAGATAATTTGACAAACCGTGAACCACACAACAGCATTGTTATGTAGTTCACTGAATATGACAAATCACAGTTTGTAATTTATCACTGTTTTCTGTTATTATCATTAATCATTCATACCACAGAATTACCATTATCTTTTAAAACGAAAGACGAAAATACAGGACTCTGTCATGCTCTAAAATGGAACAAAGTGCAGTTGTTGTTCACCCATTTGGACAGGTGGAGTCCTCTTCTCTGACACAGGGCTGTGAGACTGGAGATGATGTCAACTGCACCCTGCTCAGTTTTTATCGAACTGAGTCAGTCGTTCACATAAAAATAATTTCAAACTGTATCTCTCACCACAGCTTTGAAACACTCCTTATCATCCTCAGCTTTTTTCTTAAGTGCAAAGCTTGCACAAATTGGGGAGGATACAGCTCAAAGAGGGTGTACAATCATTCTATATTCCTACATACAGGCCACTACAGGACATCTGCTGGCCTGGAGACATCTGCATCACTCTCTGCATCACTTTTACCTGATAGAGTATGGCCCAGATATTGGCTGTCATGGTAAAAGGTTTTGCTTGTTTCCCTGAATCTTGTTAACCTCCCTTAAATTGTCAGTTGAACAGGCTGTTGTAAGAGCCTGGAATTCGTGTATGTTTCCTGGAAACTGGCAGTATAACCAACAAACAAACATCTTTTTCTTGGAAGGATATAGGCTCCATGTTTTGGAACCCGTGTATTCCTTGTATCATGTGTCTTGTTCACTTTTCTCAAATTTGCTCAGCCAGTTGTTGGTTGTCAGGTGGAGTGAAATCTTTGCTCCTTAAAGATAGTCAAAAAAGAGAGTCATCCTTTAGCATGACTGAGTCATTTAAGCTTGTGATAAATTTCTGTCTTCCATAGACATTTTCATTAGCTCTGCATATGGCTTTCGCCGAAGTCAGTATTATAGTGTTTGATCAGGTGCTTTTCAAGGTTGGGTGAGGAGAACCCATTGACAGTGATTGATGCTTTCCTGTTACCTTTGTCTCTGCTACCTCACACTCCACCATTCAAAGTCCATCCTAGCAGGGTCATCAACCATACAGTCCTTCCTTTTGACTACTGATCACCTTCCAGGGTTCCATTACCTTTGATAATTGTTCCAGTTAGCAATCCAGTGTCAGCACTGATGTCTGTCAGTTACATCTTTGCGATATAGCCACATGATCAAATCTCTCCATCTGGGATTGTTCCTCTGTGTTATTGGCAGGATCTTATGTTTTTAAACTTGTAGTTGTTGAGCTAATCTGTTGCCAATCAATGCACCCACCTCTAGTTCACCATGAACCTGAATTAAGACTTGTGTTTCTTGACTGATGATGTATAAGAGAATGTTTGTTTTCTTTACTTTGAGAATGAATAATTTGTCTTTGCAAAGTGTTCTGGGTGCCTAGGGCTGATAATGCATCAGTATGCAACATCCTGCTTCCTATGTCTGATTCCACTTGAACAGATACAATAGATACAACACACTCCTTCACTCCTGTCCCAGTTTAATATAGTACAGTATGATGTGGCACACACAATTTGAACATTCCCTGCAGTCTCTACTAATGCATACTTGCAAACAAATAAAAAATCAAATTATATAAAGATAAATCAAAAATGTAAACAAATCAAAATGCTGTTCTTGTAAGTCACACGCATTACACCTCCAGTTTCTGTCAATGTCAGGGGAATCTAAAGCATATGCCTGAAGTGCTTTGGTTTTCTCAGGCTGGGGTTTTGTTCATAAATGTAGTTATAATCTGGTAGTCATTGCCATAATTATCCATCAGCAGTTTCTTTGCTTTAGTGTAATTCCTTATGGGAACCTTTGTATTAGTTGTAGCTACCTCCTACTTCAGCTCCAGAGTGTCTCTTCTTTCCTTAATTCTTCGTTTTCTTTGCTTACATCCTCCTCTTTTTTATCCAATTCATGCTGTACTTTAAAAGTTGCAAACTTTGCCACTAAAGCTGCCCTTCTGCCTCAGAATGGATGTGTACAGAGGATATGGGTCACATGCTAGAATTTTAAGGCTTTAGTGAGCCTTTGTAGCCATTGGAAAAAGAGTACCTCCAGTACTTACAAAAGCCACTGGACTTGGTAGACTAAAAACACTGAGAATTTTTCTGGTGCCCTTATAGCTTTTCCTGTTTGCTTTTTTGTCATAACAACCTTTTTTTCATTTTGAGTTCCCACCAACTGATTTGATTATGTTTTGCATCCCCTATAAACACCACACATTGGAGGGATTAATGAACATCCTTAAACTCAATCAGTTTCTCATTATATTTCTGCCAGTTTGCTTGATACTCTAGACCGTTTACAGTTGGAGTGTAGATATCTGTTCCTCTAAAGGCTCCTCTGACAATCTCTCATTTCGTGACTCAACATAGAGTTCACTAGATGCGTCATCTACTTTATCAGTCATCTTGTGCAGTTAACTGGCCTCCCTCCACAAAAAACCTTTAATATGCAAATGATATGTATTATGTTAATGGTTCAGTAGTATTATGATTACTAAAGTAAAATGAATGAATGATCAGTAGGCTCCTTTCTGTCCACTGACCTATTCATTTGATTTGTGGGTTTGTTTTCCAGTGACAATTTCAAAATGAAGCATTTGCATCTAGTTCCAGTATTTTACTGATCACAGGTGTTGTAGTATGTTACAAAACATTCTGTTGATTTTAGTTCCTTGTAACATTTCACTTGTCTACTCAGCTAATTATTCAGCCATTATAAACACCTGTTTTTGGTTTGATTCCCTTTTGTTCTCCCATATATATATATCCTTGTGTTTCATTGTGTCTTTGTGAGGTCTTGAATCTGTGTTCTCCCTGTTCATATTTGTGTCTTGGTCTTGTTGATTTAGTTCCTGGAGTCCTGCTTTGCCCTGCTCTTTGTAACATGCATCCTGCTTGTTCCAATCTGAATATCCTGATTTGTTAAAATATTCAGCTCACACTTGCATCCAGCCTCCTCTAGCATGAACAGGGTACCTACACAGCTGAAATGGTTTGATCAATCACTAAGCCACCACCTATTAACACTTTTATCAAAACAAACAAATAAACAAGTATATCCATTTTATCCTTAAATGAAAAAAAAAAATAGTACATTTTCTCCTGTCCGAAACAGAAGATGTTTTTGAACAAAAACAAAAAGCACCATCCCGTAGATGAAAGATATATTTTCATCAAACCCTGCTTACACTTAATAGGATGAAACCCAGTAATGTTTATTTTTTAAATTAATACACTTGCTAACATTTAATAGGACAACACCCCAAAGTGCGTGGGTTT
Source organism: Chanos chanos (assembly GCF_902362185.1). Classification (NCBI taxonomy): domain Eukaryota; kingdom Metazoa; phylum Chordata; class Actinopteri; order Gonorynchiformes; family Chanidae; genus Chanos; species Chanos chanos. Next base: position 31,927,972 of record NC_044497.1, on the reverse strand, counting down.
CCAGAGGCAAATTTGCAAGAAAGAACCCAAAATTTTAAAACAAAATGGGAAAGCTGGATTTAATTTGCTTCATGATAAATTTCTTTTTAAATCAAAATGATTCTTTTCCTTTGCATCTTTGTGGCACTGCAGAGTAATTAATGAACTGAATATGTTTGTTTTCCTTCAACTCACCCTTATCTGTACATTTTACAAAGTCTACTGAGTCTATCTGAAAAAGACCCGATTATGAATGTAATCCAAAAAAAAAAAAAAAATCTTCCAATGAATTTCATAAAAAAAAGAAGGCTAATTCATTCCAAGGATTCAAGACTTTTCTCCTTGTACTTTAAGTAAGCTTTCCAGCACCATCATTACAAGACCTTTTATACAAATCAAGCTACATGGATTATATACTATCAACCCTTAGTTTTTAGTATGCTGTACTGCTTCTGTGTCTGGATAAATTGCTTAACAATGTTTCTGTGGTCCCTGATGTTCCTGTCCCAACAGTAGTCTGGAGAATGCAATTTGCTAGACTTGTTTATCCAGAAATACTTGTTAAGGTCACTTTAATGCAGCCAAAGGGCTTGAACTTGATTTTCAACATCTGACACAATAGGGTCATAACACATTTCTGTCAGCCTTCTCAAGTTTAGCCTGTGATGCAGCATCGTAGTGGAAATCCTCTTTATCCACACAAAGCATGGACTTTGGGTCAGCCATATGTGAATTCTTTCAAGGTCCTCCTATGAAAAATTTTCATAAAGCAAGGTCACTGAATTTCCTAGGGTCTCTGAACCAATCTGCTTTAATGGACAAATAATATCAGTCATAGCAGAAGTTAAATTTAATAATAATAATTAACAAAGATTTGGGAAGTACTAAAGGTTTATAGAGCTTTTTTAATGAGGTGTATTGATAATGATCAAAAGAACATTGCATAAGGTTCCTCGTTACTTGCCAAAGCTACTCTGAAGGCTAAACAGGATTCAGAAGCACGACACATCTTACGATACAATCACACGCATACAAACATCTTCCCTTAGACACGTAGGCAACATCACTTTGTCTTGTGTTTAGTGACCCTTAATTAAAACATTAGCTGATATTTCTTTAAATAGTCAACTTGGATATATAATATTTTGTCTGTGTTGATCTGTAATGTGTTGGCAGATGATATACTCCCAGGTACAGGGCAGTACAGGTACACTGAAATCTCTCAGAGTCAGTTCTTTTTCTCACTTTCTCACTTTTTTTTTGCAGAGAAGCGATCTTGAAGAGGTAAACTTTGCCTCAGCTTGACAACGAAACAAAACTTGATGAGTATGTGAAAAAGTCACTTTTTAGTCATCCAGAGATGAGAGAGCGAAGTTCTTTAGTTTACTTTTCGTTTTGTTTGGGCGTCACATAAAACATTGAAATGTGGTAATAATCTGAGAAGGACAGCAGAATGGAGTCAAGATAACGCTCCTTAACAGACGTTCATGGCAAATAACAAAATACCACAATCTGTTGATAAAATTTTAGTGAAATAACAAAGTACGAGGTTAGAATGATTACATAAGGCTTACCTGGGAGAAGAATGTGTTGATTGGTGACAACACAGAGATAGCGGAACTTCTAGACTTGACGATCTGCTTGGCATCATTTCTTTCTTCCTTCAACTAACACGGGCAGAATGAAAATGCAACAGGTGGGTCACATGTTTGCGTCCAAGTCCCAAGTCGCAAACTGTCAAGTTCGAGTACAAGCCTGAGTGACAATCATAATGACTTGAGTTCAAGTCCAAGTCACCAAAAACATGACTCGAGTCTGAGTCAAGTCCAAGTCCTGGACTCAGTACTAGAACACTGCTATGAATTATTGCACAAAACAATGGCCTGGGGAAAATCCCTGTATGACAGAGTCCCTGGCATTAACCTGGCATTAACATGTGTCTTGGGTGATCCAATCACAAGTGGACAACTCTAAGTACATCAGTTCACACCTGGCATTAGAATGCATCTCAAAATGTGTCTCGAGTGACCACTTGTGACCGGATCTCACTTCCCCACTCTATATGTTGGTTGTGTCATCTGCATATTTAACAATGATGTTGTTGACCTGGGTGGAAACACAGTCATAAGTGTACAGGGCATAGAGTTTTGGGCTGAAGGCTTCCTGTGCTGACTGTGAGCTCAGCAGAGACCTTATTTCCCATCTTCACCACCTGTGGTCTGCCTGTAAGGAAATTCAAAATCCAGTTACAGGTGAGTGTCGGCACTCCAAGGTCTGCCAGCTTCACAATCAGCTTCATTGGCTGGATCATGTTTAAAGTAGAGCTGTAATCCAGAAAGAGCATGCGTGCATATGTTCTGTCAGTGTCCAAAGTGTTCCAGAGTGAAGCGCCAAGGCCACCGCGTTGTCCACTGATCTGTTTGGGCAGTTCCAGCTTTTCCAGGCACTTCATGGCAACCGGTGTGAATACCACTGGCCTAAAGTCGTTCTTAATGGATGTGTTTGGTTTTTAAGGGGACTTGAAGGACCATGGGACTTTCCTGTGTGAGAGAGGGGTTAAAAATGTCTGTGTACACACCTACTAACTGTTCAGCACAGGCCATCAGGACTATCAGTGACACTCCATCAGGTCCTGCTGCTTTGTGAGGGTTTACCTACTTCAGAGCCCTAAGAACCTGTGTGTGTATCACCTTGAGTGCAGCCACCTCGGGGTTACAGTGGGATTTTGAGAGGATGTCTCTGTTCAGTCTGTCAAATCTGGCATAAAAGCTGTTGAGATTGTGTGGTAGAGTGGTGTCTTGGGTCTCAGTCCTGTTTGTGTTTCTCCTGTAGTCAGTGGCGGATTTAGGTATGGGCGACATGGGCAGCCACCTAGGGCAGCATCTTGCTATGAAATTTCTAGAGCTCATACCTGAAACATGTAAATATCCAAAAGGGCATTAAGGCCTCGTATAAGCTTCATCGTAGAATTTTGCAGGATTCAAAATATGGTTAGGTATCCATTATTTGACCCAAAGTATTTTATATGTATGTATTTTCTGCGTATGCATTTTATATGTATCAAACAAAACACCAAATAAAAACATGTGAGGGCTCACAAGTACAAGTGATACTAGAAATAGTAGATTTTTGTGAAGGTCCAACTAGATAAGCAGACAATGGGACAAACAAATTCTTATTTACAGTTTATTTGATCATTTCAGCAGTTAAACTTCAGTACTCTAACCACTCAGGCTTGTGCTGGAATAAATATGCTCAGCCATTTGTCCATGTGTACAGAGACATCTGTATGGGCACGTTTGTAATGTCTATGATAGTTATGCATTGGTAAAGCTGAGGGTGGATACATGTTTTCTTTTCTTAGGGTGGATCCTGTTTTCTCACAGGGGCACATGAGGTGGCTGTACATTTTTGGTAAAGGTTTCTGTTAGAAAACTAATATGAATAAACTTATATCTAATATGAATAAATTGCATCACTGAATCGGTTCTAGTTATTGCATTTACGATAAATAGTCCTTTTTTAGTTCCTGTTCTGTTAAAACATCTCTCTATAATGTCAGCTTTACAATGACAGGCATTGAGATTCATTCATCTCATATTATCTGCAAGGTTAAGATAGATCACTTTTCTCTCGGGCAAACTTTAAATTTTAAAAACCAGTATAATTCCTGGTCTTTCACTGCTCCCTGTCCTTCCATGTCCAGTGCTTCCACACCAAAAGCACCATGACCTCTTTTCCTATACTATTGACATGTACTAAAAATAACTACGTTACTTTTCCATATGGGCTGTATGCTGATTCCTTATAAGTAAGCTGTGACTCCTGAAGTGTAACTTAAGCCTGGAATTTACACAGTAACAGTCCTAAAACAACAGTTGGAGGACCTTACACAATAGAATACACACAAGCATAAACCAGGCGCACTAGTTCTTCACTTTCTCAATTTTTCCTTTTTAAATCAGAAATGCACTAAATATGTGTGTGCTTACTCCTGATCAGTAGAAGAAGCCAACATTGGAGAGCGCAGTGAACTTGAGAGAAGTTCACCTCGTTTAACCTTGCTTCCGCTGCAGGGAATGTCTGCTGCTGTTTCGCCAAAAGGTACTCTGTTTGGTTTTGATGCACTCTGTGGTCCTTTGATTTGCCAAGGCTTCCCTAGCATCTCCATTGTTCTATTCAGTGTGTTTTTCCAACACATGGATTGTTTGAGTATTCCTGTGCTATAGAGGATAATGATAACCATCTGTGTTTGTATATCTGATTAGATTACATTCACATTCTAAGTCAGTCTTTGTCCTGCTTTTTAAGCTTCTGTATCTCGAATTAAGTCTATTTAGTCCAGACTGGTTTACTGCGTGTTGCCCTGACAGCGTGAGGGACCTATTGTCTAATTTGCTTTGGTATTGTGTCTGACATTTGTCTTTGGTTAATATGTTTGAATTTTGATATTGTAGCTCACTGACAAACAGATTTTTTTTTTTTTTTTGCACCTACCCAGACAAACCAATTGTCATCTATACATTTCCTCTTAGACCCTTGTTGGGTTGTGTGACTGTGCTGTGGAAACCTTCAGCAAGGGCTTACTTCCCTTCTCACTTGCATGCATTCTTGGTAGCATTTCGCTTTGATTCACTCCTCTCTTTTGCAGTGTGTGTGGATGAGCACAAGTATATGTGGTGAGTGGGTCCCCTCTGTCCAAGCAGCAGGTTTCCTCTCTACAGTTGGCCTGCCTCTTTCCAGAGTTGTGCGTCATGTTCACAAGTTTTTAGCTTTGTTGTCAGTATCTTTTAGAGCTTTTGCAATGTAGAGGGTAGCAAATTACAAAAGGGAGATCCTAAAGGGATGAAGTAGTGAAAGTTAAAGCTTGATTTTTTTAGTACAAGGGAGAACTTTTTAGAATACAGAAAAAAAAGAATATAGGAAATACAAATGAGAGAAACATAAACAAAAACCTGAGCACTGTAAAACTGCAAATATCGCTCATGTTAATGTTGTCAGTAATGTTCATCTTTTGATATAGAGAAAGAGAAATGCCATTGGCGCATAGAGTTTGTAAGGCACAGCGTTGAGAGCAGTAAAAGCCATTTCGTGTCTCAGTGAATGAAGCTATTTTGAACCCCCCCCCCCCCCCCCCCAACCTGTCCACACCCGTAACGGAAAGGATATCCTTTACATTCCTGTCCTGTTACTACTCCTGTTCCACCTGCCTTCATTGTTAGTTCATGCTCACTTAGGTATTACATAGATTATAGAGTTCAGCATTGCTCGTTTCTTCCGTTAACAGTCTGTTTTTCTGCAGGGTGGCACCCCTTTAAAACATATCTTTCATAGTTTAAAGAAACCACATTCAAAACAAATCCAAACAAAGCCAAGGTTAGAAAGAATAGATCACAAACATGCTATCAAAAACCGGCTAATGTGAGAGGGATATTGTTTAGATAAACTAAACCCATTCAGTCCATACTTTTCTGCAACAGGAACTGAATGGGATGATTCATGTTGTAGTTTGGGTTCTATGGGTTCTTCCCTCTAGTTTTCTAAAACCTATAAGACTCACCAAAAGAGCAGCCCCCTCAACGCTAACACAAAAAGTTAGTTCCTGTCCCACATTCAGAGCCCAGCTAGGGAATCTTTCTATTAGCTCAACAACCCCAGAGACCTCTACCATTCACTAGGTCTCTAAATTCACAATGGTATATTCCGGTTTACTTCGACTCTACTTTTCACTACTCAGCAAATGTACAGCACTGTAATGAAGAATACAATCTTTTTGCATTGATATCCTGGGTGTGGTGTACTTAGAAAATGCTAGTATTCACCCTTTGTCACAAACACTGGTTCAGTTGCCACTCTGTGTGCTCCTGGATTGCAACACGAAACATTTGAGTAGAGTTTATTATGAGAACAACCAAAGGACCGTGTCATCCATAGCAGAACAGGGAACAAACTTACTTGTTATAACTTGGAATGCCAAACCAAGGCCAAAACGGGGGAAATAACTAAAGACTGCACAGAACACTTTTGCTATGTGGGCACAGGTATAACAGTCTGCATTTATTAAACAAGATACAAAGTGTTCTTAACATTGATATCCTTTGAGTTATCATAGCAGTTTTGTCTGTGCATATTAAGCCAAATGTTTACATGAGATCACAATGCAAGACAAAAGAAAACATCCTGTAGTAATTGCTAGACGTATATAACAATGTCATACGATAACCGTTAATTAATAAATTTTACTGTTAGCGTATTCCATGCGCAAAAAAAAAAAGAAAGAAAAGAAAATGCCAAAGAGACTGAATACTGAAAACACCAACATGAAAATTTCAAATAAAACTGTCATTTCAGTTATACAGTCATAACATAATTAAGGCTTAAAAAAAGACATGTAGGATGAATATTATCAACAGCGATCAATACTTACAGAAAAAATGATTAATAAGTGGAAATATACCAATACAAAATGAATAAAGTACAGAATCTAAACCTTGGAATTTGCACTATTAATGAATACAAGGTATATTTTATATAAATGTACATTTTTCAATGCTAAGGAGACACAGGGCAAAAAGGTTAGGCCAGTAGTTGGCATACTGTATTGTTTTCCAGGCAAGTGGTCAAATGGCTGAAACACCTTATGATCATATGTTAATGTATAGTAATGCTCTGACCCATCTGATTCTAGTTCTGTATTTAAATCTTATGACTTATAAGCACCTTGTCTTCAGACTCTAGAAACACACTCAACAGAACACTGTGCAGCACAAGTCAAATTCATAGAGGCATATTGTAAGAGAAAGAGAGACAGAGTGAGAGGCAGAGGGAGAAAGAGAGAATTTGCACAAACATGCTATCAAAAACCGGCTAATGTGAGAGGGATATTGTTTAGATAAACTAAACCCATTCAGTCCATACTTTTCTGCAACAGGAACTGAATGGGATGATTCATGTTGTAGTTTGGGTTCTATGGGTTCTTCCCTCTAGTTTTCTAAAACCTATAAGACTCACCAAAAGAGCAGCCCCCTCAACGCTAACACAAAAAGTTAGTTCCTGTCCCACAATCAGAACCCAGCTTGGGAATCCTTCTATTAGCTCAACAACCCCAGAGACCTCTACCATTCACTAGGTCTCTAAATTCACAATGGTATATTCCGGTTTACTTCGACTCTACTTTTCACTACTCAGCAAATGTACAGCACTGTAATGAAGAATACAATCTTTTTGCATTGATATCCTGGGTGTGGTGTACTTAGAAAATGCTAGTACTCACCCTTTGTCACGAACACTGGTTCAGTTGCCACTCTGTGTGCTCCTGGATTGCAACACGAAACATTTGAGTAGAGTTTATTATGAGAACAACCAAAGGACCGTGTCATCCATAGCAGAACAGGGAACAAACTTACTTGTTATAACTTGTTTACAGAACTTTTTGTCATATCCTTGAAAATGCTACAGTTCTAAGCAGAGGTCTCAATGATGACTGCTGAAAGTTCTCTAGCAGTACATGGAAAAAATGACTCACATGGCCATACATACATACACATTTCACTGAAGACTCCTGAGGTTCTTGCCTGTCACTCAGGGCACAAATAATCAGATTTCCCTCCAGCTCTGTGTTTATGTTACAAGATGTTTCACATAAAGAAGCCTGTTTTATATGGTGTGACATATTATAATGACACATTTTTGAATGTGTCTTAGACTCAGGGATTTCTGTTGGTGTTAACACATAAACTCTCCCACTTCATTCAAATTTAATGCAAATTCATCATAAACACACATTTATGAGTGCACTCTGCAGCTTTATACATGTACTTTTCAGGAAATCATTGCAGTAAAATGATCCAGTTTGTCAGAGGTTTCTGTAATAAGAAAATGAAAGACAAATTCTGTCACAGACTAACACATGTACACGCAAATAAATTCATTAAGTTGTCATATTCACATATTTACCTTCTATCTTTGTTTTCACCTCAGGAATTGTCTATTAAAGCTGGCTCGCAGGCATGTGCTAACCTGATTTACCTACAGTGAGGTGGCGTAATGCAATTATTTACAAGAACCTTGTATAGTTGTTAGACTGTGTACCTGTTGGTTTATCTTGTCATTCTGTACCTAGTCCTGTACCTGTTGCCCTGGTCTTCAATAAATAATAATGAATGAATTGCACATGCATCCAGTCTCTTCTGCAGACCGTGAAAACAGGACACTGGGAATGCCAAACCAAGGCCAAAACGGGGGAAATAACTAAAGACTGCACAGAACACTTTTGCTATGTGGGCACAGGTATAACAGTCTGCATTTATTAAACAAGATACAAAGTGTTCTTAACATTGATATCCTTTGAGTTATCATAGCAGTTTTGTCTGTGCATATTAAGCCAAATGTTTACATGAGATCACAATGCAAGACAAAAGAAAACATCCTGTAGTAATTGCTAGACGTATATAACAATGTCATACGATAACCGTTAATTAATAAATTTTACTGTTAGAGTATTCCATGCGCAAAAAAAAAAAGAAAGAAAAGAAAATGCCAAAGAGACTGAATACTGAAAACACCAACATGAAAATTTCAAATAAAACTGTCATTTCAGTTATACAGTCATAACATAATTAAGGCTTAAAAAAAGACATGTAGGATGAATATTATCAACAGCGATCAATACTTACAGAAAAAATGATTAATAAGTGGAAATATACCAATACAAAATGAATAAAGTACAGAATCTAAACCTTGGAATTTGCACTATTAATGAATACAAGGTATATTTTATATAAATGTACATTTTTCAATGCTAAGGAGACACAGGGCAAAAAGGTTAGGCCAGTAGTTGGCATACTGTATTGTTTTCCAGGCAAGTGGTCAAATGGCTGAAACACCTTATGATCATATGTTAATGTATAGTAATGCTCTGACCCATCTGATTCTAGTTCTGTATTTAAATCTTATGACTTATAAGCACCTTGTCTTCAGACTCTAGAAACACACTCAACAGAACACTGTGCAGCACAAGTCAAATTCATAGAGGCATATTGTAAGAGACAGAGAGACAGAGTGAGAGGGAGAGGGAGAAAGAGAGAATTTGCATTGTTAGAAATTCTGGCCCCTCTTAAATATTTATATATTTATATATATATGACACAGCGGTGATGGTACTGTAGCAATGCAACAGTACTGGAGAATGATTTCCTTTGAGGACTTTAAGTTCACTAGATGTAAACAACAGGACAAAAGGACAAAAGACTGACCTAAATTGGTCCTCATTTGACATATTAATATATTGGTCACAAAAATAATAACAATAATAGAGAAAACCTTGAGAAAATAAGTACCTCATTATAAATCAAGTGTCGAAAGTAATAATTTTGAGGAATTTGGGAACAAAATATATGGTCATATGAAAATTAACAGTGACAGATGTTAATTTTTTTTTTTTATAAAAATTCCTTACAGTTTTATGTTTGTGTGTATTTGAATGAGAATGAGCTTAACAAGAGACTGGTATGAATAAATACAAAAATAACAGTAAGGTGATTGAAGATGCTGCTATGTATAGACTGATACAAAATACAAAATGAGTATAACACTTACCGACACGTGTCAGGCAACTATAAGAAATATTCAAATGCTGAGAAGTTAGGATGGGATTTATATGTACATGACTATATATGATGCTCAATTTACATTTTTTTCCACTTCAGTTTTTACTGCATTTAGTTATGTATGAATTTTGGCAAAATAACAGTTTACCCAAATGACAAATTAAGTGCTATTCATACAGTTCAATAGTTTACCAGTGACTACCTCTTCCACAATGGGTGCAAACTAAAACAGTGCCTAAGTTACATCGGACACAAAATGTAATCTGACTTTCATTCCATTTCTGACTACTGATAATAAAGTCATTTTTGCTGGATGAGGGTTTTTAAATAAGGTATTTGTAAGAAGCGTATAGGGGGTGACCGAAAAAAAATCTATTGACAATTGATGAGACTTCACTAGAAAGAGCAGAGCATCAGTCCTGACATCCAAAAACTATATATCCAACTTTTTCGTGGTTTGAAAAGATCGTTCCGGGGGGGGGGGGGGGCAGCGAACAGGTATGGGTAGGCTGACAGGAATTTCAGGGATGACTGTCTACAGTTTTGATCACCACTTCTTAATTTGGATTTCCGACCTTAACAGTACTTTGACAACGCACATTAGAAAACCAACTCTGTAATGCTTTAACAAGTGACCATCTGGTAACTCAACGTGTTAGTTTTGAAATGTCTTTGACTGGATTTCCATGGCATGGCAGGGTTTCCACTGAATGGCATATTTTAGGTTTTAATGTCATACTTGGTGATGTGATTGAATGACAGTTTGGACAGAGGCCCTTTTTTGAATGACTGCAAAATAACGGTAGGCCTTACAGTCCTTCAGCTAGAAAAGAATTTCTAGGATAAAATTAAAATGCAGGTAAAAGCCACAATGTGCAAACAAATTGGGCTATTAATTTCTGGAAGCATCATAAATAAACAAATAATATTAATGGTTTGCTTGTGCAAAACATTATGTGAACTAGATGCAGTTTGTAGTTAACTTAAAACAAACAACTTTTTGCGCAGGTGTGACAGTGTTTGCTTCTAACATAGACAAATCAAATGAAAGTTAGGTTGGAACAAATTTGGAATCAAATGTCTTTTTATTTCATTCCAAACAAAGCTTAAAAGGAATTGTGCCAATACTTTGACCGTACTGTCAGTAGTCCATGCTCAGTTTGGAATGGAGTAAAGAGACATTAGGTGTTTTTGTTATAATTAAAACATAATTAATGCCTTGCTTTTGAACTAAGAGGGGAAATTGATTACTGTTTCAGCATCAGTAATACTTGAATGGTTACAGTTATAAACTGGTCGCACCAAAGCAGCACATATGCTTGTAATCTGACATAAAAATGTAAGAGGACCTTAACATCAGAAAATATCGTATAGACTACCCCGTTAAAACAACAACGATTTACAATGGGCTAATTGCTCAAAGTGTAAAGAAAATAAAACAACAACAAAGAAACAAACAGCCGATATACTTTCTCATAGATAGTCTGAAGTCTCTTAGCTGCCTGAAGCAATACCTTAATATTTCTGTTCAAAAACAAAAAACACTATTCTAAGCCAGAACCTCAAGGTCAAAAGTGCTTATAGATTATCTTTGGACGCCTTCCTAATACACCCTTCGTTCACCATGTTAAAAAATGAAAATGACCTGTTGCTCTTTCTTGGGATGTACAGCTAAATTCCAGGTTAACTTGATTTATGCCTGTTGTTACCAATAACCCAACCTGGACACAAAGTGTTGTAACTGCAGCCAGTGAAGTGGTGATTTACTACTAATATGGCTACAGGGCTAAGAAAAATGGCAGACACAATGTCCTTTGAGGACTAGAGCGCTGCACTCCTGCTCTTTTGTGAGCCGAGATGCAGTCTGGCACATTAAAAACCCCTTTAAAGGAAAAAGTAGTAAAGCGCTGAGGAGATGAAAGAATCAAATGAGGGAGATCCGTATGGGGATGCTGGGTGATTCTGTTCTCTGGGGTGAATGGTGGCTCACAAGATGCTCAACAACTGTATGTTTAGACATGTGCTTCATAAGGTAGGTCTCCTGCAAAGAGGACAAACAGAGAGTGTTAACAGACATCTCCAATACTACTGTTTTTCCACTTATCCCAACAACTCTCAGAAAGAGCTATAAGTGCTTTAGAACTAAAGGCTCAGGTAAAGTATGACTAAATATCTCTGAGTGAAGGAAAGGGTGTAGGAGGAGGGGCTGTACTCACTGAGGTGTATGCACGGCCGCACATACTGCAGCAATAAGCTTTAGCGTTTTTGACAGCATGCGCTGAAAGGTGGATTTGCAATGAGGCAGAGTCCGAGTAGGCACGGTAGCAGTTTGGGCATTTGTAGGGCTTGTCTTTATTGTGTTGCCTTTGGTGAGACTGAGGAAAAAACAAATCAGGTCTAGATCAGTAAGCGTGGGGTTGTTCCTTTATTTAACACTGACTCCAAAATGATTTCAGATATACTTTTTATCATCAGTGCTTACCTGCAGATTAGACAGCTGTGTGAATGCCTTCTCACAGCCAGGATGGGCACACTTATATGGTCTGTCACCAGTGTGAATCCTACCCAAGTCAAAATATAATGACCTCAATTGAAGGTAAGCGCCTTATTTCATAACATTATAATGAGTCTCCCTTGGTTAATTATAATATTGTTGTGACTGGTTGCCATGTAACATGCCATTTTACAAATGTTCTGAATCTTAGAATCATATTGATTATTGTTCCAGCTCCTTCAAGCATTCATCATATAGCTGGTGGCACCCTTTAAATGTTTTTGCGAACTAAAGACACTTAACTAAATAGAAAAATTAATAATAATAAATACAGAAAAAAAACAATTAAACAAATTTTAAAAATCCAACAGACTTTAAACTGGAAAATACTGTAAAACTGGAGCATGCTTACACCTGGTCATAATTTGCATTCTACTTTCCAATCTTACACATTATCCACTCATTATGAAACTACTGAGTCAGCATCAAAGTACTATTAATAACTGACAGAATGTACTGCAGAACACTTCTACTGCTGCTGCATGGTTGCTACTCACCTTGTGTGCTGCTGCAAGTGAGAAAGTTGACGGAAAGAATTCTCACAGTAAGAGCAGTGGTAAGGCTTAATTCCTAGGTGGATACGTAGGTGTTGGGCCAAATATGACGCATTTGCAAATGACTTGGAGCAATGAGGACATTTATGTGGTTTGGCCTCCGTATGAGACTTTGAATGAATCTGCATCTCTGACTTGTTGAAGAACGTGAGAGGGCACACCTTACACCTGAACGGGAAATGACACAACAAACCAGACAAACGAGGTGAATGTCCAAAGCCCGCGTACAGTAGGCCTAATGCACAAACTGTGCATATCTTTAGATCTTTCTGTTAAACATACGTGAAAACATCTTAGGAAACATTATCCTGTTCATTGGTATTTTCTTATTCCGCATTTCCTCTTAAGTAAGAATAAAATCTATGCGTTTTGAGGACCATGATTTCCTAGTGAGGTTACTTATCATAAGGGCAACATATATGATATAAGGCTGCATATGCATCTGAACACTGACTAAGATAGAAAAGGTGTAGTCAATTTATTTTATATCTCAATATTTTTATGATTGACTATTTGCCTTGTGTACAAGCTTTTTGAGGGTTAAGAGTAAAAAATCCTTGATATTTCCAAAACAGAATTTCCAAAACTGCACAATAGACCATGCATTTTCAGCTTGCAGTGTTCATCATTACTATATAACGCTTTGCTGGGATGTCATACACCCTGTGTTGGATATAACTTATAAGTACTTCTAAGCTCTTATGTCTACTTTTAAGAAAAAGCAAGTAACGTCTCGCAAACGAAAATGCACCCCATCACAAGTTATTCCCACGTATTTCAGTTATAACCAAACCTGTAGGTTTTTCCCTCTTTGGCAGTAATGGTGACAGAGGCCTGGTCAGTGCCTGAGGCCAGGATGGGATAGGGCACTACGAGCAGAGGGCCTGAGGTGTTCTCTGCTTTGATCTTCTTGCGGCCACGTGGTCCCTTGGGTTGTGTCCCTAGCATCCCTGCCAGGCCTCCGCTCTTGACCTGCTCCATGCCTGGGCCACTGGCCAGTCCCGAAATGACATTCAACGACGGGGCTCCACCCAAACGGTTTTGACTGCTAGAGGTGGGTGTAGTGGGTGTGATTGCCTCTGAGGTGTTGTGGCTGTCCGTGCGAGATGAAAGCGCTAGACCTGTTTTTGGGATGTCAGTAATATCAGAATTATTACTACCAATCAAATTAAACCATGTTTGTAAATTATACCAAATATCCACACATTGGACATTCATGTTTTATGTATAGATGCCAGCTATCTTTAGATTTAGCCAGAGAGTTAAGAAAGCCATTCTTTACCTTTGAAAGTTATGCGTCTCATTAGTAGTTTGATTTACCTGAGCGATGGTTCACTCTAGATGCTTGGTCTACAGCTTGACGCATATGCCAGTCCTCCCATAATCCTTTAGCCTTTACTGCTGACTTATCATCCATACTCAATTCTACAACATTCAGAAAAAAGTAATGAGGATAATAGGTCAGTAATACAATTATTTTGCATGAAGAATCAAACGAATGAGAGGCACAACAAGGGAGCAAGAATGGCACAAGATGTTTACAGTATTTCTCTGAATTTGTTTTAATTACATGAGATAAAGCAAACAAACTGTGATCTGTCCTCGAAAATGTTAAAATTTCACCCAGTTTTAAAAAAATACAGTGAGGAAAAGCATTCATAGAGATCATTACCATTAGGAAAGTCATGTAAAACAAATAAAAAGGTTAAGCTGCACTTTGTTTAATCCAAAGATTAAAGGTTGTAAACAAAAAGTGATTAAATAGCTGTGCACAAAAGAAGTCAAGTAATGTCCATCCACAACTCATAAAAATGTAAAAACTAATCAACGGTGAATGTTACAGCCACTGTGAGGTTGACGTGTACCTGATGCGGTGCTAGAGGCAGGACGCGCGTGCAGTGCTATGTCAGGCTGGGAGGAGTTATGGGCCTGTAACCCCGGCACCTGCTGCAGTTTGGGAATGGACATCACATGCTGACCAGCGTCCGAGGGGGGGGAGGCCACCAGCAGGGTCTGCTGAGAGGGAACAGTGGTGGGTGGCAAATGCGGAGGTCTGATCTTTTCTGCCATCAGCTGCTCTTTGATCTTGTTGATAAGAACCAGGTTATCCAGCTGTAAGAATCATTAGGTATGCTCAACGGGGCATATGGATATTACTAGGTGTGAAGCTCTCTAATGAGTCTTTAATGCCACGTAAAACTGTTGATGAGCTTTGTCTGAAAGGCAAAATCCAAGCTGAGAAAAATTACAGGGAAAACCACAGTGAAATTTTTCTTCAGCTTTCGTGAACTAAAAGCTGAGTAACAGAGTAGGTGACTGAGACAAGCAAAGGATTGTGGAATTAGAGAAAAACATTGCACTATATTAAATGAGGAAATTGTCTGCTTTGTTAGATGGTCCACTATGCACTGACACTTTTGGATGTATTTCTGTTGTTGTGATTCCCTCTAGTGGTAAGATGTACCATGCTGTGTTTGCACTGTGAATTAACTCATCCTATAAAATACTCCACAAATCATATTGAGAAATAGGGGTGGACAATATGACGATATTATAAGGTGACTGGTTTAATATTATCCACGATACGCACAGGATGTTTAATGAAATTAATTGAAATTGGACATGGCTTTTGCCAAACAAATTTCTCTTAACTAATAAAGTCAAGGAAGTTTCTTATAAGATTGTACACAGATGTTACCCTGTTAAAACTAAACTAACCAAATTCAGAATAGAATACTCCACCTCTTTTGTGACTGCACTTACAGCCAAAAAATTTATACAAAAGAACATCAACCTCAATTTTTTTTAAAAAAAATAGGAGTATATTCTTTTCAGAGTTTCTAAACATGGAGTTTTGGAAAACAAATGCATTGTATGTTATTAATCTCACTTTATCGCTAAGCTAGTATCATTTACATACCAGCAGATTTTCAGGACAGAAACCCTCCTTTCCTGTATTTAAAGTGATATTTTATCAGTATTTTAAAAACGCTGAAAACCTGCAAACATCTCAAAGCTGTTCAAACACGTACAGCCTGTGCCTCATTGTCTTTGTTCTCTTTATAAGTATTTTGTTTTATACCCCGAGCATATGTATTTGTTACATGTATCCCGCTGCTTGTCATATTTTTGTATATACTGTTCTGATATTTTGCAGTATTAAAAAAAAAGTATCCACGATATGCTTTTCAGAGATGTCGAAAGGATCATGAGACAGAGCTGCTATGCATTGTACTATCGTACTACATTGTACTATCATAACAGCAGTGCTGACAAAACTCACATACTGCTGCAAAATTTACTTGCTTATACTGTAACCTCAGCTTTTGCCCAGAATGACTCAAGAGAACATTAACATGTCCTGCCTTACATCAATAAACCAGTAGAATAATAAAAAATAAAATTAAAATAATGTTATTTGTTGTACATTCGCTTGATGTACCTTTTTTCCTCCCCTACACACCCACTTGACAGTAAACAGAGTGCAGCATGGCAAGCAGAGCAGATTCCAAAGTTACCACTTCAGTAATGCTGAAGTGATTTGGATTCGCCATATCCCACTTGTAATTTGCAAGCTTTGCAAACATACTGTTTGTACAACGACTGGCCACACAACCAATCTTTTTAGCCCCCTTAAATGAAAGCACCCCAAACAGCCGCAGTTAGAGGCAACAACAAGACCTAAACAAACACTTCTCACCGATGCAATGAAAGAATCCCTCAAATGATCACTCATGCAAACACTGGTAAGAGGGGACAGATAAGATAACTTCTTAGCTAACAAAAGATGAGTCGTGATTAAAACAGTTGAAAACC
Organism: Chanos chanos; assembly: GCF_902362185.1. NCBI lineage: Eukaryota > Metazoa > Chordata > Actinopteri > Gonorynchiformes > Chanidae > Chanos > Chanos chanos. The sequence goes on along the minus strand of NC_044497.1, from coordinate 31,911,461 downwards.
AGGGCTTCACAAGTCTGATACAAGCTGTTGATGTTACCACATACCTATCCATAAATATTCTTCAAATACAGGCATTCCACGTCTGTACGTCGAATGCAAGGAAAGTAGCCTATTACGTGCAGAATTTAAAATGTGATGGGTGTTTTTTGCTATGATGAGAAATTTACGGCCAAATCGCACATGGGAATTCAGTCTTACCATCTATTTCATTTATGACTGGAAACTGCAGTGCCCATCTGCAAACAGGCGGTCCTTCAGTTATTCTTTTATTTGTATTTCAAGCAGTGCCGTGTATGCAGAGCAGTGTTTTCTTGTAGGCATAGATTTTCTTAAAAGGGTGCAAAGAGTGCTACATAATGTCCAGCTTGGTTGTGCTGTACAGTAAATTGTTTTAAAAAATTGTGATAAATATCATGAATCTTGATAATGATTTGGCTGTATCCCCCACCAGTATCCAGAAATAAAATTGTGTTATATATCATTACTGTTTAATCCATAGGGACTGTCGTGCTATAACATATGGAAAATGAAACTACCATGAAGGCTTGGTTAGAAGAAAATTGATGGACAATTTTGTTATGCGACCAGCAAACTGATCAGTGACAACAGAGGCATGAAAGTCCTTCGGTTATGTCCCAACAGAAATCACTGAAAGATTTGCATATTTGAAGTGTATACAAACACCAACACTACTACTGAAAAATCAAAAGACAAAATGATCTTACCTGGCCTGGCATTGAAGGGGGTGGTGGCCAGAAGTATGGATTATTGAACCGTGGTTCTGCCATTCTGCTGAGACAAAAATGTTTTCAACACGGAACAGTGATTTAGTCACACTCCAAAATTCTTTTGTCAGTGTCAAAATACAGGACTTTATAGGAAGTAAATACTGAAAGCAGGTGTCCAGCATTGCTATATCGGACCTTGGTGGATGATTCCAATGATTAGATGCTATCTGAATAATTAACTCAGACAGCACCACGACTTTGTGGAAGCCCCTGCTTTCAAAATTTGCTCATTTGCTCAAAGTCTTGTCAAAAGACAGTTAAGGCAATGTTGGCATGGAAGTCTGAGGGAAGGACATCAGATAGGTGAAAAGTCTGTGTTCGAAGCATATATATTCTTCAACTGTGATGTCTATGCGCCAGTTCAAGGTGCAAGGCAAAAGAGATGAGAAAGTCTGAAACAGGTGACTGCAAACATCAATCTAGTGCATGAGCAAGCAGTTTCAACGACAATCTGTCAGAGAGAGAGGGGGAATCCGTGGTTAGGCTGCAGAGCATAAACTCTGCAACATTTTAAAACTCATTTGTTGCGAGGAGAGTGGTGAAAAGAACTCAGTCAGTGGCCTACTGAGCACTGTGAAGAATTCATATGATCAGATGAGTCATCCTATGTTCAGATGAGGGTCCTGACAGGTGGATGAGTGTCTGTGGCATGCACCAAAATCTTATAAATCTTAATGCCCAAGTAATTCTTTCCCATAGTGGGGGGCTCTGGTGGCTCTGTTAAGGTGCACTTTCTTGGTATAGCTGTATATCAATCAAGGCCCCTTAGAGGGCAAGATAAACACCAATTAAATAAAAAAGCTATTCTGAGCGATCATTTTTATCCTATGGTGAAGCACGTTTATCCCTATCCACGGGTGACGTGTTAAACGAGTGTTTTTACGGGATTGGAAACTAAGACAAAGACGAACTATGGTTCTGTTAGTCACTATCTCTCAAAACAGCTGAATATACAGGAGATTAAAGCGCCAGAAACAACGTTCTTCATCATCAATAGAACGTAAAAGTGTTGTAATTCCTCGTGGGAGAATGGTAGTACATCCCGCCAACAGAAAACCAGGAATTTGTGAAATATACGTCGTGGTGCATTTACACTACTAGCGGGTCAGAGGCACCGACAGGCTTATTTAAAGCCCTATTTTTTTTTAATTTATTAATTTTTTTTTTTGGAAGTTACAAGTATTTTTGAACTTTCAATAAACACACAAACAAATATTATCCACAATTCATTTTGAGAGTTACGGTGTAAAATGAACTCAAGCCTAGTTTAGTTTCAAGGCGTTTTATTTGCATTTAATTCAATTCAAAACATCAGTTTATGATAAAAATGCAATTAAATCGACGTAAGATTATGTAAAGCCACTTTAAGGCACAGGCCATGCACTCATCAGGAAAAATCTTTATTGCCAACTGGACAATTAAACGTACATTATTTAAAATATATATATAACATCCCATCCATTGTTGTGCAAACAAAAGTTGCCGAAGTTTCTGATCATTTTAGAAATAAGGTGCCCCTCTCCTTTTCTTAAACACTGCAGCCTAAAAGGCAAAGATCTGATTTCGCGTGGGCCACATCTGGTGCCTCCGCCGTGCCTCGAGCTAACACATTCTCAGACAGTTTTACCAAAAAATTTCAGACAAAAGAAAAACAAAAATGGCAGCCTGTCTTATTTTCATAAGGAAGGACGCCATATTCTGCAGACTCAAAATGCACACTCAGTTCATTTTTTAACACTACGGAGATGACACCAACAGAATGTTTGTGTTTGCGTTAATGTGTTGTATGGTTGTTTACGAATTGCACCTTTGAATTGCCCGGCCCCCTAGCTTGAAAAAATGACACTTCCTACAACAATCATGCCTTGCAAAAATGCACCACAATTGGCGAGACGCTAAGTTTAGCGGTGTAAATTTTCGTCAACCTTCGACAGGGCTGCTCTATCGTTGCGATTTATAGAAAATGCACAAAGACAAATCGTTTACAACTGCACATAACATCCTTTGAGAAAATGCGATCAAGGATTATGTGCATTTGCAACTTATAATAAAAATAGAGAAACTGATACTGTTAAGTTATTCACTGGGTAACGGAAACGTGTTCATTATAAATGACTACCAAATTTAAATGAAACGTTGGATACGCACCTTATATACGGTATACAATTTTTCCCCAGCAGGAAAAGCGTGATAATAGCTAAAATAGCTTGATGTTCTTTCTATGCGCTCCCAGAGTTCAGAGCTTCCGGGTCGCCGAGTGTTCACTTCTGGGTGTTGTACGTAGAAGTCATGTAGAGATATCCACATGTACAGTGTAATGCTAGACATCATCCGATCCGCAAATTAATGGAATAGTAAAAACATGGGTGTGATAATTGTTTATTGATATTATTTTTGATGTTCAATTAACAACAAAAACACAACTACCTCGCAGCATCCACCATCACCAACAACAATAAAGATGATGATGATGATGATGATAGTGATAAATTAATATTGCTCAAGAAAAGAAGAGATAGTTATTGCAGTTACTGTCCAATTCAGTATCATTATTGAGCCTGCGTGCACACACACCCTCAAAGAAATTACATGCATTGCTGAGTTAAGTATATGGTTGATTTGAGTCACAGTGTCATCGTGTACAGTCAGTTTAGTGTCCACAGGAGGGCTCTATGACAATGTCGATTGATGTATCCTTTCATTTAGACGACTGAAATGAAAGTAATCCAGTCTAATGACTCAGAATCAACAAATCTTTTAATGCAGGTTTGCTTATTTATGATGACTGTCTATTTTGATTTTGAACTTTATGATTAAAGTCCGATGTGACTTTTTATTTTACTATTATTATTATTATTATTTTAAAATTAACCTCTCAATGCGTTCAAATAAGGCAGATCAAACTCGTATGTAGGAACAAAAGTCATCTACGACTAAATGGAATCGCATAATATTATGGTCATGTGGAAGAAAACTCTAGATTGCGATGTTCTGCAATTCTGATATGTGAGCTGCACAACATAAATACTCTCGGCTTTTAACCAAAAATGTGCTTCCGCTTAATGTCATTATTGTTCCCGGTTCGTTGCGATTCTCAGAGTTTCTGACACGTTTCCTTCATTTTAGTGTATAGACAAGAGTACCTTCCTGTTTCGCGAGAAGTCTTATGACGGCTTTAGGTTTTGTGGCAGTACATGGCAAACGCTGGAGTGAAGTATGTATTATGTAGTATGTACATTAGTATGTAGTCAGTAGGTCATATTGCTGTCCACTTTAACAATATAATATTCCATATAATGTTAATCTGAAATTTCAAATGAGAGTTCGCAGAGATTTGACTATGACCCTATCTGTGTTGATATTTCTTTTGGTAAGTATACTTTTTTTTTTTTTTTTTACTTTCAGTGATTATTACTACAGTTGTCACCATTCTTACTGTTCACAAGGTTCTTTAAATAAGGTTAATTTTACTATTCCCTGTTCCATTGCTTTTATAATCATGTTTTACAGTGGTAAAATGTATTATGTCCAGTTTCGCATCTCATATTTTCACAAATAATCACACGCAAGCAAAACACATCAAGGGATGCCATAGGAACCCACACAATACCAGCTTTGTGACTTCATGATTTATCAGAGAAAATTAAGCCTATTTAGTTATTTTTGTTAGACCTTTATGTTTTGTAGAGATTTGGCTCCACATGTGTGCCTATGTCAAGAAATGTCTGAGTGATTCAGCTCAGCTCTATAACATCAGAGTGATGCTTTTGTAAGAGAGTAAAAATACACAGATGCGTTTTCCTCCCAGTTTGTTTACAGCTGTACCAACAAGCTTGTTATGCCTTGTTAGTTCTACTATGTCTGAGAAGATAATACCAAGTTTTGATATTGAACTACACTAAACTACACCCTCCCCTTGTTATCAATGACACTCAGGCAGTTTACATTTATACAAGTTGATGGACCATCACATAGTTCCAAAATGTTTCTTCCTTCTCAGGTTATATCACAGGTTAGAGGTTTGTCTTCACCAAACGACTGTATGGACAAAGCAGAACAAGAGATATATACCTCAGGTGTTTGCCCAAAAGGTAAGGGAAAGTATCGCACTGGGAATACATTTTTCAGTATTTTTTATTTTTTTGTGTGTGTGTGACTTTTTAGATTTTTATTTTGACTTGACTTATTTCTTTCAGGATATTACAGAAAACATTCGGAAAGTAACAAGACAGTATGTGCTTTATGTGAAGAAGAATCCTACACAAAAATTGAAAATACTAGCCCTCATTGTGAGACATGTTCTTCTTGCGATACTAATGGTAAGTGTCTTTTTCCCTTTGTGTGTGTGTGTGTGTGTATGTGTATGTATGTACTGGAAGTGACGTCATAATGTTAAGATCAGAAAGATAGGAGATAATACATTCAGCTGAGTGTTAAACCAAGAAGCTGATGATGATCAGTGCTTTTTGGAAACCTTACTCATATTGTGGTAGCTTCAGTCTTAAATGTTCAACCATTTGGAGGGAAGCCCCCCCTCCCCCCTCCTCCCCCACGGTCATTTCAAAGTTATTTTAAGTGTTTCTGGCAGTTCATTCAGAGGATCAAAATAATGTTTCGATATGTCCAGTGGCTACTGTGTGAACAAAGGGCTGCCGTTTTAAAGGAGTTTATTTAGCTCAACAATATTATTTCTGTTGATGTCTTCTATAGACTCTGAGTTCTCAGTAATAGATCTAGAAGAGTTATAATGAACTATAATGCAACCACACAATAGTAACTTTACTTACCGTTTACCAGACATAAAAGTACACTGAAGGGGTGTTGATGTGTGTGATTTTTTTCAGCTTTTCAGGAGGAGCGGACACCATGTGGACGCTGTCAGGATCGCACATGCCAATGTAAACGTGGATACTACAGGAACAGACAGTTCACAGAAAACCTTATTTGTAAAAGCTGTACAAAATGCATAGACATCACTGAATGTAAGCATTATGAGAACACCTTTAAACAGCCCACGAGGAGATAAAACAACAAATTAATTTCACTCTACGATACAGTTGTTACAAGAATTCATCAGTTAAGGTCCTGATTCAAACTACCATTGAATTGCTATAGGGACAACTAAATACTTGGTATTTTGTCACTATGCAAAAAAATACCATGGGCACCATATCACTATCACAGGATTGTCTGACCATGATTTATTCATTTACCACAACCAAAGCATCTTAGGAAAGTGTTTTCCCCTCTCTCATGAGCTTTGGCAAATGGCTTTTTATCCAGGATGATTGAATAGTAGGTACAATGCTGATTTATTTGAAATATGTCAACAGAAGTAAGTAAAGAAAGCAAGTTAATTAGTATAATTTAGCATTTGCCCCATTGCCTCACAAAGACTGATACTCAAAGGCATATACATTATCAAACCAATAAAGCCCCGCTAACTTTTCCTGTATTTCTAACAGGCCCTGAATGCTGTGATGAAGGCTACTACAAGAATCAGGCAGGGGAATGCCAACATTGTGAGAAGTAAGGGTTTTAAAGTCATGATGGTATTACACAGGGTGTTAACATTTTCATATCCCTTACATAAAATGTTTTGTGGTATGCTCCAAAATATCCTCTAAGCCTGATGGTATGACATGAATGTCATTTCATGTCTGGGTATCTTTTATCATTGCTTTGATTGTATAGAGAGTGTTGAAGTTTTCAGTTGCTCATGTAGCAAAATAAAAAAGTACCATAGAAATTGAATATAAGGGATAGTTCACGTCAGTGATTCAAACGGTTTAGTGATAGTACAGTAAATACTTGAATAATCCTCTTGTTTTTGAATGACATGTTAGAAAATAGAAAGTTGCATTAAAACCTTATGTAGTGGACCCTGGTCAGTTATATTGTGCTAAAGACCCCTCAGTTAAAAAACATGTCGTCAGAAGTTGATGTGCAATGATTATAGATCAAATAATTCAGAACTGGGCTCACTTAGCAGGTTGAACAGAGTCCACATATCCAGCTCTTGATCTCCTTACATGGTAAAACTTTTACTGCTTTAGCCATTACTGCTCTAGCTATTACCACTAACATGTAGATTAGTGGATTAGTTAGCAGAATTTCCTGATATACAATGAAATGTCTTAGTAAACAATTCCCTTGACACACATGGATCTCCTTGCAATCTACCAATCATGCCTAACACATAGATAGACATGGAAAACGTGTTTATTCCTGTAAATATAGTAGTATCTAAACCAGAATGGATGTTCTTAAGACAGTTCTCGAAATTACTCAGATATATACATTATGTACATTATCTTCTGTTACCCATAGTGTTCTTTGTCTTTCTGTTTCAGGCAGATTTGTCAGGATGGCACGTGTAAAAGCCTCTGTACAAACCCAGGTATGCTGTTATAGGGTAAAAAAATTACTTATAAAACACAGTTAAGTACATTTTTTCATGGAAATTCTCAAAGTGAAGTGGGCTTGTCTGTAGTTTTTACTTATTACTGCAAACTTCAGGTCAAGAGAAGGTCAGTAATGGTTTTGAAAAGCCATATCGGTCCAGTTAAAGTGGTGAGACGTGGAATTTTGTAAGTTCAGTGAGCACATCACACTGAATAAAATAAAGTTTGAAAAGTTAGTAATTAGTCCTAGTAAGGTTATTCTTACTGGTCTATGATTTGCAGGGATGCAGGATGCCCCAGTTCCACAAGTGTTGATACTGAGTGACATTTATCTTGTGTGTCTGTTAGACCCTCAGTGTAAAAAGAACTGTACCACCACTCAGACTCCTACACGTTGTGATGATGGCTTCTACAAAGATCAAACAGGAAAGTGCCTGCCTTGTGAAAAGTAAGGGACTCACTGGTATTTTATTGTGTTATTTACATGTTCTTATTATGAAACATTAAAAAGTTTTGCGTTTTTGCTTTTATTATCGTCGTTCCATTTGGAGTAGTGAAAACTGATTTCATGTAATCATACAAGTTAGAAAGGACATTGTAGATACTGATTATGAAATTGCTAGTTCATGGCAGCTTTTCAAGTCATCACTTTGTATTTCATATGCTGACTGTCCTCTTCTTTCATCTATTTCATGTTAGAAGATATTGAGAAGGATAACAGGTTTATGTAGTGACACCAGAGTAGTCATGGTGTGCTAAATTAATCACAGACAGTTCAAAAATATGTCACCAGAGACTATATTTAATTTTGTAATTATGAATCAAATAGTTCAGCATTCAATTCTGCATCACAAGTTAAATAATGTCTGGAAATCAGACAATGGTTAGACTTGGTTGCCTTACAAATATTAGTTTGAAAATGCTGTGATTCTTTTGACTATTCGGAGTTTGGAGCATGTTAGGTTAGTGGGTTGTGGATTTCCTGTGTAACTCAGTCAGCAGAATTTCCTGTCACACTGCATGTAAATGGTCTTGCTAAGCATCTTACTTGAAACACATTTGGATCACTTCATAAACTATCTCACACACAACACAAGAGACAATTACCCCAGCATACTGGAATGGAAAATGTGGAATTTGATTTCTATAAACATAAGATCTAAACTAGGATAAATGTATTTTGTGGCCTCTTTAGGACCTCTTGAAGTTGAACTTTTAACATAAATATTTTGATTATCTTTTCTAAAAAATAGAGCTTTAGCCAATTTCTCTGTCTTTTTATTTCAGGCAAGACTGTGATGAAAATGATGAGTGTAAAACCTGTGCTAACCCAGGTACAGTGTTATTCTCATAAGCTCAAAACTTGTAGCACAAAGCTAAGACATTAAGTATAATTCATATGAACATTCACCGAAGGAGACAAACCTGTTTGGAAATTTGACTTATGTATGCATGTCTCAGATCAAGATAAGGCTGATGGTGGTATATAATGGCACTTGCAGTTTTGAGGGATAAATGCTATAAAATGTTGAAAATGTTGCTTTAAATCCCACTCCTGTAGCTCATCAACATTTGGCTCTTGTGATTACCTCAACCACTGTACTGCTGGGAAGCCTACTGGCCTTCTGCCTGATCCGGAGTGCCTGTAAAAGGAGGGGATCCTACTGTAGAAAAAATGTGGATGAACATGTACCCGATGGCTGTGTTGGTACCAGAGACAAACTGGCAAATTGTGCCCCACCCTGTAAATGTTCATTTTTATGCACATTTGTTCCTGAGCTCCCTTTCTTTTTTTCTTTTCTTTTGTGTTCTTATTTTTATGGTGATAAATGTAAATTAAGTAGGCACAGTTTGTGGAAGACAATCAAACAAAGAGGAAGAATCATTTATTTTTCTTTTCATCGTTTGAACAGACCAACCCTGTGAACAGCCATCTATTCCCATTGCACCGGTTTGTATTCTTTTTCATTTCATTATCAAGTCAAAAGTGTCTCAGAGTTCAGATGTGTATTGTTTTAAAGATTGTAGCGGTCTATGGTTTTGGCAATATTTACAAACACTATTTTTGCCACTCTTGTCTGCACATCATGATATGTAGATCAGTCCCTCAGGATCTTGGCATCACTTGTCAGTGAGAAAAGAAAACAGCTTTAAATCAGATTACTGTGTTATCATAGGTGATGAACATCACAACCATACCAGAGGCTGATGTCAAGTCATGCTTTGAAGTTCTCCAAACCATGCAAACCAGAAGCACTGTCAACATGGACTGGACCAACCTTGTGTCTCCTCTCATTAGAGACAGAGACACTAAATGTACAGTATTGATTTTTTAAGACATTAACTCAGGAATACACACAATACTTCGATCTTTATATAAACCTATTTCTATTTTAGATACTTCAGAAGTACTGTATTTTATGAATACTGTATATAATTACAAATATATTCAAGTTAAATGTCTACTCTGGCATTAGAGAAAACATGACAAATGAAATATGTCAATATTCACAGTATAAATGATATCTCATATTTATCAAAGCTGCTGTTAAAGCCTATAATTTTTTCCTGAGCAAGATCTTAGTTTTGTGCACAGAGCTAAGACAGTAACAGCAGGCTTCTTTTACAATTCAAAGAGATTTGCTCAAGCCCCACTGCATGTGAATCACATGGCTGTGTGAGAAGGAGGAAGCTGTAGGCCCAGTGATAACTATCAGTTATGATAGCACTTTAAAGGAAATGTTAATCAGATATTAAGGAAGTCTGTTTTTTCTGTGTTTGTACTTTTAGACTTCCGGTGTACTCTCTGTAGGTAAAACTTTGGCCTCAAAAACATGACATACCATTGTTTATGAGAACAAACATTCTGAGGAAGAATAGCACAAACTCTTGTGGTTTCATCAAAGTGCATGTAGTTACCCATACAGATCACTGTTGGTTTAAAGTGCTGGATACCACTCTGCTGTTCTTTGACATTTATGAGTCATGTAAACATACAAGTGACTATACTCTCCTTTGAACTCCTGTTTAATTAAATGATTTGAGGGATTATGTATCTATATTTTCTCTACCAGTCCACAAGCAGGAGCTGCAGAAGGAGAACTGGCCTGCACCTGTACTGTACACCATAATCAGGGAGGTCCCAGTGAGGCGTTGGAAGGAGTTCCTGCGTCTTCTCTGCATATCAGATGATCAGATTGAACGTGTTGAGCTAGAGGCTGGCCCATCTTATCTGGAACAGCAGTATCAGATGCTGCGTCTCTGGAGTCAACGCAGTGGCGTGGAACTGGAAAACATCTACTCAACACTACATTACATGGGCTTGTCAGGCTGTGCACATGACCTGCAGGAAAGGTTGGAAGAACTGCAGAGGACCATGAAATTTGGACAGTGTGAACCTTAGCTGACACCGTTCTCCAGTTACAGTAATACTGTCTGAACTTTACTGTGAATGTCACAGTACATGTTACATTCAGAAACATACTCAGAAAACATACTTTAAATGTTTTCAAAACATTTTTATTGTGGGGTACTGTATTCTTTGAGTAAGAAATGATACTGAACAATAATATACATATCATTAACACATCACATTATAGTTCTCAGTTTCTTTAAAACCTATTTATTTAAATAAAGTAAGAAAGTGTTGATTTTACTTAGTATCACATCGTATGTAATTATTACAGACTCATGTTTAATGTGACTTTTGCTTGAGACATACTGACAGTTCTAAGTATTAGAATAGTACTGCCCTAAGCAAAATGTAGTAATGAGCATTCTTATTACAGTTTGTACGCATATCAAAAGTGTAATGGTTTCCATTTGCTCAGGTATATACTATGTATGAACTCTTTGGTCATGTGATGATTACCATGTACTGACAGTGTGACAAGGTACCAGCCTTACAAGTTAATTTCACAAGCATGTTGAATGTTGGTTCCGTCCATTTTTTTATTTCGTTAATCTTAACATTTAGGAACCAAGTGGCCTTTTTTCATGTTTTTTTTTTTAATTACCTTTGGGACAAGAGGTAAGTTTGTTACCTTGGGTTTTAATGAAAAAAAAAGAACACAATAAATGCCAAAAAGAGAATAAATTTGTGTGCTTCTGCTACATCCAGAACACAGCAGATCAAGAGGTAGAATGAAGAGTAAAGTTTAAGAATTCAACCTGAATGAAGTGAACAATGAACACAGATTGTTGTTCATCTTGTGCAAGGCTTAAGCCTTTATCATGGAGGTGTGTGTTGTATTTACACTTCAAGATGGATTTAATTATGGTTGAAACGCAATATAAAATAAAGATAATATGTCTGAAGAGACCACACTGAATGCAGCATCAGAAATGATTAAGGTCAGCTGGATTTTACATAGCCAAAAACTGTTAAATTAGAAATGTGACCTCATTTCCTTGTAGAATCTTTGACATTATAGGCAACCTTTGATCTAAGGTCACCGAGATACAGCTTTGAACAGAGAAATCCCCCAACTGGAATAGGTTTATCAGAAAGCAAATTAGTTACAATTACTATCTAGTCACAACCTCCCACATGGCAAGCACGGCACAAATCCACTGAAGACGTCACTTACCAATACCGTACAGTTTTCCGTCAGAATTTACGACCGAGAGAAGGAAAAAAGAACACTAGTTACTAAACAAATTTGCGAGTGTGTACACGCGCACGAGAGAGGGGGCGGGAGAGAGAGGGGCAAAGAGAAAGAGAGAGAGAGAGAGAGAGAGAGAGAGAGAGAAATTTTCTATTAAAATGAGAGTCAGAATGAAATTGGGAGAGGAAAATGATTTTGTCCATTTGTTTGACATGTCCCCGTGGCAGATAGACATAGAACGAGGGGTAATTGATCCCTTTAAGATTGTACACTTGTTTGTCGTTGCCCAGGTGACGGCGGACTCTTTTGGGTTGTAACTAATGCGGGTTCGTCGTTTTGCATACTTTGAAACAAGTGAAGCTAATGAATTCTTCTTTAATTTACACATCGACATTAAATCAATTAATTTACAGTTAAGGGTGTGACTTCTTTTATTACTCCATTCTATCAGACCAAACTTTTTAGAGCTTTCGACTTTTTCCCGTTTGAGAAATGGGATCGGATTACCTCTACTTAGCTAATTGGTTAACACTTCTTTTTCGCTCCCTTTTAAGAAGAGCATAAATGTATTTTTGCACATTTAAGGTCCGATTGACTCACCTATGTATTCTTCGCCTTGTGCCAAATGTTATTTTTTCGTGTCTGTTGCCTATCGGATTTCAAGTATGGGCGCCGCATATTGTATTTCTATAAGCCTTTAGCTCTACGTGCAGAAGAAAGTTGTTTCTTATTCTTTTTCTCTTTCTGTTTTTATCACTACTTCATCGGTATTCTTGGATGCACAAAAGGAAGATGACTAAGGTAACGTCAAGAAACAGTTTTTTTCCCTTCATACAACGATCACTAATCTCAGTTGTTTAGATAAACAGGCTACGTGTAATGAACAATCATTAAATCTCCTATGTAGGAAACAGGGAATTGGTAGTTAGGCCCAGCTGCGGAATATGCAAAGAGTGATGAAAAAACAAGAGTGCTCACTCGAAATACAGGACTGGTTGTGTTCGATTTTAAGAGTAGATACGTTTCTGTTTAGGTAAGTTATTCGCTTGAATCTGCAAATTTCATCTTAAAAAATGAGAAAATTCTGTGCTATTTCTTGTTTACCCTACAACTCTTTCTCCACCCACTGAGTACTACCAGAATGACATATCCCTTATTATCATTATTATTATTATTATTATATTTTTAATTAGCTTATTTTTGAAATAGCTATATTTTATCTTTACAGGGGCTGTGTAGTGTAAATGTTAAAATATCCTGAGAACTGAGAAGGAAGATGAATACATCTCATCAGGGTTCAGGGGCTACAGAGCTTTGCAGAGAGGGAGACAAGCTGTTGGCTGCTGGGGATCTTGGGAGAGCTACTGCTCTGTACATCCATGCATTTGGACGTCATGCTGGATCTACTATGGCCCATATGCGTGGCTTGGACAGGCCCCCTTTGGCAAAGGTGGTCTCAACATTGGAGGGATGGCTAAATGGTTATGGCACTGTACAGGACTCAGCTGAGGGAATCAGTAAAGGTCTGGCGGCTGTGTTTTTGTCCACACTCTGCCCCAATAATATCTCTGCTTCATTGTTTAAAATGGAATCTGTCTTACACAGGTCTGGGCAAAGCTCAGATGACATTTTCGCTCGTTGTTCTGCTCTCCTGGAGGCTAAACGATCACCTCAGCCTGAAGGTCCAACATGTTTAATTTTAGAGCTAACCAGGGCCCTTGCATGCTTGCTTTCAGAATCTCATAATCACAAAGCCCCTTTGTTCTATTTAAAGGCTTTCCAGAAAAATAAAGCAGAGACAGTAAGACTAGTTAAGTGTAGGCAAGCTCAACATGTACCCCGATTAGTAAAAATGATCTCTGAACAAATATCCCAGAAATGTCCTATATTTTATTCTGCAAGTAAGGCTGAGAGTAGTTTAAATTTACGAACTGACAATGAGGAAATAGCTGCTTCTGATATGATTGAATTACTCACTGGTATTTCACCAAATGACACACAAGTGCGAGAACTCCAAGCAGCCTTCTTGTTCTCCACTGGTAAATTTGAAGAAAGTGCTGAGGCTTTTTCTTTGGCTCTCCAACTTTATGAATCTCAAACTGAGAAAAAATCAAACGTGAATCAGTTGGCTCGGGGAATGACGCCGGAAAGGAGAGCTAGAATCCTGATTGGCAGAGCAGCTGCCAACCTCTCTGCTGGGGGACGAGCAAGTGAAGTATGCTACGACCTTGGAGAAAGTTTTGCGGTTCACCCAGCAGCGGCCAGACAGCATTTCCAGCTACTTTTCTCTGACAGTGGAACTGGAGCAGCAGTTCGTATTCAGCTGCGGCAGCAAGCGGAGAGAGGACTTTCGGGATTCAGGGAGATGGTTCAGTTGCGTCCTGACTTGCGCTCCTGTAAAGGCGTCGAGTTGTTGGACCCTGTGATTTCCCAGTTAAGGGCTTTGTGTCACCTGGAGCCAGACGGAGGGGGTAGAGAATTGCGTGTGCGTCTTGCAGAATGTCTTCTCCTGCGAGGAGAATTCAGAGAAGCCTTGTCTATTTGTAGCCAGCTTGCTGCAGCTGCATCTGTCCAACAGAGCTACCAGAACACTGTGCAGGTACTACGTGGTTATGCTCGTCTCCTTTCGGAAGACCATAAAGGTGCACTGGAGGATTTCCAGGCTGTGATTGAGCATAGCGCTCCTCACCCCCCCAGCTGTGTGCGTGCTCTTTGCGGTAGGGGCCTGTTACGTATGATGGCAGGGTCACACTATCTGACCACCCTGGACTATGTCACAGCCAGCCGTCTGCAGCATCAGGACACGGCACTCACTGTGAGATGCCTTATACCATGGAATTGTCGTGGGCTGCTGTGCACAGTGTTGGTGGAGCAGGGCAGGACTATGCTGGAGGAAGCTGGAGTTCAGAACAGCAGCTCCTGTCCTGTTTCACACCAAGAACATCAGCAGAATGATCAGCAAAGGTCCTCTCAGGGAAAAGAAGCATACCTGATCAATAAAGAGGGGTATTACATTTTCGCGTTGCTTTCCTGTTTCAATGCCTAATCAAGTGTGTTTCAGATGCACTTTGCGTTACGCTCTTGTCGTTATTTTTTATGTAAAAAATCTTATCTTTATCAATGCATATCAGCACACCGGTCGGAGTTCATGCCCTTGCTTTGCTCCTTATGGAGCTACAGCCTGGAGAGGATGCACACCAGATCCTTACAGCAGATGCACTGTACCAGCTTGACCGTGTGGAGGAAGCTTACCGCCTTTTGCTGTCCATCGAACGCACATCCCAACGGTCACCTATACTTGTCCGGCTCGCTCTGCTGCAGCTGCACCGTGGCTTCCATTATGATGCCAACCAGGTGTTTGCCTGGATTTGACAGTCTCAGAGCCTATGCCTCAGTAAAATAATGCTGATTGCTTACTTTTCTAACACTAATGTAGTTTTAACAATGTTTTAAATTCTCATATTATTCATGTTACCCTTAGCTCTGTCTAACTTACTCTAATTCGCAGTTACGAAAATGTCTCTGTTCTTGGTGTACTGTCTTGCTTTCAGCTTTTGAAGAAATTGATCCAGTGTGGTGACACCAGCTGCTTGCGGTCTCTGCTCTCTGTTGCGGCTCCTAAGGACCGGGCTCTACTGGAGAGACATTGCTACAAGGTGTCCAAACGTATTCTGGATGGCCGACGAGATGAAAGTACTCTGAGGGAAGCTGTGGCTTATCTGTCCATCGCTATCATGGCTTCAGGTATTTGTGTGTATGTAATCTGTGTATGCAATTTGTGTATGTAATCAGGGGAGTAAGTCATAGTGCCATCAAACATGTTATTCAGTTTCACTTTGGGCTAATATTCCCTTATCTAGGTAGTAGTGTTTGTTACTCAAAATTCATAGTAATGATGGTGCTGGTGTTGTTTAACTTAGGTAGATCTAGGGAAAAATGTCACCCATTATCATGTATGTCTCCATACAGTGGAAAAAAGCCAGAAATATACTTGTTTTCCTCCTATGTTTTGTTCCTATGATTTAATCAGTACTCTGTGTCATCATTTGAATGTCATAAACTGGAAGTGGATATTATTCAACCACGAACTTTAGATGGCTTAAGTAGAGGCAAATATTTGTGTAAATGTTTCTGCACAATTACAGCTGTGTGAAAGACAGATTTTGTTTTTGTGTGTGTGTTCAATGACACAGCTGTACCTAAAAAGCAAAGAAGACTATACGCCTATTTTATAAGCATGTGGTTTCTTGCGAGTTACAGTATGTGACGAATCTGCAGGTGGGGAAGCCACAGAGTCATTACTGAAAAGAGCAAGGTGCTATGCGTTGCTGGGGCAACACAAGACAGCTATCTTTGATTTTACGGCTGTCCTTAAGGAGCACCCTGACCATGTACAGGCTCTGTGTGGAAGAGGATTTACCTACCTCATGTTAAACCAACAGAAGGTATGATATCACCGTAATCTCTGTCCCTTTACAGTACTGAAATGTACTAAAAACACATGAATTCAAACAAGACCAGATAGAACAACCTGAGGGTAAGAAACAGTACAGTTTTGGTGAGATAATTTGTAAGCATTAAATGAGATTAGGTTAAAAACAAGGTTTTTAAATTACTGTCATCGCGTATATTGTGTTTGTGCTGCATGTTGACTGTCTGGATTATGTCCATCTCTAAATGTTAGGCAGCTCCCTTAAGTAAATATTGAGAACCACCTAATTATTACCATCATTATCATACAGATGCAATACAGGTATTTGGTAGAATATTTATTTAATGGCATTCAACAGTACTGTGATCAAAGTATGCTAACAAACAGGACAAGGTTTTACAGTGCACTGTTTTTTTTAATTCTGTAGATAGAAGTTCTTTTCCCTTATAATTTTAAAATGAAACTATTCTAAACGATAGAAGGAGTAAGACTATTCTCTTGTATTTTGCAGGAAAGCACTCAGGATATTCTTGCTGCTCTCCAGGTTGGAGCTGAGGAGGTGATTCAGAGCATTATGTCCCTGAAGGACAAAGCACAGAAACTCATCTGTGAGTGGCTTCAGCAGCGTTGTAGATCCAGTCTGTCAGAGACTCTGGCAGCCCATCCTGTCCCCTGCCAGGGGGAGCATCTACGTGAGGCCTTTGTGATTGGAGGAGCACTGATGAAAACTGACTGCAAAGACTCTCGGTGGCACCTCCTTTACATAGACATATTACTCGCTAATGGTGAGATTGATAGAGAGTACTTTCAGTTAATCTCACTCAGTTTATTTACTTAATATAAGTATCAGACATCATCTATGCTAGTGACGTATCTGACATGAGATATGAAGTACCTTCCAAAGATTACCATCTGTACATGGCTAGGTCTGTGAAAAACAAATGGGTGAATATGTTTCATATTTGTTAAAGGGGAGGTGAAGGCAGCAAGTGACCACCTGAAGCAGGTTTTTGGGCGGGAGCCCCGTGAGCTGGCAGCCCAGGCCAGGTGGGGAGTTGTGGAGGCATGGCAACAGAACTTTGGAACAGCAGCTAAACGTTTGAGCGTGGTTGCAGAGAAAGAAACCCCTGTTCTCACCTTCCTCCTTTTTTTGGTTCATGCCTCTCACAGGAAACACCTGGCACAAGTAAGATAAGACTACTGCTTGTGTAGTGGTTGACGTACATTTAGCGACATTTAAAAAGCAATAAAGACGCAGTGAAATGCACTAACATGCATTACCAATATGACTTATTATAACTCAAGTAAAACTTAAATTTCCATATTATTCCACTTACAGCTGCTCCACCACTCTGACATCTGCTTATAAACAGCCAGTTTCCTGACCACATGTTTATTATCATGACTGATGACTTCATGCTTGTAAAACGTTCATTGTCCCTGTGATATTCCTAGGCAGCGTCACAAGCGGCTGGCATTGTTTCAGAGAGTGGCCAGTGGGAACGTGCTTTGTGTTTGCTGACAGTTGCTGTGCAGGCTACATGTGACGGAACAGTGCAGTACCAGCGTCAGCGGGCAGCCTGCCTGGCCCAGCTCGGCTTCCATGAGCGGGCGGTCTCAGACATGGACAATGTTATCCATCTACGCAGCACCGAGAATGGGGAGGAGCAGAGGGCGTGGGCAGAGGATCTGTGTCGTCGAGGCTGCAGCCTGCTGCAGTGCTCCCGCGAAGAGGCCGGCCTTCAGGACCTCTCTCGAGCTCTGGAACTGAATCAGGACCAGGCTCTGCAGTGCATGGAAACAGAGTTGGGGAGGTCTCGTCTGGCTGAGGTCTTCCTGCGTTATGCACTTCAGAGTTATGGAGAGCAGCAGCTCAGTAAAGCCTGGGGTCTGACGGAGAGTGGCCTTAGAGTAGACAGCAGTCACCCTGAACTGCGTAGGTTAAGAGCCAGGATAAAACGTGAGGTGTCTGCACCCTGCATTGTCCATTAGAGCTGAAAACAAATGTCTTTTTGCCTGATCGATACATGATCAACTCAGTGTCATATTACACCCCGACCTCTTATATTAACTTCTGTTCTGCTTTAATCTTGTATGAACTGTAAGTTACCACAGAGTACCTTGAGGGGATATATTTTAGTTCACTTTTATATCAACTGTAAGGGCACAAAGCTCTGAAGTATTTTAAGTGTGTTCATGTTTCTTTCGTCTCTCAGCTCAGTCAACATGAAATGGCTGCTTTCACCTGGTCCACAGAAAATATAACCTTTTCTTATGGATAGAACTTTAACCACTCTGATGAGACAGACTTCATCATTTTTTACTTATTCTAGTTATTCATTCACTAAGTCTAGTCTAGACTCTAGTTAATGATGAACCATGGCCAAATTGATCAAAAATGACATGGTTATGATTAAATGTGGATTTGTATTTCATTTATATATATACACATACATATATAGATAACACACACACTCATATACTGCCTGGCCAAAAAAAAGTCGCACACTCTAATATTTTGTTGGACCGCCTTTAGCTTTGATTATGGAGCACATTCACCATGGCGCTGTTTCAATAACCTTATGCAACATCACAACATTTATTTCTGCCCAGAGTTGCACTAATTTTCTGCCGATATCTTGTTGACGACGGGAGAGTCTAACAACTCTGTAAGTCTTCTCCAGCACATCCCAAAGACTTTCACAGGGGTTAAGGTCAGGACACTGTGGTGGCCAATTCATAGGTGAAAATGATTCCTCATGCTCTCTGAACCACACTTTCACAAGCTGAGCCCAATAAATCTTGGCACTGTCATCGTGGAATACGCCTGTGCCATCAGGGAAGAAAAAATCCACTGATGGGGTAACCTGGTCATTCAGTACATTCAGGTACTCAGTTGATTTCATTTTGTTGCCACGTAACATGGCTGAGCCTTGACCTGATCAGTTGGAACAACCCCAGATCATAGCACTGCCTCCAGAGACTCCAAAACCAAATGGCGACTTTTTTTTTGGCTGGGCAGTGTATGTGATATTGATAAAGTTTGTTTTTTGTGTAAACAGAATAGATTTTTAAATGATAAAACGTATGCAAATTGACAAATAAAGGTGATAAACAATGTAGCTATAGATTTTTATTGTATGATTGGTATATGATTATTTTTTTCCAGACAAGTGTGTTTGCAGTTTTTTGTTACAATATGACTCTATGATATATATGGTAATAGAGAACAATATACGGAATCAGTGTGATTTTACAGGAGAAAGCCTTCTTTATCTCGGTGCTTCCCTCATGAAGATTCAGCACAGACCTAAACTACATTCCGTTTAGAAACTGTACATTCAAAATGCACGTGGTCTCAGGCATAATCTTAAACATTGTCCACGAATCCAGCACGAATTAGCGACATGAACATGGAAATGCATACGTTCAAATTCATTAGAAAAAAATATAAAGTATGTGCTAAGCAATCATAAAGAACAATTTTGCTGAAAAGGTCAGTAAAGCTGAGAAGTTCAAGTGAGAGTCCTCCGCAGCTCTTTTATCTGATTGAGGTTGTTGCTGAGACCTCCCACCTATACATTACCAACAACACAAAGTGGGCTTTGATGTTAAAACAGTGATCATCCATTTCGAGTATTTGTTTAAAGTCGTTTCAACTGTCTGGCTCGGCAGTCAGTAAACGTTGCCTGATGTGACACCACACCGGCGAGTTGAGACGCTTCACTTGCTGACCCTATTTTGCCTTCGATACGTCACTCAATTGTGCCACCTACCAATCTCTAGGTGGCGGTGTAATTTTCTGGACGTAAGATTTCTCATATTGCTCCTTTCCTGTTTCTTTAACTTGGCTCTCGTGTCAACATAAACAAGGAATAGCAGCGCTACTTGCGGCTTATCGAATGATCCGGTCATACTCTCTGAACTGTCATAGTACGTTCAGAGTACATTTTTGTGAAACAATTCAATCAAATTATTCCTGATACTTCTGTTTGAATTGCAGAGCGTGCTCTTGCCACGTTACGCTGTATGGTTTTAAAATATAAAACAGTTTGCTACGAGCTACGGCAAATCTCTGACGCGCAAATAAAAAAAGAAAAGGAGGAAGCAGTTCAAAGTACAACATTGTTCACATCTGTCTGTGATTATTTGTCAGGAACTGAGAAGGAGCCAATCAGTAAGTCTGTAGAAGGACCTCAAGGAACCTCTTGGATCCTCATCTAAACCTGTTTACACTGGACATCCTAAGGAAGGACAGGTATACCCGTAAGCCCCAATTTGTTTCATTTATAAAAGTTTACTAAACATAAATTCTACAGATCATGTATACTGTAATGTCATACACGGAATCGGTAATGTTCCCTTGGTTTATAGACACCTGCAGTTATGGCACCACCTGTCAGTGTGATCGTGGTTGGAGCAGGAAACCGAGGAACAAACTACTCAGAGTTTGCACTTGTTCACCCTAAGAACATGAAAGTATGAACCTTGTCTGTCTTTATTTTGGCATAAACTTACAACTCTATGAAACATTTACATACTTTGGCATGTGTTGGACATTTTAAAATGTGTATTCAATTCAGAATATTTCTGAGTAATTAACTTAAAACTGCTGTCAAATAAAGGTGTAACGGAGTAGGATTGATTAGCATTGTAATTCTGTCCTTAGGTAGTAGGGGTTGCGGACCCTAGACCTTTTGCGAGAAGGAAGCTTCAGGAGGCACACAAGATAGCTGATGAAAATGCGTTTGATGGTAAGACTCTGAAATCAACCTCTGCTTCTTCAGGAAATCAGAATATCTTAAATCAAGTGTCTTATTTACTATTAATACAGACTGGCGCTGCATAATACAGAGGGACAAGTTTGCCGATGCTGCATTTATATGCACACCTGATCGACTTCACAAGGTACCCAGCGAAACTACAAACTTTGCCCTAATCAGTCCAAATTATCAAGAGATTCCAGTGCAGCATTGTGGGAAGTGTTTCCTTTAGAAAATTAAACTTATGGCAATATGGATGATTAATGTTCTGAAACCAAAGAAAACAAAAGTTACATTACTCATGACAAGGTTATTCACAATTCACCCATTATTTGAATACCTGTGTGATATCTAGTTTTATGAATAAGTCTGCAAAGTTGTGGACTATTCAGAATATGTCATGTTAGGTCCAAAATGATTACTATCACCTGAGATGATGCTCTCAGACACTGACTCTTAAGGAAGTCATTGTAAAATATTTTCTGGTCTTCTCATTACACCATTTGGATTTTCTTCCAAAGACAACAGCCACTATGGCAAGACCTTTGGGTTGATTTTATTAAGACCACAGGGTAAAACTGTCACAGTCTGACTGTTACAAAAGTTGCCAGACTGTAATCTTATGTGCATCAGATATGATCAGTGGGGAAACAGATCAGAGGGGAAATAAATGCACTGAAAAAAAGTGTGTCTCTTAAATCATTTAACTTCGTCCACCACCTTAACTTTGCACCTTAACAGGACTTGGCCCCTCAGGATGATGTTGCATAAAATAGGGTTTAATGATCTACACTGACTGACCTTCAGTTACTACCACTGAACCGTCAGAGTGACTGGGGGAGGGTCTCACTTTATATAGCAATGGGAAACCGTGATACTGTTACCTTGTAAGTGAAATCTGAGATGGAGGTGAACGATTAAATATTAATCAGACTCTGTCAGGAACTGTGATGTATGCTGTGCCAAAGAAGTGAGGTCTTGTGCATAAGATAACTTGATGTGTTAGAGGTAAAAAAAAAAAAAAATTAAAAGATGAGAATTTTAACCTCTTAATTATATCTGTTCCATACAAGATAATAGCTGGGGATTTGTTTTCTGAGTCTGACATGCTGTTTTTGGGGCTTTATAGATTTACAATGCAATGACCTTTATTCTTACTTATTAGAAATTTAATTTTATGAATTTCTCTTATGGAATTGGAAATGTATTGATAAAGGAATGACTAGGATTGTGTCTTTCAGGACCCTGCCATAGCACTGGCAAGGAAGGGTTATCATATTCTGCTGGAAAAACCCATGGCTGTAAGTGTCTTAAATGCATTTCTGCAGTATGGTCCTAAAAATACGACAACTGGACAGCTTTTTTTTTTTCTTGTTCATTCCTGATTTTTTTTTTTTAGTTTTTCACCATTTCCTAAAGCAAATTTGCATTACTTTTGTACTCATTGCTAAGTGTAATATATTTAGACTGTGTATATGTCTGTACTGTGTGATTTGGGATCTATCTAAGGTAACGGCTGAGGACTGCACAGAGATTGTGGAGGCTTGCATCAAGAGTGGTGTAATGCTCAGCGTGTGTCACGTTCTACGATACGACCCTCTCGTCCACAAAATAAAAGTAGGCCCTTTTTCTTTTTCTTTCTCTTTTTCCCCACCAGTCTTAAGTCAAACGGATATCTCACAGGAAGGGTGTGCTGATTCTGCAGGTCCTGATTGATAGCGGCGCTATCGGGGATGTGATACACATTCAGCACCTGGAGCCGGTAGGTTCGGGTTCTGATGTGCTTTGCAGGCATATAGCCTTAGCTGTGTTGGGCTGAAAATCACTAGTTTCCTGTTTGTGTCCTGTTCCAGGTGGGATTCTTTCATTTTGCCCATTCCTTTGTGAGAGGGAACTGGCGAAATGAGGCAGAGAGCTCCTTTGCCTTGATGGCCAAGTCTTGCCATGACGTGGACCTCATCCATCACTGGGCTGGTGGACGCAGGTATGAGTATACTGGATTTGTTGAATTTATGTCTTGGGCTGTGTTAAAAGTATGATGCTTTAGTATGCTTATAAAGGTGAAAACGTGTAAACATTTGTCATTGACAGGTGTATAAAGGTGTCCTCCTTTGGGTCTCTGAGCCATTTCCGCAAAGAAAATAAGGTTTGCTACCCTGTTAAAATATAAACTTACATACTTTTGTATCAGTATACTTTTGGAATGATACAAAAGACAATGATGAGTACACACCAAATACTCACTTGTTATCTGTTCAGAAAGAACCCCTCGTGTGTTGAAGATGAGTTACGTTACACTTATTTGTGCACAAAGTGATTTTGTATTTCTCTTAGCCAGCAGGGGCTGCAGATCGCTGCCTAGACTGCCCTGTGGAGAAAGACTGTGCTTACTCAGCATGTAAAATCTACCTGGACAGAGTTAAAAAGGTGTGCGTGAAGTCTTCACACATTTATCCACAAGTGTCGTCAGCTTTATTCTGCTGCACTGTATTTCATAATACATACCAAAGAAGAATGGAAATAAAAATCTGTTGTAAACTTAGCATACAAATGTGAGAGAATTAGGGGGTGAGCCAGTATACATAAAATGTCTGGGAATTCACAGCCCACTGTAATTGTATGTTACAGGGGGTTGTTGGCTGGCCAGTGTCAGTGATCTGCTCCAATGCTCTTCCTGATATCGAATCAGTAACTGAGGCTCTAAAAACCGGTCCGTATGGCCGCTGTGTCTATGAGTGTGACAATGATGTGTGCTCCAATCAGGTAAGAGCGTTTCTCACATTAAAATCAGGTTGAAATTTTGAAACATATATTGACTTTCTTTAATGGATAACTGCATGGGAAATCAGGTGCAGTTTTGCTCTCTTTCTTTGTTTTTCCTTAAAGGTTGTGAACATGGAATTTGAAGGTGGTCTCACTGCTGCCTTTTCCATGGTGGCATTTACAAAAGAGATCTGTCAACGCAAAACAACCATCTATGGGAGCAAGGTACAGTCTGTTATTTCAAGTCAAGCAAAGTGAGTGAAATATTTGTGTGTTTCTTACTGAAATTAACTTGACAAACTGGGGGGGGTAATGTCTCTGTTCCTATAGGGAGAGCTATCTTATGATGGCAACGAGATCAAAGTGTTTGACTTCCTGACCCAGAACACAACTAAACACTCAACAGATGTCAGAGTTCCACAAAGCTTTTGCATGTCTGGTCATGGAGCAGCAGATTATCACCTGGTTGACGCCTTCATTTCAGCTGTAGCAGTGAGTATGACACAGCTAACATTGCTGAAATCTTGTCTAAACATAAAAATTACCAAAATTATTCACTTGGATTGGAATATGTTTCATTGGCTTGTTAATATAAGTCGGTATCAGTATTCTGGTGCTCTTTTTCATGCCTGATTTCAAAGGGTTCTAACAGTTTTGTAGACATACACAAATTATACATTTAAAGTAAGGGTTGGTGCATAAATGTTAACCTTCTCAAAGTATTATTTATACACATTCTGCAAACCATCCATACTATGAAGAAAACATATATATCTATTGATAACAATAAGAGGCATCACAGGTTTCTAATCTATGGACAAGTTTTCTGTTGAATCTTGTTGTTTCGAACCACAGTATTACAGGAGTTTGAATGAAGTAATTATGTTAATTTTAGTGGTTTGGAATAAGTGGTTTTACTAACAGGTTCTCTCTTTGTTTGCTTACAGAATAAAGACGCATCCCTGATCCGATCTGGTCCTAAAGAAACATTAGCAAGTCACAAGCTAGTGTTTCAGGCTGAGCGTTCGCGTCTGGAAAACAGAGTGGTGTTTTGTGACACTGATAATTAATTAAGAGGGCACAAAAAGTGCTGAAGTTTGAAAAAACTTGACCCTTGTACTGAAATTACTTTTCTTTGGTATTTTTTATTTTGTATTTGTGTCTTGGTTACTAGAACATGCTGCTCAAATCAAAGGATGAAGTAATTGATACCTTGTTCCTAGAATTACAATTTTTGATGGTGGGGATTCAGAAAGATGATATAATCACAGAAGTAATAGTGAAAGAGAGATTCCTTATGTACTTGATTTATAAATATTATGTCTAATTTGACTATGATTTGTATAAGGATATATGTAACAAATATGAACGTTCCAAAGAGATATCTGTGGGAGAATTCAGATGAAGAGTTGATTGCAAACAATGTTTAATTTTAAACTCCAACGTTTTTAAAAATAAAATTGTATTTTGCTATGCATAACGTTTTTGCACATAATTAATATTTAAAAATAAAGTCATATAATAAAATACATTTTGATCGCTTCTCTACGACGCCTGAGAAGCTTTAACTTCAAAACCGTCAAGTAGCATGCAGTCCCTTCTTCCCTTCGCAGTGAATTAAAACAAGCGCCTGGCATGCACTATTATGGATTCCCAGAGGGCTCTTAGGATGTATCTTTTGAGATCCCCTTTGATATTTTAGAAAAGTTATCTTTCCAGAGATAGAACATTCGTTTTACGTTGTGCAACATGGGTCACAGAATGTTCCCAGAACCGTTGAATTATTGGAACCTTCCGGAAACATTGTGGCATTGTTCCCATAACTTAAAAAATGGTCATAGCTTTGCGGAGACTTTACAGAAATACTGTCAGTTCTGTAGCGTTCACTGAGCACAAAATATTGGCCTGCAAGCCAACATTCAAATATAATTACGAATATATTGAAATATAAATACATTTGACATTTCACTTCACTGATCACTACAGATGCATAAGAGCAATGGACATATCAGCTAAAACTGCGACTAGAATCATGCGCATCTTTATTTGAGTCTTCATAATTCTAAGAAAGATTCTTTCCCGTCATCTGATTATACCTGTAACACCTCAGCACTCAAATGCAAATAAAAACAAACAAACAAAAAAAAACAAACAAACAAAAAAGGATGCAAAATCAGACCTAATAGTATTTTCATGCAGTTCCATCAACGATTCTATGTGCTATTTTCTGTCTGGCAATTTTGTTGGTAAGGTTTAAACCTACATGCACCTAGGCAGCGTATATGTCTTTGAGACGTTCACGAGGCGCGCAGATCCATCTATGTTAGACCATTTACTCATTGGCGCAACGTTTCTATGACTTTGCCTTATGTTCCCTAGCTCTTGTAAAATGATCGACCGAGTTTTACCTGTCTTATTAACATTTTGAAATGAAAGATACTGAAGATATAGGACAAATGAAATGAAAAGCAAATGAAATGAAAATTCTTTCCTCTCAAGTGATTAATATCATATGAGATACACCGCATGAACAACAGAATCATATATTAGGCTAATGGATGCATATCGCAGTGTTTCTTGTTTTTGCACCTGCGTCACAGTGAAGACATAGCCATATTATTTAAAATTTTTTACTGGCTTGAAATGAACTGGCCTGCTACTTTTGCTTTTTACATAACACTAAAATTAACTTACTTTGTTCATAAAACCGATTTCCTGTGCCTACTGTGGCTATATTGCGATACCTTGATCATGGCAGGTGTCCCCGCTTTCCCCCATGTCTGCAGCTTGTAAATACGCCACTTATTGAGACTTACACATTTGTAAAATAACTTGTCAAAAAAACATGGCATTTTGGAGCTAACTCGAAGTATGCAAGCTTGCTAGAGAGAAAAACACAGGTCATTAAAACGGCAAACTGGGAAAACTTCCACTATTAATGAGGCTATTTTACAATGTTTGCCTGAGGTGTGTGTGTGAAAATGTTTACCTTGGAAGCCTGCTAGCGTGGGAACATTCCTCTGTTCGTGCTGTTTTCTAAGTTCATATTTAGAAGTCTTATACTTTGTGGAATTTGTTTAGGTCAATAGGCTTCTTAGGGCAATTTGAACAGAAAAGGCATATGTGCACACGCGACTTCTACTCGACAAGTGGTTAATTCGGCATTCCAGGCATCGAGTAGTGCAATGTAACTTCGACCTAGATTGGGTGGTAGGTTACAAATGTGGTAGCCTGTGAAAATTGCTAAGTACATCACCATAGGTGGCATGAAAGGCTCACGGGGGGAAATTGCAATTCAACTGTGTAGTTTCTGTGGTTTGTCGATCGGGTGTTGTGACACGTCGCGTGCCCTGTAGTTGGCTCCTAACAACGCAGTAAAGCAAACGGAGACCTCCGTATCTTCGAATGTTTGTGATCCCAGACGAGATGGTCAACATCAGGATCAAAGAATATAAGAAGCGTCCGTGGACTTACACCGAGATTGTCCTCTCCGCTATGCTCTTGATTGTGAGCAGTGCATTAGCAGGTTTTCTCGCACTTTTTCCATCGACAACAAGAGGTAAGCGTCATCAGAATGATTTAAGTTGCAAGGAAAGCAAAAATATATTATAGACTTTTTCTCTTATAAAGTTATACAGTTCTATAAATGTAATATTTGAAAGTCGATTATTGAAAAGCTTGAAACAAATCCATTAATTTTCCCCACAACTAATGTCTGTAATGTATTGTTTTCAAAACATTTGGTGTATTAATTTTTTTTATTGTTACTATTATTTTATTATTACTATTATTACAGCTAATGTTACTTCCCCGCTTGTTCTTCAGGGCAGCTCATCACTGCAAAAGTATCAAGAAGCATGAAGTTAAAACGTGAGTTACTGATGCATATTTAGTACCTTAAAGCTCACTGAACATACAGAACTTTGTCTTCACAAATGAGTAAAGTAAGAAACAACAGAGCAATAATAAGAGTTCTTTATGTGCAAAGGACTCAGTGTATAAATTTATGTAAATACACTGTGACTTGACATCAGGTATTCCTGTCCTCTAATCCCGTCAGCAGCCTCATCAGCAGAGCTGCCAACACAACCAACAGCAGCTGTGCTGACATAGCCAAATTCCACAAGGATACATCATCCAAACAAGTCATGCACTAGGCCATGCCCCACAGTTTCATAACAACTGTCATAGTCAGCCAAATATTTTTCAGAAACATTCATTCATCCATTCATTCATTCAGTTAATTTGCTCATCATTTTAGACACTGAACTCTTGCAAACTGAGGTGATGTTTTTTAAAGTAAGCCTTATTCTTGTTTGACCCCAACAGATTGTCATCAAGACAAAACTGTTTGTACAACACCTGAATGTGTCATGGCAGGTGAGTAGTAGAGTTACACATTATCCAACTTCTGCCCTCTTACCATGGAATGTTAAAAGAAAATGTTATCTATTAATTCTGATTTACTATTGCTTTTTTCCTGTGAGTCTTTTTAAGAACATGACACAAAATCACCCTTGTCCAACACCAGTATTTTGATTCTGTTACATGCATTCCCTTTGGCTCTGTGTCAGCGGCACGACTTCTTCAGAACATGGACAGCAGTGTTGAACCATGTCAGAACTTTTATAGATACGCCTGTGGGGGCTGGCTGGACCGCCACGTTATCCCAGAGACCAGTTCCAGATACAGTGTTTTTGATATACTTAGAGATGAGATGGAGGTCAAACTCAAGGGTGAGAGCTGGCTCCTAATTTCCATATCTATGTAAGGTCTGTCCTTTTATCCATTCTCTGAGGAAAAACTGCCCCTTGTGCTTATTTGGAACATATGACTGGTTTTGGTTTGCCTTACGATTTCTTCTTTATGGCAGGAGTTCTGGAGACAGAGAGTAAGCACGATCGAGAGGCCTTTCGTAAAGCAAAAACTCTGTATAGGTCCTGTATGAATGAGAGTGAGTTTTTTAAGGTTAATCATATGGTAAAAAAAAAATACAGCATTTTTGAAAATATGCAAAAATAACCATAAACACAGTGTAGCTAGTCAGATTAATGAGTATAAACTATGATGTGAAATCTAGCACTCAGTCAAAACTATAATTCATAATTTCATATCCTGCCCTACTCTGCTCATGTAGTATAACTTTTATTTTATTCAGGTTTAATTGAACAGCGCGATGCTCAACCTCTATTGGACCTTATCGATTTTGTTGGAGGCTGGCCTGTAGCATCAGACAGTTGGGATGACTACAAAAGTAAAACTTAAATCATCATTCCCAAAATGTGGCTGATGCCTGGTTGAATTGAGTGTCATACTTTTGCACAGTAACTGTGAGCTACATTATTATTGCAAGTGTTTAAGGTCATGTATGTACTTTGACAAAAATTCACTGTTTCTGTTCATCCATTGCAAAGATAGAGAATGGAGCCTAGAAGACACATTGGCCATGTTTAATTCACGATTCCACAAGAGGGTGCTCTTTGACTTATTTGTGTGGACAGATGATCTTGACTCCAGTCGCTACATCCTCTATGTGAGCACCTTAAAACAAGAAGGTTATGTTAATGTTGCTTTTAATGTAAAATTAATACTTAATACTTAATGTGTCGGTGTAAAGTTCTCTCTGTGATTATTTACACAAAAAACATATATAGTTTTCTCTGAACTCATCCTTAACCTGTCACTACAGATTGACCAGCCAGGGCAGGGGTTGCCGACTAGGGATTACTACTTCAGTGATGGGAAATACAAAATGGTAATAAATGTCATAATCAGCCAGTGAATGAAGTCAAGTCTGCAATATGTGAAAATAACTTCATTTATTTCTCTTTAATGTTGCAGGTGCGAGATGCCTACCTTCAGTTCAT
The DNA here is from genome assembly GCF_902362185.1 of Chanos chanos. Taxonomy (NCBI): domain Eukaryota; kingdom Metazoa; phylum Chordata; class Actinopteri; order Gonorynchiformes; family Chanidae; genus Chanos; species Chanos chanos. Next base: position 31,881,837 of record NC_044497.1, on the reverse strand, counting down.
GATTTCAGTCATGCAAATGACACGTGAGGCTAGGAATCTAACAAAAGATGAGGAACAAGTCAGGAAGGATGCTTTGCAAGTCATGCAGCTAGAGACGGACATTGCAAATGTGAATAAACCTTGTGGCAAAAAGAGAGATGATAGTTTTAAGTTGTGTAGCAAGGATAAAGCAATATTTTTGGGTCCATGGACACAGAAAATTCCAGCTTGCTGTTGTTTTCTCAGGCTACGTCTCCTGTGCAGGAGCGGCAAGATGTCACGCTTCTATATAACAAGATGAGGCTCACTGATCTGCAGCACATGTTCAATGTGAATGTGAGTGTGGATTCTCTGCTTTCCTTTAGATGGGATGACAAGTGCACAGATAATTGGTTTGTAATGCTCATGTTGTAGGGTTTCAACTGGACCCGGTTCGTGCTGGGAGTTATGTCTAGTGTATCCATAGAAATAAGCCCACAGGAAGAGGTGGTGGTTTACTGCACCCCGTATCTGCTTAAGCTGGGCAGCGTGCTTGCGAAACACAATAGCAGGTAAGATCTCTGGAGATACTGTAATAAGACTCACTGGCATGAACACACCAGCCTTGTATGGGTGTTCTTGTATGTTCTCACCTCTGAGATATTTCGGTATTGCAGGACTCTAAGGAATTATCTCACCTGGCACCTGATCGTAGACAGAGTCAGTAGTCTCAGTCGCCGCTTTAAGGATGCACGAGCACAGTACAAGAGAGTAAGCATTGTGAATAACTCAATCCTAACCAGCAAGTTCAAGACAACATTAGTTAATATGGTTCTTTTCCACAACAGACCATGTATGGTACCACCTCAGCCGATGCACGTTGGCGAGAATGTGTCCGCTACGTTCAAAGCAGCATGGAGAATGCCGTGGGAGCCCTTTATGTCAAAAAAACCTTTGCTGGGGAGAGTAAACGCATGGTTAGACTATCAAGAGCCCTTTCATTTGTTTGTCTGTTTCTTTCATTCTTTCTTTTTGCGTGGTATATGTGGTTAGAGGGTATTTGTTGTTGGATAGGTGCGTGACCTGATCAGTAACATTCAGGAGGCATTTGTAGAGATGCTAGAGGAACTTAGCTGGATGGACAACCAATCAAAGGAGAAGGCCAGAGAGAAGGTCTGTATATCTTGGAAAACATGTGATAATCCACTGCATATCACAGCCTTTCTCTAAATGCTCTGTGAGATATTTGCTTGTTTTTTTTTCTGCACAGTAACATTATCATTCCAACTTTAGTGGCATTATTTGAGAGGAATGGATTGGATTTGTGCTGTCTGAGTCATAGGAATTGTAGGGTGAAGTTAGGACAAAGTGTTTTAAAAAATATGTGATTGATGCCTTGTATTGCTGAATCCATTACATGTTTGCGTTTTAGGCTATGGCCATTCGGGGTCAGATTGGGTACCCTAATTATGTTCTGGAAGATGGCAATAAGAGGCTGGATCTGGAATATGCACATGTACTAAGTGATTAAGGAATTAATTCCTTAGCTCCTATTGGTTTCTTTACTTATTTATAATTAATAAATTAACTGATTTTGGATTTTTTTTTTTGGATAAAGCCAATTTAAAATATTTTCTCCCCAATCATGCAGCTCAACTTCAGTGAGGAGAGATATTTTGAGAACATGTTGGAGAACTTACAATCAATTGCGCAGAGGACCCTGAGGAAACTTAGGGAGCCAGTGGATCCAGACTTGTGAGTTAGTGTTTAGTTTGGCATGTGGGATATTGTATCTGACCTGCATATCACTGAACTCAGAGAGGGAGATTCTGGTGAAGTTCTTTGTTTTACTCACATGTGTTTGGATGATGACTGAGTCAGTGCTGTTGTTTGAGATGCATAGCATCTTTGGTGTTGTTTTAATAGCTGGATCATTGGTGCTGCAGTCGTCAATGCTTTCTACTCTCCAAACAGAAACCAGATAGGTGAGGACCAAGCATGTGTTACACAACACACATGCCATTCAAATAACAGAATACAGTGGCATTTCAAAGCTGCAGTGAAAAATGACACTATGTATCTTGACGTTGAAGCAAATCAGATGTACTTAGTCACATAAAGTTGTTCCTGTATGGTTTTTCTTTTTGTATAAAGGTTTTTATAGTTTAGTTTATGTGGATTTATACTGATACAGAGAATCATTCCTACAGTTGTTGTGTACTGGGCATGTTCTTATCAAAACCGTTGAAGGGCCTCATTTGATTAATGAGAAATGCAGCATACTCTTAGCCAAAAATAAAACATTGTCAATCAGGTCAGTGCCATTCTGGGTTTTTTGCTTTCTTTTTGAGTCCTCTGAAGAAACCTGCTTGGCTGTTTGTGTCCCACAGTGTTTCCTGCTGGGATTTTACAGCCGCCTTTCTTCAGTCAGAACCAGCTCCAGGCTCTGAACTTTGGAGGGATTGGAATGGTCATAGGTCATGAGATCACCCATGGTTTTGATGATAACGGTGTGTTTCATTTAAGAATGTTAATGAAGAAGGTTACTTAATTAAGAAAATGATGTCTCATGTCAAAATATGCAAGTGTTGTTTTCCTGCGTAGAGTTTTGAGAATCCATGAAAACCTGTGGGGTAACAATTGCACGCAAAAGGGCGCTGTTTCATTCCATTTACTGCAACCAGTGTTGATTTACGCTTACACAGAAAAAGTGTTTATAAATTCGAAACTTATAACTGGAGTTAACTTTATACTGGCAGGTTTGCTGTGTGCCTGTTTGTCTATGCTCTTTATGGGAGCAATAACAACATTATGGATCCGTTTCAGGGAGGAATTTTGACAAAGACGGGAATATGCTGAATTGGTGGAGCAATTTTTCTGTAGAGCATTTCAAGGATCAGTCACAGTGCATGGTACAGCAGTATGGTAACTTCACCTGGGAACTTGCAGGAGGACAGAATGTACGTAATGAAGAAATACATTTAAAAAACGCAGTATCCAGGGATTATATCAGTAATGTCAGCGTGTGCTGCTTTCAGACTTTTTAGGTTATTACTTTATGTAGTCAATTAAGCTTTAAACTGTACCGCAGCACAGCAGGAAAGATTTTAACATATCCACCCTGTTGGGCTGCTCTGTGTCAGGTCAGTGGCATCAACACTTTAGGAGAAAACATCGCAGACAACGGAGGAGTGAGACAGGCCTATAAGGTAATGCCTTTCAGATGTTCAGATTCACCATGCCAACTATTTCATCTTCACTCAGATGTAGAATGTCAATTTAGCATAAAGAGATTTGAATTTGAAAGATAATGTAGCATAACTGTGGCTGGTTTGTTTGTTTGTTTTTGGATAGGCCTACTTGAAGTGGATTGAGAGAGAAGGCGACGAGCCTTATTTACCAGGCTTAGATCTGAAGCACAAACAGCTATTCTTTCTGAACTTTGCACAGGCAAGAAACAAGAGTGGAGATCTGTCTTTGAATCCTGTTTGAAGTTGTTAAACAGCTCTCATCAAATACAAGTATCGCGGCACAATTCAGGTTACTTTAGGACGGTGTTTAACCCTTACTGTAGAACAATACTTAATAACTACAGTAATTTACAATGATATCATAACTATTATAAAGAGGGCAGATGTATACGGTCATAGATTAGAGTAATTAAATGAATGTGATAAATAAACCCTATTTAATATCTAGCATAAAAGTAATAATTAACCTTTTCTCATAGGCTGAGAAGAATGCAGTATGTGAGAGTACATTATTACTGAGGATGTGATTGGCAGTGATCTAACATCTGTAATTACTTTACTGATTTTTGCAGGTTTGGTGTGGCACATATCGTGCTCAATATGCAAGTCAGTCAATTCGAACAGATTCACACAGCCCACTAGACTACAGGTTAAGTACTGCTCCTTTAATTCAGCCACTGATTAATGTCTGTAAATTTGCCATTAACCTGGGGTGTCACAGATTGAGCATAATTGTTTCTGCTTTTTTCTCTGCCTATCCAGAGTTTTGGGATCTTTGCAGAACTTTGATGCCTTCTCTGAGGCTTTCAGTTGCGAACCTGGTAGTCCAATGAACCCACATACGAAATGCCGTCTGTGGTAGGTCTTGGTGACCTCTTGTGTGGATATGGGGAGATACTGCTTTGATAAAAAACATAATAAAACTTTATGGGATCCATGAGATATGAGTTGTGAGGAGGACCCTTGGAACAATTGAATCTAGTTCAATATAGAAAATACAATGCTTTGTCACACTTTCATTATTTGTTTTAAGAGTTTGAAAGTTTTAAAAGTATAGAATATTTACTCTTCCAGTTTTCAAATTCTGACTTTTGCAACTTGGGAAAATACTCTGACTGCTGACTTTTGTAGAATCAATAACTATTCTTTTTATTTTTAAGTCTCTTAATATAATCTCAGAGTGACACAAAATTTGCCTGGCATTTGCTCTATGTTTTACGAACTGTCAATTTTAGATTTATATTATTATCACAGCCATTTTTGAGCATAAACTTGCATTATTTCCCCAAATTTGAGAACATCTCTGTGGCCAGCTCATTTTGGTTTATGCACTGATCAGTGATTCAGCAGATTCAGTGACTGAATGACTGCAGTAAGACAAAGGGGTTCTGTTAATATGTAAATTTCAGATAATTCATTGTTAATAAAGTCATGATATTATTACATGGATCATGGATGGCTTTAGTTATATTGTGTTTACACTTAAAGACACCCTCTTATCATAATGAAAACAATAACAAATACACAGAAATAGAAGTACAGAGGAAGACATGGCCAAGACGCTCTGCATAAGCAGTTACGTATCACGGAACAAACCATGAGTGTTTTTGTCCCATGTTTCAGTTTGGAACAATGGCATATGAACACACATCACTAGTTGTACACTATAGTGTTGTACTGTGATCATCTAATCACAGTCATGTCATTTTTTATCATATTTGTACAGTAGTGGAACTGATCTTATACAAAGAGGCATTCGTCAGAAAGGGGTTCCTAATGGAGAGTTTCATCATAGTTTATTGTTGGTTTCAGTAATGGTCAAAATATTTGTTTTCCTAATTCATAACCTGGTACAATATTCTCAGTACATTTCATCATTTTCACATTCTTACTCCCTGCAACTGAATTGTATGCCAGGAAAGGTTCAATGAACAGTCTACTACACAAGAGCAACTACCAAATTATGGTGTTGGCTCCTTGATGTTACATGATATCAAGCAGAGCCAAAGCCTAAAGCTTACACAAGAAGTGGACTGAAACATAAGGTACATTTCACTTGTTTCTGTTTTGGTATCATAAGCTCCAGATTGTCTGCATCTGAATTCCACATGGGTGCACGGAGGAACAACATGACAGAGAGGATGATGAAAGTGCAGATGAAGTAATGAAATAGTAATGCAATAGCCAGTAGATTCTAGTAATTCTAGTTCTGAGAAATCAGTGAGAGCCATCTATTATCCTCAGCCATTTAGTATCTTCAGTTATTATGTTTCTGAAGACCAACAGTGTAAGAACCTTCAAGAATATATGCACATTGCTGCATGGTCCAAGCCTCACCCCATACCTCACTCCACCTACTGCATGACTATGGTTGCCACACATTCACGGACCCATATGCTATCTTTATTTTGATGTTAATCTTTTATTCAGGGATTATCTTTGGTTCAAGGTTTATGGTTCCAGGAAAAAAAGTGAAGTGTTCATTAAAAGTCCTCACCCCATCCACTGTAATCTATTTTATTGGGAGTAGAGGCAGGTACTGAGAGAGCTCCCTGCATCCGTATTTGCACGAGGATTATTGGACTTCTAGGATTGGAACAACTATCTCTGTAAGAACCATTCTGTAATTGTGTGTGTCTGTCAAGAGTTTGATTCAATTTTGAGATTTTATATAATACATAAATATGATGTAAGGATGCAGAAAAAAGACTTCTCAAGAATATTCAAGATGATGCAGATTATTATTATTTTTATTGTTATAAATTAATTCTTGTCATATATTGATATGTATAAATAAAGGTATTACAAGAAGTATAAGGGAAGCAATTTACCATGGTAATTATGATCTTGAGTGCTTCAGAATTGATTTAATCTATATCAAAGATGCATTTTTACATTTATATTCACTTAAAGCAGGCTTCCTCCCTGATACATAAAGGGGACAATCCAATAGTTTAATGGGTCTTATGATGTATTTAATGAAGTTGAACATACTTTGAAATATATTACTCAAAATCTTTGACTGGATAGTTGAAAAATGAGAGAGAAGCATTGCTTTTCTAAGATAGCTGGAGCACTGCTTGTGAGGCTGTAATTCACCAAATTAAACAATCAAAATAAACAGCAACTGAAGGCAAAAGGTACACTTATGGTGTACATCCCAAATCGCAAAAACAAAGACTTACCCGGCTTTGTCCTGATATTACTCACGATGACACAGTTTTCACTACAGGTCAGTCAGTGTAGAATTCACTTTTGTTTGTGAACTGCTCTCATTTACAGAGTCTATGATTTTACCCATCACTCTTGACACTACGTACACTGTGGTAAATCTCAACTATTTTTAGAATACTCCACATGCAGAGATGCAGCCTTATTACACTCAATATAACAGTTTCTGGAATCGCAATTTATGTCTCTCTCCCTCATTTCAAATACACCAGATACCACCATGCCACTACCCATCAGTGTCATCATAGTTGGAGCAGGGGACCGTGGAAGGACATACTCCGTGTTTGCTTCTATCCACCCAGATCGCATGCGAGTATGGTTTTCACTGATGACAGTTATTTACAGCTGAATTGTACTAACTAGAGTGCTATTATTTAAGATTTTACGAAGCCATGCTTTAATTAAAATTAAATGCTTTGGAGATTATAGCACTTCTTACTTAGCAATGTTAAAATATACATATATCCCTGATAATTTCCTAAAGCAGAGAATATGTGAAATTATTCAAAAAGATGATGATGTACAAATTGTCCACAGGTTGTAGGGGTTGTGGACCCTCAACCCTCTGCAAGAAGGAAACTTCAGGAGGAACACAAGGTGGCTGATGAAAACACCTTTGATGGTAAGGTTCTGAAGTCAATTTGTGCTTTTTTTTGTAAGTCAGAATATGTTAAATGACATGTCTTATTTGTGATCAATACAGACTGGCGCTGCCTAACAGAGAGGGAGAAATTTGCAGATGCTGTATTTATCTGCACACCTGATCGCCTTCACAAGGTACGGAGTGAAACCCCATGATCTAATTATCTCATGATTCCAGATACAACCCAGCAGTGGACATATGTCCCTAGTGATAGAGGTGCTTACTCTCTCTATTTCTCTATCTTTGTGTAGAGTCATATTTTATTTAGTATCACATTGAACCATTACTACAGAACAAACACTGCATCACTTAATACTTGAAAATGCTTAAAATTTGTGTGAATACTGCCCCTCTTTAATTTGCCTTAGTATGTAGGCTGCTTTTTTTGGGTAATTAGCAAGTTTCTTTTTTTCAGGACCCGGCTGTGGCATTGGCAAAGAAAGGCTACCATATTTTGCTGGAGAAACCTTTAGCTGTAAGTGTATTCAATGCATTTCTGCATGTGGGTGTGGCAATGCACAGTGCAAGCACTGTTTTGTAATAGATGTGAACCTTCTATTGGTTTATATTTTCTAAAACATGCATACTTTGTATCATTGTGCCATGCTCAGATAGATACATGTTTAGTTTGCATATGGCCTGTTCTGCATTTTTGGGGATCTCTAAGGTGACCGTCAGGGACTGTGAAGAGATTGTGGAGACCTGCACCAAGAATGGTGTAATGCTCAGTGTGTGTCTTGTTCTACGATACGACCCTGTAATTCAGAAAATAAAAGTAAGTTCTCTCGACTACTATTCAATGAGAAATATTCATCTCTGAATGAAGGATCCAAAATTGGATAGATGATAAGTTTGAAACTCTGGGTCTTAACCTTCAGATGCTCATTGACAATGGAGTACTTGGGGATGTGGCACACATTCAGCACTTGGAACCAGTAAGTTTGTTTTAATTAGCAAAATAATCACAGAACTGCAATGTTTACAGTCATATTCTGAATCTCTACCTTTGATAATGATAAAGGTACTATGCAGCTTGATTGGAGCATTTTAAAGATGTTGATTTCAGTTACAGACACAAACTGCATTACAGATAATATGCAAAATACAACAAAGAAAACATTACCTACTTATTTAATATACAACACAATACACTAATGAAGTTAATTTGAAAACTGTATGAGCAGTGCTGAGCAGTGCTGTGCAGTGCTGGAATGCGAAGCTGACAGCTAACTCTGACAGTGATTAAAGCAAGGGTGTCAAAATCCAGTCCTGGAGGGCCATGGTCCTGTTGTTTTTCTTGTCGACCAACTAAATACAATCTCTGATTGGCTGAAGAGCGTGCACACCTGTTTTCAAGGTGAAAATCAACAGGTAACTAAGAGGTGAAAACAAAAACCAGAAGGACCCTGGCCCTTCAGGACTGGATTTTGACACATGTGAATTAAAGTGTTGGCACATGTAATGCTTTCTTTCTTGCTCTAGGTGGGGTTCTTTCATTTTGCTCACTCCTATGTGAGAGGGAACTGGCGGAATGAGGCAGAGAGCTCCTTTGTCCTTCTGGCCAAATCTTGTCATGATATGGACCTCATTTACCACTGGGCTGGTGGTCGCAGGTGCACATTTGATTCACAAGACATTGACTTATGTACATTGTGACTTTTGTGTGAAACAGTTGTGTTTTTAGACACAAAAAATGTAAAAATGTCACTGGGTACACAGGAAAATCAGAAGTTTTTAAAAACTGTTTAATTTACAGGTGTTTAAAGATTTCCTCATTTGGATCTCTTAACCATTTCCGCAAGGAATGCAAGGTTCACTGCCATTTTATATGCTTAAATTGGGTTTTCATTTTTTATATAATTCATCTATAAATATTCAGTTCGCAGCTAATTTTGTTAACTGGTATTATACTAGCCGAAAGGGGCTGCAGACCGCTGCTTAGACTGTCCAGTTGAAAAAGACTGTGCATATTCAGCAAAGAAGATCTATGTGGACAGACTTAAAGAGGTATATATTGAAACATTACACATTTATTCACGATTTTAGCTTATCCAGTAATTTCCTATTAACAGCATTCCATTAACTTAATGTTAAAGCTTTTATACAAAACATACACTTATGATGGAAAATTATGGATAAAGTTGTGGATAAGAAACTAATGAAATAGTTTTTCACCTCTGTTTGGCTTTTGCAGGGGGTTGTCGGCTGGCCAGTGTCAGTGGTGTGTTCCAAAACTCCTCTCGATATTGAGTCTTTAACTGAGGCTCTAAAGACTGGCCCATATGGTCGCTGTGCATATGACTGTGACAATGATGTGTGCTCCAACCAGGTAAGAATGTTTCACACAAAGCCCGTTATGTGATGAGATTTCATTAAGATTTGTGCGACATCTGGCAAAGGCAATTTAAATGATTTGGTGGGTTATTGAACAATAAAGGAATAATTTCATGCAAAATCACTTAAATCACTCTCATTTTGTTTTCATTTTGTTTTCTTACAGGTTGTGAACATGGAATTTGAAGGCGGACTCACGGCTTCCCTTTCAATGGTAGCATTTACCAAGGAAGTCTGCAAGAGCAAAACAACCATCTTTGGCACTAGGGTAAAGTGACTGAAATACTGGAGTGCTTTCTTAATTCAAAAATGACTTGGATAGGTGACTGATCCCCTTTGGATGATATCTGTGTTTGTACAGGGAGAGCTGTCCTATGATGGTTATGAGATCAAAGTGTTTGACTTCCTTACCCAGAAGACTACTAAGTACCCAGTGGAAGTCAAAGTCCCACCAAACTTTAAAAATGAAGGTCATGGGGCAGCAGATTATTTCCTGGTTGACTCATTTATTTCAGCAGTAGCGGTGAGTTTATTACTAAAGAAATGAAGCTTAGATTCAATGAGTACTCATCGTGCAAAAGGAAGCTGCTCTTTTGGGATAAATTCCAGTATCATTCCCACTCAGAAATCTAAATATCTGAAGTAAAACCACAGATTTAGGTACTTACCCATAGTGCAGTGCTGTATCCAACTGACATTCTTTGGTTCAAATTCTAGTTGTGGCTTGGACCGAGGAACGCAACACAACTATATGAGTGCAACAGGGCAGACAGTGTTTTTCTTTAGACATGTTATGCTGTCTGATGATACAGTGTGGTTCATAATAGAAAAAGATACAGTGCTGGTTTCTCAAGCACTATAGAAATTATGTATGGTGTTTGTACTCCAGGACTGACAAGCTATGCTTTATCTGAACAGAATGAGAAAGAGATGGATGAGATAGAGGGAGATGATGGTGTGACAGTGAGGTTAAGAATAACATTTTTACGTGTGATTTGGGTTCGAATTTCTATTTAACAGCTTCTCTCCTTATTTTCATCCAGAATAAAGATCCATCCCTGATCCTGGCAGGTCCTAAGGACACACTGGCAAGTCACAGGCTAGTGTTTGAGGCAGAACGTGCTCGTCTGGAAAAGAGAGTGGTGTTCCTCGAAGCTGACCCTTAATTAGGAGGGCAGACAAAAATGCCTCCCAAAATACTGAGGACCAGGCCTGCTGAGTTTGACCAAATTTATGTAATTATTTTACAGCTGTTGAATATTGCTAGTCCAGTTCAAATGAAGCTGATTCAATGGGCTGTTTTGAAAGTATCCATAATTTAGTGGCCAGAAAAATGCTTGTTCGAAAAACAATGTTTGGATTAAAATACAACTATCCTATCTATTGTGTAATACTTCTATTATATCTACAACAGTTTAGAATAATGTAATGCAGATATTACTTTCTCTTCAGTGCATGCATTCGTTATCACAAAACAGAGAAAAATTGGATAATTTCTGTTTTATTAATGCACACACATTGTGTATGCTTTATTCCTTCCCATGGTATTCAACAAAGATTTGATTTACCCTCTTAAATTTCTCGGGATTTCCAAATGTCATATAACAGAGATACATTTCCATTAATCTTTAAAATTTTCTGTTAATAAAATGAATTAGCTTATTATACTAACATGCTGTTTTACAGAACACAAATTTTGGTAACGAAGCAAATTATGGATATATGATCTGATCCATATACTTAGATTATGTATTGATCAAATACTTGTAAAACAGTATCTCAGAGATGTTACGCTGTCTTATATAATTCTACATGGATATCTCTGACTCTAAGAACGTCAGAACATGAGGGTCCGTCATTTAGGCCAGGCAGGGGACCTCAGTATTGTTTAAACATGCAGTCAGTGTTTTACCTTGCTGATGATGTCATGTTGAAGCTCTTCCTTAAAGTTAAACCTTCAGGTTAGAGTGACAACCAGTTCTTATGCACCATTTATTTGCTACAGAGTATGATGCAGTAGTTTACTTAAGAAAATTTATGTCAACTGGTTCCAAGGAATCTTCACAAATTGTCCTGTAGTGTCCTGGTGAGGAAATTAGCCCTGTGATTTCCTGCCTCATAAAATAACAGGTTAATTAAAAAGCAGTAGAGAGAACTGTGTAGGTGGTGAGGCTGGATGGATGTGCTGGTTGACATAGGTCAAACTGGCTGATATCAACTTACTGGCAAAGAGGGTGCTGGAGCGTAGGCAGAATTATAGTTTCAAAACACAAGCAAAGTTCCAATAAACCAGAGTATTCTCGTGGTAAAACAGGCAAGCCTCAATACTCGGGAAACAAGAACAGGCAATACAACAACATTGCTTGGTAAGTCAGTGGAATGAGAGACTTCACACAGGACAAAACAACAAGCAGTAATGAAGAAAAAAATGAGGAACAGGTGTGGGTGATAATTGACTCATCAGGTGTTTAACCGATAATCTGGAAAGCAGGGCTCTGATTGGCCAAACCATAGGGAGGTAGACATGAAAGCATGGAAACAGCAAACTTTATAAGACCAGGTGGTAACAATAATGAGATGATAAAGATGATAATTATAATAAAGTGATAATATGATGATAATAAAAGTCATGCTACTACTAACACCTGCCAACTCTCAACACCAGACTGCACATTGTAGCCCAGGTTAAGAGCACAAACACTCTCACATACCCACTGATTGGTGGTTGAACTACAACACTTGAGGCCTTTGGAGAGGTGGACTCTGACCCAGGATGTTGTAAACAGTTCTTTGACTGTGAACTTTGTCAACATCCTGTAGAGACATTACTGACAGCAAATCTAATAACATTTTAAAGGAAACAATTATTCATTTACGTACTCTCAAGAAAAGTACCAACACACTTGTTTGGATCATCTTTTCCACTTATACTGAAGACTTTACGAAATTGAAGATCCAAGTGGGTTAATCTGACTGTGTCTCAGACTCCTGTCATAGTTCCTCTCATTAGTGAATCTCTTGGTGCCCTTAGTCCTTGTTTAGTTTTCGCAGTTGTTATTTTTTGCAGTAACTCTGCACCATCTACAGTACAGTATGGACTGATTTATTAGAATGCAAATGTCCACATAAATATCTTGCAGCTTCTGAAAAATTGCTTTAATAGTACATGTTACACATAGTTAGGACATCTGGCCAAGTAACATGTCAGCTTAAGTTGATGCTTGTTAATGTTCGCTCATTTATTCCTGCTTTAACGCTAAGGTTTGGCAAAACTAATTTCTAATGAAGTATACGTGACAACATAAGATGGAATATAGATTTACTTACTTAGTTCATTTTGAATGAGGATGGGTTTTCCATAGAATTTCAAACTTATGTTTAGTAATAACCTTCTAAGACAGTTAATTTGGTTACATTTAGTTAAATTTGTCAGATCAGAATAGCTGGCTGCTTCAGTTGTTGCAGAGGGTAGCAATAGCTCCATATACGATAATTCTGAACAACCAGAAGGGGTCATAGTTGTACCAGTGCACTTTACAGTCATTCAAAGTTGTGCACTAGTAACATACAAATTGAGAAATTATGTTGCTAGAGAATAAGCCATTCTCTTCCAGCAACATCTTCACTATAAACTGAGAATTTACACCTTGAGTGTAATAATAATGCAAAAAAAAGGAACTGTTTTCAAATTATGCAGAAAACTATGTCAAGTTTTACAGACATTCTTTTTACAGACATTTGCTTTCTTTCTTTCTTTCTTTCTTTCTTTCTTTCTTTCTTTCTTTCAGTTTAAGGTGGCTAGTAAAGGAGAGAGGGTCACAGTGTGTGACAGTGAGGATCACAGGGACAGATGGCCTTTCTGCCACATTATGTTGTTCCTCTAACCCAGTGTTTTGGAAAACTATGAGAACACAGGCTATCACAAAAACACTGTGTAACGCCCCTAGACCCTAAACCTGATGCTAAAAGGGCGTCCTGGGTTCTTGTATTACTCCTAGAAATTAATTTATGTGCCACTGTTAATTTAAATGGTCATTTTCTAACCCTAAACTCTTGTGCTACACTTATCTTAAAAATAAACTCCAGAAACCGAATGATTTAAATTTAAACACAAAACAATTTACTTATTGAAGAAATAGATGTCAACACAACCAAAATATTCACAAGCAATCAACTGTGGTATTACAGAATTATTAAACAAAGTTCACTCAGTGAAAAAACAAGTCATTACCTTAGCAATGATCACAAGTAATAACATTTTTCAGCAACACAATACATGGGCATAACATTCATTAACACATTCACACGCCGCGGACTCACACACACACACACACTGATTAGACCTAAGCCGGCAAATGACTCTAAACAAAACCGTTGCAGGCCTGAGTCGTTGCTCGGGTTCGCTGTGGCCCAGCACAAAATGGCCGCTTCACTCGGTAACGAGCAAAAAGGAAAAAACACACACAGTACCTTATTCCAGCACAGTCTCGGGTGGTTTACCGGTCCGACAATGTCTGCATGTCCCACGTAGCAACAGCAACAAGCACAAAAATCCCGCAAAGATCCAAAATCCCGAAGCAGTCTTTCCGCGAGTAGCAGCAAAGTCCTCCGTAGCAATCCTCAACAGGTTAAGCTAAACGGCAAGGCTCCGTCGACTTAATTCTTACCAACAACAAAAACACAATACTATCTTTCTTGCTCTTTATGGGTATTCTGTTCGAGTACCCAAAGACTAAAAGGCAGTATTCGAAAATTACAACGTTGTTCACGTTATACATTTATACTGTACAAAACTCAGGCTCTCTATCGCAATGGCGCACCTGCTCTTCTCTCTCTGCCTTTCTTCTCTCTCTCTGCCTTCCATGACCTCTGACGTCATAGGTATTAACTCTACTAATTATAAACTATATTTCTACACTGAAATAACAAAAATACTACATTTTATACATTCAAACAACATATAAAATCAGTACATCAGAACAAATATTAATAAGAACTTGGAACACATATACATACACACATGAAATACATATCCCAGAATTCCCATTAATGACCCAATCGAACTTTCTAGGCAAATACATAATCTAAACTTATTGCTAATTTATTCATGAACTCTCTTTTTGAAAATGAATTAACTAGTTCTAATGAATAACTAAGAACTATATCAACTTTAAATTACCTACTAATTACTTAACATTAATGTATCTAAAATACATTTTCTTCACCGCGCTACATCCTCCCCCTTCTGAAGGCTAGCATGTCCCCATGCGCCTCCATCTAGACATGAATCAGGCCTGTCTTTTCAGGGCAAGGATCTGTTACAGCACACCTAGAACACTGCGCCATAGGGTGACACCAAAGTCTTTCACACTTTCTCTTCCCCAACAATGGACTACTTATGTGAACAACCATACCCCTGTGAACCAAAGTGAGTGGCCTATCTACTGGCTGCCCTGGCTCATCATAGGTAAGTCGAGTCACAGGTCTTGTTTGTCTTTTAGGGCGATCTTCACAGGCAGCTTCTTTGTTCTCAACCACTTTACTTATGGAAGGATTGTCTCCCCCTTCAGACTCTGTGTTTACCATAGGGTCTGTGTGTGGTTGTAGGTTACTTCCTGCTTCATCTCCAATAAGGGTTTTTCCAGGTTCTCCAACTTCCTGAGAATGATTCCGTTCAAGGTCATTGGATACAGAGACTCGCTCATCTGGGGGTTCACTTTCAAGCCCAGCAGACAACTTGGGTTTGACCATCTCTCTCACTTCATCTCTGATGTAGAAATAAGGCCTCCCATCATCCTCATCTGACGAAGAGTCTTCACATGCACCTTGGTCATCCTCTCTGATTTCCTCATTCCCTGTTTCCTTCTTTCCCCGTCTCTGTTTGATCTGGGCTCTAGTCACAGGTTGATGAGAGCTCTGTCTGTTCTCTTCGGAGGGCAACAACCTCACAGACTCTCCGATTGGTAACAGATGGTCTCTGTGAAGAGTTCGTATACCTCCCATACCCCGTTCTGGTTTCAGCCGGTACACTGTTAAGTCTGGAAACTTTTCCACCACAATATATGGTACAGAATTCCACCTGTCCTGCAACTTGTGTTTGCCAGTCAAACCAAGATTCCTAATCAATACCCTATCTCCTTCTTCCAGAGTATGGTGTCTCACTCTCTTATCAAAGAGTCTCTTATTCCTCTCATGATTCTTCTGTGAAGCTTCAGAGGCCAGTCTATATGCATTTTGTAGGTCTCTCTTCATGTTCTCTACATACTGCTGGTACTTCACCTCTTCTTTCCCATCAACAGAAGTACTGAAGCAGACATCAACTGGCAGACGGGCTTCTCTTCCAAACATAAGTAGATAAGGCGAATAGCCAGTAGCCTCATTCTTTGTACAATTATACGCGTGGACCAATTGGCTAATGTTCTGACTCCACTGTGACCGTTTGGCAGGATCCAGAGTCCCTAACATGGACAGTAATGTCCGATTGAATCGTTCTGGCTGTGCATCACCTTGCGGGTGGTAGGGCGACGTTCGAGACTTGCGGATTCCCAGCATCCCCAGAAGTTCCTTTATAAGGCGACTTTCGAAGTCTCGTCCCTGATCTGAATGGATACGTGAAGGTAATCCATAATGAACAAAGAATTTTTCAAACAGGGTCTTGGCTACAGTCAGGGCTCTCTGATCTCTGCACGGGAAGGCTTGGGCATACCGAGTAAAATGATCCGTTATGACCAACACATTGGTAATCCCTTTAGAGTCAGGCTCAATAGACAGGAAGTCTATACATACCAAATCTAGGGGTCCATCACTCTTGATTTGACTCAAAGGAGCAGCTCGTTGTGGAAGTGATTTTCTAGTGATACACCTTTCACAGTTCTTAACATAATTCTCAATCTCAGTAGTCATTCTGGGCCAATAAAATCTATCTTTTAGGAGCTCGGTTGTTCGTTCAACTCCAAGGTGTCCAGAGTCATCATGGAGGGACCTCATGACCATCTCACGGTACTTCTCTGGTAAGACGAGCTGTCGTATCTCACCTCCAGATTGTCTCTTCACCATCCTATATAGGAGATGGTTCTTCACAACCAACTTAGGACCTTGTCTTTGCAGTAACCCCACGCTTGGGTCTTGACTCCTAGCCATGGACAGCAACTGGCCAGTCTCCACTGCTTTTTTCACTATACCAATGACTGGGTCTTGTTCTTGAGCTTCTCTCAAGTCATGGTGGCTCACCTGTTCCAACTGACTCATTTCTAACTGTGTTGGACAAACATAGACATCTGGAACACTATGATCAGGGGCTCCTAACTGGTCAATAAGTCGTCTGTCCGGTTCTGCTCTCTTCACTGGGACAGCTATCTGGCAAATGGCTTTAACCCCAGGGGAAGGTATCTCTGTCCAATCAGGCGACATCTCAGTGGTAGGCAAATGACGTGACAGCAAGTCAGCGTCAACATTATGTCGTCCTGGACGATACTGGATATTGAAATCATAAGTGGCAAGGGCTGACAGCCACCTATGACCGGTTGCATTCAATTTGGCACTAGTCAGGATGTAAGTGAGCGGATTATTATCCGTTCTCACCGTAAACTTTGCTCCATACAGGTAATCGTGAAACTTATCCACGACCGCCCATTTCAATGCCAGAAATTCCAATTGATGAATGGGATAGCGCTGCTCTGAGGAACTTAGCTTGCGGCTCGCAAACGCAACGGGCCTCAGACCCTCAGGGTGTTCTTGATAGAGAACAGCACCTAAGCCATTCAAACTAGCATCTACATGGAGCTCATAGGGCTTTGAGGGGTCAGCGAACGCCAACACTGGGGCATGTGTGAGGCAATGAATGATGTTGTGAAATGCCTTGGTACACTCCTTGTCCCAGCGCTCCCCAAAAGGCTCTCCTTCTTTGAAATAGAACTTCTGATTCTCTCGATTAACCTTACGTCCATTCTTAGCTGGAGGGTAACCCCTTGTAAGCTCTGTGAGTGGTCTCACTACAGCAGAATAGTCCTTGATAAAACGCCGGTAGTAGCCACAGAATCCTAGGAATGATCTTAAAGATTTGAGGTCAGTGGGCATCTTCCAATTATTAACCGCACTCACTTTCTCTGGATCTGTGGCTATTCCTGATGCGGACACAATATGTCCAACATACTTCACTTGTGGCTGACACAACTGGCACTTATCCAGGGATACTTTCAGGCCACACTCTTCCAGTCTGTCAAGGACTTTCAGGAGTCGTTCTTCATGCTCCTCCAGGGTACGGCCGAATACTATGATGTCATCAAGATAGACAATGACCTGAAGTAGATGCATGTCCCCCACGGCTCTCTCCATCAGCCGCTGAAACGTCGCTGGGGCTCCAGTGATTCCCTGTGGCATCCGCTCAAACTGATAGAATCCTAAAGGGCATATAAAGGCGGTTTTTTCTTTGTCTTCATCAGCCATGGGAATCTGGTAGTACCCACTCCGTAGGTCCAAGACAGAGAACCATTTACTGCCAGAGAGACAGTCTAAAGCATCGTCAATTCGCGGAGTGGTGTACTGATCAGGGATGGTTCTATTGTTCAAAGTGCGGTAGTCAACACACATGCGCACACCACCGTTTTTCTTCCTGACAATGACTATGGGCGATGCATAAGGACTCCTTGACTCCTTGATGATGCCCGCTGCCAACAGGTCTTTCAAGTGGCGGCGCACGTCATCTATGTCAGCAGGGGCTATGCGCCTGGATCGTTCTCTGAATGGTCTGGGGTCACTCAGTCTAATGTGGTGCTCCACCCCCTTAGCAAGCCCCACATCCCATTCATCTAAGGAGAACACATTTCCCCTTTCAGACAGCTTCTGGCGCAATCTCTTTTTCCAGGCCTCTGGAATGGGAGAGTTACCAAAATCAAACAATTGTTCATCAATGACCTTAGATGAAGATTCAGGTCTCTGCGCAGTAGTAACGGTGTCAGTAGGATACACATGGGCAATGACTGTACCAGCCAACATGGTGGCTTCTCTCAAAGTCTCATTTCTTATCAGTACTTGGAAGCTATTGACATTCAGTGCTGAAGATGGTAACACCACAGGTTGAATGAGCACTCCAGCAGGTAATGCCAAAGAAGATGGAGATTCAACCATAACAATGTCTTTTTTCAAGGGCTTCTGACATTCAACTTTGCAGATGACAGATCTCTCACCTGCAGCAGGAACAACTAACGGGCCTGGGCCCATCCACCTGACATCACCAATGGGCTCATCCAGGTCCATCTCTTGAGTATGTGGAAGTCTCACCTTCGGTGTCTGTGGTAAGACTCTCAAAGAGTGCGCCTGCTTTGAAAGATCAGTGTCTTTGCACAGAGCCGCTAACCTTTGGAACAAACTGGCATTCGTCCCAATAATGACAGGGACATGGTCTGGACCACTAGGCTCAGGACACACTAAGGCTAGCACTGAGACAGACCCACACACTCCTGTGAGTGTGGCTGGAAATTCCATATCTACTACGATATAACCCTGGTAAGGGTAACTGGAAGAACTCAAACCCCATATCGCTAGTCCAGTGATAGGGTGAATAGGTACCTTCGGTAAGTATTTCTTGTACCACTTATCAAATATTATGGTTACCTGAGATCCACTGTCCAATAAAGCATTGCATGAGTGGCCATTTACCTTGACAGAAATAGTGGAGGCAGGACCCACCAGGCCACTAGGGAGATTTCTTGGTACAGCTGCACTAACATGGCCTTTTTTAGAAAAACAGGTATCATCTGCGTTCTCAGGCTGGGTTTGACTCCGCTCAGTTCTACCACCCTTGACCCTCCTTAGCGAACGGATGAGCTTCCGAATCACCTGTGAGGGGTTCTCTGGATCTTGACACCTGCTCGCAATGTGTCCATCACCTCCGCAACGATAACAAAAATAATCATCATTGCTCACAGAAGGCCTACTTCTCTCAGTGGAACGCATGATGTGCTGCTGAGTTGGATTTGTCCTCGGCAATGAGTTATATTCTACACTCATAACAGTCAACTGGTGTTGCAGTTGCCGAACTTGCTTCTTCAACTCCTGCACATCGGGGTCTGGCAGAGTCTCAGCACTCTTAGCGGAATATTTCACTTTAGGTTCTGGGGCTTTGGGCACTGCAGGCGGGTTACGTGACCCTTCTAGTCTGGCACGCAGCTCTTTAACCTCAGCTCTTAGCTCTTGGATCTCAGTTTGGCTCGACTGTAAAGAATCTTGAGGGAACACAGGCTTTACGGTAGCATTCCACTTGCGCCTTATGGCCTCATTTTCCTCTTCCTCACGGATCTCATTCAGGAGACTCAAGAAAGTGGGCGGCGATTCTTTTCTTTCTCTCAATCTTAACTGAAGCAGCATCATGTCAGACTCTACAGCCCCTCTGATGAGCTGCTCGACCCTTGCCCTATCCACTTGCCCAGGTGGCAATCCTCCCTTCTGTACTACTTTTGTCAATGACCTCTCCATTCGACGGAGAAACTCTGATAGAGCTTCACCAGGATTTTGACGAAGAAGTCGGAAAGCGAAGTACAAATCTTCACCAGACTCAGATGTCCCGAACGCACTTTCCAGTGCTACTAGATACTCTGCTGCACTAGCATCATTACTAGACAATCTAACAGCCTTGACAATCTCTAGGGCGGGACCCTTCAGACTTTCAACTACACGCTTACGCTTCTCCTTTTCAGTACATTCACATTCTGCAATCATCAATTTAGCCTGTTCCATCCAGTTCTCCATTGTTTCCTCTCCAGCCGGAGTAGGAACAACACCCGAGAAAACACGCAAACGCCTGTAAGCTGTGCCTTCACTGGAATGTTTTGTCGTCTTTTCTAACAGTTCTCCAACTGCACGTATAACTGATTCAGGAGAGCTAACCGAAAGAGGGGAAAGCAGAGCCTGTACATCAGTCATAGATTTGCCTTCACTCTGGAGAAGTCTGGAAAGTTTTGTAGCAAAGCCATCAGAGGCAGACTCAGTTTCTCCGACAACCACAATCTTCCATGCCTCCTCACTATCCATAGGCAACACCTCAGGGGGAACACGAGTCGAATCTATCTTCTCACGACATTCACATAGCACCAACAAACTTGTTGCAGTTGGGCCTATCTTCGTATCTCTGACACGTACTCTGCCCAAGACTTTTACAGTTTGAACCGTGTCTTCAATACAGGCTACCTCAACCTCAGCGGGAACACCAATCAGTAACAATGCATGGTCTGTATCAATCTGCGCTTCTCTGCACCAATTCACAAGTTCACCCTGTAAAACAGAGCTACTTCCTAACGCCATACTCAGAGTTCAATATCAAAGCAACAAATAAAACTTCAATTACAAACTTCTCTTTAACAACTATGACTTCTTCAAAAAAAGGGGGTTTTAACAGTGGGAAATTATCCCAGCGGTGCCTCCATTTTGTGTAACGCCCCTAGACCCTAAACCTGATGCTAAAAGGGCGTCCTGGGTTCTTGTATTACTCCTAGAAATTAATTTATGTGCCACTGTTAATTTAAATGGTCATTTTCTAACCCTAAACTCTTGTGCTACACTTATCTTAAAAATAAACTCCAGAAACCGAATGATTTAAATTTAAACACAAAACAATTTACTTATTGAAGAAATAGATGTCAACACAACCAAAATATTCACAAGCAATCAACTGTGGTATTACAGAATTATTAAACAAAGTTCACTCAGTGAAAAAACAAGTCATTACCTTAGCAATGATCACAAGTAATAACATTTTTCAGCAACACAATACATGGGCATAACATTCATTAACACATTCACACGCCGCGGACTCACACACACACACACACTGATTAGACCTAAGCCGGCAAATGACTCTAAACAAAACCGTTGCAGGCCTGAGTCGTTGCTCGGGTTCGCTGTGGCCCAGCACAAAATGGCCGCTTCACTCGGTAACGAGCAAAAAGGAAAAAACACACACAGTACCTTATTCCAGCACAGTCTCGGGTGGTTTACCGGTCCGACAATGTCTGCATGTCCCACGTAGCAACAGCAACAAGCACAAAAATCCCGCAAAGATCCAAAATCCCGAAGCAGTCTTTCCGCGAGTAGCAGCAAAGTCCTCCGTAGCAATCCTCAACAGGTTAAGCTAAACGGCAAGGCTCCGTCGACTTAATTCTTACCAACAACAAAAACACAATACTATCTTTCTTGCTCTTTATGGGTATTCTGTTCGAGTACCCAAAGACTAAAAGGCAGTATTCGAAAATTACAACGTTGTTCACGTTATACATTTATACTGTACAAAACTCAGGCTCTCTATCGCAATGGCGCACCTGCTCTTCTCTCTCTGCCTTTCTTCTCTCTCTCTGCCTTCCATGACCTCTGACGTCATAGGTATTAACTCTACTAATTATAAACTATATTTCTACACTGAAATAACAAAAATACTACATTTTATACATTCAAACAACATATAAAATCAGTACATCAGAACAAATATTAATAAGAACTTGGAACACATATACATACACACATGAAATACATATCCCAGAATTCCCATTAATGACCCAATCGAACTTTCTAGGCAAATACATAATCTAAACTTATTGCTAATTTATTCATGAACTCTCTTTTTGAAAATGAATTAACTAGTTCTAATGAATAACTAAGAACTATATCAACTTTAAATTACCTACTAATTACTTAACATTAATGTATCTAAAATACATTTTCTTCACCGCGCTACAACTGCAAACATCATTATGGACTACAACACAATGTACAGTCTCTACAGAAATTAGCAAATCCAAATCAGGTTTATATATATATATATGTGTGTGTATGTATGTATATATGTGTGTGTGCGTGCGTGTGTGTTTGTGTGTGTATAATTTACCTATTGTTAGATTACCTATTAGGTTTTCCACAAAGTGTTTATCGCATTAATTACACATTTACATGTAAAATTCAGCCTTCAAGCTATCACAAGCTGTTGTGCTTCTGAAAGTCACCATGTATTTACAAGTAAGGGAGCATTTAACTTTTAGATATTCATTTTCCATAAATTATTTTGTTTTAGAATATTTTTTGAAGGGGGGGGGGTGGTCCTGTTCAAGATTTTAACTAAATATGTACACCGGAAGATAAAGCCTAGAATCAGAACTAACCAATACTAGCTAACTGTTCTGTGCTGGCTAAAAGTGAATCCTGACATGTTTTAATCAATGGAATAAACAGAGATTGTTTGCAGTTTAAGACATGTTGCTAGTACCAGTTGATGTGTGGTTACTTGCACATTACACCCAGTGTTTTGTTGGATTCTCTCTGAATGGTATTTTGATTGAACCCTTGCAATACTTCAGATTAAGACATGCCAGAATGCACGCACTGAAGGTTTAACCATATTGCCTCATTTTCTTTGCTGACACACTTTGTCAGGCATTTTTCTGTCATGACTGTGAGGGAGCGTTAATAAATGAGCCCAGTGATTACGTAAAGCTAACAGCAAGTGCCTGTCATTTCCAAAATTGTAAGAGGCGATCTCTGCAGGTCTGTTTTTGATTAGCTCTCAAGGATTTTGAAATTTTGACTGTAAAAGTACTGACATTAAAAATAAGTCTGAATAAGTTAACAACAAAGTTATGGGTGTTCAGACCTCAGAGGTGTAAACATTAGGAAACCAAGCATTATGACTGGATTCTCAGAAATGTTGACAAACAAATAGTTGTAAGCTCCTTGTTTATTTTTTATTGATTTATTTTTAAATGGGTCGAAGTCTCTGAGTAAGTGATCTGTGAAAAGAATGACATCAGAACAGAGAGGCTGGGCTGAAGTAAACGCTTCCAGGGTGTGCGTTTGTATAAATGAATGGGAGGGCTCATCTGTGTAGAGTTATCTGATGACTCATCTGGAATACTGTTGCTGAGTCAGAATTGTTCAGTTTCCTTATTTCTCATAAGGGTCTAGTGAGGAAGCTTTGTAATGGCCTATTTTTTTTAACATCTGGTGTCAGAACTAATACAAGATTATTCAGGTAATCTTCTTTAACAGTATTTTGCCACTTATTACTGTGTTGTGATAGCCTCTTTTAAGGTAACAGAGGAACAATTTTTTTTTTCTAATGATCTTTTTTCTAATTGTCTTTTTGCTAATTATATCTGTGACATAACAGTCTGTTGTGCCATAGTAATTTGTTGCGTCTTCCAAACATGCCTTTTTTATGAAGGAGTGAAAATTTATGACTCAAGCAAGCAAAAAACCTCTAAACCATTGGAGAAAAATAGGAAAGTCTTTACTGTTTTTTTCCCCTTTCGTTTCTCTGGATTGCGCACATGTTGTATGCTAAATACACTTGTTGTATGCTAACACAGTGTATGCTCGAGCCTATCTTTGAAACTACATGCACTATAATTTGTTTGCTGGTGTGCTGTGGACATACATTGCTTGTCAAGGTCAAATGTTGGTTGACAATCAGTCACACTTCAAGGTCATCTGGAAAGTTAGAGTTTCCTGAATAAATAAATAATGATGACACTGATTCTTATTTAGACAACGTAAAACTATCGGCACTGAGAGACAGCTTTGGCTGCTGCATTGTTCATCCTAATGAAGAACACATAACTTATGGGTGGGGATTGCATGTCGGTATAGACAGTCAGATCTTTCCTTTCCATGTGTTCTAAGCCCAGTGACTCCCCTATATAATTTCAGTGCCAGAAGGGTGGGAAGCGGTGTTGTGTAGGTGCTCTGTGAGGTATGTGAATGTGGGAGTTGGCAGAATCGAGTTAACAGCGCTAAGAAGCAATGAATAACCAGATAATTATTTTCTCTTTATTCCCCTTTCCCCTCCCATGTTTTCTGCATTGTCATTTGTGTTGATTAATCATACACAGCTGTCTCAGTACAAAAATTATTACACAAATACCCAGTCCTCAAGCACACTATAGTTTAATCAAGAGACGAATTGGAGTCTATGGCAAGGACATTCATACGTGTCCATAAGAGTCTATTTTAGTTTTGTGTATGTGTTTATGTTTATGTGTGTGTGTGTGTTTGTCTGTGAATGTATATTAGTTTTGTGTGTGAAAGTGTATTTGTGTTGGGGAGAGAGAGTTAAAGACACGGGGAGAGGAAGATAGAAAGAAATAATGAAAGAAAAAGCATTCCTGTAAAAGATGACTCTGCAGGGCAGTGAGTCACAGGATGTAGCCCATGAGGTGTGCGCTGGATGAAAAAGGAGGGGGCTGCTGTCTCCAGAGTCCAAAACAAGTTTCTGGCAGAGATTCGACTCTCAGAGGAGCTTTGTGGGTCTAAATACACAGACATCCCAGTCACTGCTTCCGTAATTACACCGGATACTCCTCTTTACACATGACCAGGGATTCCTTCACAAGATCCTTCTTATCTTCACTGACCTTAAATGAGGATAAATGCACACAAATATTTGGATCTCATCTGTGCTCAACTTCACGTCATTTGTATATAACATGTTGCTGAGATTTGTTTTCTATTATTTATATTTAACAGATGCACTCTAAGTGTTAAGTGTTGACTTCTTTAATGTTACTTCATATGTTGTTACAAACCCAGACTGTGATGTCAGCATGTAAGGTGTGTTGACATTCCTCTCTCATGGGATATACCACAGTGAAATTAACTGAAGAGCTCATAAGAATTGTCTGGTGCCTGTTATTTTTTTCTCACATACCATCAACTTTGAATTCTCACTGACTGAACATTTAAACAATCTAAACATTTAAACAACTGAGGAAAGGGTGAGAACAGAAGCAACAAACCAACTAACTACAGAAAGAGAGAGGAAAGAAGAAGAACAGAAAATAAGTCAGAATTTTAGGATTCCTAAAATAAATGAATAACCAAACATTGATTTATATTTGTTAATTCTCATAATGAATTGGAAGGCTGTTAAAAATGCATACCAAGATTTCTCCTCTTTTCCATTTTTATTAAAACTTTCTCTTTTGTATTCCAAAAAGTCTCTCATGCTCTGCTCCTATCCCCAGAAAGAAAAGAAGCTGTTTTGGAATAGATTAATGTGCTGGCCTTTCATTCACAATGAGCTGCGGAAGGCATCCTGCAGGGCCTGAAAAACCCTTGCTGTTGCCTGGGATCATGGGCAATTGAATTGCCCATCCTTCTATTGCTGTATGCTGGGCAAACAGCAGTAATTACCCCTTTCTTTTCTGAGCCCCCTGCTTAACTGCCGTTACCATGAAATCATTTGTTTTTTTTGTGCTCAAATAACTTTAAACCTGGCAACTTCTTTGCCCACTTATTTAGTCAAGTGACTCTCTTTGTCTATTCTTCCAGCATCCTGGGAAAATTTGTGCAGTGTGTGTGTGTGTGTGTACACGTGTCTGTTTCTCAGTGTATGTAAATAATGGTGAGGTAGTCACTGTTACTCTCTCTCTCTCTCTCTCTCTCTCTCTGTGTCTATGTATGTTTATGTGTATGTAGGGGACAGTCTTTACGTTCATGCTTTTTTTTTGTTTTGTGTGGTAATTAATGTCTCTGTTCTTCATTTCATGTTATTTATTATTTGGTGTTAAAAGCCAGTGGAATATTTATGGCAGGTGCGTGCTTAGTGGCATGTTTACAGTTCCTCCTCTTGTTTTCCTTTCTCACTCAACACATCTGTGATGGATGATTTCCTTCTATCCAGCTTGTGTGGTTATGAAAATAAACATTAGCTATTCTTTACCCTTAAGCCTTGCCTGTTGTGGGTGATAGCACAATACTCCTTGTGATTGCAGCTGCTTTGCCTTGATCAAGGTCAAAGGTGGATAGGCTCAGATACAGCAATATGGGCTTCCATTTCCTCCCATGACTTCATACTCTGTGGACCAACAGTATGACAGCAGTGGACTTACAAGTTTCCAACTCAGTTCAATTCAGTTTCACTTTGCACTCTTTGTTTTCAATAAAATATGACTCCATGTTGTTATTATGTATGGGCACATTGATTTTCTGCATTTATTGTTCTGCATCGAAGAGGCAGATATCTCTATAGGGTCTCGTTATAAGTGCTAGAATGTGAAATATACTATATTTATTAGGATTGTGTTGTGGTATAAAATTCTGTGTCACACAATAGTGGAGATTTATATATCTATAGGGTGTACAATATAGCCATTATTGGGAGAGGAATGCAAAACTTTCCAGAAAGGATTTCTTTAAGTAGATTAAATTGACTTGGAGCTCGATTCCAAGCTATCAAGGGGAATGGTGTCCACAGTATGCATTGAATCATGTGCAGCACGCATTTGTGACAGTAGCTTGCGTGTTTATGTGCATGTGTATGTTTGTGCATGTGTCACAAGAGTCTACAGTGGTGCCAAGGAGTGACAGTGGCAACCAGTGTCTGTGTGTCACCCCACCCTGGAAGGCTGAGTGCTGCTCTTGGTTACAAAGGAGATCACTCATTGGAAAAAATGCAGTGGGTGCCCTGAGCCACCACAACCTATTAAAACAATAAGAGCAAAGTTGCTCGACAGCCCTGTCAGGTTCCCCCACTTCAACCACACTCTATCTGGCAAGAATGAATTAACATTACTTGTTACAAAAGTTGCCATTAAGTACTATCTTAAGGAGGCTGCATTGCTACAGTGCAGTAATTTTCAGTTATGTCTACACAGATGCAGGTGCATAGGACAAAATATTACAAGATTTCGTAACGCCTTATTTTACAGTCCCCTAATTACCAGGTATTATTAAGGACATGAGATACTAATAAAATACGGTTATTAGGATAGGAAGTACTACATAATTGTCCAGTAAGTAATACCTGGTAATTAGCAGACTATAAAATAAAGTGTTACCCAAGCTTTAACTTAAATGTGAACACAAAGTCCTCTGTAGTAATAATCAGTATGTGACTCAGTAATTAAATGACCTGCCTCTTTACTTGGCGTAACCATAACGACTGAATTTAAAGTTCACCAACTTGAAATGTTTATTTAGTTAATAAAATTCTTACAGGATGCAAAAATTGGGGAGAAACCTTTTAACAGATGTATATCAAACACATACTCAAATGTCATTACTGCTCTGCCCCCATCCTAGATTTGCCCTGGAGATAAGGAGGATCTCTGGATCCCCAAGTTGGAAAAGAGGAATAGCACTCATTTGCCCAGTTCTCTCCCTCTCTCCCTCTCTGGAACACACACTGAGGATGCACGGGCAGCCGTTATTCATGTTTTAGAGAGCTCAATCACATCATCCAGCACAGAAGACACATGTGTGGAGGAGGAACCATTACAGTATTTGTAATTCACACAGGAAGAGTTCAGCTCTTTCCATGATACATCTGTCATGCTACAGCATATATCTGCAATATCTATATCATTCCTTTAGGTATTTTCATTGGATACTAAGGATATACTATTAGTCAAGCTCTTTCCTTCACAGTACTTTCTTTCTACTTATGGTGGACCTGGAAAGATCAGTGGTTCTAAGATCATATTGTTCATGTGGTATTTGGATCAGCACTGTACGAGTAGATAATCTTCAGATATAAAGCTTCTGTTGAAGTCATTTATGGTTTTTGGAGGAGGTCCTGCT
This sequence comes from Chanos chanos, assembly GCF_902362185.1. Lineage (NCBI taxonomy): Eukaryota > Metazoa > Chordata > Actinopteri > Gonorynchiformes > Chanidae > Chanos > Chanos chanos. The sequence continues at coordinate 31,853,862 of NC_044497.1, read as the reverse complement.
TTTTTGCGCCTACCTGGGAACACTAAATATTAACCACACTCTGATGTCCCTTAGCAAAAAGCAAACTATATATCCAGCCAAAATGGGACCCCAGACAGATTTTGGATTTTGGATAATCATTTGGGCAGAGGTCAGCACCTATGCAATCAAATGAATCTGTATTAAAGAGATGTGGTGTGGGAGTTGTAGTTTAGTTAGTTAAATCTGTTAGTTAATTAGTTAGTCACTTAATCAGTTAGTTGTTCAAGTAGTCGGTTGGCTGGTTAGATGGACAGAGGCAGGCCGATGGGGGGGGGGGGGTGTAAGTAGATAGCTATTTAGGGGATGTTCCTGTCAAATTAGTAAATTGTTTTTACTGTGGCCTCTCCTTAAGTTCCGGATATTCTTTGCCAGCCTCTTGTACCTTTTTCTTTGTATAGACATCATAATTTGTGAAAATCATGCTAAATGACTTCTAGCCATGAATGTTAACTTTTAAATTTTCTGAGACTCTTAAGGAGAGACCATGAACGCATAAGGGTCTCCAGATTGAAAGCTGCATTGAGCTCCAACTTTTATTACATGTTTAACTGACTCCTCAGTGAAAGAAATCCCTAGGTTGAAACAAGCACCCCACATTATGCATTAAACAGTCATAAACAGTCACATGTGCATTTGTAGAGGGTCTGGATAGCAATAAAACAGCTTATGGCAGTCTGCTCATTCCATTTAGCTACAATGAAATCACAGGATAGTATATCGTGATGATTGTGTTAAAGTGTATTTCATTTGACTATTAAGTCAAATAATTTTAATTAAATTGTCATTAAATGCTTAACTGCAAAAATATCCCGTCAAAGTATACACTACATTATAGATACATTTAACCCTTCCAAGATACTCAAGACCTTATTTTTCATAGATCTTAAAATTTGATTGAATTTGAGAAGTTGTTATAGATGCTAGACTACATTTGACAACTGGGTTTTTGCTTTAAAATGTGTCTCTTGATGCATTCCTCTACGGTCACTGTCGCCAAAGTCTTAGACACTTTATAACTGTTGACAGCTTTCTTTTATATATTTTGTCCCTGTTAATACATTTTTGATGGATTTAGTTGGGTACTGTGTGTCAGATCTTTGATGGAATTGTTACATGACTGTGTGGGTGAGTGTATTGGTGGTGGGGGGTTGATATATGATACATGGCACCAGCAGCTGTGTGGGACAGAGGTCCAGGGACAGGAAGTGAGTTGACCCTCTTGAGGGAGTTCAGCTCAGTACAGCTCAACTCCCACAACTCACAGATCTAGTCTTTTGTTTAAATCCTGAGGAATTAAGGCTTTACAACAGAGCAAGGAGCAATCAAGGGTCTGATCTGTCATTTGCATACACGACTTTGACACCTATATACATTTTCTGTTAATCTTTATACACTTAAGGTACAATACATTTTGATTAGGTTTATTTGGTTCCCACCCAACTGCTTGCTGCTAATCTTGTTCCGATGCGTCCTCCTTTGTGTGGATGCTTGCTAATTTAATAATGTTATGAATTAAGAAATAAAGCGTTAAAAAATTAAACACACAATATAATAAACTTTAGGAGGTCAACTATGTAAACCAGCCTTACCCCGGGACAGTTAAATGCAGTTAAATTCATCCCAGCCTTCCTCCTGTAATCATCCCACGTTTTCCCGGAAACAAGGCTTATGTAGTGGTGAGTGAACAGGCAAGCTTCAAACCACCACGCTTGAAGTGCAGACAAGCATATGGCGCAAATTCTACGGAAAATCACTCAAGGCTCCAAAGAGCCACCCACACACTCCCACATACACACCCTAGACTTACACACTCAGACCCACGTGTTCCTGCCACACAGAGCTGGCAAAGTGGAATGTTTGAACTAACCCCTTCAGTACCTGTTACCGTTATAAGGTTGTTGGAGAGGTGTGAATTTCACTGTACCAGAGCCTGTTATGTTTGAGCCAGTCCTGTACAGTACTTCTGCCCTTCAGAAAAATGGGAGAGGATTCACTGAAATTTTAAAAAGAGCTTAACTGTCTGTTAAAAACTATGATACTTTCAGGTATTCACTGTATTCCTCTGCACTCAGACCAGTGAATCTCATAAATAAATGTGGTTTGAGGAAGAAAAGTGTTTCTGCACGTCCATAATATGCGCCCAGTACTGCACTTTTTCTAAACATATTTCACCAAACATGTTTCGCAAAACAAAGAGTATGGTATTGTTTAAAAGGAATACTGAAATGTGGACCTGCAGTTTGTGGAGGTTTTGTTCCTACTGTGCCTTTAAGAGGCTCCAAAACGTGGGTGGAGCTAGGTTTCAGACATCAGCGTTGCTTATAAATACTTGCGAAGCTTTTGTGTTTAAAGCGCAAATACGTTTTAGACGTTTCAGGGAAACTTGGGATCACGTGCGTGTTGTTTGTCGTAATTTCAAGATTCTTTCGGCAGGACGAGAGAGAATTCCACTTAGATTACGTTTCAGACATCAGACAATAAAGGATCTCAGAGAGACGCGGGGACAGAAGTTTTAAGCAATGTTTTAACTAGTGAGTAACATCTATGTCGCTTAACATTGCCGCTATTTCCACTTAAGGATTTTGTTTGTTTGTTCTTCAATTCACATTGGAATGACAAATTTCAGTTTGAAAATCTGACAGGACGGTTAAACTGTGAACTGATTTTTACCGCAATGAGAGTTCGATATTTGGCATAAATTAAATTATGAACTGTGTAGCAGTTTATACCCAGCCGGAGTCTCTTAGTTCATGAAACAAATTAAACTAAAACTGTGTGCTAATGAGTGAGTACAAATCACCTGCCTCTAATGTAAACTACCGGACGTGATCCTTGTGACCATGTAAGATGGCACGTTGGAGCCTACGTGGAACTGAAGTGGCGCAGAGATGAATTGAACTTGAGTCATAGACAGCTGGGCGAGTTAAGTTGTCAGATGAGGGTGTGGGTGCCTTTATATCAGTGGTAGAACTGAAAGGATGGCAGTTAAACTATGAAGAAATCGTTTTGTATCCCTGTCGACATTTTTCTTAATTTATAGTTTTATGTTTCTATAAAGTATTTATTTGTTCTCTTTCACATGTTGCTTGTGCCATATGATTTTTCTGGAGCACACTAGGAATCGAATTTGTACAATAGCCAACTCTTTGTAGTAAGAAAATTGTCTTTAGGTTGATCATTTACCATATCAGGGCAGGGTCACTACTAACACACCTCTCTGGAGGACAATTTGGTGATATCATCTTTCTGGTTTCTTGCCACTAACACCTTTTTGTTTATCAGGTTTTTTTTTTTTTATCAAACTACGTGGTTTTTGTTATTTTGCCTTTGCTGTCTGTTGGCAGGTAATCCAAATACATGACCTAGAGTGCCTTGGTTTTGTGAACCTCTGACATGCTTTGTTTGACCTTTTTTTTAAACTTGAATTGAGAAATGGGTTATGTGCGCAAGGGAAGTTGATCTGTAATGGAAACACAGAATTGCATAATTTCTACCTGTTTCAAGAGTTAAGGATTTGTGAATGGGTTTGTTGTTAGGCACCCAGTCTGCCTTTTGCTGCTAGGCAGAAATGCCTTGGACTCCAGAGAAAGTTTGTCTCTGGTTGGCACCCAAAGTGTTTGGCTAATGTCACAGATTTCTCCTGTCTCCTATTGGTGTTCTCAGTCATACCTCTGTTGTCCCTGGATGTCTCCATAGCGTGGCGGGGCCCTGACCCCATGGGAGAGTCCTTTGAGATTTAAAAAAAAAAAAAAAAAGCCCAGCTTTTCCTCATCACAAAGACCCTTTCATACTTTAAGTGGCCCCATTCATACACATGGAGTTATTTGCTGGTAGAATTAATGCTTCTTGGTTTCTGCCTCCTATAGATCTGAATTAAGTGAAGTTGGGTTTGGCAGTTATGGGGGTTATGTTTATAGTATTCTCTTTATGTTTGTAATTTATTTACTGTGAAAAAAAAATTAAACTTGGGCATTCAAAGATTTGAATGCAGTTAAAAGTTAGAAATAGTTTCCTTCCATTTTTCTTTTGAACAAGGTTATTGGAGGAGCATACATGTCTCAGGAGTTCTGAGAGAGAACAGCTTGTTTGTGATGTTGCTGGACATTTTGGGGCTGCTGCTGTTTTGGTGACTTTTTACTCCAGTGATGTTGATCAGTGCTGCTTTGTTTATTAATATTTGTGATATTTGTTGATATTTTTCCAAGGCAAGGAAACACTGTTCCCCTTATGACTTCCTCTGGAGTTTCATAAAAAGCTTAATCTAGAGAAGTCATTGTCATCCTGTGAAGTACAGGCATTTTCTTTTTCTGCTTAGAGGCTGGGACGTGAATAAGTCTTTTCACAATTGAATGAAGTGAAACATTGGCGTTACTTTAGAGCTTTGTGTGTGTGTGTGTGTGTGTGTGTGAGAGAATGTGTGTTTGTGAGAGTGCAACCGAGTGTGAGTGTGATTTTGTATGGTCACAAACTGAGCATCCAGTTCAATTCAGAGATTTTGTACGTGGAAGGCTTAAACTGGGTATGAAGTCTAAGTGCTGTCAAGCTCAGCATTTTGTTATTCCATAGGCAGGAGAACTGAACAGAAAGTTACACAATTGGGCTGTTGAGAGGCAGGCCCGAGTGCTATGGTGACGGAAAGGCCTACTGTGTTATAATTACTGCAGGGGCCTGGCTGGCAGCATTCAAAAAAGAGAGAGGGTAGGGGTTCTCAGGCCTTCCCACTGGTGACCTGAGGGTTGAGTAATTACCATGCTTCAAGCAAGTTTGCGTTGGTTTGATGTACAAAGGGTTGACACAAATGACACACTGAGGAACATCACTCAAGGCAGAACTGCATGAGCTGTTGTAGGTTTTGTTCCCTCTGCTTGATGAAAATAACTTCATTCATCTTTTTTAAATGTGGATTTGTTTTGTTTTCCATCCTTTTTTCTGTTGCAGCTTTGCCAGTAGCTTTTGAAGAGAGGTAAAGTCCCCAATGGCTTGAATAAGACTGTGAAGCAGCTTCATTATGAGTACCAGCAGCCTCAGAGCACCAGAGAACCATGCGTCCTTAAAGAGCCCGCATCTGCCCAACATACCCAGCAGCAGACCTTACTGGGATCAGCAAAATGACATGAGCAAGTGGGTGCCAGTACAACAGTCCTTAGCTGTAGCTCAGTTTTTCCACAAAACTGTATGAGAGAACCTTGGTTTATAATGGAAGACGTAACCTTCCAGCCATTTTCTGTTTTTAATTCGTACACCTGCTTCCTCCACTGGCTAAAGGAAATGAAAGCCATTATTTGTTTTAAATTATTAATGGAAAATGAATAGTGTTGACAGCCCAGAGGGTGTCTTGCCAATGTACTGAAGTTTCAGTCTGACAAGTTCAGTTCTTGGTGTTGAGACTTGACAGGAAAACATCAGTTGACTCAGGGATGTGGCAGACATTTTTGTGAGAAAGCTTTCTGAGGAAGCAAATCTTAAAGATATTCAAATGTATATACACAATGACTTTGGCCATTGCCATTTATTCATAACATCTGTGTCAAAATATTGTTCTACTTTTTCCCTCATCATGAGATTTAATACATATTTATTGTTTTGCAGCCTGTACTTTAGTTTTGATGAAAATTCCATGGAACAAAACCTGAAAACACATCAGCAAGACTTCGGATCTGTTTACACAGAGAGTAAGTAACTGAATATTGGGCCAGAAACCTGTAATGCATGTAAAGCTCCACACGAGTGGGAGTGAATCTGCATATCAGAGTCTGGTCACTCTGTTCCTTGTGTCTGTGCTGGATGTTTCTCAGGAAGCATAGAAGGTTATAGGAAGCTGTGAGATTGTCGCTCGCATTGCTGATAAGTGATTCCTGTTGTCATTAAGCAATGTTTTGGCTGTCAGTGGTTCAGGACCTAAAATTGTTTCAGTGAATTACTGTTTATCTATCTTGTACTGTAAAATTATTTTCTCTCATGTGTGATAACATGTAGTTGTTATCGTTGATTATCATTAAAAAAAAAAAGCCACAGGGATTATTTAAAAAGTGTACCTTGTCTGATAAGGGCACAGCATTGAACATGTTTTTTGTCTGCTGTGATGTTTTGAACAGGAAAGATGTCCGGCTCATATTGTTCCCAGAGCCCTGCACCTCAGTGTCAGTCCCTGAAGACTTGTTCTCCTACACATGTCTTCCTGTCCTCATATACGGAGCACTCCATGCACATCCCACCCGAAGGAGACCAGGTGGTTCCATCTTTCCAAAAACTCTCTGTGTACGAGCACATGCCCCCGTGTTCTCCCCGTAGATGCACCAAACCTTTACCCCCTCTCCCGGATTTGGACGACATGTCCTCCGATGACGTGGTGGACAGCGAGGTGGAGTTTTTCACGAGCACAGACGACACAGAGCGGCTTGTGCCAGAGCGGTGTTCTAAGCCCTTGGCCTTCTGTTATGGTGTGCCGGGCAGACGAAGCTTCAGAGGGTGCGGGCAGGTCAACTACGCCTATAGCGAGAGTACCAGCGGCTTCAGGTCCCAAGGGCAGCAGGTTCAGCAGAGAGAGCAGGTCACACACAGGGATGGGGTGAGGCAGCAAGACAGGCCGCAGAGAAGGCTACGCCGTTCTCTTTCCGGCCCTGCCGGGTCGTTCAAACCCGCCAACCTTCGGCTGATGGGCCACCATCAGAACCACAGCCACCCGCAGGAAAAACCAGAGATTCCTCCCCGTGTTCCCATCCCGCCTCGTCCCAGCAGGAACACCGACACCCAGCGGTGGTCGGCAGACATGCAGTCGAGTTTGATTGACGTGGATAAGCCTCCTAAAGTCCCCCCAAGGGAGCCCATTCCCTGCAGCAGCCCCCGTGCGTCCAGTCCCAAGAGTCTCCCCATTTACGTCAACGGAGTAATGCCGCCCACTCAGAGCTTTGCCCCTAATCCCCAGTATGTCAGTAAAGCTCAGCAGCGGCAGAGCTGCGAGGGCTTACCCAACTCCCGCTCGCCCTGTATCGTTCCCGTTTTGGAGAATGGGAAGAAGGCTAGTGCCACACATTACTACCTCCTTCCTCATCGTCCGGACTACTTGGACAAATTTGAAAGGTTTTTCAGGGAACAGGACTCTGAAGCTGCTAATGATGGTTACAAATCTGGGTGGCATTGCTAGATTAAATAGAAGGCTTTTGACAAATTCTGACTGAACTGATGTTTATATTTACAGTATTCAGGTGCTTCATATCGTAATCCACTTTATAATTTACCATACAGTGCTTCCACTCCTTCCACTTTTAATATAGTTTATCAGAAGGCACTGGTGCTTCAATATTGCTGGAAATCACAGAGCCTCTTTTGATGGTTCATTTTTTAGTAACAGGCCAGTTTCAACATTTTTAGATGCTATGGTATTTTTTGCTAAAACTTCACTAGAGTGTAGAGGGTATCGTTTCTGAAGGATGACCATTGTGTGATGTGACGTTTTTTTTCTGTAACACAGGTATAAGCTGGTCTTGTACTTGTTATGCTTGTTTTGGAACTGAACGTTACAGAGATTATCTTGTGGTGTTATGTGTACATTGTCATTTGGAATGGCATGGATTATATATGCTGTAGATTTGTTGTTATAACAGGCTCTTTGGAAACCGATATTTTGGTGGAACTTTCTGATAGGTACTGGTGTCGTTTTTGTTCCCGTGAAAATCCTACGGCTCGCTCAATTCTGTTTAGTCCACAAGAACTAGCGACAGCAATGTGAACCTATGAAGAAATTTCAAGGTAAATTTTGTCTTGGAAATATTTCAAGTATTCAAGGAGGGGTATGAAAGATAACATTTTAAATTTAAATGAGTGAAACTACTCACTAATCAGAGTGACATTAATGAACAAGGACATAGCAGAGAGCTATTGTTTAAGTGTCAATGTAAAGCATCAACGTCTTATGTACTCAGTTGTGTTGTATGTTTTTTGGGGTTTTTTTTTCCCTTTCTTAAGTAAGTAACAGCTGTGGGGGAAAAACGTGTATAATACGGGTCTGGTGCGTTTAGGCAATGTGCCCTCTGTAAATGGTCTTCCTCTTCACATCAGAAAAGCTTAAGATATGTTGTAATAATCCACTTTAAACTACACTGAATGCTATAACGTATGAATGTACCAACCCACAAACTGAACTTACACTATGCTGTTTGCCCTGTGATGATGACACATTTAAAAACGTGTCAGATAGTTTGCTCCATAATTCAGTCACAGCTTAATGGTTTTTTTTTCAGTGGTTCATAAACCTGTTTACATTGTCACTGTTTGTTATTGCAGCAAATGTTGAAGTCTTACTGGTTCCTATATGAAGGCTTATTTCAGCTGACGGTTTCTGCTGTGGTTGAAGCAAATGCACTGTCTTTGAAATGTGTACAGTATTTGATTCATTGTCTTTGGTTTAGAAAACATTGTAGCAATAATCTATTTAAAGAAATAAAATAACTTATTTATCAACAAATAGTGGTTCTTCTCTCCTGTTTTCTATACTTGATTCAGAATCATCATAACACACACACACACAAAACTAGATCCTTACTGTGTATGATAAAGTTGAGAGCTGAATTTTGTGTTGTCACAACAAAGCACTAAACTATGACATGCCATGGATCTTGTTTTTCTTGATGTTAAACCCCTGCCTGGTTCTCACACATTTTTTACTACATCACAGGATATGGGCAGAGGTCGTATCAGCACTGTTGTAGATACTGTGTTGACTTATCTTTATTTTGCTTTAAAATAAGGAGCTTGTTGAAGCCATACTTTTGATAACTTAAAATGAACTTTTATCGTTGGGATGTGATTGCCAGAGTTTTGTAGTACAGTGAATTTTTTCCCCCAGACTTTATTTTTCTACACTGCGCCCCCCGCCCTCCCCTTCCTGTACATTTGTATGTTGTATTTTTAGTAATATAAATATGTGCTGCTCCTTTTCATCCTCTCAAGTAATGTAAGTTGATAAAACTTTAATTTTACAGTTCTCAGACTCAGGAAGAAAATAGTACAAAATTCCTATCGTTACTCGTTTGAGGTCCTCACCCTTTATCAACAATCCTTGGTGTGGGACAACTAATCCAGGCGTGGAACATTTATTTAGAACCACACCAGGAGATTTAAAGTGTAAACAGCTGCATTCATATATGAATTATGAATTAACTCATGGTTATGAATTAACTCATAAATACAGTGTTAAAATATACATTATAGCATCATCACTTATCATTTTGAGGACAATTTTCCATTTAAAGTGTAATTTATGATTTGTAGGTGTAGTGTTTTGCTGCTAAATGAAAACGTGCAATTTTAGCTGATTATGAATGAATTGTGTGACCTAGCTAAACTCTTTTCAGCTTCCCAGGTTTACCAATTAGCACATTGGTGAAGTAAATATTTACTGTGTATGTTACATCTTCATTAAATACAACAAGCCAGAAAACTAGGTTAGTATTGTTTAGACACATATTATAAGCAACATCTTATGAATACTACTATACTGCCCCTGGCAGCTGAGTGCTGAGTGCTACAACCATTTGAGATGGACAACAGCGCCCCCTGCATGCTCACATGGTTACAATCATCTGGGGGTGTTTAAGAAAGTGGGTTTAGTGAAAAGAGTTAGTTAACTCAGAGTGAGTAGTAAATCTCCTAATAGAAGAGCCCTTTGGCTTCATTCTCCTAGCCAAACAAAGCCATAATGCTTATCTATGAGGAGATTTGCTACTTGCTCTGAGTTAACTAACTCTGAGTTTTCACTAAACCAGCTCCCTGGAATACCCCGTGGTGTCTTTCCTCTGTAATGACATGCCAAAGTTATCCACTGGCAGTGCGACAAAAGTGTAATCAGTGAACATTTTCCAACATTTTTTCCTTTGAGTTAACTGACTTAAGAATCATATGAGATTTTTCTTAAATAAATGAATACATAAACACAGAAAATTAAAAAAAAACTGTGTACCAGAATGACAAGTTGACATGTTTGCAGATACAGCATAACTGTAGACTTCCTTTGATTGTGTACACTACAGTGTTTTTGTTAGACAGCATGGCTACACTAACTTGACTTATTGTTATGAAATCTTGAGTTATTGTTCGGTTGCATTTTGTCTCATTTTTGACCAGCAGATGGCACTTAAAGACTGCTCTTATTTCAACGGCATGACAAAACCACGGTAATATTCCCAAACCATGAACATCTGTGGAGGAAAGGATCGTTATAAAGCAGGATAAAAATGAATCTTAATTTTTTTGTTGTTGCTGGAATCACACTGCATTTTGTCATATCATGTCTAATAAATGAATATTGCAGGTACCACTGTGTTTAATGAATGATATTGTTGTAACAGTGATATGCCATATATACCGCTGTCCATTGAAATGGCTGGTACATAAAACACTTTAAATATTGTGAACACATGAAAACTGGACATAGGTCAACGCCAGAACAGATGGAGGGCATTCCGTTTCTCCTTTCAAAACTCTGTACACCGTATACTGCTGTGTATTTCACATGTAAAACGTTAACCATTATCCCACTGTCACATTTGATTTGACCAGACCAAAAACACATTTAAACTTCCTTTTCTTAGAAAAACTGTAGAACACAGCTTCATTTCGTTCAGATGGTTTGTAATTAAAGGCCCATGCATATTGATTTTATAGTATCCAGTCAGTATCATTAGTATTGACAGATTCCATCTGTTGTTTTTGAAGCATTAATTTAAGTTATAGATTATCTAATCCTTATTTCATACTGGTGATCCACACAAAGAAAATCTTATATCTAAACTGTGTGTGCACATTGAAATTAAAAATAAAATCCTGGAGTAATCTACCACATATATCTTTTTTGGATTCTTTATTTTCCACAATGCATATGGCCAGAGTGAAACATCATATCTTTTTAAATTTTCACTCACATATGTTGGTCATGTATATCTTGACATGACGCTCAGGATTTGCCAACTACACACATTGCAAGAAACCATAAAATCCAATTTTTTGTTAATGTGGAATAATTTTTTCTCTCTCTTTTTTTAAACTTCTAAATATTCCAAACCTTTTCAACCCTAATGCACAAGCAACAATTTTATTTGCATTACACATAAAACTATTTACATTGTTTAAAAAATGTCTTTTAAATTTTGAAATTCACAAAAAGCATCCAAACAAGAAAGAGATATGCAGTCACTCCAAACGATTTAAAAAAGGAACACCAGAAGCAATCTAAATCTATAATATAAACTATTGTGCCAAATAAAGACTAAAAATGTTATTCAACCAAACAACGTCATTATCACACTGGCTGGTTTTGTGTGAAAAATCTGCAAATGAATAGGCACTTCAGATAATTATTTAGCAAACGAAATGCATCTTGCATGGTAGATCTGCATTGGTTGATCAACAAAATGCAGACATTGATCGTGGAGGTGGCCTCACTGCCGCATGAAGGTCCCATGCTCCATTCGTTTCCAAGACTGTCTGTTCAAGCCTTAATCATCTGTGAAAAAAACAAGTTAGAGATGCTGGGATGACCTGATAACACACCAGCAAAGAGTAAAAAATACCCAACCATATGAAATTAGCTATGTTTACAATGCATTCTCGACCAAACACAAGGGTTCGTATTTAGAATTGATCGAGTTAGAAAACTCTTTCTTTTTTTACACCAGGCCCAGTCTTGCCTCTCGTGCTTTCACTGCATTTGTGGGGTGCAGGCGTGAGTGTAAGCAATGTCTAGCGCTTTGTGTTTATCAGGTAGTTTAAATATACTTTATTGAAATGTTTACATAATTTATTTTATATTAAATATGTAATCCTTCAACTGAAAAAATACAGAAACTCTTTTTACAATTTTCATGGTTTTGGTAAGTGTAATGACCACACACAATATACATTTTCTCAGTGCATTGCCATAAGACAAGACAGCAAAGCTCAAATGACCCAAATACACCACACTGTCAAAAACTGCTTCCACGAAACCCCCATTGTACTCTTACTCCTAACAGTCACTTTCTCCATAATTATCAGTGGTGATCATGTTCATAAAACTATGAATATGAGTTGGAGTGTGCACCATGCTTAGAATATTATTGACACAAGTACGAGGTCTGCTTTGTTGTCAGTGGTTTAAATTTAAATTTAGATTATCTCACACATTCTTCAAAAAGTGATGGTGGTTTATCCACCATCTCTGTGTCAAATACCCATCTCATAATTCTGATTACCATGGCAGGACGTGGTAACCCAAAAAGTAAATATGCTAATATTTTCGTATGGCATTCTCCATGACTTCCATTTCTAATATGAGAACTGAGGCCCATTTGAGTTACATTAGAATCTTTCCCCTCTACTTCAATTTGATTATCGTGTGGGCCAACATTTGTGTTTCACTATTTTACTGAGACCTCCACGCTGCCTTGCTGTGAATGACAGCTTAATTGTTTAGCAACCAATTTTGCAGAGTAATTTGATTTGACTCATTGTGGATATCCTGTTAAAGGGCTGCCAACATATTCAGACAAATTAGGATAAAAAAAGGGATTAAATTGATGTTTAGGCTGGACTATGATGAGTTAACATGGATTTTATGATGCTTGTTTGCTACACATTGAGTTTTATACATGTCTATTGTTTTAAACAGAATGTAGAACATCAGGAAATGCTGTGAAATGTAATGTGATGTTTTTACAGTTTTTGTCTAGGACAGTCAAAATTATGTGATGAAACAACATACCATGCATCACCTTGAGGCTTAGTGTGAAAAATTTTGTTCCTGTTTTTAAGTGAGCTTTGAACTGCTGGTGGGAGTTAAACAAAATACTATCTATCTATCTATATATCTATCTATGTATCTATCCGCCATCCCTCTCCAACGCGCGCACACACACACACACACGCACACACACATTTCTTACAGATTACCAGTGCATTGAGTTTCACAGTCAAAGTGAATACCATATTAAGAAAAACGGAGGAGTGGTAAAGGTAAAATACTTTGCACAATGTCGAAGTGCTTGAAGGGGTTTAAGCCTGTACAAAACCCTCAGACGTCTTAAACAGCACAAAATGTTCAACTTACATCCAATAAAATCAATCAATAAATAGACAGAACAATTCAATTCATTTGCTGAGTTAAAGTGCAGGCGCACAGGCAAGGGCGCAAGTCAAAGTTTAGAAGGGCCGTGTGGGGCATCAAATGATCCACTTCATGCAGTAGCCTTTCAGATTGATTTAGTGAAACCAATTGGGGCAGCATGTAAAATTGGAGCTGCTACTTTCATCTACATTAAACAGACTTCTTTCTCTCTGACATTTTCAAAGAAAGGCTGCACTAACTGATTAAAGCAAAAAACACCCAGTCTATCACATGCTGATAAACTCTGAGAAATGTCTTGTTAGGAGGGGCCCTCGGTGTGGTTCCTTGGTCTAGTAACCTATCCCATCCTTAAACTGATACGATATGATTAAATGAAACCTAGCATAAACTAATTGGGTATATTCAATATTATAACACTGTATTTCTGTGTTGAACCGGGTCAATACTTTGCATGTTTGATAAACTGAATATATCTATCAAGCTATCAAGGTCCATTTATTAACAGTCTAGACAAAATGAATATGAAAAATGACACTTCAAATAATTCGGTTTTGTACACACAGCACTGGTGAAAGTAATCGTAATCGATACATGATATTAAATAGCCTACCAGGACTCTGTTTTGGCTCTGGGTTTCACAGATCTTCAATATTTTTACTGATAGTCCAATATTATCATCTCTGAATTTCAAATGGCTCCATTGTGTGGGATGATATCCTCACTTCTTGCTCTTGAATCAGTGGAATTTTCTTTTCTTTCTTTCTTTAGTTTTTAAATTCTTCATTTCTCTTAGCAGTGTACATGCACTTTTCTGTTTTTTCTTGCATTCAGATAAAACTCTACTGGATAAGCTGTAGGTACAACCATACCTGATTTTGGTGTGAACGGATGGTAGAACTTACAGAGTGTCCAGTTAATAGTATAGAGACATGTCCCATTGTAGAATATATGAGTATCAATGTGTTATGAGAGTTTAGTACTTGCTGCCATGCTCTACACAGCATGACCTCTGCAGAGGTCATGACCTCCTCACGCTCACATATGTCCCCTCATAACTCTACCAGCACAGACCCACAGATGAAAGAGTACCACAGAAGGGCTATAGTTTTAAAGGACATGACAAAAAAATTCATAATGTGATGGTTATGGTGGTCTAACACATGACCTCTGTCTTGGGATCACATGCTAAACATATGCGAGCTTCTAAAAGGGTTTCATCATCTTATGCTTTTATATATGTTTAAGTGTATGTATCTATGTATGTATATATGCAGGTATATGGGTATGTACTTGCATGTACGTATGTGCCATGAGCATCCAACATGTGTATGTGCAAGATTCTTCGGTGAGATATTAATATTACACAACTTTCAGACAATCAGTTAATAGCTCAAGCCTGGCTAATTATATAGTTTTCTTCCGTGAGTGAGGACTAAACCATAGCATTTGCGGTGGACTATTCGGCAGTTGATATCTGGGAATCTCTTTCCCCAGTTCTGTTAAATTTGTAAAATGTATGTGACACCGAGAGGGTGAAGCGATCCAATGTAAATGACACGGTTCACTTCAAAAAAGTTAATTAGTGACATGTTATTTTTTACATATATAGCATAAGACTTTTCTGTTATGGATTCCACACAAAACAAATAAACAAACAACAGCAACAACCAAAGCTTATGGTCTACTGAATGGGTAAATGCTGTCTCCTGAATAATTTGGTTTACTCAAGTTTTGTTCAAATATTTCAAATATTCAGCTTTTGCCGCTTTAAAATGTACATTTGATGAAAGTATGTATCTTGCTACTCTGTAAATCTTCACTTGATGTTCTCTTATGAGCTTATATAAAGTCAGCCATTTCTTCTTGCTTTTTTTTTTTTTAAATAAATTTGAATTTCCTAACTTAACATTATCTCTTTACTTTCATCTAAAGTCACCGTCTACTTAACTTGAAACAGGCAAATATAAGCTTCTACAATATGTGAGCTCAAGCAAACTTACTGGCAATTAAGAATATGACTTGCATTTTAAACCATCACATGGTTGCTGTTCAATACCACATGTACATTCACAGAGGCATTTCCAGATGTTTAACATGTCCACAGTACTCTCTTATAATCTATGCTACCAGAGGTTCTCATTTATCGTGAGAAGGAATTGAAACAGAGGCTAGAAAATCAGTAATGAATCGAGGGCATGGGACATGTTTATGCCAAACTGCGGTCTCACAGGCTGCTGTTCAGACAGTGTGTGTATGTGTGTGTGTGTGTATGAAAGAGAGAGAGAGAGAGAGAGAGAGAGAGAGAGAGAGAGAGAGAGAGAGAGAGTGAGGTGGGGTCTACATCCCTGACATTCCTTCTCATCCCTTCCTCTTCTTGTAGTGATAGATGGTGACTACTTGTCATTACCAATCCCATGATTTAACACCCTTAAACACTTCCAGATGTGACAGTATTTGGGCCTGATGCTAAAAGTGTCATAAGGAGCCCATCCTCAAGCTGAGGAGCTTTGTGTGATCTGGTGCACCTGCTCCTTCTTCTCGTCATTCTGAACTTTTCCCACTGTGGGCCTCTCACCTTCCTGTTCCCTAAGCTCAGATCAGCCCCCCTGTGCTCCTTTGCTCTTGTGTGTTCCTTGTACTTCCAACACCCCCCCCCCCCCCCCCCCCCATGTACACATATATAACTTCACACGTGCACATTGTTTTTGACATGTAGACAATATGAAGAAAAAAGTGGGCATGTTTGTCAAAAACAGCAATACTTTCCATTTAAAAATGTTCTGTATCTACTTTAAACAGTTGGATTCTCAAAGTGCTCCTGTGTATTTATTTCTTAGTACATTAATTTAAACTAAATTGTAGATGAAGTTTTGAACACTTTTCTTTAGTCATCATTCCTGAATAGGGAATATGCTGCTAATATGCTAATTACAGTAATTATTATTATTATTATTATTATTATTATTATTGTTGTTGTTGTTGTTATTTTTATTTATTTATTTGTTTTTTAAATCCTCCCTAAATCCCTGCTGTCTTTAACCCAAAGCATCAAACGTCTGTTAAACCCAGGATCATCAATAGAATGATGTGGAAATCTGCTCCCCATGACTTTGTTTCCAGTTCTGCCAAGATTATTGCTTCATTTCTTCCATTAGCTGTTGCTGATGACAGTATCTGATGACAGTAATGGCACTGACCATTTAGAAAAAATACGAGGGAATCTTTCTCTTTGACTACACGTTTTATCCTGTGTATGGGCAGGTGATTAGAAAACATGGGATCAAGTGGATAACACTCTAAGATTTACTTTTCCAAAAGCACAAATTCTGATTAATAGTACTGCTAATTTATTATGTTTTCACCTTTGGTTAGGCACTGACATAAAACAAACAAACAAACTACACCTAAATTTTTGTTGAAAGTTAGCAGATTAGCAAATTCAGCATATTATCTGAAGGATGGTAGCAAACAGGACGGTGACTCTCCTGTCCTGAGTGAAAATGTGTCAAATAAAGTGTCCTTTGTCAAGAAAATAACAGTATTGTCTCCATGAAATCTGTTTTTCAGGAAAAACACTGTAAGTTGTGTTTAACTGCCTTAAGAACTGACAAAGACGTGTTGAAGAATGCAGTCGGACCTTCTTTTCGCTCACTGTGCTGATCTATCTACAGACATAGAATAGCGGTTGGAACTCCGTCGCCATCTAGTGGATAACATGTTCCGTAGTTGGTAGCATGATTAAAGAGAACGGGATATCTAGTTACTTTTTCATCGTCTGATACATTTCTAAACATTATCTGTAAAATAAATTTGCTAAAATGTAGCAATCCGATAGCTGGGTAAAACCGGTGCATCTGATACAAATCACCAAAAGATACAATCGGGTATTGATCCCATTTGAAAATACAGGTATAATTGTCCAATATGTGTGGTTTACCGCCGATCATTGTGATTAATCGTCTAATAAAAATGTGTATGCGCATGCAGTTAAATTCTCATATCTCTTTGCGATCTTGCAGAATACATGACACTTCAAGTGACTCTCCCCCCCTAATGTTCGTAATGGTTATCGTGTCAACTAAGCGTTACACTCACTGCAGCCTATTTCCAGTAAGGTTGTCGATATATGATGCATTACCAAGTTGTGCAAAAATCTGTAAACTATGTATCACTCCACTTTTTAAACCACATTTAAGGCGTTTGCGTGTGAATGTAATTTGTACCAGTGGCCTGGTCTGAGAAACTGTCATGCGTGGGCTTTTGTAAGAGGATATTTGCTTAAATGACCCGCAATACCTATCAATTGCCCAAATGCAGAGAGATAAAATGACATCTGCAAGTGGGCCGGCTTGTTTTTTGACACTTCCTCTATTTAGGAAACAAAGGCATTCATGCGACTGGTCTCTTGAGATTTGACCATGTGTAGTCTTGTAGAAGCAAATTAACTCACATTACACAGGAATTAACGATGCCATTGTTGATAACAAAACGTGTTTTAGGCATTCTCACCAACCAACAGTCTCTGAGTTTTAAGTAAAACGCATCGCGCGCGCGCACACAAACACACACTCGACGGGAGAGAGAGAGAGAGAGAGAGAGAGAGAGGGGGGGGGGGCTGTCATCCTGCGAATACACGTTTTTATATTTTTATTTGATAACAGTATCAGTATATAACAGTATACTGGTGCAACCTTATTTGAACGACGAAAGGGGCATTTGTTGCTATCAAATAAAAAAAGAGAAAGTGAACGGCAGGGTACCGGGCCCTCCAGAGAAGAGCACCCTCATGTGAAATTGCCATTTCACCCCTTTGTACTCCTAATTGTTCTAAAAATTAGTTGTGAAATTGGTCTCATTCAGTTTTCCTATCGTTTTCGCAATTTCAACTCAGTAGTTGGGCCCACTGGAATTTTGGTGAAATGGTCAACAAAAAAGATCAACTTGATTTCTCTAGCTTGATAAAATATTCTCGCAACGAAATAGATCAGGTTACCGTTAGGACTTAATTGTAGTGCAGTTCAAAAATTGCTTGTGGGAACGAAATATCCTGTAGATATTTATATAGAAGAAAAGTATCAGTCGCCTTTCTATAGTACATTATGACCTCATATTAACTCCGGATAGCCTGCATGAAACGTCCGCTCACTGTGGGCAAAATCATGTAGAACGTCTACCACAGGACACTATGTGCAACTGCACTAGACCAGTCATAGTATGAAAAAATTGGCCCATATTATTCGACTTCCTTTTACTGGTCAACACGTCATTTATGTCTTTCATGGTTAAACATTCTGTGCCAGAGCCGCTCCCCCCCTCCAATTAGTTTTGAATATCCCAAACAGATTTTAACTACCAACGTGTTGTAGTTACTGTTCAGGTAATTATGTAATTAATGTCGACGTGTTAAGAATAAATGTTTTGTCTCTGCTTAAGTTGCATTTTTAGTATACTGCAATTTAATTTTATTTGATTTAACCGCCATATATTTCATGATCCTAATTCGCATAAGGAAAATGATTAATACAAATACAAATCTCTTGTCTAGTTTGGATTTCGAAAAATCTGTACTGAATTTTTAGACGGAAAAGCAACACGTAACCTGCACAATATAGCACCACGTTGAAGAAAAAGCCAGCTATTGTTTTTTATGTGCCGCTATATTGATATTTGATTTTCAAGTGAGCTAGCAAGTATGAATTAAAGATAAATCTTCTGCTGTGTATTTATCTACTTATTTTCATTCTGAGATCAGCAGCCTGTAAAGAATAGTTAATTAATCAACGGATCATGTTTGTTTTCTATTCAAAAGAAGTGGCATAGAATGAATGAATAGACGTGAAGTCCGTAAGTGTGTCGTTTGCTGTTCTTGTGATTGGTTGAGAAAACTTGGCTGTACCCCTTCTTCCTCCCATGAATAAAAGAAGCCTCGGAGAGCCTATCGGCGCGCGCGATACCCCCCTCCTACACCGTGAGTCAAAGTTATCCACTTAAACTACTCCCAACCTCCAAGCAGACTTTGCCATCAAAAACTACCAGACCTTTTAGGAAAACACTGCAAAGAATTAAGTAACCTTTGTCCACTTGAGAGGGTTTGGAGTACCCCCTCCCTACGGCGCGCGCTGCATCCTGTTCTGAGTACTTATTTTGCTCATGTCCCATCCGAACAACGACAGAAGTATATAGGCTATCTTTGTATGATTTTCTGAGGTTTAACTTCTTCCTATCCACTTGGTTGGATGATTATTTGTATTTTCCCTTTTTTTGAAAAGAGGACCTCTCGTTTGCAGAACAAAATTCTTCAACAAGTCTGGACCACTTTTCGCATTTTGAAAATTCGGCCCCATTGTGCCTGATTTAAACTAGAATGTCATCTTTACCAGGAACAGTACCACGAATGATGCGACCAGCGCCTGGCCAGAACTATCCTCGCACTGGATTTCCTCTGGAAGGTGGGTCAGTTTGAATGTTTAAATTGTGACGTTTGTGAAAAAAACATCTACAATTATTACAATCAACCATTATAATTTCGATTATTTTAAAATGATATACACTAATAATGCGTTTTACGTCTTTCAAGAGAGACTGCAATAAAACAATTGTATTTAGTGAGTTGTAGGTTGTTTGGTTTAGAGGAGAGAGGCACACAGGAGACATGAATAAAATTTACTAGCAGACTATTTGCATTTATAGATACTCATTTGTTGGGTAGACAGGGATCGTGCTTAAGTGGTTCTAATAAAACTCCCTAGTACTAAGCCTACATGTTACTAAAGAACCGGGATTTGTTGAGGTGTTCAAGTGGTACAAATGAAAGTAAAATGCACTGCAAAGCGACACATCAAAGGATTACATCAATATTTGTTCAGCATGACTGTGAATAATAATGTCAGAAAACGTAATCTTGAGAGCCTCTTCAGAGCCGAGTGGGCCACTCAAGGACTGTCTCTTTAATGACAAATTTCTGCGAAAATCTCCCCGCGAGCTTGCGTTATAGGCTACAAAACGACGTTTCATATATGAATATATCAATATATGAAATTGCACATGCATTAAATGACACTTGAAAATTTAAATGGCTGATACTTCTATTATTATTACATAAAGTGAATTTTTTTTCATTTTTTTTTTCCAAGAATAAGTCTTCAACGTTTTGAATCTATTGCAACGAACTAACACGGTGGTCAAATTAAAGCTTATTAGGAAACGCTTTTTGAAACATTTGAAATAATTAGTATGCTGAAAATGTTTGATAAAACGGTGAGTTATTATAATAATAATAATTATTATTATTGTTATTATTATTATTATTATTATTATTACCACAAATGTCCATTCTGAATATTTCTTTGAGGCGGATTTAATATTTGTAGATCTGAGGTTCTTTCATTCATTTTTTTTTGTGTCGTTTAAGTTTTTTTTAGCCTTGAATACCAGTCATGTTTCAATTCCACACAGTGTCAACTCCTTTGGGCCAAGGTCGGGTAAATCAGCTTGGTGGTGTATTCATCAATGGCAGGCCACTGCCAAATCATATCCGTCATAAAATAGTAGAGATGGCCCACCACGGCATCCGTCCTTGTGTGATCTCCAGACAGCTACGGGTGTCCCATGGCTGCGTGTCCAAAATTCTCTGCCGGTACCAAGAGACCGGTTCCATCCGTCCCGGAGCAATAGGAGGAAGTAAACCCAGGGTGAGGGATGCATAAGAAATTTACGGTGAAAATAACCAAATCTGACAATTATTATTGTTGTTGTTGTTATTATTATTATTATTATTATTATTATTTTTATTATTATTATTACTATTATTATTATTGTTGTTGTTGTTGCTGTTATCATTATTATTTTTATTGAAAATGATGTTTCTAATTTTTGTTCTAACACTAACATCACACTTTGGCTAAATGAAAAATTTAAAAATAAATTGTCGCACGGTATCGCACTAACTGGTCAAAGTAGAATTATGCTTCCGTGAACTTTCTTCGTTGCCTTATTGATCATATTGCAGTAAAAGTTACCTGTTTTTCTCATCTTTTTTTCACTCGCCTGCTCTCCATGCCCATCTTTACCTCCTTCATGTCTATTTGCTTTTGGGTGGGATAATTTGAACTCAAAAGCAAGTAGCAACACCTGATGTGGAAAAAAGAATTGAGGAATACAAACGCGAGAACCCCGGTATGTTCAGCTGGGAAATTCGGGACAAATTACTGAAGGACGGGGTGTGTGACAGAAGCACAGTTCCCTCAGGTGAGGCCTCATCTGGTAAGCAACCCCCTTTTCTATCACGACCATATTTAAGAAATATTTCATCCCAGACTAAGAGAGAGAGAGAGTGAGAGGTTTTGATTTGAAATACGTTTACTTATAAGGTTGATAATAATAAAATGGTGGCGATATATTATATGCAAATAATTAATTGATAATAATTTCCTGGGACAATAGTACATGCTTGTTTACTTTTGCGCGTTTGTCTTGCCTTTTCCAGTGAGTTCCATTAGTCGGGTTCTTAGAGCTCGTTTTGGCAAAAAGGACGATGAGGACGATGGTGATAAAAAGGATGAAGGCGGGGAGAAGAAAACAAAACACAGTATCGACGGCATACTGGGGGACAAAGGTAAATAAATGGGCATATACTTTTTTATCAGAACTGCAATGTCAATGAAAAATTGTTTGGCACTATTAACATATTATTAGTGGATGGTCATTTTGTGTTCACGGAAACCAAAGTATTTGATCGTTGAAGAAAAATGCCTCTAACGAAAGTTTTCTGTTAGATGGTGTGCTCATCGGCTCGTTTACTTCATTATTTATATTGGTCTTGTCGGAAGGTAGCCTATTTGAGCCTGAACTCATTTGCACAACATGCTCCTCTGTACGGCAGCTGACAGATGACCGTTGTGACAATCAGTATCAGTTACCGTAGACAGGTTTACGATGGTATACGACGTCTGACATACACCTTTGGCAGTCTCATGTTATTGCTCAGTATGAATTGGAATGACATACGTTTTAGAACATTATACAAGAAGGTATAGGTTTGGCTTACTTTTTTTTTTTT
Source organism: Chanos chanos (assembly GCF_902362185.1). Lineage (NCBI taxonomy): Eukaryota > Metazoa > Chordata > Actinopteri > Gonorynchiformes > Chanidae > Chanos > Chanos chanos. Next base: position 31,831,684 of record NC_044497.1, on the reverse strand, counting down.
TTTTTTTACATTTTTTCTCACATAAGATTGATTTTTGTGGAAGCAGATTATACCAAATAAAACGATCAAATGTTTTGTATTTACGGTTTAAATGTCTGGACAAAAGCTTTTCTCTGCCGAGACAGCCTTTCTTCAAACTTGAAGATGAACTTCAGTACTAAGGACCTCTGTGCTGCTGAATGCTTCTAAAGCAAAGAGGTTCTGAGGTACAAAGGCAAAACTCAAAAAAGCAGGGCAGCGAAAAGAGGAATGGGCCTGTCTTTTCACATTCAAAAACCCGTAAAGGAGGAAAAAAAAAACTTTGAACAAAGGACCAAGAAGGGAACTAAAGGGAGATGAATTATTCAATACGCCCCGCTGGTAGATAGTTTTGTAATATTATAGAATCGTCTGTTGGAATAGAATAAGAATTGGAGGGTGCAAAGTGTTTCTTTCTTGTTTGGAAATGCCTACTGCTCATTTCTGAATGACTATTGTGCCCCGTAACTGACGTTTTGAGTTAGTGTTTGGGGTTTTGGGGATCAGTTTATTTTTCGAGATTATTGTTATTATTAATGCATAAGCTGCAATGGCATTTGTCACTGCTCTGTCGTTTCTTAAGGATTTAAAAAAATATTGGCGTAAAGAGGACATTTGTAATATATTTTCGTAGTTCTGTTTATTATCTCTGTAAACTCGCTGATCTTTCTTTTTCAAATGTCCGAGGCCTATATTTGGTAAAGGTCTCCGTAAAATATGGACGCAAGACGATCATTTTGTTTGTTTAACGGAATTTGTGTTCTCTTGCTGTAAGTAAACATACCCCCCCTCCCCTTTACACACACACACACACACACACACACACACACACACACACACGCACACATCTAACAACTACCAACTACTAATGACAGCCATTGAGATCAAGGCCTGCGCAAAGACTAACACAATCTAGAGGCCAGCAGGAACTGGAGCATTTGGGTTATGGATATAGGAAATAGCACACCACGATTACAAATGTCGGAGTCAGCTCTAGATCACTTTAAAAGACGACTGTGAGTCTGTGTTCGAACGATGAAAAACGAACGCCATTTCCGACCGAATGCTTTAGCGTTTTCTTAAAACAGTCCCCAAATTCATACGCAAATATCTCGCAATTCTGTCAAAACTCTACCCACATGTTTAGTTTACATGGTAGTATATTGAAGGGAGGATACTAAACAACTCCTTTTTAATTCTTAAAAAGATTCTTCTTTGCGCTCGTTTCATTCGATCATCCGCTTGCCATTTAAAAATGTTAAGACTTATTAGAGCTAGTAATGAAAACGGTGTCTGTTGAATGGGTGGCAGTGTTGGAGAGAAGTGTAATAGCTCGCAGGCATGGTAAAAAATGTATTTATCCCCAATCAGTCCTCACTCTCTGAGTCTGAAGCACAAACGTTATGTTGAAGGGTTTTAAAGCAGATTAAATTGAGTCTTTTATTTTCTTCACTTTCATCTCTAAACGGCTCTCTGGTTAGCCTCGGGCACAAATTCATGATAATTTTAGGTTTCTTTGGGAGTTGCTGGATTTATTTGATTGATTTTATTTTATTTTATTTTATTCTATTTTGTGATTGTTTTAACAGATATGAAATACCAAGCGAAATAGTAAAGAGATTCATACCAACTATTTTAAGCTACAGACACAATTTATTGGCAAAATTTCACAGACAGATTATTACAGCAATGATACATTCATTTCCAGGTTTGAGATACACAGAGTAACAGCTGTTGTGCATATTATGTGGTTTTGAAAGGCAAAGGAAATTGTTCAGTTTTACTGTAATTTGTTGCCTTGCCAAAATGATGGCATGGTATCCAATGCCATCTATCTATCTATCTATCTATCTATCTATCTATCTATCTATCTATCTATCTATCTATCTATCTATCTATCTATCTATCTATCTATCTATCTACTTGACTATCTACCTGTCTATCCAGTCTAGTGCAGTCCCTCTCTGATAGATCCTCACTTAACAGGATATCCCTTTATTTTGGTTAAGTCACCAGATTTTGGAATTAAGATTGGTCTCTGTTGTTTCCACTGTTAAACTCTGGAACTAATAAAAGACACTAGCACTTCACCATTTGAAAACAACCATCTGATTTTACGATAGAGGCGTAAGTGTTATTGCCATGGTTATTACACCTACTGATCTATATTGCTACTTTTTGAAGAAAAGTTTGTTGGACATCTGCATGCATTTTTTCCTAGTATTTCTGTATTGCGTGTGTGTGTGTGTTTGTGTAGACTGGTAAAACACTGCATCTCAGAATCCAGAAAACAGTATGCAGGGATGGAGAAATTATGGCTTTGATTAAACCATATACCTGCCATTTCAGGATGTATTTTAGGTGCAAAGTGGCAATGGACACTTCAGCAAATCGGTGGATTACCTGAGGTTCTCTGTCTAATCAAACAAAGGCCAGATGGGATTTGTGAGCATTGTGAGTGGGATCACAGGAAATAATCGGGGCCATTTGAGAGATATTGTGGTGTCATTTATCCTATGGCTTCAAACACTGTGGTATTGTGTGTATTCATTTTAATGACACAAAATCACATACATGACCAAGACAAATGAGACCTAACCTAAACTAAATATTAATCATGTAATAACAACAGAATCATTGAGGACTATGAATAATTTCAATTTATTAGTGGCAGGAAATTTGTATACGTTCTAGATTTTACTATAGCACTGGTTTCTTTAATGGGAACAATAAGTGCAGGAAATGAACAATCTGGTCAAAATGGAGAGATGCTTGTCACTTCACTGATAGCCATGCTGCAGTTTCTCAGATATTGGTGAGATGTGAAAGTTATATTTAGCAATCTGAAATAAGCTTCATTGAAAGAACAAGGACAACAGGATGAGTTGAGAGACCACTTCAAACAAATCCTTCTGGAATGGTGAGAGAGAGAGAGCTTTAGTGAAAGTATGGGGAAGTTATTTAGCTATTAATAACATTTTTCCTCAGGCTTCGGGAGTCACTCCATCTGCACTTTCTTGCAGCTATTTGGCGGTGTTGAAATTGAGGGAGACCCAAATGTTGGGAAGAGATAACACAATCATTGGAGCCTCGGTCCTGCACTGTGCATCAGTGTATTAAACCAGGATTAACCTCCTCTTTCCTCTTCGATGCCTCTCACACATTTGACTGGAATTTACATTGGAAGATTTCTTTTTCTTTTTCCTTCTTTTTTCTATTTACAAAATATGTAGACAAAATAGGCAACTTGCACTTCTACACTACAACATCTGATAATATCATATTACAGTTATAATAATAATAAAAACAACAACAACAACCACAACAATGATGATGCTAATAATAATAATAACAACAACAACAGCAACAATAATAATAATAATAATAATAATAATAATAATAATAATAATAATAATAATACAACCATTTTGAGATATCCTCACGAAAGCGTCCTATTTTCCTGAAGAAATGCAATTGTCCTAAAAGTTCGTGTAATTGTCCAAAATGTTCGTCGACAGTAAAACCATCCATACAAAGGAGAACTCCTCTGTACCAATACCAGATAACCTAAGTGATGTAATCCGTGGAACAAATCAAATTAGCCAACTCCGTAACAAACGGCTATGATTCAAAATTTAAAAGACTTTATTGCTCAAATTCCAGCTTTCAAGGAGGAGAATTATAGCATATCAATTTATCAAGTAAAGGACATGAAATGCTTTTGAGCAGATTTTGCAGTAGGTTACTTGAGAAATGTCAGATTTTTCCCCTCTCTGTCTCAAATAGTTTTGGGGCAGTATTAATTCCTTTCCAAAATAATTTTGTTAAATATGCCCCTTGACATGAGCCGTAAATTTTGGCAAATACGTTTTATTTTTCAATCAGTGCGAACGGAATTCGTCATGTCAAGTTAGACAGTGCTCTGTACACATGACAGTTCATCGGGATATTTGTTAATTTAGCATTGTTGGTACAGAGAATATTAATACACAATTATGCTAACCTGTTATTTAACGAACCATGAGGACCATACAGTTAGCATGAAGATGATTTTTGTGCGTGTGAGCGTGTGTGTCGGATGTTTTAAGGGAAAAGGAGGGAAAAAAATAGAAACTAGGTGAGGAGAAGTGGAAGCGGCTAGAGGAAATTGAGAGGCTTATAGTCTTTGATCCTTGGGTGCTTTTGCTTATCAGAAACATTTGTGGTGACACCACGACAATGGGAGTTCATCATATTACAGACTGCCAGTGCTGCTTTCAAGCTTGCCTGTCTATTAATTAAAGTATTTCTTGCCATGTGGGACAGGCCCTATCTCAGTGCACTTAACGCGAATGGTTTTTGGATCTCCGGTGGGTTTTTAAAGGGGCAATCTCCTTTTTCGGGCTACTTAGTGGAATTCAAAAGTCTACTGTAGAAGACATGGGGATTTTATTTCTTCATATATAAAAGTAAGCACATAATCCCTTCCTGCTCAATAACTTTAAAGAACCCCCTCGCATACCCGTCAAAGTCGAATCAAACCTCAAAGTGTTTAAGCTTTCAATTTACCTCTGAACATACTCGCATAACTATATAATGCACATGTATAGTGTCGGACATTGTTCCTCTATTTTAGGTTGTTTGGATATTTTTAGCGATCGTTTCTTGAGATGGACCACGTCAAAAATCCATGTCATTCATTTAGACTGGCACGGTGCAACAGGGTGGGAGGTATCCTCTTGCATCTGAGGAACAAAACGAACAAACGACAAGGGAAAACTCCTGCTGACACCAATAAAAGTATTGGCCCCCGGGCTTCCTATGTGGTGTCACAAAAGTGTTTTTGATGCCTCGACTCCCGGTCATTTCAGTGTTGTGTGTTGCCCCATAAAATTGGAAGCTCACAGAACTCTTGGTGACCTCAAATGAAGACTTGGATGTCTATTTCACCTGGAGGTAAAGAATGACGCTGATGATGTTCAGCTAAGATTTCGACACGAAGCGTTTCTGCTGTTTAACCTTTCTACAAATACCAGCAATGCATGTTGACAAAATGCACACAGGTCGTATTTAACTATGCGCTTAACCTTTTGGCACAACGTAGAGCGTAGAGACATTTGGCAACTTGACCAATACCATCCATTTAATGTCACATACTTAGTAAACTTGCACGGAAAACTGTCTGACATTTCCTATTTTATTTTTTGTTTCGGAGGACATTTTTTAAAAAGACATCGAATATCGTACCTCCACTACAGAGTCAATCATTCCGTACTTGTTGATTTTGCCTTAATGTTCGTGCCGTTTTCTAACCGCAATAATGGTCTCTTTGGGAATACAAATATACTAAAAAAGGAGGAACCAAAGTGGAAACGGGTTTTGAATGGGAGAATTGCAGCCCACTCCTTTGCCATGGAGTGCTCAGTAGCCATTCCTTAATCCCGCTTTCATTTTTGCCGACAAATGCCAAGAATCTTGTCTGGGGACCCAATGGGAGGCTGATCAACTAACAAAAGGGAATCATTACACAAAGCAGGAATCGGCGAAACAGGGCTGAGGGCAGTCATAAACTCGAAGACGATATCCCCGCGTAGAACAAATCGTGCCAAAAAAAAAAAGATATTTTGTAAATCCATGAATTTTCGTACCTTTGCCACCGACAAATTATTATTATTATTGTTATTATGATTTGACTATAACAGGCAAATGAACAAATCGAAAATAAGTAGACGTGCATGCATTTTGCTTTTTTCTGCAAGGCCTACTAACCCATCTATGCAGACTGTACATGCACCTAATAGGATCATATTAGCCAGACTATTATTTTGTTTTATACGAGGTGATATAAATATGGTTTAGGATGTTACGGTTTAGGATTGGCACTTCTGTGAATATAAATGAAAATAGTGTTTGCGTAGATGTCTTGTAATACACCTTTTACGTATGAAACAGTCTATGGCCAAAGAATTTTCTTGATTTACAGATTCTCAGACATTTATGCTTAAAAAGACTTATAAAAATATCCACTCAAGACAGCTTTCCATGTCCATATTTGCTTTTATTTAAAATACATTTATCACTCATTAATACAGACAGTTTGTAAATGTTATTACACGAGAGGAGTAAGCTCATAAAATAAACTGTAACAATTGTAAAATTGTATGGAGTAATAAAGCATGTAATGAGGAAAAATGATTTTCTGTCTCATAAAAATGCAGGTGGGATGATATAGATTGCATATTTGTGTTTAAATTAGTAGATCAAGGTGTCTACAGGAATGTTTTGATGTATAGCTTACATGATGCTCCCCATGTGTAGCATAATAGGGCCAAATTAGACCCTTCATATTGATGACGTTAACATCACACCTCCCCTGTTAAAAAAATTTTTAGACACGGAAAAATGAGTTCCTTCAAAGCATAAAGTGGTGAAACCTGCATATAATTTTGTTTTCCAGACAAGGGTGCTCCTTTTGCTTCCTCTCCATTCAGTTAAGATGATATTTTATGCATGACTGGTTTATTAGACATTGCTCTGTAGGGATTTGACAGGGTCTCCCGGGGTCCAGATACCCTCAGTAAATCCAGCTCATTTTGGTCTCCCTGGTAATTCATCTGGGCAGCCAGAGGAGAGACAGCCTAAGATGGAAAAGGCACCTAAACCACTTTCAACCTGCTTCAATAATAACTGCAGGATAACAAAATAATTGTCCCTCTGCAATACCATGATCATGTCATGAAACTCGTATTCAAACCCTTGTGGGACTCAGTGCAGAGTTATAGGTGCATACACACACATAAGTACATACATATGGGCATGCTGTACACATATATAAACATTCTGGGTAACAATTTTTTCATGTGATTGATTACTCTGTTTAGTCTTAAAACTGAAATTAAATGGAATGTAAGGATGGAATGCAAGGTAGACCATTAGAAGCATGAAGTGCCCCCCCCCCCCAAATACTTCATTTTTGAAATTAAAAACTAATAATTTGAGAAACCAGAACACATCTCAGTGTTGGGTGGTTGTATTTTCTTTTCTTTTTTTCCTATTTTTTCCCCAGCAATTCGCAGAAAATCATGGACTTATGTACGAATAGAATGACAATAATTTGACACCAATTCCATACATTCTTTTCAGTTTTTATTTATTTATTTATTTATTTTTGGCTAACTATGACATTATCTGATATAATGAAAATGACACAAGCTATGATTTTCAAGCAATTGTGGCATCTTGTTTTTTTTTTCTTAGTAATGAGGCAGATGTGGAATGTTGGGCATATCACAGATGAAAGGTCATTGAATGTTTTAATTTAATTTTCTTTAATTTTCTGTAACTCATTTGAAGAGGGGTGGAGAAGACAGAAAACATATGGCACATATCAGCTTAAACGTTGGCTGTTGTTAGCTGTTTGTACCCCATAATATTTTTTGAATTTGGGCAAAAATGCATGTCAGCTTTGGAATTTGGCAAGAAATTAATAAAAGCCATATAATAGAGTAAATAAATAATTTATATTCAAGAGCAAAGTTTTACTTCATGGCCCATCCATATATGCCAAAGTGGTGTGCTGTTAAATTCAAATGGAAACGGATTTATTTCTAAAATCCTTTTCATTTTAGAGAAGCTTAATTGAAAAGTCAACACACTTCCATTATTCCTCTGTGATTTTAGTGGAATGCTCTTGTTTATGACCTAAAATCACTCTGTTGTATGATAGACCTCTCTCATTTAGAATGCAGTCAATTCAAAAGAAAGGACCAAAAAGGGGAGTGAGGAACCGTCTGTTATTTTTTGTGTCTCTGGCCGCACTGCTTTGGCCATTCAGGCAAGTTGATGAACTCCTCCAAAGTTTATTAAGAGGAACAAAACAATAGGAACTAAAGCCTTTAGGCAACCAGGGAGACAGTTTATAAACTAGCTGCCGTTGTTCCTCAAAGGCAGATGCATGAATACCTTTGAATAGGCTCCCTCAAACTGACACGATCAAGCTAGACAACAGCATGTTAAAAAGGAAAGGCTTTTCTTCGGCTGCACAGATCAGTATTTTTTCTGCATTAATGTACATCTGCGGTAGGAGGGGTTCAATCTGGCTCCTCTCTTCCACAATCACTACCGCAGCTCCCACTCCTCAGACTGTTTGAAGTAAAAGTCCTGTGTAGTGTACGCCCACAGCGGGCAGCAGGTGTCAGGGGTCTGAGAGAAATATGGTAATCGAGGGGCAAAAGAAAAGGTTTACCCTCTTTTAAAGCTTAAAACAGAGTGTTTTCCAAGTGAGTGACCTGGAATTGGCTTTTTTGTAATGTCTAGATGTTGTCTTAATGTGAGCCATTGGATTTGCATATCTTCGTGATGGCCTTAGTAAAAAAAAAAAAAAAAAGTCAAGCCTACAGTTCTCAATAAATTCGTAGTAAATTTAAATGATAAATGTATCTCCATCAAAAGAAACATTTTAAAAAAAATCAACTGACAAAAAACCCAACCCAAACCAAAACAAACAAACAAAACAAACAAAACAAACAATAAAAACCAGATAGCCACATAATTCACACGTGATGTCAACTTTATAACTTTTATAGTAATAAATTATAGTTTGTGCAACATAATACATGATGCTGTCCTGCTACTGAAATGATGTTTGCTGCAGCCATTCAAAAATATTACTTAACATGTGACAATGTCTCTCTCTGGTGTATCAACAGCACATTCAGATGGTTAGGGATAATTATAATGGGTTACGGACTTGTCCTAAACTTAGAGTCGCTTCTATACAGCCACGTTTCAGAGTGGAATAATGGGGTCTGTGATTCGTGACCTCTTTCACCCACACTTCAGCTCTTTTAAAGGAATGAATTAAAGGAGGGATGATCCAAGACGGGGAGGAATGCCTGCATGCATGGTAACCGAGTCCCTTTTGGCAGGTGCTGCCATTAGATATTCCAAAAGGAGAGCGTTAACTAGAGCAATGTAAGGCAGGCAAAAACAAGGCACAAAAGGACCCTGAGCAACAGAGGGGCTAGATTAGAGGCAGATTACACTGTGAGGTGGCTATTAGGCAGGATGAGGACCTCTTAAACAAAAACAAAAGAAAGCAGAATGAATATTGTGTTTGTTTACCCAACACACACAGCTTTGCTGGAAGTTTTTGTCTTTCTCTTTGACCACCTTATATATAACTGTAATGATTTCAGCCTTGTTTCCTTGTTGAAATTCCACATGTTTTGTGTGTGTGTGTGTGTGTGCGTGCGCGCGCAAGTGTGTCTGTGAGTCTGTATGAATCTGTGTGAATCTGTGAATGTGTGTGTTTTCCACTTTTTCTGACATTGTCAGAAATTAAAAATGTTAATACTGCAATACATTCGTTTTTGGAACGATGGGCAGGTCACCTTTTGCTATGAAGAGCTCAGCTAAACCATGACATTGTGTTTCATGCTAAAGTTCTCACTCTTAGGCTGTAGATGTTTGAATCTAGTGTGGTAGGGTGTGATTCAGTGGTCAGCTATCAGCCTACGCTCACAAATATTCATATGAGAAATGGAAATCACATTGACTTTCACAGGGAGGAACTACCTAAATTCATTTGTTGTCTGCACAGCACAGATAAACAAAGTGCGTTGTGTTTATTAACAAAAAAATTGATGGCTCTTGTGATGAATTCCTTTTTAGCAGAATCTCTGTTTATTGTTTGACTTTAACTTCATCCTTTGGATTCTTCTTATGTGACAGTAGTAGTTCTCTCAATGTTTACAATCAGGAGAAAACTTTTACTTACTTCTCTCTGATGTAACATATTCTCACACAAAATTTAAGCAATTGCTTTTTGATATAGTTTTAAAATATCTGTGCTTGATTAAGGCATTAGCTGATGTGTCAGAAAAAAATAACACTCCCATTCACAGCAATAAAAAGACATAACACAAAAGTGGTCCCTTCCATGAAATCTAACCATAGGCTTATCAGTGATTTCTGAATTTTTTCTTTTTTTTTTTTTTGTCTGGAAGTATAATCTTTCTTGGCCTCTGAGAAACCCAGATCTAATTGGCCTCACATTGTGACTTTATTACAATGTACAATATCCCAAGTAACTTTGAAATGGACAAAACAAATGTCTGGCCAGTTTATACAACAATAGAGCCATGGCCCATGTAATGTGCAACAGTAATTAAGTGCAGAGGCATTTGTCCCATTTCAGTCCTATGATTAGTGGTTAACACCATGGTCCAATGGTTTAAAAATCAGCCACAGCCCACGCTACTTATGGCCATAAAATTTCCCATTTTATGCTCCTTAGCAGCTTCACCCCACATTCTTCATTAGCTTTATTTATATGTGTGTTTTGCCCCCACACAAAGACAATAAACATGTTCCTAGAGTGTTACAAATCAGAAATTTGCTCAGATTTTTTCCACCAGTTGAAAACGTGAATGCATTGGCCAGTGTGAGAACAGCAGTGGGGCTGGGCAGCTGTGTGAGGCTGCCGGCTGCCTGTTCCCTCTCCTCAGCTTCAAACAGGGGCTTGTCGTACATTTTTAACTAATGGGCTTATTTATGCATCCACTGTCAGTTTCTCCTCAGGCTACCCTTACACTGATTTTTATTTTTTTCCCCCTTTTAAATGGACGTACCATATCCTTCTCCTTCCCATATCCTAACTGTATCATTGAAACTGAAATTAGAAATTAGAAGGTTGCTCTTGTGATTTTTTACCAATAAATAAGAATAATCAAATAATTTCTTAGTAGTTGTTTTGTAGGGACAATAGAACTGGCCTTTTTAGTCAGTTATATTGCCAGGTTACTTTTTAGAGTTCTGTAGACTTGACAGTATTGAGGAACTAAGCTCTCCTCTGCCTTAAGAAAATGTACCCGAGTGGCTTTCAAAGCACCTTTTAACCATAATCTTTAAAGAGGTTCAACAATCTGAAATCACTTTTTTGAGGGCAAAAATCTTCGTCTGTGATTATTAATCTGCTTTTTTGAAAATAAGATTACGCTCTCCTTTTGAAAACTTTTGGCAGTCTTATTTAAGCCTCAAGCTGTCCACTGAGAGCTAGCATTAATATATAAGATTTTCTGTAAGCTGAATGTGTGGTAAAATTGACAGTCAGCAGTTTTTTGTTTATGACTGTTTTATCCCAGAAAAGACACTACCACGCCACCACTGACGAAAGTGCAGATAAAGACTTTGTATTAAATAAATCACAGTTTGCCAAGACCCAATGGCTTGATAACACAGATATGCCTCTGACAAAAGAATTTAGTTTAATGGCAGTTTACACACAGTTTGTATTGGAGGGGATGGACATATCTTTTGCAGTGTTACTGTGAGTTTTTGTATTACTCTGGTTATGCTTTGTACGTAATGTACTGGAAAGTCATTTTCAGTGAATTGCAATGAATTAAATCAAGAAGTAGAATGATGAGCATCTGAAACTGATTTTGCTGTGACGTCCACAAAATCCAGTCATTTTGGATTGTTTCTAATATAGAGCAATGAGGGAAATCTTAACAAAATGTTCCAATCTCTAGTTGTTGGTATAACAAACATTTGAAGAGAATAACAAATGGGAATATTTGTCTTCTAATTTGTAAAAATGTAACACCACTGAAAAGATTTCATCTTAACCTTCAAGCTACTGTATGTTTCCTAAACAAAATGTAAGATGCGTCTGAGACAAGAGATTCATGCACATGGACTGTGGACTTGTGAACGACATGCAGTTTAATTAGCTTAAGGCATGCAAGTTTAAATGGCCGATTTTACCATCTTCCCTTCTTTCGTAATTTGATTAAGTTCCATGATTCGATTGCTGTGACCTCAATTAGCAGGATATCTATTCCAGGAAATGAAAGCTGAACTTAAAACAGAGAAAATGAGACTATATAAACGGACACCTGCGTTTCAGAATGAGCCTGCAGAGCGCTGGCAGGTAAAAACTGAATTAGCAGGATCTCAACTTTCTAGTTAAGTCAAGTCAGCACTTCTCCAAATGGTGTCTCCTGTTAATATCTCAAGCAAAGAGAAAATTCCACTGGAAATTAGTCTTTTTTTCTTAGATCGGCAGATGGAACGGCCTTCAGCTGTAAGAGCAAAATGTCCCACAATACTGATTGTTTCCATAGTGACACCATAGACGCTACCATACAGTTAGGGTGATTGTATGTTCACAAAACTGACGATCTTGAAAATGGTTCCGATCACATCAAGCAAAACGTAGCATGCATCATGCAATTGTACTAAAAATGCTTGAAAATCTTAGGCCAAAGATTAATTTTCCAAGGCTACATCATACTCCACGACCTTAACAATTCACTATGAATTATCTTGTGAATTCCAGTGCATGCAAAACCCAAGAGACCCAATCCATCTTCACTTGAACCCCTCCCTATATGAAACCACCCCCTTCTCCCCAACTCCGTAATGGATTAATATTCAGGCAGCACTTTCCAGAGGCGTCTTGGGCACGGAGAGTCAATATGTCAGCATTTATTGATGCCCCTCAGAGATGCACAGGGTTGTCAGGCCTCTTTTCAGGCCTAAATGCCCCCCTAAGGTGCTTCTTCTATTGGGCCTGAAAGAACAGGGAGGCCCCAAGTCTCTCTGTTGTTAAAGGTGAGCGCACACTCACACAGATGCAGTAGACAAAAAGGGCCTTGGAGCCTTCATGCACATGACAAGAACTCTAAAAGGCCATTACCCATCACCTCTCCTTCACAACCCCCCCCCTCTCTTTCCCTCTGTCTGTCTAAAACACTTTTCTTTCTATTTAACTGAAAGAAAAGGGGGCTAATTGTTTATTGTGGGAGCCTGGGACTGTAGTTCTTTCCCTCCTTTTTTGTTCACTTGCCTGTTCTGTTCTCTAAAGCAGCTCCATCTTTTTAAGGATGTGTTTCTATCCCACACAGTGAAGAGAGTGAACACAGGTTAGAAAGAAAGTATTCCCTGAGATTCTGTGAGATTAATCGTGTTTTGTTGTGTTTGGGCAGACATAATAAAAAATCTCTTGTCTCATGTTTACCCAACTCTGCCTCTGGATTTTGGTTCTTGTACTTCTCATTTGAAAACACACACACACACACACACACACACACAAACACACACACACAAACACACACACACACACACACACACACATATACACAAACACAGAGATTTGTGAACCTTGTTTTGGTTTCAGTAATGTACAACAGTAATTTTATTTAAAAAGATACAAAATAGCATCACTATTGTTACATAAAACAATACTTCCTCTGTCTTGTCATGATTTTTGCTTTACTTACTACTGGGCTTGTTAAAGACTATATGTAAGCTCACACCTGCTCTCGTACAGGATGACACATCAAGACAGATGGTATAAAATTACCAAAATTAAACTCAGTGTGAATCTATGGCCTAGCCACTCTTTCTCTGGCTCTCACAATGTGAAGATCAGTATCTAAGGCTCAGATCCTCCACAGACACCAGGAGCAGCAGGTTGGTTTAAATCCAGCCCTGAAGCCATCAAGATTGGTCTGAAACAGATGCATGTCTGAGATAGGACCAGGATAGCCTGACTGAACAATGCTATTTTCTCTCCCTCTGTCTCTAACTGACCAACAAAGACAATGGTTTAACAATTTAACAACAAACCATTTGGTAAACCTTTACATTTATTAAAATAGCAAGAGTACTTGGTTAGAATATGTGGCTACATGATAAATTAAGAGAAATCTGGGTTTTTTCTAAGCACAGGGTGCTGGACCAATGAGGCAATTAGCAGTTTGCATTGGAAGTGTGAATGGCTATGCTATGTTTCTGCTGGATTATAATTTTTGTTTAGACTGCCAGGCCTGATTAAGACTAATGTGTAAATGTTTGCCACTGTGCTAAGCGCAATGCCCTTTCTGGAATGTGCAGCTGTGAAGCTTACTATTACCCCAGGCTTTTTAGCTGGCTGAAGAAGCATACAGAAAGCCTTACAGGAGAGGTTGATGGGACAGAGGGAATGAAAGGGGAACTGAAAGAGGGAGTGAGGCAGAGAGAGAGAGAGAGAGAGAGAGGGAGAGAGAGTAAGAGAGAGAGAGAGAGAGAGAGAGAGAGGGGTCTAAGTGTGGCCACTATGATGGATATCCCATCTGCTGGTTCAAAAGTGATAGAGCTTGATGGTGAAGCCAAAAGAGAAAAGCTTGTGATGGGTGGTCATGACTCCTCTTTGGCCTCGGTCGCCTTCACGCACTGCTGTTAATCATGCTCTCAGATGGTTATGGTCACTTCCTCTGAAAATGAGTTTTGTATGAAGCTTTTGTTCTGTCACCAGTTTGAAGCTATTCTTTAGTGAGTTAATACATTACATGGCTATAATAATTTTTATCCATGTTTTCTACATAATAAATCCATCTTTAAGGCTGTGCATTTGCAAGGTATATTGGTTATAAGTTGCTAAGACAACACTAAAACATTTAGAATTACATTTACGTAGTGTTACAAAAAACATTCTTGAAGTGCTCATGTGCTCAACTTCAAATGCTTTTTTTTTTTTTTTTTTAAAATTACCCTATTACGCACAAATTATGACTTCCAAATGGCATAACATGTTTTCTCATTAAAGGCTAGAATGTTCCTTTGGTATACATACATTAAAACTATTCTTTGAATCTTTGGCATACTGTGTAAAATATCATGATTAGTATATAGTGCAGTATTGTTCCAAAATATGTATGAGCATAAAAAAGAGAATTCTCTGAAAGTGTACGTACATAGGAGGCATTAATGTAACAGTATCAGGCTTTGTTTTTACGAATACAGCTGTATCATACAACTACATAAACAGTCATCAGAAATATGTAACATATGTTGACAGCCTTTTTGTAGACATGACTGCAGCAATTTATGTTAGCCCCATTGGAACCATTCAATCTAAATAATTAATGGAATCATTTCATTAAAATGCAGCAAGACAAGATTCAGCTTCTTTTCAGAGTAGCTGTCTTTTGGGAATATTTAATACACCACTGCAGAATGTATCATTTATTTGACTTTCTTGCCAAAAAGAAAAATAGAAAAAGAAAAAAAAAAGATTGTCTCCTGCTCAGTTTGCCAATTAAGAAGATCTCTTGCATACTCCTTCCCTCATTTCCTTCCTAACAGATGGTATTTGACAATGCAGTAAACCCTGGAGGAATACATGTTGAAGGAATAATGCATTTGCAGTAATTCTTAATTAAGCTTTAATTTCATGATAAATGCCTGAGCATTTTATCAACATCCCTTGAACTTTTAAATAGAATTACAGTTTTCCCTTTATTCAATCTGGATGTTCTTTATTATTGCAAAGAGAGATTAATGGTTTAGGAATGAACTCGTAATGGATTTGTCTTTTTATACTTTTAAGTCTTATATATTTTGCTACGTATATAATTTTCAAAAGCAGTGTGTTTCTATGATGAATGATCCCTAGCCTCGATAATCACAAAATCTCCTTTTTTCTTGTCTAATCAAAGCACACAGGCAGCATATGTTTTACTCTGTTCTGTTTATGCTGTAACACATTCAGCATATCTGGGAACTAGCCATGGTCACATTTCCGTGATAAGACCTAGCATGCCAATCGTCGGATCTTGTGGAGACAAAGATGAGGTTCAGGTTTAGCTTGCATATCTGCATCAGCGTCTGTTTCATTACCATAATCCTATCTTCATTATTGTGTGCATGAGAGAGAAAGAGACGCTGACCCTGTCTATACGGGAGTGCTGTCAAACTTATTTAGTTTTTTTTTTTTTTCCTGCTGCACAGCCTGGCTGTGGTGTTACTTATGCGTTATGATACGCCAGCAAAATGACATTGTAATTGTTCTGACCATGGCTACAACTCATGCTCATCAACCATGCGCACTGTGTTGTCTAAGGCCTCACTTTATTATTTATTTTAAAGTTAATCTTTATATTTCTATTTATTGAACTGCCTTTGAAAAAGCGACTTGGGACGCAGTGATCACAAACGTTAAGAGGACCAATCTCTGACTCAGGCCAAATCTGCTCAGATAACCATGTGGGTTGATGATGCAAAGGAAGGGTGGAGATTGTTGGATCTCTCCCCCTCCCTCCCTCCTAAAATCCAGCAGCATGTTGAAGAGAACAAATAAATTCCATGCTGTCTCTGAAATGAAAGCTGCAGCCGGCCCTAGGACTCTGAGGTGCTTTTGGAAAGTGATCTATAGACCACTGTGTTAGCCTCAAGTGTTGTCATGGCAAGTTTACGGCAAATCGCTTTGCTGAAATCTCACAAAAAAACAACAACATCAGAGGGATGTGCAATATATATATGAATTTCTTATATATGAAGTATCTGTGTGCCTATATACACACACACACACACACACACACACACACACACACACCTATATATATATATATATATATATATATACTTTTTTTCTTTTTTTCTTTTTTAACCAAAGTATGGAGCAGCGACAGTTTGGGAAAAAGAAATCTTTGTTGAAAGGAAAGGCAGAGGAATTGATTTAATTAATGCGGCCTCATGTCCTGCAGCCACATGTAATCCGTTGAGAATTCTCAAGCGTGAGCTTGGGGAGACAAAAAGACATCCACGAGAAGACTCCTCAAGTGGTCTGTAATGAGAGTCTCCCTGTAATCCCATAATTCCTTGTTTAATTAAACGACAGAGCTGGCCTGGAGTGGGACACACTTTGATGGGTCTCTCATTGTTTTGCTTTATTTGGAGCCTGTGTTTTGAACTTTTTGTCCGAAATATGCCCTATGTGAACACACACACACACACACACACTCACACATACACACACAAACAAACAAATAAACACACACACACACACACACCCACAGGTTCAAAAATTGCTGCATGTTTCCTTAATGCTGTATTGCCCTTGACATGCAATTTACAGCTGTTGAAGGTGACATAGTCCTAGAAAATTTTGGTAAACAAATATAAACAAGTCTTCTCACGGAACAGTTCTCTGGTGTCAGTGCGAATCTGTCACCCAGCCTCCATAATTTGAATCCCCTTCACTTTCAGACCACATGTTTAAAAATAAACAGGCCTTATTCTGGACTCTGAACAATGCCGTTAGCAATTGCAAACACTGTAAAGAATCTGCCACTGTATCTGAGGCACCTTTCATACCTCACAGTGGATACCTCGTCATCACCCTAATAGGAAATGAGCACTTATACATAATTCAAATAAAACCTCCTCTGATTTCTTAGTCTGGTTTTGTTTCTGAATCAATAGCCAGGGATAAGTGTATAAGTGTTTATTTCCCTACAACAACCAACCTCATTCTCATCTCTCTCCTGTCCCCTGAGGCTCAATCTCAAAAGCAGAGCAGGAGTGAACAAGAGTTCCTGTCATCACCAACTACCTTTTACTATCACTGAAAACACCCTGGAGCTCTGTTTTTTTTCTCATTTTAGTCAGCCACAGAAACCTGTTCATAATCTCAGTTATGTTTGAGAAAGGCCAGAGAAAGATTGGTGGAATTAAACGTGACAGTTGTGTTTGGAGCCTGTTGGTTTGTGGGTAGAAACAATCCTTTCCTGTGGTTTTAGATTTGTGTTTTCCTTATTATGGCTTGTACCCCCGACTGAAGTATTTCTCAGTATGCTTGTATTATGATACTGTGTCTGTCTGTTTGGGTGGAAGAGCAATGAAGACCAGGGAAAGTCATGTGGAGTCAGAGGCTTCAGCTCCTATATCAGGTTAATTAAACTGTATCAATCAGTCCAGTCATTCAGCCTGCAGTTTCTGGCAGATGGCTCAGTAAGTCTCTAATCTACCCTTCCTCTGAACTCTCCTGGCAGGCACGTACATACGTAGTGCTCTCACAAAGAGTGGGAAAAGTAATAACGATTGTTAACGGTCATTCCACTTTCTGGAAGAAGAGTGGGCAGAGGTAATGATTCTGTGTTAGTCCAGAGTTGTGTCGAAGAGTCTGGGAGCCGTAGGTCAGCCAGCAGCCTCTCCCCTTGCTGCCGCAGCTCAGGATCCTCACAGCTCCATAATCAGCACAGCGCAGAGGGGGCAGTCTGGGAAGCACCCGCCCGCACCGGCCAATCAGAAGGCAAGGCTCGGGCGTCCCTAATGTGGAATCGCTTAAATTTGCGGAGAAGTCATGGCCTGGATTAAGGCCTGTGTCTGGAGAGCTGGGCCCCTGATGCTGCCGAAGGGATTTGCAGGGATCAGCCCGGTGCTGCCCAAACTGGAGAGAAATAAGGAATAAACTCAAATGAAATGATAAAGATGGGCTCTTAGACCTCTCTGCTGTATATGGGGCTTGGCTGAAAGGCCTGATATGACCTAAAGAATGGAGAGAAAAGTAGACTTATCATCTCTGTGTCTGCAGGACTGCCATTTGCAGTGCTTTGCTCTGTTTCTTGATTGCACTCCTCTGTTTGTTTTTAAGATTAATTGAAACGTATGCCCATAATTTTGTTTAGATATGTAGCCTAGAAACCTGTGTATGTACATATATCAAATTGAATATGTGGATATATTTGGGCAGTGTGAAACTGAATGTTATTCTTCATATGTACAAATATGCAAATGAGTCATTTCTTATCTATTGAAAGAGCCTCTTGGTTTACCACCCACACTCCCTTCATTGTTCGTATCTGTTACGAGTTGAGCGAACATATTGAGCGAACCTTCAACTAGCCACCGAATGCCGATGAATTGTTATCAGAAATTGACATGGATAGCTGTATGTAGCAGATAATCTGCTGTCATTATTTTAAACATGGGGCGAGAGTACATTGTGAATGAGATTTAATGAAATGAATACAATAATATACTGCAAATATTTATACACTGCCAGTTTTGTCTCAGTGCCCAAGGCCATTCTCGAAGAATGGTGCTACATGGATCGCTAAGGTGGTCCTTAGAGATTAACTTCCCCCTCCACTCCAGTGTGGCCCCAGGGGTGGTTTGGATGTGTACTCATGCAAGATTGTATTTACAAAAGCCTCTCTCTCATATAAATAACTGCACACTGAAATAATATTTGCTTGAAAGCCACACGAAGCCATATCATTTCAATCCTGTCATCCATCTTATCCGCACTCATATTCACCCCCTTCCCTGCAGTGGCCTGGAACTGGCATGATAACACATATTGCCATTAGAAAGCTACGTATAGGGGATTTTGTCTTATGTGAAGTCAATCATGATCTTAGCATTTCATAACATTTTTAACTTGTGCTGCTATGTCTGTGGTAAGTATAGTTCCTCAGTTCTCCTCTGCCTGGTTCTGTGTTGCAGGCGGGCGTATTGATGACGGCTCAGACGTGGATTCGGAACCGGACCTGCCTCTGAAGAGGAAACAACGGCGAAGTCGCACCACCTTCACTGCTGAGCAGTTGGAGGAGCTGGAGAAGGCCTTTGAGAGGACACATTACCCAGACATCTACACTAGAGAAGAGCTTGCCCAGAGGACCAAACTCACAGAGGCACGTGTGCAGGTACGTCACTCACACTGTTCTCCTCTGTCATAGTAAACACAAACACTAAATGGGAATGGTGATTTACCATGGGAATTACCACATTACAAAAATGGACAGTCTGTGGCCCCTCCTGAAGCTCCCTTTCCCTCAAGAAAAAAAAAAAACGCTCATGAAATGCACCTGCCTTAGGTCTGCATGAACATTCACTTACTCTACATGCCAGAATTCCATTGCTGTGCATACACTGATCATTTTATGGGGAAAGAAACATATGATCCCACGGGGAACTGATCCTTGCTGAGGCAAAAGAGTGTGGTTTTCACCTTAAAAGCACAGTCCAGGAGTTCAGCAGTGTGCACAGAGGTTTGAAAGGCTCAAATGTGTCACTAGACCTGACGAGGAGATCTTACTTGTAACTGTGTAAGGACTCGTCTCTGAAACTATTCTACAAAAACAAGTCCGGCTTCTGTCTGACAGCTTCATCTCAATGACTACACTGGAGAGAAACATTATCAGAAACATTATCTCATCCCACAGAGTTTCTCCTGTTGGCTTTCAGCATGGCCTCCAGAACTCTGACTTGAAATATGCTTCACAGACTTGTAGCAACAACTTCTGTAAAATACAGTAAATACATCTGGAATCTTTCTTGGATGTGTATCATGTAAAGATGTGGATTAGGCAGAAGCCACTATGGGCATAAATTAGATTATATGAGCATAAAGTAGATCCAAAAGTTTTTATTTCTCACTTTTTTTGTCTTGATACTGTGGTATGCTTTGTATCCAAGTTGTATGTTTGGGTTACTAAAGCTGAGTAAGCCAAGAGGTTCACTGCTTTTTCTCTATGGATTTATTTTTAGTTTTACTACAATTTATCTGTAAATTTATGGTTGAGGTAACACATACAATGTTGCGTGAATGATTTATACATATTTATTTTTTTATTCAGTTCCCATATAATAGACTTGAAAAAGCTCAGCTATTTAACATAAGCATAAGCGAGCAACTCTCCTCTCACTTGAGTTAGCTTTGACAGCTTCTCTGCCATGTATTTCTGTTGAAACAATGAGAGAGAGAGAGAGAGGAATACAGTAGAGTTATAGGAACAGCTGTTCTGTAAGAGAGGAGGGGGATAAAAAGAGCAGGAGTGCATTCCTGATGGATTTCTCACTTAAACTCTTGGCTAGGATCGTTTCTTCCCACCACTTTCAAGCCCACCGCTGCTCCTTGTAAAATTTGCTGCATATCAGAGAGGATCCCTTACCCTCTCTTGGGAACTCATTCCCCACCAGCAACATTAATCAATCAAGGGCTTGTAAAAAAAAAAAAAAAAAAACGTCGGCCGAGGAGCTGTTCTCCACTTACCAAGGCCTGTGTCCAGAGCTTTACCGCAACTCTCTTCTCCTTCCTCCTTACCATAGCCTGCCAGCTCACTGCCTGGCTAAGCACAAATAATATGTATTGAACATAACTTATGAGCATACGTGATTGTTTGCCCTGTGCCAGAAAAGAAGTCAATCTTTCACCTCTGTTCGGTTTTGGTAATGACATAAAACTGAGACCATTGTACTCAAATATGGCTGATGTTCAACATGAAAAAAAGAAAAATACTGGCAAGCTGTCATAACTATGTCATGACATAACTATGATGCAGCTGTTCAACATGTCCCTTCAAAATCTCTTCCTCTGAGCTTGAGAGTTCTTCCTTGTCGCATTGCAGCCTCGACGTTAGGGTTTGGGGCTCAAGATTTCTGTTTGCTGTTTTGTTATCTTGTGGCTGTTTCCATGGTGAAACTGTGGAAACAAATATGAAAAAAAATCTGGTTCAGATAAGGCTTAACAAAAACCATAATACCTTAATCTAAGGCATGAAAACATTGGTTTTCCAAATACAAACTCATACTTGTGGTGGCATTGGTCTAGATGGGGCTGTGTATTGAGATGATACTGGTCTAGTCAGGGCTATGTGTTGAGATGATAGTGGTCTAGTTGGGACTGTGCATTGAGATACTGGTCTAGTTGTGGCTATGTCTTGAGATGATACTGGTCTAGTTGATGCTGTTTTTTGTGATGACACTGAATTAGTTGGGGTCTTGTGGTGAGCTCTCTCCCTGGCACTGGCTCATTGCCATATGGGTATAATATTGTGCTACTGGGTCAGTTCAAAGTTCCTCTTTCTGAAAGGAAACCCAGGGTGCTTTTGGCTGTTTTTGTGTATGTCTGCCAACTGATGCAAATTAGACAAGTGAAAACATTAGAGCTAAGTGAGACAGACACCAAAAAAGAAGACATTTTTTATGATTAAACAATGTGGATAAATTGTATTCTGGACATTTTGTCATATTTCTAAGGCTGTTTTAATATTTTGCCGTTTAGTGAATAGAGGCTGAGGGTATCTGTTTCGGAAAAGAATATTAAATATTTGCCTAAAGTACTAATGTAACAAAGGGAAACAGAAGATCTTGAGGTCTAACGCTGTCTCAATTCTGGCAAACATTTGCAAAAATGTCAGTTTCTCTGTGTTCTGTGCCTTGAATATCTTTATTGATTTTAGGCATTCACAGCAACAATGAGGTAACAATGTTGTCTTTCCTTAACAAATGTTGAAGTCTGGTCTGTAGTGATGACTAATCTGAAGACATGATTAATTAGTTTGCTAAACTATAAATCAAAACCTCTCACTAAAATTTGGGACAGGCTGAAGAGGAAGAGATTCCAAGCAAGTCTTTCTCTCTCAGTTGCAGTGTTAATGGACAGTGCTGTTGGCTTAACCTCATCATAGTAGGAACCCTGCAGTGAGCAGCCTGGGCTTGAGAACTTGAATACTTGATGTATTTGAGTATATATTTTCGTGTCAGCTCTTTGGCTGGAGTGAGTTCAGATGGAGATGCCAGGGTGCTGGGATCATTGCTTTTGTTGAAGAGAAGGTGTCTGACCCTCTTGGCTTTTGGCAGACCCCATGCCCTGGGTGTCAACCCACTTGAGCGCAGCTGCGCTGACACAGTATCCAGATGTCAGAGAGGGAGAGAGAGAGAGAGAAAAAAGAGAGAGAGAGAGAGCAAGGGAGAGAGAGAATGTAAAAGACAAGGAGCAAAACAGGGCAGCGATAGTTGCTGTGTTAAAATATTGACAGTGTTTCGATTCAGTTAATTCCACATTCTGTCTCAATTTCAGTAAATTCTACGTTTTTAAAATAATGTAGTGAACCTCTATGCTGCCCAACTGGTCCAGTAGCCTACTCTACATTACTTGAGACTGGACAGAGATTATATTCCATTTGAAGAGTATTGTGTCATGCCTTAACTTGGGTTGAGATTCATGTAAGCATACATATGCATGATCCTGAAAAAAAAAAAAAAAAAAAAACCTGTCAGGAAATTTGATGTACAACAAAATGTTTGAAATAAATTTCTGAATGTCGAATGTTAACCTCAAGGACTTGTACTGTTTTGTACAAGTCTGCTTAATGGGATTGCTCCCCGATCCCACCCATTTGTCTCCATTAGCTACTGTTGCTCTTTGATTCCATCTGCCCTGCCAGCCTCCCCCACACGACAAATTTACAGTCCCACTCTGCTAGTAATGGAAACTGATCCATAGCTGACTAACTGTGAGGATAGTGCTTTAGTGTGTCTAACAGTCCTCCTCCAAACCACCGTGTGTGTGCCCTGCTGAAAACACAACCGCATGCCTGCCAAAACACTGATTCAACACAGATTCCACTGAAAAAAGCAAGTTAAGTCACTGTGTGGTGAGTTGGAGGACAAAGAAGTCATCCATTGAAGTCAGAGGTAATGCATCATCCATCTACTGAGTCAGAGAAGGATGGAAGAGAGGAGAAGAGAAGTGACTATGGGAAAAACAACCCTAAAAAAAAATAAAAGTAACATGAATTCTTTCGTATATTACAGGCTAGCAAATCAGTGTTTCTCCTTCTGGTTGTCCCAGTGGTGGCACATATCACTAACTTATTATGTATTGGTACCATCGCTGACAAAAGCATTGGACTGAGACCTTTCCTGTGCTGGGATTTGAGTTGTTCCTTTGAATCATTTGTTGTGTTTACCATAAAGGAACAAAAGGGATTTATGTAGCTCATGAAGACAGAATGGTCTTAATGCATGCATATGTGTTTTAACCGAGAGGTTTATCATTGGAATTTAAATGAATTTCTTTTAGTCGTCTCTGTACGTCCGATGCTTATCAAGTTAATCCCACCCTGTTCCTTGATTCACCTTCCCAGCAACTTAAATTAGAACAGCAGTACTTTTCGAAGAAAGGAACTGGCCTCTCTCTGTCCACTCCCTTCTCTCACTGCTCTGATGTTTTGTCTATCATTTATTCCGGTCTAGAAGTAGGACTTTTGGGTCTCAACTGTAATTGTCCTATTTCTTTAATCATAGCAAATGACATGTGATATATGTCACTGAAATCTGCCCCAGTCCACCTCTTCTACCATAACAAGACATGCAAAATGGGAACATCCTACAAAAGCAGGACAGTGTGTCTTCTATGCATGCAATATTTCCCCTGACTTGTCCATAACATCTGGCCGCAGTAAAATGAGGGGTTTCCAGACACTCAAAGCGAGGGGCCCCCTTTACTAGCCTTTATCATACGCTGACCTTCAGTTCCCTGTCAGAATCCCTCTGACCAGCACCCAAAACACCAGCTCTCCCACTGCCCACCCAGGCTCCCCTCAACGGTCTGGTTCAGCAGCTGTCTGAGAACAGTCAGGAGGAGAGATTGATGTTGGGCTTTTTTACGCCTCTCAGCCTGTGTTATGTTCTACTTTTTTGCTGTGAAATTCAATCACGTTATCCAGGTTTTACTCCTCATCGGTCTGTCCCTTCCTTACACACGGCCGCAGTAATCCTAGGAAGACATACAGTCGCGCTCGTCCGGCTGGAGAGAGAGAGAGAGAGCAGAGTTGATGGGGTCCGGGTGATTGATATTATATGAGAGAAGAGGATCATAGATGGGTGCTACCTGAATGTAGCACCCCAGCTGGCTCAGCCTCATCTCTTATTGGGCTGCAATGTGAAATCACGACACACTCCACAATCAGATTTGTCTTTGGTTTGCTTCCTATCCTTCTGTCTTTCTCTTTGCTCTCTCAGGCTCTTGGTTAGGGGATGGAGGATGTATTACATTTTTTTCTTCAGCATCTTTTCCAGACAAAATGCAAACAACTGTTCCTTCTGCAAAAAAACAGAGGGTCTATCATTAAACATTCTGCTTGACTCACAAAATCACAAGGTGATGTAACGACTTAAAAAGAAACTTGTCTGAAAACATGACTTTTCTTTTCTTTTCTTTTTTTTTCCGAGCTCTGTTCTAGGCTTTACTGTAGCAAGTTTGGCAGGAAAATGACATGCGTCCAGCTGAAAAGAGGAATTAGGCTGTACTGCAGTGAGAAAATCCCTGCTCCAAGGTGACTTTGTCACCAGGTTCCAGTGCAGAGTATCAGCTCCGCTGCAGCTGCAGCCTTTACTCACACCAAGCCTCTTATGAGAGCCATTGAATAAATGCAGTCAGCCTCTTACACCAGGACATGCACATCCTAATGCTCTGCCCCATTCTCCTCTTTTCACTAATACTCTTGCTCATTTTCACCCCTTCACACGTAAAGCAATATCAAATGCGAACTGTAAGTGGAACTCCTAGACTCGTGTGAGTCACTGTTTGCCGAGCTTTCTGGGAAGAGCACGGTGGTTGGATGTCCAGTCTCCAGTTATGGGAATGATTTTCCTCGTGTTTAAATCTAATCAACCTTCTCTGAAATTACACAACTCTAAAATAAAGCCTAACTGTGCAGTGAATATTTAAACACCGGAAATAAATTAAAAATGGAAAAGAAATCACATAATGTGATCTTATATGTTCTGTGTATTTTTGTGGGGAGGGTTCTTTTGGTGTAACCAGCAATCACCCTCTAACAGATGAAAAATGGATGATTTGGCTTCATAAATTGAGTGTTTTTGTTAATAAAATTATAAATTGGTGTTTATATGGTGGAGTATGGACCAGTAGTTTGGTTTAAGATACATGCACTGTAGTTTTGTCATGGTTGACAAGACCTTTGCTCTTTATTTTGATCCGCTTAACAGAGATCAGACTTTCTCAACTGGACTACTAGTTGCGTATAGACCTTTACTCTCAGTGTCGTAGTTTTAAAAAGTTTCATCACTGGTAGACAAAATTGTATTTGCCTGCATTCATTGCTGCCGCTTAAAACATTATCCAAACTCTCATTCTAAATTGGCTCAGTGAGGAGAAGAGCACAGCCAGTAACCTGCTGTATTTTAGTGGACCAAAGCACCCGTTCTGTGTATGCAAAGGAGAGAATGACATTGATCTATGCCTCTGAGGGGCCTTTCTTCAGACTTTAATACACTGGCAGTGTAGTTAATCTACTGTTGTTTTTCAAATGGGCTGGCCTATTGTGAGGGTCAGTGAGAGAGGGAGGACAATGGCTCTTCAATGAATCAGTCCACAAAGAGAGGGCGTCCCTTTTAAACAGCTCTTTAAGAATAACGCTTTCAGCCAGGGCATTGATCAAGGCCTAGCCCAGACACATGTATACACACACTCTTTCTTCTTCCTTTTCTCTGCTTTTTTCTCTCCCTTTTCTCTCTTTTGCTCTTTCTGTCTCTTCATATCTGTGTATACACTGTAATTCACTGAAAGGCTTTTCTAAAAGGATGACAGACAGAATACATCTGGCTTGAGAAAATGATGTGTTAAGGATTTTGGCTTATTTTGTGGAGAAATTGATATAATAGAATGATGTGTCTGTGGATCGTGCTTAAAAGTGTCACGACTATAATTTATTTTCTTTTTAATTTTCCTATTATATTCAAAGTTTGATTTTTTTGTGTAATAAAAGGACGCAATGTACAAGGTCGCAAACTTAAGAATCTTAATTCATGTTCTCACCCTTCTTCATTCCTCAATCTCTTATGAGTTCCTGAGATGCATGCTTCAAGTGAAAAACTCTTCTGTAAGTAGATCCAAACCTTATGCTGTGTCTGTTTTTTTTTTTTCTCAAGCTCCCCTCTCTTTCCTCCTCTCTCCCTCTCCTTCTCTCTTGCTCCCTCGCTTCCTCCTTCCGTCCCTTATGTGCACCATAATTTATCTTCCAAACTCTGTCCATGTGCAGGTGTGGTTCAGCAATCGACGGGCCAGGTGGCGCAAGCAAGCTGGAGCCAATCAGCTGGCAGCATTCAACCACTTGTTACCGGGGGGCTTCCCACCAACGGGCATGCCTACTTTGCCCACCTACCAACTCCCAGAGTCCACGTACCCGTCAACCACTTTATCACAGGGTATGCCCTCCCCTTACCCAATTAATTATTTAACATGAAATGCTTTAAACTTGGCATGGTTGTTTGCTTATTGCTGCTTACTGAATTCTTGTTACTGGTGTTTTTGGAACATATGTGTAGAATTCTGTATAGGAATCAGTGATGCGGTATGAGTGAAAAATTTCTAAGAAGCCGATAGATGATATTTGAACATGCACATTCCTAATTGGTTCTTCTCTCCAGATGGCAGCAGTACAGTGCATCGACCACAGCCGTTGCCCCCATCTACCATGCACCAGGGCGGGCTTTCCACTGACAGTGGCTCTGCCTATGGCCTCTCATCCAATCGGCACAGCTTCTCCAGCTACACTGACAGCTTCATGAGCCAGTCAGCATCCAGCAACCATATGAACCCCGTCAGCAATGGTCTCTCCCCACAGGTTAGTAAGGGTCAATGATCACAAAATATAAATACCCCACTATAAAGCCAGACGTCAAAAAGTCTCTCATGTGGAATTACGAGAGTTCTCTGAAGATAACAAAGGCCATAGTCTTTCTTTGCCTCATTGTCTGTTTCGCGATTAAGTGTGTTTCTTGTGTGTGCAACAAAGAGGAACTTGTGAGGACTTTGTCTTCAAATAGTTGAGATCCTCTTGTGGGAGCTGAGGTGTTTTGAAGATAAAATTTTGTAATTAATATTCTTATGTTTCACTCACTGTCCTAATTAAAATCACAGTTAAAGCATTTGATTCAAAAATGCGTTATAGCTTGAATTTAAAACAATAAAGGATACCCTACAGAGAACAGACCTTGTACTCTGAAATGACTGCCAGGGAGAGAGCTAATATCTCAGGGTCTTAAAAAGAAAAGAAATAATCACTCTAAACTAATGAGTCTGTTCAGTTAATTGTCTAAAAGTAATTTTCCTGAGCTAACAAACGTTGTTAGGAATTCAAGACGCTTTAATTACAAAATAATCAGCATAGGCCAGCTTCTGTTGCAGTGTGCTTTTTTGTGTGGCTGCGTCAAGAGAGCTCACTGGGATGAGATTTGGTTAAGGATTGACTGTGGCTCTCGCAGAGAGAGAGAGAGAGAGAGAGAGAGAGAGAGAGAGAGAGAGAGAGAGAGAGAGTGTCTCTGTTTGCCCTCTGGTCAGTTGGACTCAGTGTTTAATTTCAGTTCCATATTTTGTTTTAGCATGAGTATAGTATAAAATCAAATTCATTCAATACATTTTTCCAAGCAGAAGTCAATGTATGGATTAACATTTCAGGGTATTTTTGACCATGCAGGATGCAGTTGTAAGGTCCCTAGCTGTATGGGTGTGTGTCTGTGTGTGTGTATGTGTGTGTGTCTCTGATTCTGTGTGAAGCAGGATTCTGAATGTTATCCCTTCTTGCTTCTTTAAACAATAAGCATTTTAAATGGAGACTTTCTGTTTGTGGTTGATTCTTGATAATAGAAAAAATGACTGATATTGATGCAAATTACTGATGAAAAGTAAATTATGCGCAATTACCCCCCAACACTGGACAGTTCTGCCCACTATAAGCAACAAGATTTGACTAACAAGCAGAAAATAAGATTGAAATGGTGTATAAGGAGTTGAAAATGAAATTCAATGCTAGATTTGTCCACAATTACCCCTTCGTTCACACATATTTTTTTCCTTGCTCACCAAATATTTCTCAAAGCAGATTGGGAACTGGTATTACTCTTTTTTTCATGGAGAAGAAAGAATTAGGGATTTGATGACAAAAAAGAGATTTTCTCTTGTAGTGGAGAGTTGAGGGATAACACAGGCATTTCTCAGCATGTTTGATTGTTAATCATAGTGGAGGGGCTTTAAGTACTAATGCTCTTCCACCAAACCTGCATAAATATCAAGGACATGGGTAGGATTTTTTTTTTTTTAATAATATGACTATTCATTACCATCGCTGAAATGGCTCCCTTCTAGCTTGGAACTGAGGAAGATAAATTAACTGTTCCCCCCTGTTTTACATTACCATTTCAGCTTTCATATTTTCAGTATTTTTATTTTTCACTAGACAGGAGCCTTTGGCCTTTGATTATTTGTGCGTGTGTGTGTGTGTGTTTTAAGTTACTTTTTCTGAGTAGTCTTTTCCTCTGTTTACTTGTCTTTTTGAAGGACCTCTAAAAAAAAGGCTGCATTCCTGTATTCTCTGTATTCACATATTTTTTTTATTTTTTGCTCAAGAATGTATTTCTGCGATGAACATATTCTTATTAATCTAATGGAAATCAAGCCAATTATTTGTCAATGGATTATAGATATAAACTTACCCACAGCAGACTGAAAACAAGCACACGCCCTGAACTCTGAGTAAAGACAAGGATAGCTTGACTATCATCAGTCACGTTGGTTGAGCTTAAACATACACATTGCATGAACATTTCTATGGGCCTCACAGAGGGCAGCCGTGTGTTCATGTATGAAAATGTGATTCTGGAGGTGGGTGTTCCAACTGTCCGAAGAGGCCCTCACTCCACCCACTGCTCTTCACCCCACTCCCTCCATCTCCTCGACCCCCACACCCTTTTCACCCCATTCCACATGTGACATGTGGCTATCCCATCAGGCACTTATTGTGGGCAAAATTAATGTTCTCTTTGACAGGAGTATCATAGTTCAGCTTAACCATCAAACTGTGCTTCAGAGTCCATGAAAAGCCCTATCGGTGCCCCACTAGGCAAGAACTACCCCATTTCGCTCCTTTCTGGAGAAGAAACTCCAGCGCCCGCTGCCCACACATATTTATTCATCTCAATTACTTTGCTTCTCTTCTTCTATTGTTATCTATCTCACTGGTTCAAATTCATTTAAATTCATTTAAACAAGTCTATTCAGTTCTTATTTCAGCACATAAAATCCAACTCGTTTTTCTCTCTCTGAATACAGTGAGGGTTTTCAGTACATGTCCCAAATGAAGCTTCATAATAAACTGTTCTGTAAGAACACAAGAAGACTGGCTGTTCATTTGATAAAGAGGATAGAACTCTCTCCAACATGATTTGTTAATACAAACGAGGGAATATTCTCAGAAATGGATCGTATGTTCATATCTTGTATTATGTTGAGTGTTTATCTCATACTTGGGAATTCTGTTGTCAGCGACTGTCATATATTTTGTGGAGGATGAATGGTGGCAAAATAAGGAGCAGGGAGCATTTTGTTGTTGTTGTTCTTGTTCTTGTTGTTTTCTGTGCATTATTGTACATGTTTTGGTTCTCAACAACGTCCCTCAACAAATTGACCCTTTAAAACTGCATACCCCAAAGGAGCAGCCTTTTGTCAAAGGAGCTTTCTTCCCCTCTATCGTTTACAAGGACAAACTCTCCACTGTGTTTGCGCTTCATTGAGTTGAGATTTTAATGACTTTAATCCAGTTTTTCTTCAGAAGATGTCTACATGAACGCCACATCAAACCCAGAGCTGAAAAGCTATCCTTGTTTGCATATTTCTAAATCTTACACGTTTTTTTTGGATTTTTTTTTTGAGTGCTAATACCTTAAAATGTTGAGGGTTAATTCCCGGTGTGGCAAATAACACGTATTTGTATTTGTTTCATGTAAAACATGCTATATTGTTTTCTATTCTGTACTCTACTCTATGCACTGTTGTGCATCTTAGCTGTAGATGGGCTACTGGGCTACCAGTAAAAGAACAGGGTAAAATGTGTGATTTTCATGAGATATGTTCTTGTGGCAGTTTGCCAGGTTGTAACACAATCCTGCTGGGTTCTCCGCACTAACAGGTGCACTCCCTCGTTTTTCACTCTCTATCTGCCAAGCTAGGAGCTTTTGCTCATTGTACCTCTGGAAAACACATTATTACAAGTACTGCCTCTGCGGTCACTCTTAATAGTTAAGCGCTGATGAAAAAGATGTGACGTCAAGTCTAATGCTTGTGAACATCCTCCCTACAGCAGAGGCAGGACTATGGACGATTTTTTGTGGTCATGATCATGTGTCCTTTTCATAAATAAAACAGAAGCATTATTAGTGCAGCATGAAAAACTCATCACATTAATTACTGTATTATTTTCCTTAGTACTGGATTTTACATTTAACTATGGGATGTCATAAAGTATCATTTCTTAGAGCACATCATTTTATTTTATTCCCTAACATTTTCTGTCAGTTCTGTTCAGGTGCTAGGTATGGAGGCAGTTTGGCTGGATAATATGATCTGTGTGAAAATCTTGTGACTTTTATCTGAAAATATCATGCAATGGATAATAAAATTAATTTAGGTAATGTCAGAGATATCTTTCAAAATTGACAAAAGACAAATGTGGTATGGTAGTGATGTGACGCTTCTTGGACTCTGAGTAATTCTTCATTCATTAGCTCAGTATTCCATGTTTGGGATTACATCATTTTGTCATTTCAGTTTCATCCCTAATCCATTTGTTTGTGTTGGTTTTCAGGATTTCAGCATTCCATTAATATCATAATTTTTTCACTCTTTGTGAAACAGAGAAATAATTAGAAAATTTGAATTTCATCTCACTTAAAAATATCATACAATGATATTCAGACTGCTTTGGCAGTGCATGAAAGACAGTCAGGAAACTGTGATAGGCAGTCTCGGATTAAAAAAATACGCAGGTTTAAGGACCATCACAATAATTAACAATAAATGTAGCTTCAATTAAACTAATGTTTTTTTTTCTGTGTCCAGGATGCAGGTTTATTTTTGCATCTAATGTCTACCCAGAAAGTAATACAATAGCACTGCTGTGTTATATGCTGTTTTTAATACCCTTTTCAAACATTATTTTATAGGTTAAATCCTAAATTTTTAAATGTTAATCTTATACAAAAACAAAAGACCTTTTTGGACAAAGTAAAGAAATCCACATTCACCTATGAATCAATTATGCATTTTTTAGCATGCCAATACATAGCAGCTATTCTAAGATTTTACTAAATGAACATAAAAAAAAAACTGCCAGAGAGCAAAAACCCCGAAAAACAAAGGACTACAAACAAATTCACAAACTCGTAATAGAAGTCAAGGAAGGGAAAAAATGGTGCAGATCCCCCCCCCCCTTTACATTTCAGTTGGAAGATTTGTGTTTTGGAATGAAGGAACTCTGGCTAGCATTTGATGTTGGGAAGGGAGTGCGAATAGGCTGGTTTTCAGCACTAGGGGATCAGAGACAGAGCACTGCTCACTAGCACTTGCTTTGATCCATATCCCCAGGCCTGCCTGCCTGAGCAGTGTGCTCGCTAACTCAGGCCTCGCTAGTGATTCCTGACAACTGTCTGCCAGAGATAAGGGAGGGGGACTGAAACCTCACTCGGCAGTTCCATTAGCACTGCAGCCACTTTAAACTGGATGAATTATATTTAAGAAGCCTGCACAGGGGTTGCCAAAAAAGAAAATATATGAGGGGGAGAGAGAAGGGGAGGGGAGATTGAGTTTTGGCTTCACTTCTTCTCCCTTTTTTGCCTTTGACAAGACATTGTGCACCTGAATGTCAATGAGTGAGTTGCGTGGAGGCTCCTGTATTATTAAAACTTGTGTATTAAGCCTCTCGCTGGGCACTGTGTCAGCTGGCGTGCTTCTCCGTCAACAAATCAAAAAGGATGAATGCATATATTTACATCATTTCCATACTCGAAGAGCAAGGGTGGCGGGTGGTGGTGGGGGGTACTTGTTAATTAGAACTCATCATAAATACAGATGGTGTTTCAATTTGGCAAGAATTTGAAAGTAAGAAGCTTTACAAAAAATATATATATATATATTTATATACACACACACACACACACACACACACACACACATATATATATATATATATGAGACCTGCTTGGAAGCTGCCAAGAAAATCAGGGAATTTAAATCATATCCACTGGCGGAATGTTTTCTGCATGAATTTATTTCATTTTTTTCCCCCGCTCTCTCCCTCAATGGCTCGGGTTTATTAGAATTGGAGTCTCCTGTGTGTGTAGTGTATTAGTCATAGGTAGTAGGTTTCCGAGGTCACACCGATTCAAATGAATATAAGCCTTCCTCCGCTCTCATTCTCATTCTTGTAGTATGTTATGACACCATAGACCTGCTTTCAGAAGAGGTAACATCTTCTGGTTGCAAGAATACATATAACCACTTCCCTGTATGTCATGGTAGCTATTTCCTCACATTTGGTGTGTGCTACACCTGTATAGTATGACTGTAGTGCCCAATAGCAGTGAAATGTTGTTTTCTCATTAGTAAACATGTCTGACTGGTTTGCTGTAATCCTTAAGTGTGTATAATGTGATACGTTGCCATTGTTACCATTTAGTTTTGGGAAAATGTAAATTCCTCAGTAACTTAAATTCAGGGTAATCTTTCCATTTGTAATCTGGTAGTTGTTTTCATTGTTGGGAAAATGTAGTTCTTGCTCTGGACCATGTCAAATCATCATCCCCTCTGTGTTTCTTAACCACAACATCCATTATAATGAAACCCTGTTTTTTCCTCCTTTTTCATAGCCTGTCTTTTTAAATATTGGTCGACTGGTCTCTCACAGCTCCCTTCTTTCTTCATCTCCCTTTCCTTTTCCCTTTTGCTCTCTCTCTCTCTCTCCCTCTCTTTCTCTCTCTCTCTCTCCCTCTCTCTCTCTCCCTCTCTTTCTCTCTCTCTCTCTCCCTCTCTGCCTCTCTGGCTACCTCTCTCGCTCTCCTTCCTCTCCAGAGAGGAAACATTATTCCCCTAGCATAGATGAAAGGCCTGGGCGGACAATAAAACCGCTATTTAAATTCAAGGGTGTTTGTATGCGGGTGAGAGATATTTCCTGCAGAAAGTGAGCTGTTGCATCCTGATAAACAGTAAATATAAGCGAATGCGATTTACATTTATCTTGCAGAGGCAGCCAATATAAATTTCAGCAAATCCTAGAAGATGAGGCTTTAAGTAGGGGACTGGCTGAAACCAATACATATTCTGTACTAGGGGCCCCGACCAATAGAAATGGCTATAAGATTGAAAATAGTATTGCCTATTAAAGAGTATTGGTTTAGCATTGGGAACCAATTGTCCATATGTTGCTTTAAGCCCCTACAGTATATATTTCCATAAAAATTTCCTGCTTTACATTCTTTTGAAAGTCTACTATAAGTGCTGTGGGTAAGAGAATATAAAAAACAAAATTTTGTTTCTGTTACAGCAGACAAATTGTATGGTCAATAACAACTAAAATTTAAAATCATCGAATGAGTTTTTTTTTAGTATTTATTTTTAAATACTCCATATATGTCCATTACAAAAAGAACTATGACATTTATTGCTGCTTGTACACAGACGGCCTGTGAGCAAACAAAATCCTTTACTTTGAGTCAAAAGAAGGAAAACTGGGTTTGACTGTTCTTTTGATCGGTTTTGACACATTGTCTTTGCATTATGGTTCATGTTTTATTGTGTGGCCTGGGATCAACAGGACAGAGTGTAAAGACCTTAGCAGTGAGGTGGAGACAGATCGCAGGGTCACTGGGTCTGAACAGTAGGAAAGCGCTCGCAACTGCTGTGAACCTGCCCGAGCCACCATGGGTCGGAAGGTCGGCTGATTGCATGTGCTTTCTGTTAGTTCCAGATACCTCTCTGACAGGTGTGAGGCTGTGATTAATACTCTGTTCTCTCTTAAGTGCAACTTCCATTCACTCTGTACTCTGTACTTTGCTACACGTGATGTAATTCTGGTTTCGTACACTTTCTGATTCGTTGGTGTTTGCGTGCCTGTCTTACAGTATTGTGCTGAGATACAGGAGGCTATGATTTTACAGTTTATGATTTTTTCCTACTTCTCTCTCTCTCTCTCTCTCTCTCTCTCTCTATTTCCACTGCTCTCTTGCCTCAATAAGACATGCTTGGGTCCCCAGCTGGCTGACACTAACTGCACTCCTCTTCTCTCCATCTCCAGCTGAGAGCTATTTCACTATTTATTTACATGTAATTATCGCTATGAGGTGCAGATATTAACACTGTCAAGAACAATTTGACCTGACATTCTTCACTGTGCCTGCTCCCTGCTGTTTTTAGCAAACAAACCCCCCCTCCTCCTCCTTCCACTCCCCGCTCCGCCTATTCCCACATCCACCTTACATTATTCTTGGAACGAGTTTAGGCGGCTCTCCCTCTCGGAGCTGCAAAACCATTCTTGTGAAATCATTAAAACCAGACATTTAATTTGACGGAGGCGGCAGCACGAAGTGTGAAGCGCAAGCTAAAACTGAGAAGGGCAGGCTGTGGGGGCATGGGGGGTGGTGGTGTGTGTTCCTCATGGCTGAATCTTTCCCATACCACTGCAAACATATTACTCATTCGGAAAAAAAAAAAAAAAATAATCGGATTGCACCATGCAGTCTCTCCAATATCAGTCCAATATGAAGCATTAACCTTTGGTTAGCAAAGGGCCTTGTAGTACTTTTACAACATTTTAGGACATTTAAGAACTGATGTTGTTGGAGAGGCCCGGTCTGCGCTACACTGGAGCCCTGAGTGGGTGTAATCTGTTTCTGCATGAAAAGATTTATTAAAGATGAAAGTCTTAAAAAGACAAACAGCACAAAAAAATAAGAACCAAAACAACTACAAAGAGGTAGAGGTACAAGTCCAAAAATCAAAATAATCTTTTGGCAATATTTTTAAAACTATGGACATCCTTTATCATGTAAAATTTCCCTTTGCTGATGGATTTGTGTCACTGAGTTACTATGAAAATAACTCTAGATGCAGGACCACACATGAGACAAACTGTATTCTAAGACATCACTCATAGATCAAAGTGTTTTAGTGGACATGCAGGTTACCATTGGCTGAGGGTTAACAGAGCCATATGGCTAATATTTCACATAGCTAACATGTTGCAAGAAGTGACAGCTTGTTTGGTCGCACGCTAATCGTTCTCATCTGTGCCCGGCTTGTCAATGCCCAGTTTCTGTCACTGTCAATCACATGCCTAATTAGAAACAATTAAAGAGTCCCAAAGCACATCCCCTCCTCTCCTCCTCTCTGTTCTCTCGCTCTCCTTTCCTCCCTCTCTCCCTCCTTCCATCCCTTTCACAGCCTGTGCTGCCCCTGGTTTCAGTCACATCCACCCACCCCCATCCTCCGCTTCTGTCTTTTGGCGGACACCTCTTTTCACTTTCAATTAATGTGCTGTGGCCAATTAAGGCGGTGACATGAAACCAAGAGAAGAAATCATCTCCTTCATCTGCTCCCTGCCATTGGGCCCCTCACTGCACACACAGGCTCCTCTGCTGTCTGGATGGGGCTCGTAATTACCCAGCTCTACCTCCGACCGTGACAAAACCCGCTAATTGAATTTATGCAATCGTGTTTATTTCAAAAAATAGCCATTTTGTCTTCTCAGATGAGGGTCTGTTTGGTTAGTCAGACTGCCCACCTTGACGGAGGGGTGTCTGCCAGCAGGAAGTAGAGGTGTGATTGATGCCTTAACAATCTGTTCAGTGGACGTGGTGTCACTCTGTGTTTTTTAGAAGGCTTTTTCCATCCAATTTCTTTCGCATAATTTTGTCATGATGAGTTGAAGCATATGACCTATTCGCAGATATTTGTACTGTGTCGTGAGTTGCTGGAATGTTGAATATATCAAACTTGTAGGATCTATGACATAAGAGAGAAATTTAGACATTTTAAGAGCCTCATACAGAGTTCCTCTAACGTCTTATATAAAATTGTGCATGCAGGTACCAGATAAACCATGTCATTATGTTGCTCAAGATGAAGAGCAATTGCATCAGATATTCTGAAAATTTATATTTTTCAAAATATCACAAGATAAACACATCTTTACTTTTTTTTTGTTTGCACACAATCCTTTCCCTTGACATCATCTTTGAGTAGACGGGGGTGTCGGGATTTTGAGCAGGATTACTGCTTTTCACAGCAATGCATCTGCTAGCTGGAGAATGTCATTATCTGTCTCCTTAATTACTGTAGCATTGCATCAGATATTCACCATAAATTCACTGTCTGTGTGTCTGAGTGAGATGTTTTCATGTTCATGTCACTCAGTAGCTCATTGTCATTTTTCTTAATCCCCAAATCCAATATACAGTATTTGGAGAAGTGTCATGTTATTTATTTATTTATTTTTTAAAATATATTTGAACTGGAATCATCACACTTATAAAAAAGGAAGAAAGAAAGAAAGAAAGAAAGAAAGAAAGAAAGAAAGAAAAAACATTAACAGTAGCAGATGCTGTTGACTATGATATTAAGGCTAAGGATCAGAATCAGTGTGAGATTCTATTCTGGGCTTCTCAGATAACCTTGTGACATTTGTGCTTCTTATTCCTCCTCTTTGCTCAGGTGACCTTTCCCGAAACTTAAAGGCGCCTGCTCAAGGCTATTTGATTCTGATGAAATGAGAGCCTAGCTAGAACTCGCAGGCTAATCCAGTCTGTGCCAGATTAAACGCTGTGTGTGTGTGTGTGTGTATGTGTGTGTGTGTGTGTGTATGTGTGTGTGCTTGTGTGCGTGTCTGTGTTTGTGTGTGTTGTGTATGTTTATGTGTGATGGCACCAGTGCTGGGAACTGAACAGAGGGGAGTCCTATCTGCTCTGCAGGCAGGCTGGCCCCCAGGCTTTCTCAGTCCTCCAGGAGTCTTTGTGTTTGGTTTCCTCCTCACCGCCCCCTCTCCCTGCCTACCTCTCCCTGAGTCTGACTGGCTCTAGCTCGCTTTAGTGCCTCAGCCTAAGCTGTGTAGAGGAGAGGAGCAGGTGGACAGGCTAGATTCTGAGCTGCATTGTTGAGATGCTCAGTGTCCTCTTTATTATCATTAATGCCATTATACTGACTCTCTCTGTAGGCTGCCTACAGAGTATGTGAAGAAGTGACAATGCTTGGTGCTCACAGAGTTGATATTTGCTTTGCATCTCTTTAAGTGGGGACATTCCCTCTTTGTGAAAGCTTTCCCTTCCAACATGCCTTTGAGGTGATCAGAGACAAATGATGCAGCAGACGAGTCATAAGAACAATCTTTTTCTTTCTTTTTTCTTTTTTTGGGGGGGGGGGGTAAACAATATGGTCTACAATGAAGTGAGATACTCTATTGAGAAAGTGTAACATCATTTAACAACTCACTGTGTGTAGATTTAGTTCCAGTTCTGTTAGATTAACTTCCAGTTTCTCCCTTTGTAGAAAAAAAGGAGCCATTAAATCATTGCCATCACAGCCAAATAACATTTTAACTTTGTTCCAGCCGAGCTTCAGCTGAGTTGTGTTTCGGCAAATAAATTTAACAAAGAGCAAGGCGCGTCAGACATTCACTCAGACAAAAAATATAATTTGACAGTTAAGGAAATTAGGATTGTATGAATGAGTCTCTTTTTGTATTGCGAATGCACACTTTATTTATCTGAAAGGATGCACATTGTATCAATTTGCAGTTTTACATTTACAATGCCGCCGGCGAGACGGTTCTCAAGTTGGGCGAATTAATTAGTTTTTATTATTATTTATAAAGTAATCTATCTGTAGAGAGAGAGAGAGAGAGAGGGAAGCAAGAAAACGCCTGCAGGCATGTCCTTTAAACTGGATCCTGGCTCATATTATCAGCACCAGCAGCTCTCACACAGACCCGCAACAACAAATGAAAATGGAGCTGTGGCAGGGATGTGTCACAGAACGAAAGAGAGAGAGAGAGAGAGAGAGAGAGAAGCAGAGGATGTTGGGGGGAGGTGTGGGGGGAGGGGGGGTAGACGGGTGTTGGGGGAGCTACTTTGAAAAAAGGTCGAGAGAAAGTAAAACGCGTTCCAAACAGGCGGCTGTTTGTGCTCCTGTGTCGGAGAGGAGGCCGCCTTGCTGCGGTGTTGGGGTTTGGGAACTGCAGTGCCTGGGGATGTTGTTTGCTAGCCTGGATGATTGGAACGTGTTCCTGCTTCCTCCCAGCAGTCATATCAGATACAAAAAGGTTACAGATGTGGAGGGAATATTGATTTTTACTTAGTGATGGTAGTAGGGCAGGAAATAATAGATTACAAGTCTGGGCATGGCCTCGCTTTCAGATCTTACACCCCCCCATCTCCATAGCAGGAGTTATATTCTTCAGTTTCTCACCGCGGGCAAGGTTAACTCACTTCTGTTTGTTTGCTTTCTTACCTCTTACTCAAACCAAGTTTAGCACTCATAAGTTGACATTATTTATTTACTGAACACTGAGTGAGACATGAAAAAATACCATAGTGGTGCATTCCATATGTGTTATTCAGCACATAACTGTAAAAAAAAACCTTTTTAAACATAAATGCATATTAATGTATTAGTATCGCATCAAAAACATTCAGAACTGACTGAATTAACAAAAAAGAATCTTCTTAAAACAAACACTCAGTAAAGTTTAATAAATGCAATCCCTCTGACAAACCCAAGAAGGCATGAGACAATACCAACATTCTTTTTTACTTCTTTTTCTAATTTTTGCTCCTCTATCTAACATGTGACCATTTTCCTAGAGATTTACTAAATGGTAAAATAAAAAACAGGCCACTAAGGTAATTCTCTCCCCCCGCGCCACCCTCCTCTTAGCTGTGAGTTGTTGTCCCACTGAGAATACACTTGCCTTGCGTGAGGAGGGCAGAGGGGCTCCTGTCTTACTGTTTGTGTTATGGGTCATTGTGCTTTCAGTGTGCAGAGGACTAACAGTGGTACACTGGGTGCTGGGGTCGGAGGCAGTCCCTACTCTGTGGTGAGAGTGGATTGAGCCGACAATATCCCACCACGTGCTGCCGCGCAGATAAAGGCCAAGCTCTACCTCTCACCGTGCTGGAATATTTTCAATTCGCCACTTTAATTGATGTCAATAAGGTTATGCTAAATTTGAAGATTTGAATAATTCTGCTTTCAGCGCAATAATGGCATCACCAAGGCTACAGGGTGCTTAGGCGCAGGTCTGAATAGATGTGTCAGACACCCAGTGCTCTCTCACCCCTTTACCCTCAGTCTCCGCTGTGACTCCACTTGTGTTTGCACTGCGCTCATCTGATTAAAAACTCTACTCCTGGGGAGATTCTAAACTCTCTCAAATATGCCTTACAGAGGCTAAGACTTTGCCAAGACTTAATATTACCTCAAATTACACTGATTTGTCAGTTTAGAGAACATGAAGGATTACTGTCTTTTAATGACTTTATTGCAGTAAAAAAAAAGCCCTCTTGTTTCATTATTTGTTCAGATAAAAAGTAAAAAAAGTAAAAAAAAAAAAAAAACTTGCTATTTATCATTGCGGTATGAGAGGTGCTGTTTTTCTTTATTGAAATGAACCATTTTGGTTTAGGAACTACATGTAGTAATGGAACACAGCCTGCTTTTCAAATTTGGCAAGCTGGATTTAGAACAGGACTTATGGTGGGTGTTTAATTTAACGGCCAAAGAAAAGAGCTGAGCATTATTAAACCTTAATTAAGTGCCTATTAAGTGCCTGTTAAGTGTGTCTCCCCTCCAGCTGGTTGTTTAGGTCCCTGACGGGTAGGCGGGTGGCCAGTCCTGGAGCCAGCGCCCCGTGTCCGATGACATACATCACCGAGCAACCACATGACACCCAGTCACTCCGTCACCTTAATCAGAGGAAATCTGAGTTACCCCTCATGTATACTCAAATCACATGCAGACCTAGTGAGCTGGGAGTTTCCATTACTTATAGAATAAGCGTATGGACACATAAGCACCCTTTTTTTATGATTTTAATATGTTTCAAGTTCTGTGTATTTTTTTCCAGGAAGTATTTCACCACAGGACATCAACCTAAATTCACTTATCTGTTAAGAGGTGGAATATGACCGTACATGCACACACTGGTGGCCTAATACTCTAGATTACATTTATTTACATCACAACAATTCAGCCGTGCGCTGAGAACTCACTCCATATATCAAATCTCAACAAATAGCCCATGGTTGTTGTTAGAAGCAGTTTGAAAAAAAGGTGCATGTGGGCTTGATTCTCCCAGCAGCCCTGTGATGGCCTAATTGGTTTAGCAGGCTGGATCCTGGGACGGCCAAAGGGCAGTGGGGCGTAGCAAGCCTCAACGTGAACCTGATGTTCAGGAGGATGCTTTGTGTCGGGCTGTGGACGGGGAGCATGTGGCAGGCTGCGCTCCTCCTGCAGGCAGCTCTATTCTGCTCCATTCTCCCTCGGCCCTCCTGCCAGCTCCACTTGACCCCTTTTTACAGCTTCACCATGCTTTGCTTTTCTGTGGCTCACAGTGTGTCAGGCACCGCTTCTGTATTGCCCTTATTCAGAGTTCATTCCGCTCCCATTGATACCTCTCTAACAGAAATGATGCCGAAATAAAAAAAAAAATGTTTTGTTCAAAAATGGAAAAGGGGAAAATGAAAATTTGTTCATATTTTTTTGTCAAAAATGCATTTTTTTAAATGTCTGTATCGACCAAAAGCATTGCGTCAAGTGCGTAATCTTTGGGCACGTCAAAACAATCCAGAGTGAAGAGAGTGCAGACATCATTGCGCAGTGTCTGATCTAATCTCTGGGGGCCTCTGATGTGAGCTTTTATTATTTTAAACATTTTAATCATTCATGAGAGCTGTGGCTCGGGGAAAGCTGGGGGCTTCAGATTAAACCCTCCCTTAGAGCTTGTTATGGATAGGGCCTCAGGACAGGAGTCTCTGGCACACACATTCGCTTTTTTTTTTTCCTCTCTCTCTCTTTTTTTTTTTTAGTCTCTCTCCCCCCTCTCTCTCTGCTGCAAACCCCTCCCTTCACTTTTTCTCCGTTCAGCCTTTTCCCACTGTGCTCTTTAGTCTGACATTGTTCTCAAGCCAGGAAATAGTCCCCTGGGATGATGTTTATAGACTACTGTTGTGATGCTGTTTAACCCTGGCCAGGGCTTTGAGGCCTCAGTCCGTTTGTGTTTGTGAAACACTCTGTCAAGCTGTTGGATGATTAGTATGCTTAGTACACAGCACAGCTGACCTGAGGTCAGTTTTCTCTACCCACTATGTAACCTTTCCACTCTCTCTCTCTCTCTCTTTTCTAGGTGATGAGCATTCTGAGTAACCCCAGTGCTGTGCCCCCACAACCACAGCATGACTTCTCTATATCACCCCTGCACAGCAGCTTGGAGTCCTCCAACCCCATCTCCGCCAGCTGCAGCCAGCGCTCTGACCCCATCAAGACCGTGGACAGCCTGCCATCCTCCCAGTCTTACTGCCCGCCCACGTACAGCTCCACCAGCTATAGTGTTGACCCTGTCGCTGCGGGATACCAGTACAGCCAATATGGCCAAAGTGAGTACAGTTACCCCTCCGCCCTTGAAACTGGCTTACCATATCATTTAGCATACCTGCCTCATATTCTATTAAAATTCAGCCAGGAGGAGACAGCTTTAACACACACACACACACACACACACACCCCCCCCCCATGGGAGCACGTTTGTGTGCTGTCTCTGTGTGTTTGCTCCATGGTATGAGTGCTGGAGGGCAGATACTGTGTCTCTCTGAGGAACGTGGAGCGTCTGGTTGACTGGGATTTAAGGTGTAAACCCAAGGTGACAGGAAAAAGGCTTCCTGTGAGCACTGAGTTAAATCTGTGGTGATTACGCTCTCTGCCAGCTGTCAGGGTGACTGTCTCCTGTATGGACAGCTGGCCCACCCACAGGTATGTGCTTCTTACCAAACCGTGCTCTTCCTGACAGTCGCCTTTCTCCCGCGGCCCTCCTCATGCTAACACATGCTACTTACTGTCACGTTGACAGACACTTGGCAGGGTCCGCAGCTACTGTCACTCTTCCCCACCCTTCCACTTCTTCTAATAAGAGAAAGGGAAGCAACCTCTGACAGGTTTGTATAACCCTAGCAGAGGAGGGACATCAAAGGTGTGCCGACCAGACACATCCAACACACATGACATGCCAAGAACTAATGCTCAAATGCTAATGCTTGCGTTTAGCTGCCTGTTTTGCGTCTTTATAATCACAGGAGTTCCTGTTACCTCTTCCTGTGCCTGTTTATAACATATTTTGCCATTTTTGAGGACATTTTGATTAGATGTTTGAATGTCCACTTTAAACATCCAAGAATATTCTGTATGGGCCTTTGTTTAAGTAAGAACCTAGTTATGTTAACACTTGTGTGGTGAGCTCCTGAAAGCCTGCTAGCACAGCTCTGTCTGCTGACATTTCTATAGTTGAGGCTTTGAAATTGAGATCACCTTTTTTTTTAACCCTCATTTTAGCACTTGAAAAATTTGTGTTCTGAGAGATCACAATTCCTACTGGCCTGAGGCACTGCAGTGACCGCAGAGGTGAATAATAAACATTTTCTGTATCACTCCAGGTGAAACAGTGAGGGAGGCCCATATGCTGGTTTGTTTAAAAGGGAAGTTTCTAGAAAGGTCAATAAGAGCTTCCTCAATCTTCATGCCCTCATGCCTTTTCAACTCCATCCTGTCCGTGGTTTGTCCCCACAACCCCCTGGCCCAGTCACACTGCCTTTTCCCCAGTCAAGTGCTCCTAATGTCTTTAACTTGTGTTGTTAAATTGAAACCTTGTGAGGTGTGAGATAGATCAATACTGGGTTCCTGGGCTGTGGGTGAGACTGGGGTTGCTCCTTGACCCCGTCTCTGCCTTTGGGTCAGAGCTGACACGTGCTCCTGATAAAGATCTCCCAGCAAATCCCAGCTGCAGATCTGTCCAATGAGAGCTCTGCCCTTAGGTGCTGTGTTAGTCACACTGTGTTCTTTGGAACAGCCAGGCGCTGTACCTACATGGTGGGAAGTGCACCCCCTCGTATTCCTTAATTTCTTCTCTCGTGTACACTTGAACACTTACTGCACTGCAGTGCATCCCTCTCTTTTTAAACACAAGTTAACAAAAATGCAAGCAAACACGCACACACACACACACACACACACACACACACACTCACACACACAAAGGTGCACTTGTTGAAACAGCAAGTCCTTTCTCTGGCTGGAAAAATGAAGAGTCAAAGCAAAGGTGACATAAATCAATAAAACTGAAAAGAAGTTATTTCATTAATTAACAATACGCTCAGTGTGGAATCAGGTGCGGCGGGGTAAAACAATGCTTGGGCAGAAGAGGTGGCTGAAAGAGTAGCATGTCGTGATGTGATGTCAGATGATGGAAAGTGTGGAATTCTGAAAACGGGAATGACAGGGATAATGAGGAATGTACCCAAGAGGACTGTCTCTGGCCGGAGGGACAGATATTAGGGAACAGGTGGCCTATTTTACTCAAACAATCAAGTTGATGGTGGTATTGCAACAGATCTAAATGCGTATTATTTAATTTGGAAGTATAGAGTTCATGCTATAACACAGAGCTACTTGCTATAACATTTTTTAAACATTTTTGCTCCTGTGCTAAGGTATCAATGAAATTTCATCTTTGT
Source organism: Chanos chanos (assembly GCF_902362185.1). NCBI lineage: Eukaryota > Metazoa > Chordata > Actinopteri > Gonorynchiformes > Chanidae > Chanos > Chanos chanos. The sequence goes on along the minus strand of NC_044497.1, from coordinate 31,787,509 downwards.
GTTTGTGTTCAGCTGCAGTGGACTACCTGGCGAAGAATGTGAGCTTGTCTACGCAGAGGAGAATGAAGCTTGGAGAACATTCGGCGGTTCTAGGACTGCTACAAGTGGAAACTGGACAAGCATATTGATTGGTCCCCATATCTTTTAAACACCATCTTCACCAGCATCATCTTTCCATTCCAGCAGTATTCACACACAGAGAGAAAGAACATTAGCTGAAGGTGGCCATTCCAAATGTTTGGTGGCTATGTAGAGTAAGGAAGCCATTCCACATACAGACATTTTAGTGCCACTTCTCCCTACTCGCCCTGTTCCCCACTCTCTCTTTCAACAAAGAGACTCTATGAGGGCATCAGATGGCAGGAAGAAAAGGACCAACTATTGTCTGGAACAAATCCGAACAAAGCCCTGCCCATCGGCAGCAAATGTTAGCGGACACAGACAACTGTAGCCCTTAGTCATTCCATAACTTTTGGACCATACTGTTTATAGGACTTAAATGATGGTATTACAGTTATATTTGTTATTATATTTGTTGTTGTTCTTATTGCTGTTGCAATTACTGTAATTCTTTTTATTCACATTTTTATTTGTAGATTTTTTTTTTTCCTTTACAAGGTCTTGATTGGTTGTGCAGTTTAGGGAGGTACGCTGGCAGGGACCCACAACGCGGAGGCTGATAGCTTTTTAGATTGCCTGCCTCGTTAAAATGTGTGTGATTTGACCTTCCCTTTTTAATCTTAAGCTTGACATTCCAAGAGATCTAGGATACTCAGTGGGACGTCTGACTCAGTGGAATCCACTGAGATGGAATAGCCAATGAAAAGCCCTGAGCCCTAACAATCTGTTCTTCCCTTTGCCCTGTTTGCTCTCTTTGTGTGTCGGCCCCTGGGAAAACAACATTAATCACGAGAAGAAATATTTAATGACGGCAATATTTTAAATAATCACTGAGGATAGTCTGATCTTCAGCTTTTTGTTTGACTTAAGCGAGAATGCAGGGGTCCATGGTGTTTGTTGGAAGGAATTTAACAGTATTATGCTACCTATAGGGTACCAATTACCCGTAAGACTCTTTCTTAGTCCTACGGAATTAAAAAAAAAAAAGGAAAAAAGCAAAAAAACAAAACGGCAACATTACATTAGTATTGCACACTTTCAAGGTTTCTACGTTCTGATTTCATTTCAAGGTTAAAATATCATCAAAATATTTGGAAAACTCAAGACATATTCTCAGATGTCATCTATACCACCACCTGCCCGCCCCTTTCAGTGATCTAAAAGTATTTTTCTGCATCATTCCAAAACATTTTTTATGAGATCTAAGTTATACTTTCTTTGACATTCCACAAATAAAAAAGCACTACCAGTTTTGTCCTCTTAAGTGGCCCCATTACTGGAGTAACGGCTATGATGGCTTGGTCAGCAGCATATATTCACCTGGGTTCTCAGACTGGTTGAAATCAGATACCAAAGGGCTATGGGACAAATGTACTGAATGATAAATGCGCCTGTTTTGAAAAGTCTAAGTACTTCAGAAACAACACCTGATCCAGCTCTTATTTCCAGTGTATTCGCTGTTGTCTCAGTATTAAGATTACATACGTGATTTCACACTATTATTTGGTTTTGGACTCATTTTGTCTTTTGACGCATATAAAGTGATTTGTACGGTAGGAAAGCAAAATTGGTTTTGAATTGGTTGTTTGTGAGAAAAATATGTTTTATACTAAAACAAAAATGGGGACAGGTTGAGATGTAACATTTAAAAAACTGTGCTCGATTTACATTCCAAAACACCTATTTAATATGTTCTTTGAATATATTGCTTTTTAGACATTTTTATATGACCTGGAATCACTGTTCACTCACTGTGCATAACATTTAACAGAAACATATTTAGGGCCCAGCCCTTAAATATTTCTGCAGTTTGCCCTGACGCACATTATGAGGAAGTTCTGGTTTTTGAATCACAAATATACATGTAAGAGCAGTATTCTGAATTTATGTAGAAGAATTCACATACACTTATTCCAGCACAAAGTATTTTGCCTCAACTGTTTTCACTTAGCATCACAGCTGGCTAAGAGTTTACTCCTAGTATGTTGCAGAAATGTTCGGTGAACATTCGGCTTTAAGGATGAACTGGGAAAGCTTGGACAGTCTCCAGTACCTGTTGTTTAGGACCAGTGATGAGGTGCTCTGTCATACTTTACACTCCAGATATTCAGGACGATTAAGGAGATTATATGGACTCATGATTTTGTGCCAATTAGAATTGATATACTTTCATTTTAATGCTTCAAACATTTTCTAAGAAAAAGAAACAGAAAACAAATAAAAAAAGTGTTTTTAGTGTGTAGCACATTTCTAACAAAAGCATTCATAATTTGCCTTTGGGATATTTAAAGCACTATGTGACTTGGCAATATGCCTTCCCAATTTACTTTCCGACTCCGTTGCCCCTTTTTATTCTTATCTTGTTTACCTGTTTGTTTTTCTTGCATCTGTAATTTGCTTTGTTCAGTTTCTGTTTGGCATGTGTGTATATTATCATGGCATAATTTATTCTGCTGTATGAAATATTAGCATAGTGGGGACTTGTATTTGGCATTTACTACCCTCAGCCTGTTGGTGTCTTTACTGTAGCACTGACGTAACTGTTGTTGATTAAAGCTCTAAAACTGAACACTCATAAGTGTCAATTCATTGAGTTATTGAATGGCATGGGAGTTCTGTCGTGCTGTCTCGCACTTGTCACATTTTACTTCCCTCACCATAACTGTCAGTAGAGTTCGCGATGGGATGAATCGGTGGTGGGGACAGTTGGAGATGACAAAATGTTTGACTGAAAGTGTTCCAGAAAATCAAAAAAAAAAATCCTTTTTTTCTTTTTAAATAAAGCTACCATTTGATATGTCATTTCAGCTGACATACAATTTCATCAGATGATTATGATGCATGCATATAGAGAAATAAATTGACTTCTTCCCCACACAGTGTGTGTCTTAATGAAGAGGTTTCAGCTTCAAATATTCATGTAAGCACCAATTCAAACATGAACATCTATTGGCATGTATCATATAAACTCTTTGCAAAATCATGCTCTACTTTGATGTCATTATAAAACATAATCGTGATTTAATCCTCTTTATAACAATGCAGTATTTTTTATAGACCCTTTGATGTCAAAAGCATCATGACAGTTGTAGTGATTTAAGATACTAAAAATACCAGTTTCCAGTAATTGAGTTCAGCACTGAGTGAATGAATAAGTGTTTAAAGGGAGCATTACAACAGAGACTTTTCAGTGGCTCTGACTTCACAGAGGGCTTGTGTAATGGCTGTTTGCCCCAAGGGCCTTCACTTCAGACCTGACCAATGGGGGCGTATAGTGGCCATAACACAGGCCAAAGGGTTGAGTGTCCCTTTTGGACAGATGTAGATGACTGGACTGGAGTTCAAGAAGTAGCTATTTCATGCTGGAACACCTTACCACTGGCATCTAGCACAATACAAGTAAGCCATCAATTCTGTGAGGAGACAAAAACTGCACTGATCTTCTTTATGAACAAGTTCCTCCCTCAGAGAGAAGCCATCTGGTGAGGGTTTCCTTTGACGGCTGCACGCAGTTATAAAATCTCATCGCTATGGTATTTTCACAGAGGAATTTCAGTGTCAAATTCAGCTGTCAGATATGCTGTGTTCAAGATCAGTTCAGAAATGTGCAATAATGGTAATGACACACTCATTGTCTAAATACAGATTATCACGAATTTAACTGGCTACCTTTGAAATTATACAGATTAAATGTTGCTCAGGACAACAAAACAAAAAACAAACAAAAAACAAAACACAAAAAACAAACAAACAAAAAACAGCAACAACAACAACAACAACAACAACAAGAAAACGGATCATTGAGACTACCCATTAACAGTTAAATTTAGTTCTGTAATATAGAGAGCTGCCTTTACTTCTACTATTTTCAATGTATCAGTTTCAATTTATTTTTAGTGTATAAACAACATTTGTTACTGCATTGTTTGATCAGAATATTTTAGATGAGTGGTAAAGCTGTGCCTCTTAAATGCTGTTGTTGACAACATTAGATTAACAAGATTAAAATCATCTATTTGCCACATTATTATTACTATTATTACTGTTATTATCATTTTTATCATCATCATCATCATCACCACCATCGTCATCGTCGTCATCGCTATTTTTATTATTATTAACAATATTATTAGTAGTAGTAGCAGTAGCAACATTTATGTTTTATGCTACTGAGATGTTAGTGTATAGGTACATCTCAATAAAATAAATAAATATGAAGGCAAAACAAAAAACCTTACCAAGATAAAAGAGAAGTCATATCAAACACTAATGGAAAATATTTTAAGTCAAAGTCATTAACCAATCCAAGAAGAAAAGCATTTCAAAGCATTACAGGGTCCTGGTGTGTTCTTAATAATGAGTATTTTGGGCCATTTAAACATTGTTATTACGACAGGAGAAAATGCCACAAGGTACATAGTGATTAAAACATGTCAGAAGAAGTTCTACACACCCCCCCTCAACCCCCCTCCTTACAAGCCAACCCTTGGGCTATTATGTTGTAGAGACTCCCCTGTGTCAAACACTCGAAAATGTCACAAAGAGAGCACTTACAAAGCCTAACATCTCCTTAAATCCCATAATTATTCCAGGATACGTTATGTACCTGAGCCCAGCCTGTTTGATCTGCACTGAGGGGATTCTAGATTCCCACAATCAGCTTACAACAACAGATTGCATGATTGGCTAATAACCTGGATGGTAAGTAGAGCGCTTAGTAAAAGTAGATTGTTATTGAAAAAAAAAATCATTTTAACTGACACCATTGTTCAGGATGTGCCTTTATTTCATGACATACTTTATTCTCACACAAAGGGTTTTTTTCTTTTTTTTTTTTTTAAATCTTGATACTGTAAGACAATTTCATTCTTGCCCTCATTCCACTGAAAGTTCCTCCTTCAAAAAGCCGAGCCTTTCATTTGCCGTCTCTAGGCACCTAAATACAAGATTATAGTCCTCCATAGTACCCCTGGAGTTCTTCACCCTACCCTCTGTCTCTGCCCCTCCCTGCCCCCCAGTCTCTAATCTCTCCTCTCCAGCATCACTTCAAAATTAAGCTGTGAGGGAGCTGGGAGTCTTTCCTAACCCCACTGCCTCTCAGAGACACTCAAAATAGCCTATTGAAAAAGTCTTACTCATGCACCCGACATGTTTAAACCAAACATCCTCAGCCTTTCTGTCATCAGCCTGTTCACGTCTTGTGGCTTCTTTCACCAGTTCCACCACCCCACCCCACCCCTGGAATAAACAAACAAACAAACAAACAAACAAACAAACAAAAAGATGGATAAAAATAGGGATTCATGGTCGACTTATGCTGTAAATCCAAAAAGATAAACTGAAGATAAGAATCGGGAGGCCGGTGTTGGGTCTGTATGAAAAATCTAAGCTGAGGCTTCTAGACTAATTCTTATTAATACTAAAAATGGAAATGAACTGAAACAGTGAAGGCACCTAAATAATGAAGAAAGCACAGAGCAGTTTTTGTCAGAAGAAACATACATAAACCCCCTTTTTTGAGAACGAGTCAGCGTTTAACAAGCGTGACGCTTGGGCATAGACTCTCATACACAGAGACAATTTTTCTAGATAATAGCCTATCATGCAGGATACAATTTAAATTAAAAAATGCAATTTTCACCTTGAAATGAACAAATGATTACAATTTCTATACAAATTAAGGCATCCAGGCGGTGCCTCAGTGCTGTGCTCAGGCCATGAAACTTGACATAATCACCATGAAATACATTTTCAAATATTTGTATTTTGTCCACCGCTTTAAAACATGTCGGTATGCCTTCTGCAAGCTTGTGATCTCACCTTCTGGGGATAACACAAAAAAAAGTGAAAAATCATCTGAGATGAAAAGCCCTTCAACAGACGAGATAAAAAAATGAGAGAAAAAAAGGAGAAAAAACAAACAAACAGTAAATTGCTGCTGTTCAGCCTGGCAGCTCCTATCTCTAAAAGCCAAATTATGGCGCCTTATCATGGAAATCATATCTAATAGTTATCTGCTCAGATGTTTCTCTCTCCCTCCCTACCTCCCTCCCTCCTCCTTCTACCTCCTTCTTCTCCTCTCTTTCGCTCCCCCTCCTCTGCGCCAAAAGATTGTATTTATTTGTGCTTATGAATATCTTTGGAAGAAAAGACGTTAACTTGTGCATTTCATTTTGAAAGTTGTGGCGAATTGCAGACTGCGTGAAAGGAGAAGCATGTAATTTAGAGGTGAGAGCACCCCCCAGGCGTGATGAGAGAGATGCATGCAAATGAGAGTGGATATACATACATATCTACGCTGAAATAAGGCATAAAATTCAACCAGGTAAAATTACAAAAATGGATTTTCAGATTAATTAAATTTTATTTCAGTAATTAACAACTTAAGATCAGACCTTTATGACATATTATCACATTTAACATTTTTTAATGACACTGAAGCTGATGCTCTGTTTCAGCTATTCAGAGGATAATATGGTTGTTTTCTCTGGGTAATTTCACGCATCTACATTGTCAAGGTTCCATATCTGGCCACTTTTTCATTTTTTTTAAAATTTTTTTGCTTCATCTGCTGGAAAACTGTAATTGTAAACTTGTCGACTGATAGACACTCCTCTAGGCCTTGAATGACAGGGGTTCGGTAGTTCTTTTCTGTTCACATGTGAAGGCTTGCACTAGGAAAGGTGAGACTTCTGACGATGCCATGGGAGAACTTGTAAAGACTTTTTCCTATTCCTGCCCCCCAGTCGCCTCTATCTATCTCTGTGCACTGTCAGTGTGATTCCAGCCTGTCTGAGAGACACACATCACATCTCAACACTTGACCTCATAATGCCGGAGGTCAGCGGCTCACCAGCAACAATTTCACACACAAGATGAAAGGGAAATTAACACTGAAGTAGTTTGAGGCGGCAGCTCAGGGCTCTGGGCACGCTGGCAGTGTTCATCCGTGGCCCCTCCTCACTGTACTCCACAAAGAGCCTGAGAGAGAAACAGGGCTGCTGGGAGCCGGAGGAATCCAGACACTCTCCTGCTGGAGGATCAATCTGCGACCAGTGGCATGGTCAGAAGAGTGAGCCACAAAACGTTGGACAAACCCTGCAACAAAAATGTATGGAGGACATTGAGAGCAGGATGACTTTGATGATCCACTACTCTGGTTGGTTGCGACAAATAACCACAGTTTTAACTGAACTAAATGTTCTGTTTCAACATATGACATAGCTTAGCAATGTTATGATGTGCTTCTGAAAGCTGATCCTGCTGCACTAAAAACAAGACGTGTTAATGAGGAAAATTCCTCAAATATCTCAATGTTGAGATACACAGTCACAATACTGAGATGCACAAAATCTTTTTTTCTTTTCTTTTCTTCTCTTTCTTTTTATTCTTGATTTTTTTTGTTATGAAGCATCTTTGAATACAGTCTCTTTGCATCTCTGGTCAGCCCAGTCAGAGGAGCATGACTCTCGGTACGTCTCCTGTTTACCTGGTCCTGCTCATTCTATCTCTTCTCCATTGCCTGTCATCAGGTTCCCCAGCATGGTTAGTAGGCCCAGCTGGCAGCAACTCCTTATGCATTCATGAAGGGTACGGCGGATAAATAAAGGATTCATTACTACGTTAAAGTGTTACTAATGACATGTACCTGCCACCCAGCACCTCCGAAAATCTAATGTGACACACTGGAATGGAAAATCTATTCTGCTGCTCACTGTCTCCGACCGTGCCTCTGTGAACTCAATAGAAATTTCCTCCCTCCCTCCCCATTTGGTGCTGCCTAAAACCAATATTTACAATTCTGTTGCCATTATGTACTACCAAGCCCTGTGTGGCCTCTGTCACGACCTTCGTATTAGCTGAAAATTGGACTTTGCAAAGTTAACACGAGAGGGTGAGAGTGAGCAGAATTGCTTCTCTCTCCTATAGAATGAGAGAGCAGGGGAGCCCAGCGTGGGGCCCACAGGAATCAGCCCCCCTGCCACGGAGAGGCAGAGAACAGGAGCTAGCTGCACACTAATATCAACACCAACTAAAAGTGTTGGACTTTGGCTGAAAGGCTACCTTTAAATTCAACAGAGTAAACCGTATTTTACCATAAATTCATTTGCCTTCATTATACCTGTTTACTTTTCCCTGCGTTTGATCATTTTATTTAACATTTATTCATACTAAATATAAATCAGGGTTGGAAAGGAATATCACAAAAAAGTGTCATGAACATGTTTCTTTTTCCTGGCTATTCTGTTCCACAGAATTCAGAATTTTTCTACCAATTGGATTCATTTGCCTCCTTCGTAATACAAGACTTTTTTGACTGAAATGTGATTATCCATTCAACTCCAAATCATTTTAATTTGATGAGAGGCCTAATTACATCAAGAATATGTTTCTCTGTTTCATAACAGTGGGGTTCAATGCATCTGCTTCGATCTCTGAGCTATTTTGTGCAGAGATGGGTATTTATCTTTGTTTTACAGTGGTGATTTGAATATCTACTGAGTGGATGATCATCATACAGTGTTTCTGTAGGGGATTTTTTTTGGGACCCTCTGTATGGTTGCTGCTGTTCATGCTCATGTTGACTAAAGCTTTAAGAGTAATCTAATTTAATCAGAGGTCCCATCAGGCAGCAGAAATGGATCAAGTATTTGTTTATCCAACATAACTGCATGTTTGACTGATTAATTCATATGACGCCAAACAAAATGTTCTGCTTTGTTAGTCATGTTATTTCAGCGCTGTGCCCAATTTTTTATTATTATTATTATTATTATTATTATTATTATTTGAGCTCTTTTTATCCAGCATTTTAGCTCCTCTAATTCCCCTATAGGGAAACTACTTCAAAACCTTCTCTTTACAGGCAATACATTACAAGTCATCAATTGTCATAGCAATAAAAAGGTGGCCGTAGTGGGCCTGTAAGTCTGGGACATTGGTATCTATATGACTGTGGCTGTGTTCTGGCTGTGTGTTGCTGAAAAAAGGGTTCTTCAAAGAACTACAGAATTACTCTTCTCTTCTAATTTTAGCTCAGCTCCTTATTTTCTTCCATCATGGCTTTAACTGGTGGAGGATTTTGTATGGACAAGCAATAACCATTTCCATCTATGAAGTGCATCCGTCGGACTGTAGTGATGAGGAGTCAAATTTTTTTCCTCGAATTTGTTTAGCACTCAGATGACGAAGAACAGTTTTAGCCACTGTAACTGGGTGAGTCTGGATGTACGGAACCCAATGTGTCAAATTATGACACTAGTAGTCACGACAACATCAGGAGGGATTTTTTAATACTCCAAAAGACACTCAGCATCACAAAAGACACTCAACCTGATCAGTCTGACCAGTTACCTAACAATAAGCCAATGTATTTCACACTGTCACTGTGCGTAAGAATGACAGTCTCTGTGTACCCCTCCTAACCATTCAGCATCACTGTCAGTGTCTCACTGCAGTTAACGCCTGCCTGTCTCTGTGCCTCCACTACTGACAAATTAGACAGTGACTCGCAGTGATCATATACTATTAGAGCTGTCACATCCATGGTTTAAGAAGAGCTGGTCAGGCTTGTGGACAGGCCAGTGTCAGTGTCAGTACTGTTGTGTGTCTCCAGTTGTAGTGAGTAATAGAGGCAGTGAGGGCATAGCTGCTCCATTCTGAGGCACTCAAGAAGAAGTGAATACAGTAAATAATATTTCATTAGCAAGAACTCTCTGTGTCTCATATCATTGTTTTAAATTTTTCAGCTGTGAACAAAACAACTGAAAATTGAATAGGTTTCAATCTATTTTTTTTTTAAAAATTGCACAGCTCCTGTTGTGGAAATTTTGTCTGAATTCTGGTTTCATTTAAAACAGAAACATTTTGTTGCACCAACGGGCAGTTGTTGCTATCTGTAATGTACTTCGATGCTGGCCAGCTAGTTGTTGACTGTTACTGTACCAAATTCCCTATATGTATAAAATTATTCTTATTAAGATTATGAATCATTTAATAGCAGTTTAATATACGTTAAGTTACTTTCTTTGTTTGGTTTTTTTTTTGTTTGTTTTTGTTTTTGTGAACAAAATGCATCATATATTTCAATTTATCACCGAAACAAAAAAAGAACCTTTTTTTCAGCCCGGCCTTTTATTTTACCCTCTTGACAAAGGTTTACACTTCTCAAACTACTACGACAAACTTTTGCTTGTCCTTAGACTGCCATACTTAAATTGTCCTTCCTTGTTTTTTCTGTTATTGTTTTGTTCTTAGTAATATGAATCAGCAGCATTCGGATGCCTGTCTAAAGCACCTGAGCGAAAGAGCTTTCTGAGAAATTGCTACACTGAAATAAATCCTTCTCTTATTGTCCTGGTGAGCAGGCGGGAGAACAGTGAATGTCTATATTCTAACAGACCTGAGTTGGGATGGAAGGCAATTACAATAGGATTTAATGCACGGGTTAGACCAGGATTACAAGGCCTTATATCAGCAATAAAATGCTCCACCCTCATTACAACCACATATGGGCAATTCGGTAGTGATCTAAGACTATGACAGAGGGGGTAAAGAAATTGAATTTGAGGGATTAGTGGTACAACTGAAATCAGGCAGATCCTACATGATACAGTGAGACGTTTGAGACTGCAGAGGATTACTTGGTTTGGGTGATCATTTTCAAATAGAATGAAAAACCTCTGCTGAGGAACTGTCTATCATGTATGTGTGTGTGTGTGTATATATATATATATATATATATATATATATATATATGCGCACGCACATATATAAGACACACAGATTAAGCTTAAGTTAGAATAGTCTGAAGGACAAAGCACCATGAAACAATATTTTGCTAATAAAGATAGGCAAAATGGCTGATGTGAGTCCAGAGAGCAGTGATTCCTAAAACACTAATGGCAAACTCTGCTCTTGAAAGAAAAAAAAAACAATTTGATAAAGAGTGCATATGGGACCATGATAGAATGCATTCTTTAGCATATGTAACATGAGCTTATGAGCCAAGTATTTGCAACTTTAACAACATGCAGAAGGGATCTACTGGTCCAGACTGAAATTACAGAAATGTATGTTCTTCCCATTGAAGAGAGAGTCTGTCCAAATGACTGTTGACACACTGATACAACTGATACTTCATTAAAATATGATCAGAGTAGAGGCCTCTGATTTTAGGAGGAATCAAATAGGGCAGAAGAACATGGTGTGTCAAGCTTGCTGTAAAGAAAGAAAGACAAGAGGATAAAAAGAGAGAGAGAGAGAGACAGAGGGAGAGAGAGAGAGAGAGAGAGAGAGAGAAAGAGAGAAAGAAAGAAAGAAAGAAAGAAAGAAAGAAAGAAAGAATAAAAGAAAGAAAGATAGACCACTTTCCCAGGGTTCTGACAAATAGAACAGCTGAGATTCTTTCCTCCCCCATCCTTTAGGCCAGAGACAGCTCATTGTATCCGCACAGATGTGTGAGGGACCATGGAGGTTGTGATGTTATGCCAAATGGGTAGAGTTGTGTAATGAGAAAAACGGGGTGGATGCCCATTCCTTCTTAATGTTTTTCCCCTCATGGACAAAGAGAGGCAGCATCAACAGCTGCACCAGTCTCCATGTATGTAGTGGTGTTTGAGAACCAGGGCCTTCCAGTGAAGAGTTCCTGCTGGCACAGAGATCAGCTCTAACTTAGGCCCATTTACACTGCTCATTATCATATACTACTCAGCTCAAACAACACCGTTAAATGTTTATAGAACTTGTGGCAGTGTCTATATATGCTATTAAAAAGGTATATTAGTACATTGTCTATAAGCAGCATAACACACAAGTTTTGTGTTCTGGTTTGAGTCTGTGTGGAAATGTTTCACCCCTGTAATGTTACACAATATATTTCTGATGCACTGACATAAACAATTAAACCTGGCCCTGTGTCAATTTTGCCATGACACTAATTCACTGACAGAAATCTCCCAATAATAATCCACTCAAAAAAAGATCAAAGCTTTACCTCCTTTTAAAATCCAAATGTGTGTTTCTCTTGATAGTCATATACAAGCTCTTGTCTACAGATGCTTAGTGGTGTTCCTCTGCAATCTGTGTCATGTGAGGAAAATCATGGAGTATCAGAGATTTAGGACAAAATCCACTTCAAAAGGAAGAACAGCATGTCTATCAAACCCATCACCAAGAGGGCTTTGTTAAAGTGATAAATAGATTTTACAGGCTCAGCAGACGGAATACCTTCTCCAGGAAGGAGTCGGCTGCATTTGCCATTTGATTTGCATCCCTTAACATGGTCAGTGACAAGTAATAAAATATGAAACATGAGAGCACAAATGAATCATGTTCTTCTCTTTTTGTTCTTAATATGGAGAATATGGTTCACATGTTTCCAAACTGTCCGCAGGACCAAAGGGCACAGAATGTCTGGTTTTTTGTTTTTGTTTTGGTTTATTGCATTTTGTAGTGATTGTGTGCGTCTCTCTCTCTCTCTCTCTCTCTCTCTCTCTCTCTCTCGCTCTCTCTCTGTGCATGTGTGTATGTGAGTGAGATTCAGTATTCTCCTAAGTGAGGGGTGAGACCTTCCATTTGGTAAATATATTTCACAATGCATCATGAGAACAAAATCAGACTTTTAGTACCATGTTCACACTGCCAGACTTTGGCTTCAAGGGACGTGGGTTTTCTCCTGGCTGGAGGTTTTATTGTGAGGAAAACGCTGAGAGCAGATGTCAGCACGATCATTGCCTCTGCAACCGGAGACAGAGAAAAAAATACAACAACCAACCCCCCCCCCCCCCCCCCCCCCCCCCCCCACAAAAAACAGTGTTTAATAAGGGGAGGGGTCCTGGAAGACTCACATCTGTCCATGTCACCACACTAATGCAGCTGGAAGGGTGTGTGATGTCACCAACAGGCAGCTGGTCCACTGCAGACACCACGGTGAAAGAGAGAAAGAGAGAGAAGGCAGGGAGGGAATGATTTAAAGCACAATGTGAGCATTTTAACCAAATCCTTCTCAGAGTATATTTTATTCCACAAATTCATGTTTTTAGGAAACTATGTGAACATTCATACATGCGTATGTGGTTATTTTTTTTTAAATAGTGAAATGCTGACTAAACCCATCATTTGGACCTAATCTTGAGCTTCTTAGGAAGTTCTTCAGTTGTTTATGAGTCTATGTTAATTTCCCATAATGACAATAACAATCTATCCCATAATGACAATTATTACTATCTATAAAGAGGGATTTTTTTTTCAGATTAGGCAGGAAATTGAGGAATTCCAGTACATAGTGGCTTCGCTGTCAAAGGTTAAGCCTGTACTTGTGAAAAAAGACAGTCCTTCAGTCCATATCACATGTTTCAAAGGAGATGTGATGTTTGATATGAGTATTGATGTGATGTGAATGTGGAAAGCAGAACTGAGACTCTCTGTTTGACGGAGAGAATTGAAGGCTTCGTAATGGAGCTTAACTCTTCAACCATCCTAATAAAAACCACATAAAACAAACATCTCCCCTCCCTCAGCCAATATACACAGACGATAGCCGACCACCTCAGGAACCCCAGCATGGCTTTTTAATAAGATGGGCATTAGAGGGCAGCCTCCTGAGGCAGTGGAGAGAACTCTTCACAGAGAAAAACGGTGTGCAACACTGACTCAGACTGGCAATGGACACTTTCTGAGGTATATTTTGTGTTTGAAAGCCGAGGGCCAAAGGCATATTTCTGTCTGAAGCCAAATATTTGCATCACTAGAGAGCATCAGTAGGCTCCAGTCATACCTGTTATAATAATTTAAGGACTTATTTCATAACTCAGTCAATTGCTGTATAGTAAGCATGTCAGTGGAATACTGTAAAATAATTGCAGTAACAAGGGTATGGGATGCGTGTATTCTCATATTATCCATTTATTCCTCATCAGCTCTCTATTTCTTTGTACAACATAGCTGTAACATACAGAATATACAAATTCTTTTTATCTTCAAACCATTATGAAATCAAGAATTTCTACTGAAAATAGGAGATAGAAAATGATTTTGATTTTTCTCCTTGAACGGTAGCAAGTATTTGGATGATGTGATTGCTTTGCCTGAATAAACGATGCACTAATTCTTACCATGTTCTCCAGATCTGGATTTCTTTTGCTACTCTGAACTGCTGAGGATATTTTGTACACAAAAAGGTAGTTTTAAAAAAAGAGACACAAAAGATTTAGTTTTTCGGAATCGCTTTTCCATTTCTCTCCTCCCTCACATTCGGTCGCCTCATTTCGCCGTACAAAAGCGGTCTTGATAACTAGATGAAGGGAGTAATATATATATAAAAAGATGACAATAGCATTCACTTAGTCTTTTTTGCCTTGGAGCTCAATTGAACAGTACAGTGAAGGCCACTGTACTCCACTTTGTTCTCTGACCACTACAATTCAGAGGGATCTTCTGCTTTGGCTGTCTCAGATGGTAGAGACTTGGCAACCTCTCCTCCATCTCTGCGTCGGTAAGTCAAATGTCTCCATCATCTATTTGTGGTGTATGGTGTTTCTTGTCAATCTATGTGACCTTGCTCACATGGCCAGTTCCTCCCTGCTACGCCATTCAAAACATGCCATCGTGCACTGCAGAATCTGAAAACAAGTTGTTGTATTTATAATGGGACAAGTGGTTTGTGACAGACTACTCTTGCCCCCAGGACATTTTTTTCCCTTGGAAACTGGTCTTACAAAAGCAGTCAGTGTACTGTGGCAGTTTCCTTTCTAATATGCTGGATCCTCTTAACGGCCCTCCCTCCCCTTCATCTCCTCCATCACTATAATAAGGCCACAGTGCTATAATTTGGTGGCATGTCTCTGATCGACCTCTGGCTCATGCACAAACACTCCGAGCCCCATACTGAGAAGCAAGGCGATCCGTTCGCTGCGTTGGATTTCGCTAATAAAGATAGACAAGGAGGCTTGTTGATAGCTCTCTTTTAAAAAAAAAAAAAACCCTCTCCCCCAAGAAAGCTTGTATGGTATCTCTTAAAAGGCTAAATACAGTATTGGGCCTCAGAAAAGCATCTGCGATTGCCTGTCACTCAGCTACAGCAGTACAAGGCAAAGAGGTCTTTTGTTGTACTATTTCTGATATGTTTTAATAGAGGGGGTTTGATGGAGTGTGTTTTTGTGTGATGTGACAGACTGAGTATCTCCACAAAGCACGTCTATGTCCACGACACGTGTGCTCCAGAGAGAGTTATTGTATTGTCATAAACAGTGACATTTTGAATATCCTCTGTAATGTTTCTGAGAGCCTGCTCTATCTGAACAACAGGAAAGACAACAAATTCTGGATGTTTTTTCTTTAAATATTAAGTCAAAATTAATATAAATATGAATGCATGTAGATAACATACCACCTCATGGAGATATTTCATACTCTTTTGTTGGGTAGAGTCATATACAAGCAATAATTTGATAGGTAGTGTCTTCTGATTATTCTCCTGCATGCTGCTCATAATTTAAAACATCCTGTGTAACACAATAAGACTTTAACTTTGTTGAATCCAGCTGGGGTTAGATGAAGACTGACCAGTATGAAGTACTCATCCTCAGCAACCATTAATTGATAAGACTGCCCTCTATTGACAGAAAATTGCATCGCATTTGTTTTTGCACTTATTTGAAAAGTATTGTAGGTTCGTTTAAAAGGGATCCAGACTCCATTTTATGAGATTTGGAAAAAAAAGCTTTTATTTCCTCAGGTGGAATGATCAGCTAAACAAAAATAGGTTTATAAAGCTGATTCTGAAGTGAACTAAGCCAGTGGACACAGTGTATGTTGAGAGGCGACAGCATAGAGATATGCAGGCGAGGTAGAGGCGCCTGGCTTTGTACATGCCTAAGATGTCAACAAAATTCCTTAGCATTTCCACCCTACCCCCCAACTCTGATCACACGGTGCTCCGTCTGCAGCGTGAGCTGTCTGTGGAGGGATTCTGTGCCGCACTGGCCTGCACTAAGACACTCAGGGAGTCTGTCCAGCTGGGACGGCCAGAGAGTGACTTACATCTTCATTGGTCAATTGGCTGAAACATCAATTTTCTCCCTCTTAAAAGGGGCGAATAACCGTTTAAAATTTAAACAAACTGAACAGTGTGAATCCAAGCCTCTTCTTTCTTTCTTTCTTTCTTTCTTTCTTCCTTTTTTTTTCTAAAAATTCTGCAGAACTCATTAGTGTGACAAACCATGGGGTTTCTATAACTGACAATCTGTGTCTATTTTATTTACCATTTTCTTTAGCTTTGCACCATTTTGTTTTGCCATTTTAAATCAACGCAATCTTCAATGTCATTGTATCGTTACTCATCACTGTTACTCATCGTTACTCATCACAAGATATCCACTGTTCGGTATTTAGAATTTCAAGAGAACAGGGATATGCCTCTTTTGGGGTCTTCCACTGAACTCCCCATGTGACACTGACTCAAATATAAAACATTTTACTCTGTTCACGGTATTTACCTTGAGCACATAAGATAAATTCAGTGTTTCATGTGTGAATCTGCATTTACTCTGTGTGCACACTCATTACTGCAGTACGTAGTGAGAGGATACTGCATGTAGTATTCAGAGGGAGGTGCAAGAAAACGGCAAGTGAACCGCAAGAAAATCACAAAAAGGCTGATGCTTTGATGTGCAGCCTGTGTTTGTTGCTGTGTGTTTGTGGTAAACTGAATGACAGAGATTGCAGATAGATTGTGCACAGTGGTCCTGCTTTGTCCTGAGTAGACAGTTTGCCTTGTTCATGTTCCTAATGCTTTCAAAATTCACATTTGTTTTCCATTCATGCAGGCAAAGGAAGACTATACTCTGTGTAAAGAAGGGTGTCTTGCATCTTGCAGTGATACTGGTGATATGGCAAGGCTCCTGTTCCCGTTCCTGTTCCTGTTCCCTATCATTTGATGGTATTCTAAAGACGTCATCTTTCTGATTTTACAGTGGTACAAATTTTAAGGACCTCAATTCAAAATCATTTTTCCTCATTTTATACTGCACTACTTAAGGGCAATTTGTCGTTTTACTTCAACAAGTGAAACAAGGCATTAAGTCACAATCATTTAACACACTCCTCCTTACACTGAAATGGTGAAATTACAAGGTTGCCAGCAATATTATTTTTTACTTGTTTGAGAGGGGAATTACTTTTTTATCTAGAAGTTTCCTATTCTTGACGTGAAGTAGTCACATTTGATGAGGCTGCCAAAGGAAGTTCTTTTGAGGCCACTGACTTCAGAAGTCTAGCAAGCAATTAGCCTACAGTTTGGCCAGAACTGATGACTTGTTTAAAATGTACCCTAATGTTTTCATATCCAGTTAATTGAAACATTAGCTTATGCTGAGGGTCACATTGCATTGAAAAGCAGTTCCAGGTTAGCCGCAGTCCTTGTGTGAACCTACAAAGTGAACCCCACAGAGATGTCAAAAGAGGGAAATAGGGAAAGGTACTGTTAAAAGGCGGTTGAGCCGTGGGGCTGTCAGGTTGCTTTTTGTGAAAACTTCCCTCAGTGTGAAGAAAAAAAAAACATCAGAGCACTATGAATTTTTTTTGTTCTTCTTTGTTTTTTCTGTCTAATGGGAACTGAAGGACAATGAAATTGAAATTCATGAGTTCTACTTTTCACCTGGAGTGTCTAACAGCCCAGAAGTGTCTAACTGCTTCTGTCTTTTTGCCCATAGCTTTTGTTTCAAATGTTTAAAAGCAACACATTTCTCTCAGTTATTTTTGTTACGCTGCACCTTACAGTGATTGTCACAATTTTGAAAAATGTTACATGACATAAGAGACTTCTCTCTGGTAAAAATGTTGCTATGTGGAACAAAGGCTGATGTCTCTCTAAATATTGCTGTTTTACATGTGCATGCACAGTAAGTGTATGCTTTTTTTAGTGCACATGTATTGGTCTTATCAGTTAAGTGGCTGTTGTTTTACTGCATGTAGCATATTAAATAGAACAAAGCTCTCCCAAGGCAGATAATGAAGTGTGAATGGATGTGTAAACCAAGCCAAGTTATAACACACATACAGTTCTTCCACAGCACATGAGCATGTGAAAGTGTACCACCATGACCAAGATCCAAACAGACAAAAAACAAACAAACAAACAAACAAAAAACAAGGAAATGAGAAAAAGAGCTGTAAAAGGAAACTCAGTCAGTGTTTAGAGGACAAATCTAGCAATTAGATGCAGAGAATTTCACAGAAGTAAGAAAAAGGCAGAATGAAATAACAAACTGATGGCATGCATATGGCGGTGGAGGTCTCCAACAAATGACATCACCAAATGCAGCAGCTTAGCCAACAACATAGATAGAAGAAAGTGAAGCTTAAGATGGCTACCGTGTGAAAAACAGGGTGAAAGATGGCCCGTCTGTCACGCTACTGAAACACACGTTCTCCTTCAGTATCTGAGAAATTTTAGGGGTCCCACAGGGCTGCTGGTGGGAGCTCAATAGCTTGGCCCTCTTAGGGTGCCCATCAATCTTACAGGTCAAACGGGATTCCTCTCATTCCCCTAAAATCCCTCATTCTGAAGTAGTGTGTGATAAGTGGAACTATGTCTATGATGATTTAGCCATGAATTATAAATAACACCAGGGATTTGTAATATATTACAAAACACACTATATTGCCATCTGTATTGTGATTCACACATATAACTTTGTTTGTTTACTTCTCATACTTAAACTCAAATGAAATCGTTCTTACTCAAGGGAAACTGCTGAACCTCTTTATCTTTATCATGAACTAATCAGTCTTAAGATTTTACCTCCCAAATTTTGTCCTAATTCAAATTTTGGGAGCTATCTCTCACTGGCTAGTTTTCCACGTCTGAGAGTCATGATACGAATATCCCATGAGCAAGCTTTCTTCTCTGCTAAGAGGACTGGGCAGAGAGAAGGAAGAGACCTAGTGGGCTCTACGAATGTGAACCACTTGATTAATCCCTATTTCTTTAGTACATTTATAGAGGTGCATGTCCAGCTGTTATTGCTGTAGAACTCGAAGTCCTCCTTCTCAGTTGGTTTCCTATCAAGCGGGTGGGTGTGAGGCTGGAGGGGCGGTGGTGTTTATAATCATGGCAGAACATGAGGGTGAAGGTGTTGATGTGAAGCTCTGTGATACTGACGGAGGAAAGCGTGTGGGGCTACTTATCGGAGTGAGAGATCTTTAATAATATCAAAAGCTCTACAAAGAAAGACAGATGCAAATAATTTGTTTTACAGACATGGTTAACGGTTCTGCTGAGAGACTTTGGTGAAAACATCTTACAGTCTAGTCTCTTTGCATTTCTATGGTCTGGAGTGCTGCTCAGTAGAAATTTCAACATGGTCATTCCATGTTAAACTGTAAGAGCGAAGCATGTATCATTCAAATTTATAGGATAATCTATTCTAGGTTTTGGCCTATTAACAAAATTTCACGTTGTGGTATTCTGTTAAGGCTTTTTTATGTGAAATGTCAAAGACTATTTTTTTTGTTTGTTTTTCTATTAACAACATGAAAACATTAATAAGAACTCATACAGAGATAAAAATTAAGAAAAGCATTAAAATGTAAAATTTGTGTGAATAACAAATCAAAAGAAATTGAAGAAGACTTATATTATCTGCATGGCAGGAAATATATTCAGTGTTGGGTGGTGGGCCAGAGTAGGCCCGTAGTGGAAAGAAACAGCGTGTTAATGCAAGGCTGGACTGGTGCCATGTGCCAAGCAGTTTGATGCAATTCTGAAAAATGATTTCAGTGGTACTGTCAGGGGATTCAGATACACAGATGACATTTCATCATCAGTGAAAACGCAGATTATCCACAGTAGGAAGGTTCAGAGATCCTAAAAACACGTTGCTACCTTAAAATATCAAAGATTATCCCTTGCTTGTGTCTGTCACTAGATCTGGACCCTTTTGAAAACTTACAGTAGATTCTGTCTGATACAGCATTTTCTTTTACCGAATAACTGAATTACTGACTGAAGAATGGTCTGGCATCCTTCCAAGAGAATTACTGGTCTAATGTCAAGGTGCGCTGAAGCTGGTCTGATCACTTGTTTGTGACTGCTCTTTTAAGGAACTTTCTGTACATTTCCTTTTTGTCAGGTACCTGAAGGCCTGACTAAAATGCTTACCCAGACCATCGTGATTCAGTTACAGGGGTTTGATTCAGAACCTGCTTTGGAAAAGGAATGTATATACATATATATATATACACACGTTGGCAGGCCCAGTAACGTTTCTAATTTTCATTCTGTGAGATTTTATGCTTGAGGCTAAACAAAGGGATCTGAATGAATACTTTTTGTTATTTGTTTTACAAACAATATATGCAAATTCGAAACTTAATATTTTTTCATAGATCATTCTACTGAAACTAAGTTTTAAAAGATAGTCAACTGAACTGTACAATTTTGCTGCCTAGACAAAGGGAAATTCATTCTAATTTTCAAATTAATCACAAAAATGTGCTCTGTAGAAGCAAGAAGAATAGCCAAAAGAGTAATTAGTTTACAAAAGGGTTTTGTTTCCTCTCCATGTGCTCTTGGAACGGCGCACCCCGGCACTACAACAACAAAGACGGCTAGAAAAGAAAGTTGGATATTTAGGAAGATGCGCTCGCTATGCTTGATTTAAGTTTGCAGCGTTGCAGAGATGGCTTAACGCGTGAATTTGCATCGTCAGTGTTTCAGAATCTAATCCCCATTCTTACGAGGTTACCTGGTTTACAAGCAAGTTTAATAAGCGTTCCCTCAGTAGCCTGTGATCACATGCACAATATAAGCCTCTTTGTTAGGCGCTAAATAAATATAGAAAGAAATGCCTTTTACGGAAAGTCGCGCTTGTATCGTTGTGCGGCAAGATCCGAAAGCCCAGCTGCACGTTTTGGTAATCATTTGTGACTCGTGGATTTGCAAACAGACACGTAGGCCTATAAAATGGACTGATTCAAGTACCCAAATCTTTGTTTAATCCGTTGTTTCATTGGGGTCTTTTAAGAAACACAAATATGAAATGCATCAGAGCAGTATAATACACATGGGTGTATTAAATTGAGACAAGTGGCTGCTTATTAATTATACTGGGATTCTCAATGGGATTTATATTTCCAGTAAAATTCCCGCATACGTTGGGGACCTTTTGGTGAACGACTTTTTTGCAGTTCTTTTTCACCCTGGGTAAGCCAAATGATCATGTGAGGCTGTAATGTGGGAAAAAAGCATTGTGGGCACACAGTTGTTTCCTAACACAGGCCTTCTCTAATTAATAATCTTCATTATCTTTTACCATTTAAAATTCCTTCAGAACGTGAAATACGTGACTGCAAACTGGAATTGCTGCACAACGAATAACTATTAGTTGTCTTTTACCACCATCTGGTGGATAAAATTGAAAACAAGGTTGCATATTTATTTGTGTGTGCGTGTGTGTGTGTGTGTGTGTGTGTGTGTGTGAGAGAGAGAGAGAGAGAGAGAGAGTGTCGGTGAACGGTAATGTCATATCCACAACCTACAATCTCCCCAACCCCATAAATCTAAAACAGGCTGATGGTGGGCACTTATTACCCATTAGGGTAATATACTGGGAGGGCAGATAAAGATACAATGTCTTGTAACATCAAGCATTAAAGAGATTTAACTAAACAAGGCAAAGGGGGGAATGCAAGGGTTCATAATCGAGAATTAAAGTGAAAAGGCATCAAATAGACGTCCATCTATTTGAACGGACAACTACTAGGCTACCTTAATCTACGACAGTGTTATTAACATCCACATTTACGGATAACTGGGGGTTATCTGTTTATTATTAGTAGTAGTAGTGGTAGTAGTCGTAGTGGTAGTAGTAGTACCATTATCATTATATTTATTTATTTATTAGCCTATATTTATGATGATGATGATGATGTTGTTGTTTTGTGATGATGATGTGTTCCATATCAAATTATCAACATATCTACATGGATGAATGAGATGAGCTGTAGGTGAAGGGCAAATCAAGCAGGGAATACTTTACTACCGCTGATGCTTTTTCTATTACAGCCGTCCTCCAGAGGGTGCCAGTATCATTATGCCGTATATGGACCCTTATGCTGCTTGAAAGTGATTGATAGAAGCCGTGTACTTTTGGACATCTAAAGTAACGATGCGTGCTACCCTAACGCCTTTGTTGTCATCGGGTTAACCCATGTGGTACCGACATAACGCTTCTGGATATCGTATTAAAAAGACAGAAAATTTGTAGGCTTCTGCAGGTGATGATATCCTGCCATTGACCACAATTACAGTTAAAACACGCAGGCTACAAATATAAAGCGAATACAGCCTACGATCAAATATTTCATGACGCTGTCATGTCAAAACCGTTATAAACTCTATACCTCGTTCGTTCCTAACTGATGAATGTACTCGTTCATCTGAGGAAAGAACGTAAAATACCTAACGTGAATTCCTTTCTAATTAATCTCCTTGACGAAAATGTCGTCTGTTTCGAATAAGTGTTGAAACACTTCGACAGCAAAACTGGCCAATGGCTGAAAAGACATGATGTTACTTTAAAACCCAATCCATAGTCTAGATCACCGGCTTTCATACAGCATAGTGTGGCTTTGACAAAGGAGTGGAAATAGTAGGACGATTTCTTCTCCGAAGACAAATTCCGGCAATGGGTCATCCCTGAAAAACTGTATGCAGAAAGCAAATCTGACATAAGAGGTAAGGACGAAGAATTTCATTTAGAAATCTGTGCCAGAGCTGCTGAACAGTACTCATTGACTAACCTAGATATAATATCACCTTTAAAATGGTTAGCCCTCTACTGTGAAGTATTCTTTCTATTCAGGAAAACAGCTGTAAATTTTCTTTATCACATGTACTACGATGCATGATGATAACGGTCGTATAAGGTCATGACTAATCGCGGGTACTTCTCCCTTAGTTCTTACACGTAGAAGGATTGTTGGTATCGAGGGGGTCAATATGTTCTTCTCACTGCTTTTTGTGACTTATCTTTATATATAAGATGCTTTACCAACCAGTTACTACATAATCTACAGTATCAGAACAATATTGTTAAAGTTTGGGCAATCCGTGACTGGAAAACCTTGATCGAATTGGGTGGGTAGGTGGTATACCTGTTCATGTTCAATTTAAAAACAGTTATTTTTAAAAGAAACACTAACGGTTAAAACGTTTTACAAAATGACTTGACATTTAAAAAAAAGACAATATATTCTCTTTAGTGCACTTTGTACGTTGTTAACTGATGAATCAAACAATTCATTTCATTGTATTTCATTTTTGAGCACATTCTCAATGTACAGCACTTTCTCACCAAGTGCAGGTATTGGGTTTGTTAGACCAGTTGAGACCAATTGTTTCCAGTTGAGACAACACCAGTTACATCCTACTGGTTTCAACTGGGTGGAACTGGTGAAGCAGCCACTGCCCATGGCTCTGTTGGTCTGAATGGGTTTTAAATGGTTTCAACTGGTATTCTCAACTGGGCAAACCATTAGAATCTGAAAACCCAGTTGGAACCAATTGAAACCAGTACAGACCAATAGAGACCAGTTCATCCCAATACACTAGCTACTGGTTTTTCAACTGGAATTCCACTAGGGTATGCTATGCTATCCGTGTTGCCTGATACCTTTCACTGTGGCAGCCTAGTTCATTAGGCAGTAAACACTAGAACTCTGTTTCCCCATTGACTCTTTGGCCTTATGGTATTACCCTTCAATTATGCCATCACATTTCATGGGTAAAACTGAAACCGGGGTTGTAAGTGCATGATCTGTCCCAGAAGCACGATCCGTTCTGCACATGCGCACGCTGAGGGTTAGGGTTAGGGTTAGTGTTAGGGATAGGGATAGTTGACTTTTGCGCAAGCACACGTATATGCAGAATGGATCATGCTTCCCGGGATGGACCCTGCACTTACAGGAGTGTTCTGACAAGTTGTGCCACCTATTGAAATGTGCTGTTTAGCGGTTCTGCGCATGCGCTCAGGGTTAGGGTTAGAGTTAGACTCGCTGCAGTAGCATTTTTTGACAAAGCAGCACAACTTGTCAGAATAGGTGCCTCCCCTGCTCCTGAGCAACGGATTCCTTTTTTGCATGCATATGTGAAATGTCAAATTGAAATTTACTGTGTGGGGTATGGTACATGTTTTTGTTATGTAGAAGAACTTTATCACATATCAGCATACAAATTCACTTGACAATGAACTCTGGTATGGTTTGAATCAAATGTGACTGGAGACAATTTAAGTTTGTTGTCACAACTTTGTCTACAATACTGTAGGTAGTCAGGATAATCAGCAATACAATGTCCCTCTCTCTGCTGTGTCAGGCTGGGAAGAAGACTGTAACTAGTGAGTGGATGTAAGGATGTCTTTTTCAGTTTGGACCATTGGCGCAGTGTGACAGAAGTTTGTTACTCAAAAAAGAGAAGCAAGACCAGAATGAAATATATTGTCTCTCACATTGATCAAAGCTTTTTTTGTTGCATTTCATCAATATCTGGTGATTTTATTTCTGGGACTTTTATATATTGATTGATTTAGCATAGGCAATTAATAGTGCCCTGAGATATTTTAAGAATATTTTTCAGCATGACAAAGAGGCCTCATATTTCACCTTGTAGAACAGGGGGCTCAGTGACTGAAATTCAATCTTCAGGGTCCGAGAGTGCGGTGAAATGAAGTGCCAGACGTGGTTTTCCTTTTTATTGTCATTGACCTTGATTGAAAGACATGAACAGAAGGAAAAACCTAATGACAGAAGTTGTCCATTCAGCACCACCTCATCAAAAATCCATACTGCAATAAACAGACGCACACATCTTGTCCTTGAAAAGTGATAAACAAAGGCTTTGATATGACATTCATAATCTCTGGAGGTGTCCCTGGATGTTTATCATGGATTGTCCTGTTGGTTGGTGGCTGAAAATATGACTTATTTTGTTGTTGTTGTTGTTTTATTCTATTTGAGGTTTATTGGCTGTGCTGGAAGGATGGTGCATATAAAATTAGTCCTAGTGAGGTATTCACAGCTTTGTTAAATATTGGGTCTGGTAAGAACTGTTAATAGTAATGTGTATACTGTATGTGTTGGAACTCAGCTACAAAAAAGTAAAATGTAGTAATGTGCATTACATTACTCACTCACTCATTTTCAAAGCCATTTATCCTAATTAGGGTTGTGGGGTGTGCTGGAGCCTGTCCCAGCACTCATAGGGTGAAAGGCAGGGAAACACCCTGGACAGGTCGCCAGTCCATCGCCGGGCAGGCACACAGACTAATGCATTCATACCTAGAGGCAATTTAGTCTCTCCAATTCGCCTAACCTGCATGTCTTTGGACTGTGAAACTGGAGCTTTCAGAGGAAACCCATGCAGACATGGGGAGAACATGCAAACTCCACGCAGAACCTGGGACCTTCTTGCTGTGAGACGACAGTGCTACCCACTGCGCCACCGTGCTGCCCCACATTGCATTACATTTATTTCTAAATGTAGAAAATGATGTTTTATTGTCTTCAGGCAAATTACTGTCTTTTCAGACCTGATGTCAGCTCTTGTGTTGTTAGGTTGGGGATACTCTTGTCACTGAAGTTTGGAGGAAGTGATTGAACTTCAACTATTTCTTCTTCTTCTTCGTCTTCTTCTTCTTCTTCTTCTTCTTCTTCTTCTTCTTCTTCTCTTTCTTTTTCTTCTTCTTCTTCTTCTTCCTCTTCTTCTTCGTCTTCTTCTTCTTCTTCTTCTTCTTCTTCTTCTTCTTCTTCTTCTTCTTCTTCTTCTTCTTCTTCGTCTTCTTTTTCTTCTTCCTCTTCTTCCCCCAATGACTAATCAGGTCCTTAGACAGTAATGACCTTGCTGTGAAGTATTTAACTAGATGGAAAAATATCTCTATACACTTGGACTTTATATAGGTCAGACAGGAGCTGGAGCCTCTGGTGAAAGGGTAAGCTTTACCCCTTTTCACCCCTGGAGGAGACATGAAAGGTTCCAGTCTTGTTGCAGATCTCCATGCAGTCTAGGTTCCATTCTTGTATGCAATTAGACCTCTTTGGAGAGAGGCCACTACCTTTTAGTGATCTGCATTACTACCTCTTTCACAAGCAATTGGTTACAGTGTAGCGCTTAAGGAATATGATAAACAAATGGGGTACTCTGAGAACACAGTTTACATAAAGGTCAAACTGTTATAAACTGAATGTAGTCGTGCTTATGAAGTTGTTATCTGGCTGTTGCACACTGTAAAAGGTTTTATTTCTCCATTTCTCTGCAGTCTAATACTTCATCTGGGAAACATTTACAAAGAGTTCTCACAATGGAATTGATGGGTCACTTACATGGACTCAAGAGGTCAGGGGGTTTGTTGGGTACCAGGAGTAAAAAAAACATGCAGAAAGCAATTTGGCAAAATGGACTCAAGTCTAAGATGTTGTGATCATTTATCTTTTCTGCTGGTCTTTGCTATGGGATAATACTGTTGCTAAGCCAACTCAATGATAAATAGAAAGTTCAAAATAACTTTGTGCACAGAATGTTCTCTGCTGTTCCATGTTTTCCTGCAGAATGGAAAAGGATTTAAACTACATGACAGAATTTGAATAAAAAGTTGGTTTGGCTTCCTAGAAATAAATCATTCTTTTTAAAGTATCATATCACTGTTCCACTGAAGCTGAGATCTATCCCCAGCAATGAGCCTGTGTGTGTGTGTGTGTGTGTGTGTGTATGTGTATGTGTGCAGTATGAGAGAAAGAGAGGGAGAGAGAGAGAGAGAGAGAGAGAGAGAGAGAGAAAGAAAGAAAGAAAGAAAGAAAGAAAGAAAAAGAAGAAAGAGATTGCATCTCTTAAGTGTTTCTTTAGTGAGGGGGGGGGGTATTCATCTATTCTCCTGCTGTGAATTCCTCTGAATGATTCTCTCTGTGCTCCCTCACTAGTCACAGATGCTCATCATTCATTTTCATCATCTCACTTTGTGTGCCTCTTTCATCTTCATTTGCTTTTCTCTCTCTGTCTTTTTCTGTCTCTGACTCTCTCTCTTTCTCTCTTGCTGACACTCACACACATAGTTGATCATCTGCATAGTCAGGCAGAGCTGCAGACAGATTCGCTGAGCTGAGAGAGGAATATACTGCTGCTAGCCAAGAAGGCACCAGTAACATTCCAGGCTCAATCCCCTCCCTCTCTCTCTCCCTCTCTCTCTCTCTCTCTCTCTCTCTCTCTCTCTCTCTCTCTCTCTCTCTCCCTCCCTTGTGCCTTTCAGAGAGGAACCTGCTCTGCCCATCTGTGTCTCCACAGACCAAAGCCAAACTGGGGTTGTCAGACTGAGATTCAACACAGGATAGAGGTGGGTATCCTTTGCCTTTACTCTCTATATTGCTCAGTGTGTGAGTGTGTGTGTGTGTGTGTGTGTGTGTATGCACACCTCTATTTCTGTGCACTTTTTAAAGATTTCTGGGTTTAAGGCTGATTGTATGTGTGGCACAGAGAAGAGCTACTCATCCTTCCATTTTAATCTATATCTTGTTTCTGCTGCTTTGAAAAACATATGCTACGACTGCATGTCATACCGTAGGGAATATGCTTGACTCCTCCTCAGCATATGTTGTTAGTTAGGTTGTTTCCTAGTAAATATCTTAGGGTCTTTGTTCACTGTACTATAAGAGAACCTACACACACACACATATATATATGTGTGTGTGTGTGTGTGTGTGTGTGTGTAATGAGTAGCTTGAATGAAAGGATCTTTCAGTTGATCATTTTTAAATAAATATGGTAATTTTCAGTCATACGAATTGTGAAGTAAGTGGTTGATTGAATTTTTCTGTTGTTGCTGTGCTCACAAAGTTTGTCTTTTAATCAAAGACTGGGTACTGGTGGGGAACTTTTTGCTCTCTGTTTATTTCATTTAATAATTAATAAGTCGCAATCTCACTCAAAAGACACATATAAAGTTCATACACTATAAAACAGCTTACTCCTTTGACCACCTGCCCTACTGCTTTGTGAACAGTTAAGTTTATTTCACCTTGGTGTATGCCGCTCAGAGTCTATTTCATTGAGTTTATATGAGAGCGGCTTAGCCTTACGCTCTCAGCGGGATATTGTATTCTCAGACATTGAAAAGAGGTTCACGCTCCACGTTTATCCCTCTGTACACATCCATTCCCTGTGATGATGTCACTGAGTGAGGTCATGGCCCACACATCTCAGAAGTATTGCTCACTCTGTGGACTACGCATCTAGGGCTTTTTACACCTGAGGCCCTGCTTGCCCACTGAATTATGAAAAATGTGAAATGATGGGCTTGTCCTTTCAGACTGTCAACCATCTGCAGTATGGTTTACTGAGGAATTGTTACACTGAAAAGATGTGGGATACTTTTTATCTTTTGAAATGGGATACTTTTCTTTTTAAAATGGACTTAGAACACAGGAGATGAATACGAGAAAGTTCACTGAAAGATATGTTGATGTAATTCAAAATATGTGCTCAATTCATGTATGAAAAAAAAAAAAAACAATTACTCAGATGGAATGGTAGTGCTGGTAACCACTGCTATTTTTAAATGAAGATACTACTTTTTTATACGCGCTTTATATGCATCTTCATAATTTCTTCCTCTGAAAACTGGTCATTTACAAATCATTAAAAGGGTATTTACAGACAACATGTAAAGTTTCTATTTCCTTTAGAACACAAACATGGGTCCACCAACTGCCTTCACCTCCCCTCTTAAGTTCTGTTTATGGTGCCATAACAACTCTTCGGATGTATGGAATTACATTAGCAGCACTCAAACAGTCACTCACTCAGTCACTCAAATAGTCCCTCAGTTAAAGTCTCACATGACATTGCTATGGGCGTCTTACATCAAAAGTAAATAATGCTATGATGCTGTGCCAAGATGATTATCATGGTTTGATTATCATGGTTTGATCAGTTTATGGCCACAGTGCCTCCAGCAAACTCTAGATGCAGTAAACAACATCAGTGGTAAATAAAGCACAGCCATGTGCTTAGTTACTGTAAGCTCCTCTTCTGCTCTCAGCATTTCTCTCAGTCTCATATTACTTAGTGTCTTATATTGGATTCAACAGTTAGTGGTGGGAAATGGTGAAGTGGCTTCACTGATTTATTCATTACTGGGGAGCGACCGTCTGGTTGATCCCAGCTAATGCTTTGTAAATGGTAGCTAAATGAAGACAGGAATTGAAACTGCTTATGAAGCTGTGTTATGCAGGTTTGTGAGAGCAAACTCAACAAAGTTAAACGTGCACACACGCGCCTGGATTTACAGTGCTCTGCTGTTAGACATTGCATCTCTCCCCTATTTTTAACAACCCAAAAGTCAACCTTTAGGTATTCAGACTGTGGTTTCTGTGCTCTCAGTCTATATTGTCTTGCATCTGCCTAGCATAACATATTAGCAGCAATTTGTACTAAAATTTAACAATACATTGTGATTATTTTGTTGTTAACTTAAGAAAGGAGAGGGGGAAAAAAAGCACACAACAAACTGGATGAATTCCTAATGACGCCAAGGCATCAATGCTGAAAAGACTTCCTGCCTTATTCAGCCATTCGAAAAGTGCTCTCAGGGGATGCCGGCTGCTGTTATACAGCTTGAGTACACAGCAGACGCAGGCATGTAAAGGGTGTAGGAGAGAGAGAGAGAAGGAGAGGGAGAGCACCTCAGCACAGGAGCAGAGACACGAGGAGCAGGCTGACGATGCAGAAACCTGCCTTGAATTCTGATGAGGCAACACTGAGGTCCCTGCACAGCTCCACTGCAGCAGTTGACTCTGAGGAGCCAGGCGGGACCCCCCCCCACCACCACCACCACCACCCCCGCACACACACGCACACGCACACACGCCCTCTCAGCATAACTGAACCTGAGTCACTATATATGGCTGATGCCAGTCACTTCTCATCTCATATGGGCTTGAGTTATACCACCAGAGTTACACCAATCAGATAGCTGATTCAAAAGTATAAACAGCAACAATACTGAAGCATAACTTAAACAGTTTTCTATAAACATTTTGTTTTAGAAGAAAGACAAGAACTATTTTTCAGACTCTGGGGAATTTCATCAGGGCTGTTCTCCTCCTTGGGACTATATCATTACTATTTTTATATCAGGAAAAAGCATGCATAGATGAACTGTCTAATTATATGTTTCCCAACAATGACTCATGCATTCTATCAAAGGGCATTTCTCATGTGTGGAGCTTTACAGTGTATTTCACTTCAGCTAAAGAAACACTATAGAAATCCTTTTAATACTTTTCTTTATCTATTTTTACAAAACTCCCGGTTAATTAATAAGTCCTTATGGAGAACTGCTGTTCCAATCATTGCTGTTTAAAGTGAGAGTTATCTCTTTCTTCTTAAAATACAGTTTTATTACATGTTTCACGTGTGGTTGTACATAAGAGACTGTTCTGGAAAGGAGAGTATGTTTTTACAGGGGATTTTTGCAAGATATAGCCTAGATATTTTGCGAATTGGTGTTTGTGGAATGTTAGTCACTTGTGACACTTCTTTTAGCAGGATGTGTGTTTGCGTGGAGTGACTGAGTATGTGTCAGTGCTGTCAGTGTCACAGGGCTCAGTGTCTCTGTTGTGAGTTCTGTGTGAGTGCTTCAGTGCTCCTGTGGCAGAGAGCAGATTTAAGTGTGTGTCGGTGTGCATCCATCCGTGTGTGTATGTGTGTGTGTGTGTGTGTGTGTGTGTGTTTGCGAGTATGTGTATGTCCTTTGTGTGTGTGTGTGTGTGTGTGTGTGTGAGAGAGAGAGAAAGTGTGCTTTTGTGTGTGCACCTGTGTGTGTGTGTTTGTACTTTACCCAGTCTCTGCGGCTCCCTCTTCTGCAGGCCAGCGATAACAGCATGAGACAGCAGAAATGTGAGCTAAGTGTTATAAATCAGATGTCTTCTCTCTCTCTCTCTCTCTCTCTCTCTCTCTCTCTCTCTCTCCCCCTCTCTCTCTCTTATAATGCAACAGACAGGGAGCATATCCAATTGGTGAATTTTTACAGCTCAGCTGTTATTGGCTAAGAATTAGCTGCAGAGCCTTGATGCACACCCACACTCCAGTGATACTGTAAAATCTCTCAGGTCCACTCTCTCAGCTCAGTCTCTTTGGCTTGGCTGTCCTTTCTCTGCCCACTGCATAACTCTCCCCCTCCCTCCCCTCAAAGCATGCTGTCTGCCTTTGACAGTGTGGTCTAATATTTGTTTACGTTTTGTGTCCAGATATTTCTTTACTATGACAGCTGGAATAATCACTGAGTTACAAGGTCATGTTTGTGACCATTTGTTTAATGATAAAAAGTTACAGATAGATCTTGCCTTGCCTGAGGATACTGAGAAATAAAAAAATCAAGAGCTTGACACTGAATGTGACTGAGTAGCCTGTCCTTAGCGTGGATCTATACGTGAATGCTGACATAGTCTCCTTACATTGATTGGCATTGGTACGTTGACCTGCTTTTAGCCTCATAACCTTTGTGGTTGTGTTGAGCACACAATGTTCTGACCTGGTTAATCTAGGGCTGAATCAATAAATCGTTCTCATGGATAATTTAGACACTTAGTGAATATTACCAGCTGCAGTCCAACGCATGAATAATGCTTAGACCAATTTCAGTTTTCAAAAAAGTTTCCATTTTTACAGTATGGGCTGTGAGTTCAGTGTACAGTACATTTAATTACTAGTTATTTACTTTGGACAAATAAGTAATAATCAGGCTATGCTGACAAAGATTAATGCTGTGTGTCTGTGTAATAGCTGTTCACGTATTATCGTAAACTTTGTCCTGTGAAATAAATTTATGGTCAGTAGTTGCAAGCATTATATATCATTCAATGCTGCCATTTCTCACTGTTTACATTTCTGTTTTTTGTAAATCTATGGAATTTATTTGTGTGTGTGTGTGTGTGTGTGTGTGTGTGTGTCTTTGTCTATGTATACCTGCATGTCAGTCTATGCATACGTTTGTGTTTGTGTCCGTGTCCGTGTGTGTGTGTGTGGGACATGTATGCTTGTCAGTGCATGTCTGTGTGTGTGTGTGTGATTTTTTCTGTGTTTATGAGAGAGAGATTGCATGGCTGTGTGTGTACAGGTTTATGTCCAGATAATGGATAGCAGAGATAAGCTGAATCATTGAACTGCATTACTTTACACTGAATGGCCATAAAAACGGTAGGTTACTGCACATGACAGCCAATAGCAATAAGTAACGTATGTGCTGACAGACTGGACTGAATGCTGATTCATTTACTTGGCTTTCTGTATAGATTTTCAGGGAAGAGACCAGTGGCAGCTAGATTTATGGGTGTCATTACAGAGGAAGAAATATCGGTTATTGTACTTTTAGTGTGGACATCCTGAGGAAGAGAAAGGATGTTATTGTCCTCTGACAAAGTTTGTGTGAGTGTGTGTGTGTGTGTGTGTGTCCATGCATGAGTGTGTTTATGTGCATCTATGTATCTGAGTGAGAAAGGGCTTTTTTACACGTATATTTGTGTCTGCTTTTCTGTGCCTGTGAGTAAGCACATGTATATGTGCTTTTTTTTTTTATCTGTGTGCAGTTTGTTGCGTGATGAGGGACTAACTTTGATCCCATGTAGTGATGAAGAAGAACAAATGATTGCTCTGGTTGAATGTTGGTCAGGTCAGTGAAAGAACTTTGTTCAATCATTAAACTTCAGATTAGTGGCCCAGATGTCTCTTTCAGCTGTGTAAGTTTAATTCAGAGCAAGCTGATCCAGTTGAGTGTGTAAACTAGAGTGCTTGGCTGTTCAGTACACTGCAGGGTAATTTGTGTGGGTGTGGAGTTATGATCAGACCAGTCAGTGTCCTGCTAAGCTCAGCGGCTCTGTGCCACAGCTGTAGTAAACTGCCAGATTAATGGGCACGATCAGTATTTGCTGTGTGCTATTATCTGTAGAAAATGTCTTTGCCAATACATTCATTTGTGCTGTGGCCACACCAGACAAATATATTTAAGCCAAGGATTGTATTAGTTGCATAATATTTTCTTTAAACATGGATAGAGAGGTCATACAGGTACAAATGGTCACAAGCAACAGTATAGTGACCATATTTATGTTTGATTTAACAGAATAAAAATGTCTCATTCCTTATTAGCTTAACCTTTCTAAGAAGAAGTATAATCTAATGCTGTCAAAACTCTGTATTACAAACACGTGTAAATAATTTCATAACGTATAACATAAAATGTTCCATAAATGAGTAATCAGAAAAAGTTTATGTTCTTAAATAAAGAGCGTGCATTTAGACAGAAAACAAAGCACATTCTATTTGCTATAAAACATTCATTGGCAATGAATGACCTGCTTTTGGCAGTTATCATGGGGTGTTGTGTTCAGAGAACCCTCTTACTTAACCTGCCTCTCCTTATCAGTGTGATTCAGGCCAGTGGAGTACAGCCCTGCTCCGTGAGAGACCTTACCAACCATTATACATCACTGATGGTTAGAATATGTACACATCTACTGCCTGGGCTGAAATGGTTCCTTGAGTTGAGTAAGGGCAAAATCCAGCTACGCTCTTAACATTCGCAGATTGGAACATACACCTTTGCTTTTGGTTAATGTAAATGAGACATTGTCCTCCCAAGCACAGGCTTTAGCTGAGCCTTATTCTGTAGGTTTTTGTCTTTCTTTATTATACTCACTGTCTAAAACATTTCCCTCTCTCACCCCTCCCTCACTCTTACTCTCTCACATACTGTACTGTTTCCCTGCAGTGGCTGTAGTCAGCAAAAGAAACTTTCTTCCCCGCTGTGAGAACTATACAAAATGTCAGTGCTTCAGTTTTCCCCCCCTCTCTCTCCTTTCCAATTGTTTTATTGCACTACATCTGCTGGATTGTAGGTTGTGTGTGGAAAATTCCACTTGGCCAGTTGCTGGTGAACTAGTCAGCCAATGAAAGGCCTGAGCAGGTGGACCTCATTGGCCTTTCAACAGTGCACCATCAGCCCCTCAGTAATGACTGGAACAAAGTGTTGATTTCTTCTTCAGTATCACAAATGAAGATTACACTGAAGTGACTCAATGCTTATTTCTGTCATTTCTTCAAACTAAGAATGAGGAACTGCTATGTATAGCGTGTACCACTATGTCAAATGTAGTCTTTTTTTTTTTTTAATTGTCATTGCATTTTTTAAAATTTTACCTGCAAAAGCAATTTGCAGTTTTTTACAGCTGAAATTTCCAGCCATTTTTGTCATGTCTTTTTTTCTTAGAGTTGGTAAATGAGTACTGCAGTCTCCATCTACTGGTGCTTTCTTAGAAAGAATTGACAACATGACTTTTTCTTCCATGCTGTTTTCATGATGTCTGTAATAGATTACTCAAGTGCTTTTAAATTCCTTGAGCGCTTACCCAAGTACGGACTGGGTAAATAATGAAACTTGTGAAGACTAATGTGTTAATCTTCTCTAACCTGATTGCTTTTTTCTATAACCTCTATCTAATTGATTTTTTCTCAAAACTGAGCAGGATATGTAAAAGTAACCTTTGGTATGAAATGCTTGTTAGCTCTTGCATCATTGCTCTACATTCTTATTGACTTTACCGTGTAAGTTATACGAACATTGAAGTGTTCGTGACTGTACACAATGTATCAAAGACTAGTGAAATGTAGTATGGTGGTGCCATCTAGTGGTGCAGATATGTTTTCTCATATTCTCTCAACATTTATGAGAGAATATGAGATGCTGTTTTCTTCTGATTTTACTCACTGGCCTTCTGGTACAGTATCATTTCAGAGTAATTAGAGAAGACCACATGATAATCAAATATACATGTAATATACATGTAATTGGCAGCTTTTACAGACACTGAAACGTATGACTGTTGTCATTAATATACGGTTGCTATGATTAAACAATAATGTTTTACTCTAGACAGATCTGAAAAGTAATGGGTGACATGTTTGACCTGAAGCTGCTGAGCAAAACTGAAAGAGAATTTGACACCTGTATGTATTCATGGACATTCTGGTTACTTTATGCGTTCTCTCTCTGACATTATTCTTTCTCTCTCTGTTTTCTCTGCAGAGAGAGAGTCGTAGTGAGACCCTGTGGCTGGTCTCACCCCCCCCATCCTCGTCTCCATGTATCCTGAACCCACCACTGACTCCCCTGCGCGGCTCTCCAACCGACAGACTGGCTCTCCAGGGGTCATCTACACGTAAGGGCAGCTCACCAGACACTCTCATGGTTCTGTCATGGTAAAAAAAAAACAAAACAAAGCTCTGTATATTTACAGTTTAATTATTCAGAAAAGTTCAGCGCTTTACTCCTCATCATTTCTGTGTTCTTGGACAACATTTCTTTGATTTTAATGATCCCAACAGTTGGTGGCGCTGTAGCTGTCATGTCTCCTCTTCTGTACTTTACAGTAGTATTAAGGCTTTTCTAATATTCCATAGCTTATGTTTTCAAATGAAATGACTGGGTTTTTTCATACTTAATATATCAGTTAGTTAGTCCTCCAGCCCAGCTTACATAATCACGTGCTCATTTCTGCATACTGACACAGCTCTCATGCATTCTCCTTCCCTCTCTCTCTCTCTCTCTCTCTCTCTCTTTCTTTCTCTCTCTCTCTCTCTCTCTCTCTCTCTCATCCTCTTGCTTCAGTGCTCGTTATGGGAGTCCAAAGAGACAACTTCAGTTTTACAGGTACAGTAATCACATTGTCAAACTCAGAAATGCCCTGCAGTATCACTACACACCAGCTCTTGTTTACTCTTGTTTTCTTTCTTATATGGTATTTCATCTTATATTTCAACCTCTCAAAATATGCCGCCTAACAGCAAAACCTCAGCTAGATTTCTCTGAGTGAATGTCACATTTTGAAATCTATCAAATATCTCTACACAGTCCCAGTATTATGTAAAAGTTTCATGAATATGGCTGTGATATCACAGAACTGTCAAGCATTTCTTCTGCTTGTTATCAGCAAATGCTATGAAGTTCCTCTGAATCAGAGAAGGTCTTTAGAGAGTAGAAAAAGTCAGTGTCAAGATACACAAGGCTGCTAACCAATGGACGGCAGAGTTTTATATTTAGGGAGGATGTGACATCACCAGCAAACAGTCTGTCTTGAATAATAGATATGCCTGTTCTCAGGGCAAGTCAGGAGCCATTAGTCAAACTACAACAGAGAAAATCAACATTTTATGGACTTATGAACTCAAGTGGTCCCATTCTTAAAGTTACTCCTGTATTTCTGTACTGAAGATTCGGGGTACAGAATGTGGGCATGTATTGACCCTTAATGCAGTATGTGGTGCAGTCATGTTGAGCTCAGGTGGGGCAAGTGAGCAGGTACTCAGCTTTGTTTTTCACTCAGTGACTTTTTTAGTTTGGTCTTATGAATATCTTTGTGGATAAAACTGTGGATGAAAACAAAAGAAGAACATTTCCAGCCAAATTTTCAGGTGTTTTCTGCTAAGAAATAAGAAAAAAATATATACGATGAACCATCTCTGACACTGTTGTAAGCATGACCATAGCAGCAATCTCTGGGTGGCCTGGTTCTTGCCTAGTTTTGTCATCTTGAGCTGATCTTTGACTTAACTTGTACTGGCCAGTCTGCATGTGTAGTGTTCAGTGCTGTTCTATGTTCCCTTCCTGCAATGGGACCATGTTGCCGGTGGTTTAGAGTAGACTCTGATTTGACTTATCTTATGCTCACAGTGTGTTCCGTTGTACAGTATGTTGCATTTCAATATGTGTTGAAATTTTGTACACAAGATGGACTATATGACAAGCAAAAATGGCTTTTAGTGCTCTTTCATGCAGTACAACAATCAAAAGCTTTTAAAGCAAAAGCCTTAGTAAATAATTCACTGCATTATTCGCTGTAGTTTGCAGAACATACTCACTCGCTGATAGGTGCAAAAAGATTTTTCTGTGACATCGTCCACGGGAGGCGGAGCCAACAAAAGCCTCTCTCAGACACTAATTTCGTCAAGCTGCAGTTAGTTAAGCACTCCCGGGTGGCGTGGTTTAAAAAGGTTTTCTGTATTTGCTGAACACCATCAGTTTTCTCAATGAGCAGCGTGGTGCAAAACCCTTACATGAGCCGGCCTCCGAGGAACCGGGTAAGTATGGAGAAGTGTTGTGGGTGGTTGGATGGTAGATGGAGATCCTGTCACAAGGATGGTGCATGGGAATGCTGCCCATGGCCAGAGCTCTCTTTCAGTTTAAAGGCATGTGCTTAGAGAGGTACCGAGCACCAAGACAGGGGGAACGGTGATAACCTGACTCTATAAAGTTCATCTGGCAGGGAGACTACCGCTGTAGCTACGCTGTAAACCGGCTAGAAATAGCTGCATTGTAATGTTTTAGTCATGAAGAAAAAAAAGGCTTGGTTTTAAAAATTGAGTATGTATCTGTGCTCAGTAGGGCTTCATGCTTGGTCTGAAGATGGAGGCAGCCATGGCGGATGGTCAGAGAGACTTAACTATACTTCATCCTGCTTGTAGGTTTTTGATCTGATAGAGTTTGAATATAGAATGTGAGGAAAGAATTTAAAATCTGGACCCTCGGTATGTATGACCTGGAATATAGAATCTGGGGCTTGAATTTTGAATGTTGAACTGTGCAGTTGGACTGGTCAAAGTGGAGCTGGAGTGCTAACTTCGAGCATCTCCTTTAGTGTTTTTGAGTATGTAGTTGCTACCTCTTTTCATGAATGTGAAGTGAATCAAGGATCCAGACATGGATTTTGACATTTTCAGCCATAGCTCATTTTTTGATGTGGTGTTTTTGTTACATTTTCATCTCTGTGCAGGTTTTCGTTGTGTGCCTTTACACATTTGATTTCATATTCGGTATGCTATGTTTAACAACTTATTTTGAACATTCTGTTACCACTGAAATATTCAGCTGTTTTTCCAAGAAACATTAAAACTGTCAGTGAGTGCCACTGTGTGGCTTTCATCATGTATTATGTTCTGTATATTGTATATGTATGGTTAGGACTAATACACTATAAATATGTACTGTATGATGCAGTGCATGGTAAATAATATGAATCTGTGGTTGGCAGTGGGGGTTTTCCCATTAAAGTTACGTAATTTCATTTCACGAGGATTCTTTGCCCTATTTTTTTTACAATGCATCTTGGAATGTCTGAGTAGCCTTTTCTGATCAGCGCAAGTGGACTGTAATTGAGTTCCTAACTTTATATATGTGTATGGTTTGCTGTTACTGAATTGAGTAGCCTTTCTGATCAGCGCAAGTGGACTGTAATTGAGTTCCTAACTTTATATATGTGTATGGTTTCCTGTTACTGAATTGTGGCACAACAACAAAATAGTAATGACTCATTATTTCCTAATTTTGAATGTGTCCAAAAATTGTTAAATACATACCTTTTGTATGTTAATTTGTGCATATGTAACATCTGGTTACATAAAGTGGTAGGACATGCAATTTGCACTTAAATGTTATGCTGAAAAAAAAACTTGAGAAGAAAATATGTAACACTTTATTTTCTTTACTTTATGTACAGCATGCATTTTGCTATTGTTGAGTAAACATTTTGACATGAAGATAAGACCAAAAATGTTGTACATATTACTGATGTATTAAAATAATAATAAACGAAGGTATATGGTCCAACAGAAAGTGATGTTCTAGTGCTGTCAGTGGCTTCTCCATATACCTTTATGCTGCATCAGCTGTTGTCTGTTCCATTTCTTACTGTTCAGTCTACACTGATCAGTGGGCATGTCAGAGTAGCATTTTTGGAAGATTATTTATTGGTTGCTCACATTTTAACAGCAACATGTTGGATTGTTTAGTGTTGTTGAGTATTTAGGGAGCCACAGTGTATCTGGTGTTAGGGTGAATTAGTTGGCCTCTAACGTTCTGTGTGCCAGTCTATTTTTTGACGTTAGCAGGCAGCAGTAATGGACTGGAGGCTGTACAGATCTCAGCAGATATGTCGTTTATTTTCCCTACCCACCGTTGCTGAAAACAGAGCTTAAGTCATGCCCACAGAACATACTTTCGCATGCCTGAATGCCCACTCACCTTGGTCGTGTCACCAGTGACAAAAAAATTCTGCATGTATGTGTGTGCGTATGCTAAGTTGCTTTACAGCATCCACCTTGAGCACTCAGGGCTTTACTTGAACAAACCCAAGTAGAAGAGCCCAATCAGCTAAGCTATGCCATTGTGTCTGATTCACAAAGAGGCTGGGGTATGGGTAGGGGGGTGGATGGGTAGGAAGGGGAGGGGGTGTAGAGGCATCTTGTTACATGATGCATGGTTGTGTGTGTGTGTGTTTGTGTTGCTGCTGGGGGAAGGATAGCAGGCTATTTAAAGAG
The DNA here is from genome assembly GCF_902362185.1 of Chanos chanos. Taxonomy (NCBI): domain Eukaryota; kingdom Metazoa; phylum Chordata; class Actinopteri; order Gonorynchiformes; family Chanidae; genus Chanos; species Chanos chanos. The sequence continues at coordinate 31,747,974 of NC_044497.1, read as the reverse complement.
ATGGCCTCAGGCCTCGTGGCTCTGGGGTCTGTCCTAGTCCCCCTAGACCGCGCTCTCGCATTTTCTCTCTCTCACTTTCTCTACACGTTTTGTCTGTTTGACACTCCGGGTGTAGAGAGTTAGTGGAGTAAACATTGGTTAGGCATTGGACACACCTGGGCATGTTTGCCACTCACAGAAGCAGTCTGACTGAGGTTCGGGGTGGGCATGCCGGGCGCCGCCTCAGCCGTCAACTCAGTGTCCCTTCCGAACAGATACCCAAGCCGGCGCCACCCGGCACTGGGGTACGGAGGAGCAGCAGCATCAGCAGCAGCAAGATGCTGTCCCTTTCGTTCAGTGAGAGCATGCGAAGCGACATCGACCGCTACCTGTCCGACCAGGGTCTGTACCCGTTAAGGCAGAGCGAACCAGGTGAGATGCAGCAACGTCTGCGTGAGGTACGTGCAGCCGCGCAGCTGAAGAACTTGGAGGACTTCCTCAAGATGAACGGCGTGTCGCTACAGGAGTGCGTGTCTTACCAGACGGGCATGAGGTACAGGTAAGACACGGCTGAGAGGTGACATGAAAGGGATCTGCTCTTATGCTGTTGTTGCTGTAGGCGCTGTTGCAACCCAGCAGGTAGAGGATTCAGAATCACAAAACTTTAGTGAATGACGGCTCTCTCACTGTGGCCGCTGAGAGGAGCAGTGTGTAAATTGGTTGTTTGTGGGTTGGTGCGTGACAGCTGTCAGGTCATGGAGAGTGTTAATGCTGAATCAAGTGAAGTATGTGTGGTTGTGGCTTCATCGTGTGCTTCAGATATATTCCTTATGTATTTTAACACACGGGTGCGCTGTCTGTCTAAACTAAAGGAGAGGACCTAACCCTCCGCTTTATCTGTTGGTCAGATGGTTACTTTACCTCCACCTCTTCTCCCTGTTATATCTCTTTTTATTGCCTCTTTATTTATCTCCTTTCTTTAGCGACCTGTGTCAGCTGCTGTTGTCAAAATCCTGTTTAATCTGGCTGGGCAAGTGTGTTGTTTCAGACAGTGAAATGAAGCAAAGAATAGCAGGACGTTATCCATGCCTTTCTGCAGAATGGTGTGGGGCAGCTCCCTGGCCCAGGATTAAGGGCTCTGTTTTGATTAGCCATTGGCAGGACGCTGCTCTCGTACTGCCTGGCACTCAGTCCCTGGCACTACAGTCACAGCAGTGCCATTATCAACAGGACAGACAAGTTAATACAGTCATCAGCAGTGGTCCACTCCAGGCTGGGAACTTGTGGCTGAGTCACTGGCACTCTGTGAGGGATGAGACTTCACTGAACGCTTTGTTTTTGATCTGCTTGTCACTAAACAAAAATGAAGTTCTTATTGTTTGTATTCATTAACAAAATGTAGTTATTGAATCATTAACTATTCATTCTGTTGGTGCTTTGTTAAGATGTATTTTCTGGCTCGCATCCAGCTGGTTGTGGAACTTGAGAAATGAGTTGTCTTTGCACGACTAGTCAGAGACAGTTGGTGTTTAGATTAAGAAGGTATAGAATATCAGAAACAACAGTTTGAATCCATGCCTTCCTATTTAGCACAACCATTCCTCTGTGAAGGACTGCCTAAGTGTGACAGTCACCTGTGTTATCCAGTTACAAATGCAGTGCTCATGAAGACAATACTCATGCTTTCATGTATATTAAAATAATATTTGTACTGCTTTTTTTTTTTTTTTTTTTTGTGGCATTATTTTTTCAGATCTATTCATAATCATTCTGGTAATATACCAAATGCTACCATCAGGCTAGAATCATGTGCATACTCAGTTTTTTAATAGAAGTTTATGGACCTTCGTCCCGTCATGGTTTCTTCTTATTCTGATTTATTTCTAAATAATTAAACAATAACCTTTTACATCGTGTAGTGCCTTGAATCCTTAAGTGAGTCTTAGATGTCACATTAAAATAAACGAACAGCCTTTTTTCAGATCATAACAGATCACTGATGAATTCAGAATTACATCTGTAGAGACTACCAGGCACTTGTTCTACATTAAAAATCATGCATAGTGTGCCATAGATGCTATTCTAGAAGGTTCCTCAGTGTGGCACTGTACTCATATATATGCACCTGCTGGCAGATCAGTATCTTAGAGTAACATGCATGTATATTAAAGTGTATTACCAGAAACAACAAATTCAGCCCCTCAGTGGGAATTTCAGATGATTCATTGAGGCAAAATTCTACTAGATTCATGATGTTACATGTCTGTTGTCCATGCTTCATTTTTTTCCAGTAATATGTTGGTCAGTGCCAGCACTAGTCTTAGTATAGCTCTGCTATGGAATGGTATATTTTAAGTTTAACCATGCACTGCCTTCATAAGTTTTGCGTCCATTAATCTTGTCTATTCCAGCTCATAGCCTCCTGTCAGCTCATTTGGTCTCTGCTGCTTTCTGTTCTCCTCTATTGTGTTGATGTTTATTGTCCTTTTGTCTGATTCATTTACGTGAGCCAATAAAGGTTCTAAAGGCAAAAGATGATGTTATTCTGAGATATGACTTGTTTTCCCCCTTCCTTGGAGAGTTGGTTAAAATTTGAAGGCATATAAATTTTATGAAGTTATGTAGCTGTGTAGTCACGACAGTTTTCGCTTTGATTTTTAGATGATTTTTAATAATTTTCTTTTTTTCTCTGCTGCATGACCTGAATGTTTTAAACCTATGAGCTGTCATATGATTTGTGTGAGCTTCACAGATTTTTAGTTGTTGTTGTTGTTGTTGTTGTTTGTTGGTTCATGTAGCAATTTTGTGCTAATCCTGTAGATGGCAGAAAGCCTACTCAGAATTGGACTGACAGGCCCCCCTGATGAACATAAACATATTCACAAAACCTTTTTATTGTCACAAATGGCGTGGTCTTTTTTATTTTGATTTTTATCGTTTCATTGTGTTGTGTGTCCGGTGTGTTTTGCGTAGTTGTGTTTTCACTGATTTCGTGGTTCATTTGTTTGTGTGGAGCAGACATGTCTGAGCAAATGGTGGTGAGGTGACACTTAGCTGTGTGAGGACATGTCCCCTCTGTGAGCCCATGTGTTTATCTAAATATCGGCTACGGCTAGTCATCTTGTTCATATAATTTTACTTTACCAGATACTGACAGTCTAAAACCTGCCAGTAAGACTACAAGAGGGCCCTGTTACTGAAATGTATAATCTTGATAATTAAATGCAGACCCTTGATTACCTTTAATGACCAACCTCTTTTGGGTGCTAGAATGAACTTTGTCTTAAGCAAAAAAAAAAAAAAAAGATTTAGCTTATATCTTGTTTAGTAATAACTGTCTCACAATACATGTCCTATGGTTAACATGTAGGAATCATCTGTCTGAACTTCAAGATCTTTTCTGTATCTTGCTTTTCATTTTTTGGCAGTTTGTAAGCTGATTCTGTATTAGTCTAGGGTTGAATTATAAATAAATAAGCATGTTCTGCCTCTCTTGCTATGTTCTGAGTGCTGAACTGATGTTGCGGTCCCCTTTTCTGCTCTACTTGCTCCTCAATTAAAGGCTTTTTTTCCCTCGTGTGTTTTTCTCTTTCATTTTTTATGCTGGATGTCCCTCTGGGGGATTCATTCTGGATAAATTTGATTTGTGTTTGGTGAATGGTGTTACATGAGAAAATTGGAAACAAGAAAAGTACAACACCCAGAACACTTTTTTACCATTTAAGACATTTTAAAGGTTTTAACAACTCTTGTAACCATTTTGTGTCTTGCTGTATGGATTTAATTTTGGCTAATTTTGTCGCTAGAGTGTTAGTCAGAGCTGTAGACCGCCAAGGATGGGGACAGACTTGACACGGGATTGCAGAAATTGTTCCTTGGTCTTTAAAAAGAGTTATTACTGGCTTGAGTTGCTCAGTGTTGTATTGACATTTTGATCTTTGAATCAAACAAATCAAACATGGTTAATACATAGCAAGCATAAGTGACTCTCACAATGACTATGTGTGGGTGGTAAAGTTTAATGTTGCAGAGCTAGTGTCTTTGGATGGTATACAGCTAAATTCCCTTCTAATATTTCTACAAGTCAAACTGATAATCTCTTTGTAGCTCATGTTTAAACAAGTGTTTTGTGAGACCTCCTGAGAATCTGTCAGCAGAAATTCTTTCAATAATGCCACTGCTAGTCCCTGGTACCCTCCAGCTTTGACCAGTAAAAAGGCATGGCTTTTTGTTAGGATTCAATTTAAAGAGAGTGTGGCTTTCTGAGAGGTTGGGTTGCTACAGTAGGATACAATGATGGGGAGAGAGAGAGAGAGCAAGCGAGAGAGAGAGAAGAGAGAGAGAGGGAGAGAGAGAAGAAGAAAGAGAGAGAGAGAGAGGAAAAAAAAAAACACAAGTCTGAGGAACAAGAGAGCACCACCTCAGGTCAGGAGATGCTCTGTCGTCAGCTAAGCTGCTCTATGTGAACTGGGCTCAGGAAGTTATTATTCACTAGTTCTGTGCCATTGTGTCCTGTGTCCTTTCTCTCCCTCTGGCTCTTACGAGTGTGGGCTATTTCTGTTACTGAGTTTGTGGGAGGATAGACTCCCTCCCTCCTTGTGGTTTGTGTGTGCGCGTGTGGAATTGGGCATTGGCCCGGAAGATGCACTGATTTGTACAGAATCCAAGGCCTGGTCACAGTCTGAGTAAGATGAATGCATTGTAACTCAGAGAATTTTACATATAAGGGTTCCAGAACCAGGACTGTGGATTCTGCTTGCATTTTTAAGGACCTTATATTGAAAAGCTTTTTTTTTTTTCTTTTTTGCTTTTATTTATGGACTCTCAAGCCTGTCATTCTTCATTTAGGATGTAAAAATGTAAAATGTTTAGTGGTGTGTTGATTTCAATTTGTTAATGTATTCATTTTAATTTGTTTTGTTTTGCATATTAGACATGCTCAGGTGCGTTTAACCATCTGCTACACTTTCTGTAATTGCTTTTCTTTCTTCACCAGGTGCTGTGATTCCCACCTGACTTTTTATTGTGTGAATTACTATTCAGATTGCACAGTTTGCTTCTCATCCAACTTGACATTTTCACACATACAAAAATCATTCCTCCTCTAAAAAAACATAAATATTTAAACCTCATGCCTCACAGATTGCCTATAACATTCTAGAACCAAACAAATATATACATTCTCACTCTAATATCTCCTTCTTCTAAAGCAAATACCTGAGTTTTTCACAACAGGGAGGCACTCCTACCATGCATCCATTTTGCCTTTGCCTTATTAGAAGTGTCAGCCTGTATCTGTCACTGGTTAAGCATTGAGAGAAAGGGATGTTACAGTCTAATGTGATAAACGTAAAGGACAGCTTATCCAAAACATGTTTATTTATAGGGTTGCAGTTTATACTGTATTGACAGGCTTCTGGAGCATCAGGCTCTTTGGCTCCAGCTGTGTCTGCAGGGCTGTTGCATTTTAAAACCCCTTAAAAAGCCATTATCACAAAAAGCTTAAAAGCCCTTTGAAGTAACCTCATGAGGTTGCATAAAACAAAGTTTTAAGAAGTATTTTTTCCCTCCCTCCTCTCCTGTGGGAAATGTTTCTGTTTTCAGCTTCTTAATTAGGTATTCTTGGGTTTTTGAAATACTGTTGATGTATACATTTTTTTAAGTCATCTTTTAGTAGTTATTGAGTTCCTGAGATTCTGTAACAAAATTGTTCAGTATTTTAACGTGGCCAGTTTAATTTTCTGTCTCTCAGTCTTCCTAACTCTGGTGAATGCTAAGGTCCGTGCTCATCAGAGAGATAGGGGCGGGCTTGACGATTTCTATCACATACAGCTTTCGGGGCTTCCCATAGATTATCATAATTAATTCAGGAGATTAACTGACATGATGAGAGTAGGCTTTGGAATGGTTTATTCTAGAAGTAGCTGGTAGGATGTGCAGGTTTGTTTTAAACTCATTCAAACCTAAAGACATATTTAAGCATGGCTGTGAACTGGCACACAAATCTCTCTTCCCTCCTGATTAGACTTATGAATATTTCTGTGTGGATGAGAAACACCCTTGGTGGACACCTCTTCCTCTCATGCTCCCCTTAAGGTTTCTCTCTCTTTCTCTTTCTCTTTCTCTCTCACCCATTCACTCTCTAGTGCTCTGGTGCTGGGAAGACTTGTGTGAGGCAGGAAACGATTGAATGGCTCTGGGGGATTTCGGCAGCTTATTTAACTCAGCATAAGTCTAGGGTTGGGTCTCTAATCAAAGCAAGGAAAAAGTGAGAGCTTGACAGATTAAATCAAGGAGAGGTGTTTGAAGTGCTGTGAGGCTAAGAGCAGCAAACAGTAAGAGATTATTGCTCTTACAGACCCGTGGTTCTTCAGTCAGGAGTCAAGACTAATCAAAATGCTGTTCTCCTAAAGTAGAGCATTGTGGAGAATGTATGAGAGCTCTGTGTGTGGTGTGTGTGAACTCCAACTCTCTACAGAAATTATACTTTGAAATCCTTCAAAGGAAGGCAACTCTGACAAATAACTATCAAAATTCAAATATTTTGTTTTCTTTGATCTATAACTATACAGCACACATAACGGCCACAGCAGTTTGTAGACATTTTCCACAGACTTCCTGTATTTAGGAATCCCTCTGAGTGCTGTATTTTATGTACAAAATTAATGCTTTAAGTTAAGATGAGGCGACTTTATTGTGACTCTGGTGTTCTTAGTAGACATTATATTCAGCCCTTTCACCTTATTATCCACTGTCTCAACGAGGTCTGCTTTTTAGGACACATTGCACAATGTAATGTACATAGTGACATGCCCCATGTCTGTTGTTTCTACGCCTGTCTCTGAGTCTCCCTTTGGGGTGGGGGGGGGGGGGGCACTTCACTCATATGTGTGGGCTCTAACACGTATGGGCCAGGGCTTTTAATGGGTCTTCCACACTCTCAGGTAATGGAAGAAGGGTCTGCTCTTCTGGTGTATGTTTCGCTAAGGCTGTGGAAAGACTGTGGAACGATTGATTCATTACACAGTGCAGTCAAGCTTACATCCCCTCAGAGACAGAGACTACTACTCTTTTCCTTTTATTCCATCACTGCATCCACTCGTGTGCTTTCTTTCTCATTAGAGAGGCCACATCTGTTCCACTCATCCCACACAACATTTGACTCGCCCCGTAAATTTAGTCATTTGAGGTGTAATGAGTGTGGGTCCGGTTTCCATTCAGTATTGATGATTCAATTACCGGTTGAGATTTCTGTTTTCGTGACATTTAAATGTGCTCTCCTCTCATTTTCCCAGTTATGTTTCCTTTTTTTTTTTTTTATGAGGCCTATGATGTCCAGTTGGTTTATTCACAGAGGGTGCGAGCAGGTGCTTGTGGGACCTTGGAATCTGGAATGGACCATAAACTTTGAACTGGACTCTTAACCTTTGTGTTAAATACAGGAACCAGAGAATGCTCACACACTTGCTTGTGTGTGCATGGATGCAAGCACGCGTGCGCACACACACACACACACACACTCATGCACATGCACACACACACAATAGTGTACTATACATCAGTTTGTGTGTTTGTAGTCTTATTTAGATACTGCTCAGTTCCTTTGCTTTCAGGGTCCTGACTGGTCAAATTCACATGGGACAGTCTTCCATTTCTTCAGCCTCTCTTCCTCATTTATAATGACTATTTGCATGTCTGCCCTACTCCTGAGCACATCTCTGACTCATCTCTGTTCAAATATCATATCTGCATACCATGACATTTCTCCAAGACCCCAAGGGTTTGTTTTTACATTAACATAATATCTATTTCATACATGTCTGCTGTTTGGAAGAATATACTGTAGTTACTTCTTGCTCCTGGCCTCACTAGAGTAACATTCGTGTGTGTATGCCTGTATGCTTAGGCTAGCATGATCATCAGCATTTGCATAATGGTTATGTCGATTGTGAGACCTGCCCACAGACGCAGCTTGATAACTGAAGACAGGCACCCAGGGCATGGGGGTTTGGGAATCCTAATACACGCATGGATATACCATATGTTTGGTGCAAACAGCGATTCTGTTTGAAGGCTTTTTATGGTTTATGTTACATATACTGCGTGCAGCATGAGGTTCAAAGCATGACCAAAAAAAAAAAAAAAAAGTTCCATTTGGGATTTTGAGCTATACGTAAATAGTCAAATAAATGCATGATATTAAATTATGTCTCAATATGAACAGGAGGTTCTGTGAAAAAGCACAGAATGAACAGGAACAGCTTTAGATTTGAAGAACACACAGACTTATGAGTGTCTCACTGTACTGTTAAGCTCTTCCTTTCTTTCACCCAGCCTCCTTTCATCTAAACGTAATGGCACATTTTTCATGTAATCTGTGGGTTTAAAATGAGGGCCAAGATGAGAAAGTGCAGAACATTTCAGTCACTGGTGGTTACACAGGGACAGACTGGCATATGGAAATATGTGTGCTGGAAAATGAGGGATGTTGTATGTCAGACTGGTATTTGATTCTCCTCATTCTCCTCTCTCCTCAGTATTAGAGCAGCTCCTCTTAAGAGCGACCGTCCTCTGTTGCACACCTCCACACTGAGCTAGAGATTTACTCTAAATATAATATCTGAAGGAGAGGACTTCTTATGGAACTAACCACACACTGACCCTGTTAGTCAGAGCATGAGTTGACTTGAATCAGTGATTCACACGTAGGATTCTGTGATTTCTTCTCCCTGAAGATACTGGTGTTCTCCTTCATGACTGAGAACAGAGAGACTGGTTCAGTTTAGAAAATACTGTACAAGACTTTACTGAAGGTAAAAAAAAACAAAACAAAACAAAAAAACCAACTCATAGGACAGGTTCCACAGGGGAGAGCTTAGCATAAAGCTAGTTGATCTGCTCACAAACACTTCTCTGATCCGGTAAGTGAAGAGCTGTCTTGTGATGCTCAGGGTGCAGTATAGGCTCTGAGGGGATTTGGCTCTTACAGACATGATGGACGGTTCTTCTTGCTTTTTGTTTCTTTGACTTTGAGAAGTCGAAGCAAACGCCCGACTGCATTTTTCCGCTCATTCTATTTGTGTCAGTAGGGTCACCAGTGTATATATCTAATTTTAGGAAAGCCTGTTCTGTCCAGTCTTTTTTTTTTTTTTCCTCTGGATTAAGTATGCTCTCCGCTGTTCTTCAGATTGGGTTCCATAAAAGTCCATGTTTCACCAAAAGGACTTTTGTCATCTCAGCCTCGGATTATTTATTATTTATGGGTTACGCCTTCAAATATTATTTTCTTAATTTTTATTTTAAAAACTACCATGTATCACTCTACTATATGTTCAGAATTTATGTAATTAAGGTCCTGGTGAATGGTGATGTGAAATTAGTCCTGAGACGGTGTTCACACTGGCTTTATAGTGAAACTTCTGTATGTTTTTTTTTTTTTTTCCATATATATTTATGAGAATAACATTATTCCATTCAGTTCATTCACTGGCCTATCCTGTTGACTGTCAAGCTGCCAGAATGAAGTCAGCAAAATTTAAGATGAAGCGGAGCGCTGAATTTAAAGACGAAAGCTTTGACTGCATTATGCATCACACTTCATTTGTGATAAATATTAAAACAGGTCAGGTTGTATAATGGGAATTCTGCTCGTGACTGGCCGTTTGGTTGACTTTATAATATGTCTTTTGAAGCCCACTGAAGCACAGCCATCTGCTGGAACAGCATTAATGAATTCTAGGTATCAGACATTTCATAAAGGTCACGTACATACCTTGTTCTTTTGTAACTTCCTTGTTATTGTCGCTCACCTATCTGCGTCACCTCCTTTGTCATTCTGAGTCTCTTCCTCTCGCCGAATGGTGCTGATGTTATCCACACGTCTGTGAAATCTGTATTAGGAGAATTTTTTTTTTCATGTGCTCATATGTAGGCAGACTGAAGTATCAGGTACTGTCTGACCATATACAGTGCCACTGCAGCTTAATTCAACCTGCTATCTGTGTATCCCTATCTCTCTCTATCTATCTTCCTCTCTCCCTATCTCTTCTTTCCTTTCCCCACTTGCTCTTTTTGTCTGTCTTTCCCTTAACTCACTGTCCCACTTACTCACTCTCCCCTCTCTGTCTCTGTCTCTCTCTCTCCCTCGCCCCCCCCCTCACATACACTCTCTCTCCCTCTTTCTCTCCCTCCCTCTCTCTCTCTCTCCCTCTCTCTCTCTCTCTGTCCACACACACATATTCATGTGCTCAGTGCACACAGTGGGCCAACATTACTGAATGTTAATCTGAGTGGGTAGCTTGGGACTGGAAAACCTCTGCCTGTCAGACTGAGAAACAGACAGACTGGTTAATACGGCTCAGGAGAGAAAAAAAAAGATCAACTGAAGAGAAGGAGCGAAGAAGGGAAAAAAAACAGGAAAAGTGGAAAGGGAGAGCAGAGTAAAAAAGAAGAGAAGCAACTGGAGCAAGTCAAAGGAGAAGAGAGGAGAGAGAAGAAGGGAAGCATGGGTTTCCTATGAGAGCGCGCTCGAGTGCTGACGCGTTTGGCTGCGCTATTTCTTCTCAGCGCTGTGTGTTGATATGATTGGTGCCCAGGGTTCACTGCTTCACAGGCTACTGCCTACGAGCCAGAGCACTGGGATTCACACTCACAGAGGCTGAGACACGCGCGCACACACACACACACACACACACCACCACATGTGTGCACACATTTACACACACGCACACATACACGTTCTGGCAGCTCCACAGACTGACAGCACTAAGTGGACACGATACGCAGACAGGCTTATTCTCGTCAAATCCTTTCTTCACCTTTGCATACACAGTTTTTCCTCCATCACTTTGAGACAGCAAGTTTTAAAGAGGCAAGGCCGCTCAAAGAAGGAGGAAGAGAGCATTTAGAGCTCTGGACTTCACTTGCCTCTCTCTCTCTCTCTCGTTCCTGGGAACATCTCCTTAATCGTGCTGTTTGGAGGTTTTGGGGAAGTTGTTTAGCTTTGTGACAGTCTCTTTGTGTGAAGACTGTCCAGAGCTGCTTGACCACCAGGATGCAGGTGTCTTTTGTGTGCACGGACCACCGTGCCGTGAGCCGGAGCACGGAGGATCGCCTGAACCGCCAAAACGCCAGTAGCCCAAGTATGGGCACCAAGAGCAAGTTTCGGGCAGTTGCCATGGTGGCAAGAAGCCTGGGTCAGCTGTCTGTCCAGAACGTGCCTTCCTCCAGTGATCAGAGTATGCGGACAGGCATGAAGTATAGGTAGGAGACAGAGAGTTGCTTCATTCCTCTTGTGAATGTGTGGAACTGTGTACTCCTCTTACTCATTATATCACATGGCCTGTGGGAGGAAAACACAAGAGCTTTTGTTGTGTGAAATATAGTTTTATTAATATCTTTAGAATCTGCTTTTACAGTCTAAAAGGTGCTTTGCATATTGTTCAGTTTCACTGCTTATAATCTAGGATTGCGTCAAGTAGAGGACATAAAGTTAACTAGAAGAAATACCCAGTTCTTGTCCACTATATTTAACCCATTCAAGCCATTTGATGTTGCTTTTTTTATCATTTCATACCTGCTGAAGACTAGGCAAACTATGCTAATCAAATAATGTAGGACATTTTGTTTAATATTTTCTCTTCATTCAACGGTTCTTCAACTGGACAAGACTAAGGAATAGAGACACCCCCCCCCCCGCATATCTAATCAGATTCACAGTAAATGAGATCAGAAGCACTAGAGGTATTAATCTTGATTACTGAACCCCGGGTTTTCTTTGAAATGGAAATACGACAGAAGTATAGTCATTTTCATTTGGAGCAGGACAAGATGATGATCAGAAAGAAACGCTGAGAGGTTGAAAAATTGAATCAAGAGCTTGAGGCTTTGTCATAGAAAAAAATCCTAGCAAAGGATCCTTTAAGTGTTCTATGGGTTTGATTATACAATATCTCTTAGTGCTGGAAGCTCTTTGTATTTTCTGCTGCTCCCAAAGCAGAGAATGTCAGGCAGTGTGTGTGTGTGTGTGTGTGTGTGTGTGTGTGTGTGTGTGTGTGTGCGAGCGCGCGCATGTGTGCGCGTGTGCGTTCTGTACCTTTACTTTCAATGTAAATCTAGTCAACCTCTATTTTTCCACACTGTAATTTGGTTAATGGTACATCAAAGGCACTTTGTAGCTTGTAGTGCAATGTACTGTATATATTCCACTTTCCTGTTAAGCTAATGTGTAACTAGACACCATACATTGAAAGGAAAAACGCCTGCTGCACAGCTCCCAAATGACCTGTTTTGTTTTATCAGACCTAATTGGTCCTCCTATAATTATGTTTTTGTTAGATGAATATGTTAAATGGAAAATGTCCTAGACTCATCAAAACTCTTTTTGTCTCTGTTGTGTCCTGTAACCTATGAAGTTTATGTGGTCAGATTTGGAATCTTTTGTGGCTTTTAATTTGTCCTGAGTGCTTAAGCTTTTGATTCGCATTGCTGTTTTCTTTAATCAAGAGAGCCTCTCTAGTGCTTCTCAAGCCTCTCTAATGAATGTGAATTAGAAGCCCGACCGGCTTTTTATAGAGCTGATTGCAAATACTGTGTGATACATTTCCCACTGTCAGTTTGTCTAATGATTACAATAAGTGTGGTCTTTCATTACTTTGATGACACGACGTCTCAGCACTGAAAACGTTATTGTCTCCCGTGAGTCATGAAATATATTTGTCATTATGATTATGATGACGATGATGTTTATAATGTGAATCACCATAAAAAGAATGGGGCTGCTTTCTCTTCATCTCTGCAGAGCAATATTAGTCTGAATTTCGTATAGTGGATTGAATATATGATATAAGATACTTCAGAGAAATTCATTGATACTTAAGTGAAACGCTGAAATCGTCCTCCTTTTTTATCCATCCTTGTCGTGGCTTCTCAGCACATAATTACTGTTTGCGGCGTTTTAAGTTATTTTCTACCCGCTTGCATTACTAAGACCACATATTCATTTCTTTACATGTTCTGGGAATAGTTGAAAATAAACAGTTTATTTTGGATGCCACAGTTGTGTCAGCAGTTTTCAACAGGGATAATAAATAGTTCACGTTATTTAGTGATGTTGTTCATCATTGCTCAATTGACAATGATCAAATGACATTTCATGGGAATATGAAAGTTGTTTTGCTAAAGATAAGGAAACGTGGCTGTGTGGAACTTGGCAACTTGATCTTAATTCAGTGCCTGGGGGTTCAGTACTGGCGTGTGAACACTCCTCAGTGTCTCCTCATATGGTCATCAGTGTTTCTCTGCCTCAAACCACAAGACTCCACTTCTCAAAGCCTTTTCACCACTGACCTCCTGGCATTCTCTGAAAACATTTCTACGCATATAGGAAACATTGTATGTTGGGACAACAGGTTTTTTTTTTTTTAACATTTGTTAGAGTTTGTGTTTTTTGGCCTTGCTTTTTGGCATTTTTTGAAATATCAGTACATGTTTATGCTGAAGGTTTTTGTTTATTTGTTTGTCTTGTTTTTTTTTTTTAATGTATGTTTTGTTGTCTGCGACAGAGATGTCAAATGCCTGTGTCAAATGCAACGTTGCCCATGTTTGCACTAAGTGGTGTCTGTGTTAATGAGTTTGTTTTATGTTTACTTTTTCATGCCAGTCCTAGAAAATTACGCCCAGGGGAAAATGAACACTCTTGATGAAAGGAATGTTCAGATTTGTGTTCTCAATGGACACCATAGAACAGCATGTTCATAATGGAAGACTGGGACATTATACACGAAACATCAGAATGATAATGTACTGCCCACAGCAAAATATATGCAAAGAGAAGACTCGTTATGGCAAGATACACATCTGTGATCTGCATAAAAAGGTTGCAATATGAGAGCCGTGCCCAATAAAGTAGAGTAAACTAAATGAACTGAATGAAGTAAATTGAATTTAATGACTTGGATGAATTGGTGAAGAAGAAGCAGGCATTACCAGCATAAACATATGTCACAAACTTCACATTTACAGATGTGAACTCTCTTGTGAATCAGAATTAACGGTCTATTAGAAATTTTCTCCATGCTTTTTCAGTGTTCCCCTATGAGCCTCCAGCCATGTGACAACTCCTCCTCTGTGTGCTGTATATCTTGGACCTTTCTGGATGCCCTGGACTCTTACAGTGTGCTCTCAAACCTTTGTGGATTACCATGGCATCTTTATTTGTTAGTTTATCAGAATACCCCGTTATCTGTATTTGATCTGCACCTTTCATCCAAGCCTCTGAGATAAAGAGCAAGGGAGAGAGAGCGAGAGAGAGGGAGAAGGAGATGAAGCCCAAGTTGTGATTATATAAACGATGGAACTGCTGTTTTGTCTCTGTTTTACACTCTCCTGGCCTCAAACAGCACACTGCGAGTTGGCATTATGCAACTTATCAGACTCTGTCTGAATTTGCCTCTATCCTACATATCCTATGACCTGAAGATAGTTTGATAAAACTGTGTTGCATTTTTCAAGTAAGATCATATTTTTCTTACATGTCTTATCTTTTCTGACCTTTGCGCACACTCCCTGCTGAATATTTAAAGACAAGCTGGGCTGTGGACACGTAAATGGGTTATATTTACGTGTTCAGTTTTAGGGGTCTTCTGTAAGTGAGGAGGAGGGACCCTACGGAGATAAGATCCGAGGCTTTGATATGTTGTTTGTGCTTTCCCAGATAGAGCTAATGCTTTGCCGATGGAACGGAACCGCTCGCACCCCCTGCTGAGGCATCTCCTTTTCTTTTTCTCTTTCTTTCCTTCTCTCCTACTTTCTCTCTTGAACACACATACACAGACAGATTTCCCTCTTTTTTTGCGTACTTAATATATCAGTTAGGCCTCCAGCCTAGCTTACATAATCACGCACTCATCTTGCATACTCATGCAGCTCTCATGCTGTCTCTCTCTTTCTCTCTCGGTCTTTCTCTCTCGCTCTCCCTCTCCCTGTCTGTCTTTCATAGCCAGAAAAGCAATGGACAACATGCTACTGTCTCTTGTCAAAACTGGTGTTTTCTGTTTGTCACATACTCTTGATCACAGAATAAAACATGTATGTGTTTTGTTGTGCGTGTATGATCAAACAGCAGCAGTCCATGTGAACATAGTTAGCAGTGTTTGGTCATCTGCCATGTTAATGAGTCTGTGTGCAAAAGTCTGTGTTCAAGCTTAATTAAAACAGCTGCTGTCTGTGGGGCTGGCTAAGGGGGTAGAGTCAGTAACGCGCCCACAACTTTTGTGCTTCTGCAATCCTATACGTTCTCAGGCCAGGCTCTGCTGGGGGAGCCATACTCAGAGGAAACTCTATCAGATAATCACTGCTCTGCTGATTACTGACAAAAAACAAACAAACAAAAAAAACCACTCCGCATGCACTCAGACGGAAGAAAAAATGCTTTCAAAGTTTGTAGAGCAACGGTTTAAAGAAAAAAAAAAAAAGCTATTTTTGTCAGTTCAGTCTTCAGTATCATGTAACCTTAATGCAAAGCTTTGTGTTGCCTGACTGCATTTATAGAATTGCTCTTTCTTCTCTGTGGCTCGGATGTAAGCGTGCGGGCAGTGGACGTATAAGTGAGTTAAGAGAGCCATTCTGATTGTTGTTAAAGCCTGTCAGACGTCCATTAACGAATGCCAGGGATTAGTGCTGCAGACAGTGCTCTCTTCACATGGCCAAACACTGCCAAGACCTTCTCTCTGGGGACGCTCCCTGTACTTTCCCTTTTATTCAGCGCTCTTACTGCTCTGCGTGGTTTTATCTCCATGTGCAGAGTATCTCGGTGCTTAAATGCCAGCAAATTGATTCAACCGTCACTACAAAGCTTTGAAGGTTCTTATACACTACTGTTGGCCTCTTACAATGGTTTTGACACCTTTATATGAA
Organism: Chanos chanos; assembly: GCF_902362185.1. Taxonomy (NCBI): domain Eukaryota; kingdom Metazoa; phylum Chordata; class Actinopteri; order Gonorynchiformes; family Chanidae; genus Chanos; species Chanos chanos. The sequence goes on along the minus strand of NC_044497.1, from coordinate 31,732,080 downwards.
AAATGTATTTTTTTTTTCTTTACAGGATGAACGTGTTTAGATACAATTTCTGTGATTACATTCACCTGCATCAACTTTGTGTGGTAGTTTTTTTTAACATGCTGCTAAAACTCATTGCTAAAATTTGATGTGTTACGTGCATCCTGTGTATCTTCCACAATCATTTTGATGTATGTAGGCTAACATTTGTATGTATTCCACTCAGACAAAACAGTCTTCCTATTTGTTTTCATACTGCTCACACAAAGCACTCTGGTTTTGTTCTTCTGTACTGTCAGGTAGTTGTTTGATGTGTTTTAGATCAGGTGTGGAGCTCTGGAGCACGTGGAGCGTTGGTGCTCGGAGACAGAGAGGGTGGAATAGATCCAATAAAGGGTAGGAAGAGGGTAGGTCTGAAACAGGATCACATGCAGGGGGAAATGAAAGGGGATTCCTGTGACTTCCAGTCAAGGTCTGGAACTTGCTGAATGTTTGTCTCTCTCCTGGTTGGAAGGTTGGATATGGAATACATCTGTTTAGGCCCTTGCTGTCAACACACAATAAAACCCCCTCTTACATGCTAGCCAAATGTGGCTCTGGTATTCCTAAGACATTTACACTGGCCATCAGATGTTACCCAGCCTTCCAGCAGAGCTCATGTTATCTTCTGCATGTTATGTAATGGGTTCAGTAGGATTTATATTGAACCTTAATAATTTCTGACACTAATTATGGTCATGTGTGTTATGTTCAGATGCCTACTACACAGAGTCTGTTGAGTGCTTTTGTATTCTTTGTGAGTGGACTGCCATGATTCATGTCAGCAGTGCTTCAGAGGGTCATTCACTGATGCAGTGGTCATTCATCACAGGAGACAGCCCGGTGCGGTCATTGACAAGTGACAATTAGTCATAGTGTTGTTTTTCTAAGTGACCGGTTGGTTGGCCAGAGCTCTAGGTGTTTTGGCAGTTGAGATTTGCGATATGCCTTATCCTGTGAGGAGTGACAGCAATCCTGAGCTTGATTTATGAACTTCCTCGGTTACAGATGATATCGAAAAGGCTTAAGATAATGATTCGCTGCATTGTTTTCGCTCCGTTAGCTCTCTTGTGTGTTCCCTCTCATTTAATGAAGTTTGACTCTGCTGCTTAATGATATGGCAGGCTTACATTTGTGACGCCTGAGGCTAGAAAATCATTCTGCTAAAGTCTTTACACTGTAATGTATTTGAAGTAAGGTCAGTATGTTTAAAAAAATTCAGGCATGAATGTCTTTGCACAGTTCTTTTTGTTTCTTTGTTTTTGGAAATGTTTGTTTGTGTGTGTGTGTGTGTGTGTGTGTGTGTGTGTTCTTTGTGTATTTAAGATCATGTGGTGCTGTAAACCAATGCTCTGCCCTTGGCCTAAGTGGCAGATTGGATGCATTCCTGGTCTGCTCTTCCCCACCCTAAAGCTGTGTGTTTAGGTCTTAACCACTATGATCAGCCGTCTGCAGCTGTGCTGGACCTGCCACCACGACCACCACTCTGTCCTCTGCTACACCCACTCCCAACTGACCTTCAGCCAACCATCCCCCAGACGCTCCTGACCCCCTCAGTTCACCCCCAGTCTTTTACAAAACCAGCTCCATTCTCGCGTCTTACCCTCGGTACAGACATGAAACAACCTTAGGATTCAGAGTCAAGTCACTTTGTGTGTGTATTTTTGTTTGTGAATGTGTTCAGAAGTCTTTCAAAAGATGTATTCAAGGCTATCTGAAAACAGGGAACTACTTATTAATGGTCATGGTAGTCTCCTACACATGAGAATCTTTTTGAATGAGGTTGATTAAAAATAATTCCAGTATTAAAATGTCAATTACCCTCTTCATTTGCTCAAAAAATCCTATTAGAATCTTTAGAGATGCCAACATCAAAAACTCGTAATTAAGCTTTTAATCTTATCTGAATATGAAAAAAAAATGCCTGCAAGGTTTTACAGCTTAAGAACACTTTTGCAGATTGTCCAATTGCAAAACTGGCTGTTAAATCACACCTTTAGCAAGCAAAAAAATGCATTTATGGAAGTCCTCATTTTGGTTTGCTTGTTACAATGTCATTATTTGTAATGTGACAGTGTGCGTACTTGAACTTTTTCAGTCCTTTCTGTTGAAAGGACTTGGTGAAAGTCTAGTCTCCTACATCTACCTCATTAATATCAGGAGTTTCCTAAGTCTCCTTTTGAAACATCACAGGCTCACTTACTCTGCCCTGATTGCTCCAGTGTTTGCTATCCTTCATAATTTAGGAGGAGTAAAGACATGCTTGACCTGCTTGCTCCTTTCTAGAGTTGCAGCTGCTGTCCTCTGGCTTTAGTGTGCGCACACACACACACACACACACACACACACACACACACACACAGGCCAAACAGGACTCTAGTGAGGAAATGCAAAATATCCAACATTATGTGCTCAATGTAGATAGCAGTACTTCATCACTATAAGGTACTGAAAAAAAAAAAACACATCAGGGAATTTGCACATATGCAGCTGCTGTAATTTTGAGGATATGATTAAATATCATAGTCACAGATCATTAACTATAGTGTATATTAAGACAGATTGGAGGTAGATTTGTATGAACATATGGGCTATAGTAGCATATTGTTCAGAGGAGACTACAGACAACTGACTCCACTGCCCCCCACAGACACTGGGCTAAACTCATCTGAGTCCAGTCAGCAGGTGGGCCGTTCACCTTCAGTTATTGGTCAACAGATACCCTGACCAGTAACACTATCCAGCCCAACCGGTTAAAAATTCATCTCTGGTTTTCTGAACCTGCCGATAATTTGATTTGATAGGGGCTGTGTTACTCAGTAATCTTCTGCTCAAAGCCAGTTAGAGGTGACATTGCTGACAGCCTGTTTACACGACACTGATATGTCTGCTCAATTTATTTGCTATTGTACACTCATAATACCACACGGTTATGAGTGATCCAAGAGGATAGGTTTACAGTCTGTTAGGAACGTGAAACAGGTTGAATCTGATCAGTCATGCGGTCATCTGTTGAGCACAGACACCTCTGTGAATTAAGCTCATGCACTATATTTGACATAGTCCCCAGTCTTATGATGTATACATTGAATATTGGCATGTGTACAGGCATGAATATTTTACGTCTCTCTTAGCCCTCACGTTTATTTGAGCGTTCTCTCACAGGCGTCAGGTTGTGGAGAGATGCCAAAGGCAAGATCAAATGGTAACAGCTGGTTAGGTTAGCATTACAAAATGATTGTAATGATTATAATAAAAAAATAGTTATGAAATGAACATGTCTTGTGTTACTGACATTTTTCGCAACTTGCTGTTTTTTCGTGACATCGGGTTCTTCATACACTTTCTGGTTCATTGATGGTGAGATTTCCGCCTCTTAGACTTTATAAAAGCCTGGTTATGAACCATTTCTTTGTGAACATCAATATGTTGGCCAACATGTGGCTTCCTGTTCTCATTATCGTCTTTGATTGGGTCTGTTTTCAGTGAGTAGGTGTTAAAAGGTGTGGGACAAATATAAGTTATTTGTTATCAAGATATCTTTGTTTGTTTGTTTTTCTATAAATATGGTCCAGTGTATGAGCCATAGTGTAACTGTTCCCCTGCCTTCCTCCATCTTTCGAGACTTTTCATTCCTGATCAATAGTTTATTGCATTATAAAACTCACCTTAGTTTATTTATTTACAGTTTATTTATAAAACTCACCTTAGTCTCCACACTCTGAGTCACCGTCCTAAGACTCTGAATGTACAAACAAAGCATGTTCCCTCTTGTTTCTCAAGGATATATTTCAAATAAAAGACTTGCTATTGATTCAGAACTTCTTATTCTCACTGCAGAAAATAACATGTCGCCCCCCCCTCCCCCACTACCTTTTATATAAGATGTGATTTTTCAATGTTAGAAAATGTTCCCAGCTCACTTTAGAGCTGAGAAAGTCTTTCAGAGAGCAGAGTTATTCTCTCTCTTTCTCTGATATTCACTCTGTGCATGTCAGGGTTAATCATAAATGGCCTCACATTCACAGAGAGCTGGAACTCTACCACATTCAGAGGGAGCTTTTATAATAGAAGCCAAACACACTGCTGGGTACCCTTGACATAGTTGTACAGTAATTGTTGAAACCTGTAACCTCAGCTCTACACAGAACCAAACAACAGCGACTAAAAGCTAGGGCTGAAGACTGTGATTGGTTTGCATTGGCTCAAGGTAGCACTGCTGTATCCATATGAATTTTCATTTTCTGCTCCTGTTCCCCACTGTTGAACTGAGGGCTAGATTTGAACCAAGTTGTTTAGTTCTACAAATTAGGGTCTGTTTTGGTGTTGTTGTTGTTGTTGTTGTTGTTGTTGTTGTTGTTGTTGTTTTAATTAGCGTCAAAGCGCACACAAGGCATACACATGGACAAACCAGAGATCCATTTGATGTGATGTTCTCAGGTGTTTAGTTAAAAAGAGAAACCTACCACACATTCTATTGCCATGAAATATTCACTATTGTTTTTCCAGCTGCATTTAATGCTGTTTCTACCGACCTGAGGATTTTTTATATAACAGTTTAATGTATAATGTTTGTCATCATTGTGCTTGACACAGGTTTTCCATTTGAAGTAAAGCATTGCTGTTCTTGTTTTTAGGAACCTAGGAAAATCTGGGTTAAGAGTGTCCTGTCTTGGACTGGGTGAGTAACACAGCCATCTCTTTGATTTCCTTTCACTACTATTGTTTAAAAAAATTGTGTTTTTAACTCCAAATCTTCTTCAAACTGAACTTTAAATCTAGAGTTGAATTGGGAAACACTGGAGGACATTATTGCTCTGGGGAATGAGTTTAGCCATGTACCAGATAACATGAGAGGGTTTTTTTCCCATTTGGACAGGATAATCACTTAAACATACACACTTTACCTCAAAACTGACTTGGCATTTGTATTTGTTTTTGCAGGTACATGGGTAACATTTGGTGGTCAAATTACAGATGAGGTACTGCTGTGTGGAGATCTAATTCATGCTTATTCAGCCATCGCTGTTGTGATGTTTGCTGTAATAACCAAAAGTCTCACTGGTTTTACCAAGTGTTTCTTCATAGAGGGAAAAAGGGGGGGGGGGCAGGTTCAGTTCTTTGATCCATATACCTGAGTGGAATACATTTTGCAGTATATACAGCTAAATGTCAGACAGATTGGACAGTTATTCTCTGTCTCTCTTATCTTCCTTCCTGCCTCCTGGTGTCTTAGATTGCAGAGCAGCTGATGACTCTGGCCTATGAGAATGGAATCAATCTGTTTGACACAGCTGAAGTCTATGCAGCGGGCAAGTGAGTGATCTCCTTTACTCACTCAGTATCTCTCAGAGCTGAAAATGAGCAGTGCATTGAAGCAGAGATGAATCACCAAGATTTACTGCATAGCTGAACACTATTAAATGTGTCCCCAAAAGATCTGGCATTGTACACCCTACAGTTTTTTTTATTGAAATGTTTTACCTTCATTTTAAGCAGTAAAAAGGATTAAAAAGTGCTAAGAAATTTTACACAATAATTTCTTCAGTCAAGAAGTATCGCCTTCACCATTAAACATGTATGTTTTCCAGACTTTACATATCCTGTATAATGCAAATGCTGCTACATAAGCCTCAGAATTCCTTTGAAAATCAAATTCCATACACTTAGTATTCAGTTCTTGAAAAATGAATGAGAGATTTGAACAAGAAATTCTGGGTTTACAGTACATAATCGTGAGAGGATTATGTCTTTGAGGAGAACCAGTGAATCATGTCCTCTTCTTTACTATTTGGTATTTTATCCCAGTCACATACTTGTTTGTGCTTTTTAAAAGTCTACTTATTTTTTCTGTTTTATTTAAATTTCTCTTTACAAATGAAATGCCCTGAATAGCAACAGAGATGCATATAAAGACTATCTGGGAAGACTCCACTAATTTTGAAAGTTGCATCATATCAGGACATGATGCAATGATTTCACAAACTATTTTTTTTTTTTTTGCTAACTCACTTTTACATACTAAACACCACACTGGGACAGATATTCCTTCATATCTTAAAAGAATATGCTATTTTTGTGCTTGTAGTTCAGAGCACTGGTTTAAAGTGAAACAAAAGCTTTAATGGACCAGACTGAGTCTTTTAAGTGTGATGTAGCTGGTGGGTTCTTCCCTTTGTAGTTGTTTACTCCTTTATAAGGTTATTCAGGCAGCAGGTCTGCTGCACTACATGGACACCTCAAGCAAAATTATTATGACGGAACAGTAAACACATCAACACATATTAACAAGCCTCTCTTTGAGTACTCTAATAGTCTCTCCATATCACTCTGGCTTTACTTGTCTATGCAAAACTGCATAAGGCTTTGTTGTTGGGAGAACAGTTCTATGCAGCTTCACAACTTATGGTCCTACCTATTGGGATCACTTGTCGGGTCAAAGAAGAAAAATAGCTGTTATTCTGCTGGAAAGATGGGCCACTTTAATAATGGAATATTCATGCGTCTGCTGTCTAGTTTACCCTGGCTTTTCAATAGGGCTGCATTTGTTAAGAGCTGTCACAACGACTCATCTTTTACTGTGGACGAATGATGAGAGCCATTCATGAAGAACACATTGGTCCTGGAGGCAGAACTGTAACATCTGTCATTAGATGAACATAGACCCTCTCTCTCCCTCTCTTCTCTTCCTTTTTCTAGCTGCTCCAAATATTCTTTTGGCTATAAAGACGTCGAGGCAAAATGAACTTTTTTCCCCCTTTATTTGTGCTCTTATTTCATTTTGTACTACAGTAAAAGTCTTGCCTCAGTAGATTCATTTTCAGGGAATCCCCAGTGCACTCATGTTTTTGAAATTTCACTCCGCGTTCTTGTAATTATGTAAGAAAAGCTCGTTTGCATAATTTTGCTCTTTTACAGTGTAGTGCACCTGACTGTAATTATGACAATACCTTTTTTTCTTCTCTTTTGTTTCCATACAGGGCTGAAATGGTTCTGGGCAGTATCATAAAGAAGAAAGGTTGGAGGTAGATTTTTTTCTTTTGACATTTATGGTTTGAATAATCCTGCAATGCTTTGCCTTGGTGACTTCCTCTAGCCTGGCTTATCACTGGAGTTATCAGAGAGAGTGACTGTGGACTTGGATTCTATCAGAGAGGTGGTGTTTGTACCTCACAGCTCATATTAATTCATGAATGGCTATGTGCACAGCTCTCACCTACAGGGACATCAGCCTTTTCTGTTCCTGCCATGCACTGCACAGGGACCAGTGAGGCGAAAGCCTTCATCCTCAAGAGAGCAAGATGGCTAATTTTACCCTTTTTATCATTTGGCCTGTGAAAATATCAGTGGAACACAACAAACGTACATGGGCCAGAGAGGGGTTGTTTTTCTTTTTGTTTAATTGTTTCACCTAGTGATATTTTTGGGGAGCTAATGCTGAAATCTGTCATCTAAAGAAAGCCAATTCAAAGGAAATGTGAATTGAAGATTTTCTTTTCTCGTTTAATTGCATGGCGTTTAATTAAGTACAGTTTAATTGCATTTCACTTTAATCTAAAAAGACACCTCTTTTAAATGTTAATGTAATTTTCCTTCAACTCTGCTATAGTTTATTGTCTTTGGCCTTTTAATTTGCTAAACTGACAGTAATTGCAGCCTCACAGCCAGCAGCCTTGCCCAGCAGTAGACCTAAAACTCCATTTATCAAGATGACTGACATTTATCTAGTTTAGGGTCTGTTGTGTGGATGCAGCTGGTATCATTTTGTGTTTTAATTTCACAGGCGTTCAAGTTTGGTTATTACCACTAAGATCTACTGGGGTGGAAAGTAAGTACTCGGTGCGCTCTCTCCCTGTTTGTATGTGTGTGTGTGTGTGTGTGTGTGTGTGTGCGCGCGCGCGTTTTTAGTGTGTGTAAATTTGTGTGTGTGTGTGTGTGTGTGTGTGTGTTTTTGTGTATATGAGTGCGGCACATGTGTGTCGGTGTGTTTTGTGACAGCGAAAGAGGATCAGCTTATCTCGCCACTCTAGGCATGGGAGCAGTGCTTGATAAGCTGAATGAGCAATGGGAGACTCTGAGAGTAGGGTATGTGTGCTGCTGGTCTTGCCTGCACCCCTGCTAGAGTCCCGCTGCAGGGGATGGAGCTTTACAGCTCTAATTGTTTCCTGTGAGAGATCCAGGTCGATTCTCCCCTCTGAGCTTTGCTCTTTCACTCAGGACAAATTAAAGGTCCGCTGTAGACACAGATAGGAGGCCACATCAAATTTTGATGGATTTATATTTCACATTTAACAAGTCAATATTGAAAAAGGATCAATCTGAACTTAAGCTGCAATTTGAAGTAGCCAGTTTTTCAGTCCCTGAGACTGTAACAGCCATCTGGAAAGACTTGGTTTAGTCCCCGTTAATGTTCTCTGAGGAGCTAACTTCATACTTCCTGTGCTTAGATAATAGATTACATTTTAGAAATATGATATCTCACTTTACAATCAAAGAGAGATTTCTGTTTTTGGCTTTTATTTTGCATGATCATCCTATGGAACAGAGCTTTGAGAGACATAAATATAACAATGTCTTTTGCCTTACAGAGCAGAGACAGAAAGAGGACTGTCCAGAAAGCATATAATTGAAGGTAAGATCATACAAACTAAAGCATTGGAAAGAGGGTAAGATGATAAAAGCTAAAGATTTTTCTACATCATGTGGGATCATTCTGAGTTCCATAACAGCAACTGCATGATTAATTATTTGTACTCTGGTCCCAAAATGTTTTCCCATTACTGAAAGTTTGAATGTCCCTGCCCTTCACTGCTATTACAAGGCGATTTGCTCCAGCAGTGTTGCAGCCTTCCCTGTCCCAGTGCAAAGGCCTTAAAAAAGCTAGGCTGCTCAGAAGTCCTACTGAAGTTAAATACTGTAATGACATTATAAATTGTAGTTAAACAATGGTGAAAAATCTGATAAAGACCTGATATACAAAAGCTAATATACGATGTCTCGATTTCAATGTCACATAACACTTCAGTACTTTTTCCACTTAAATGAGCTGATGACACATATTATTTCCTATTTTCTGACTGCCAGGTTTAAGAGCCTCACTGGAAAGACTACAGCTGGATTACGTGGATGTAGTATTTGCAAACAGACCGGACCCCAACACGCCTATGGAAGGTATGAGTGCTGGCGGTGAGAATGCTGTCGGGGTGGCATCTGTCTCTGGCTATGTATGTCTGCACATTGCGTACTGACCATACCGTTTCCAGCACTGCCTCAAACAGGATTGCCTGGCTCAGACTCAAACTCACGACACTCTGCTATTTCACTGGCGCATGGTCAGACTCTTCTCACTGTCTGCTGGACCACTGCCCGCCCTCTTACCTCATCCATCCGTGCATCACCACCCAGAGACCAACAGTAGAAACAGATAAATATGCATTCCTTAATATGCAAGGCAAAGAACATTGTAATATTGCAATCGTGAGCTGAAGGAGAAGAATGCATAACAATGTTTTGCATAGATTACAGTAATGTATGAAGCATGCTCATGAATAAGTGAGCCCTGGAGGAGGTTTAGGCTTAAGCAGGGCTGAATGAATGCAGTGGCGGTCGTGAATGCAGTAGGAGTGTCAAAAGGATATTGACATAAGGCATGTTGAGCTTGCTCATCGGCAAAATCCTGAGATGGAGTCATGTGAGAAGGCCATACTTTCAAACGCGGTATCTCTAGACATGCAATAATTAGAAGTGAATCTCAAAATTGCATTGATAAAGGGAAAGACAGGTACTCAGGCATGCTCGGGGTCGTATTTCACAGGTCTTACAAATGATAAAGCTCTCTTGGTGACACTTCCCTGAAATATTCACCGTCTCGATTGGCTGTTTTATTAGTGTTCTCTGCCCTTTTGTAGACGTCATGAGTTTTAACCAATCGGGTTGATTTGCACCCTGAGAGCTGCTTCACATGTTAGAGCTGTGAAGATGTACTGCTTTATGTATGGCTATGTAAAAATCTCAGATGCCTCCCAGTACAAGCTGTGATGTGTTGAGCAGTGCAGACAGAAATAGTAGTCAATAGAAGTGAATGTGCTCGTGCTTCTCATGCTCCAGAAATGGGTGCAGGGCACGGTTTCCCCATAAAAGCTTGGGGTGCAGAGACTGGACTGCTGCCGCCCCCCCTCTCCGGAGATGTCATAGCATTCACTGATTGGTTGGCTTCTTTTCACAATGCTTTTTGTTTGTTTGTTTGTTTGTTTGTCACCAGGAGATCCATTTAACACCTCAAAATCAAGAACATTCATCATAGAAGGTACATGGTACCCTCAGTGAGATTTTTGACCTTTTGTCTCCAAAAAAGCATTTTATGGCATTGACTTGTGGTAATGAAATTTCCTATTTTTACTTGGTGTGAGAAAGCTTTTGTCCATAAAATGCTGAAAATACCCGTAGAAACTGGTATGTCTCTGAATGATTGACCTTTTGATACACTTGACATCTTGCTATTTGGATTTGGAGAAGGTCATTGCATCTTACTGACCACCTCATTCATTGTTCTCTTTGTACAATGTTACTTGTTTTTCATGCATTTCATTTAGTGTAGTTTGAATTGTTCTGTTTTTGTTTTTTTAAGAGTGGTTTGGTGGAACTTTTATATAATCAGATTCCAAGCAGGTCATTTTGGTACCATTTGGGAAAAGGGCATTTTTTAAAATGTAAAATGTTGTTAGACACAAGCTTTAAGTGTTGGTTTTAGAAGTTATGGTAGGTCTGTGTCTTTCTTTCTCTACCCCTCCACACCCCCTTCCTTTTCCCCCGCTTTATTGCTGATAATCTCTTAGTGTCAAAAATATAAACTCTGAAGAGAAACATGGACATATTGAAAAAAAAAAAACTGACTGTACAGAAGTGTTACAGCTAAGATGCTATGTACAGAAAACTAATAACGGTAGTGGCATATTTATACTTTTCCCATCTGCATGTTACTGTTTGTCTCAGTTACATGCTTTTCACTTTTGAAGCATGATGTTTGATAGTGCAACACTCCTTCCCTAGTTGTGAGTATGTCTTTGAATGCTGTGCATTATATGCATGTATCTGTGTTTACGACTCTTTTCAGGTGATTTTTTTTTTATCTCTGACCTTTACAAGTATGCACGATCATATTTTTGAGCAATATTATTCGCAAATCTTGATTACGGATAATTAATCTTCCATTTAATAGGTTGGATTTGGCTCCAGTTTCAATATGGCCCTTGAAATCTAATCTAGTATTAATATTTTCATTGAATCATCTCTCTCATTTTTGTAAATAAATAAAAAAAGGTTTGTGAATACTGTTACTTGTTATGTAGATCCCCAATGCTTGGCATGTTTCCAATAGATACAAATTAATCATCTGAAAGCCAAATTTTAATGTTTAGATGCACCCCCTAAATTTTACAGCTGAAAAACAAACATTTATATTGCTTAAATGATGTATATTACAGAATTTGTCTATGTAATATGACAACATTTTCATTATATATAAAAAAATCAACAATATGTGAGCTCTTCTCCTATCATATCTCTGCTTAAAAAATTCATGTCATATGCGGAAAATGTTCTTCATACCTCATTTATGTCCAGGTTTGAAAAAATGACAAAACTGCGTCAAATGATATTTTATATATTTGGAGTCCACTAGTTACAGTCCATCAGTCATAACAAGGAACATTCCACTACTGCGAAATGTCAATAAAATGCAGCATTTTGGAGATGTTGTCGAGTCTGGAGACTGAGGCTTATTTGTCTTGTGCTGACTGAAAAGCTTTTGACGATTACGAATGTGTTTATAAAAGCCTCTGGCCAATTTTAATGCCTTGTCAGATTGTGTAAATACTGTTTGATAAATGGCTTTTTGCGCTTCAAGCTTTTTCCAGAATTCCACCTTAGTTTCCACTCCAGCACCCAACTGCTCATGTTCCTTTTTCATGTCAGGTTTAGGACTCCTCTGAACTCTCATCACTGTTCTTTGACCGTTCAGGATGGAACCCTGTTTGGACATCTCTATATCTCTCTTCCTCCTCACTTTATTACATCCTCTCTTGATCTCTCCCTTTTTCCATTCCTCCTTTTCTTTTCTTTAGGTCTGGGTCTCCTCTGACTCTGTTTGTATTTTGATTGGCAGAGACGGTGAGAGCAATGACCCATGTGATTAACCAGGGAATGGCCATGTACTGGGGAACCTCACGCTGGAGCTCCATGGAGATCATGGTCAGTCTTCATATGTCTCACAGCAGAACAATACGCTAGACTATTTCACATATGCTGCATGTAACATTCATGTGCTTCTACTTGCTTCTATTTACGCTCTGTCAGAATCACCAATGATTATTGCATTACTGTACTGTATCCAGATGCACTGCACAGTAATAAGAGACAGGGTTTACCCTCAGGTCTATGAATTTCTATACTCACAATAGTTTTCATACTATTTACTTGAGGATGATTGTTTCACTCATTTTAGAGAATTTACAAAAATTACACATTTGTTTTCAGTTTTTATTGACTTGTCTTCATTACGTTTATTTTCAAGTACCCACATTATTGCTCAAAGTGACACATCTGGACAGTAGACTTACTAGTCCTACTACACAGTCGCTGCATCAGTTTACTATGAAGAGAATCTGTCGGTGAGTTGCCTGCAGTGAGATCTGTTCTAACGTCATGTCTGGGGCCGTGTCTCTCTCCTTCAGGAGGCCTACTCGGTGGCCCGGCAGTTTAACCTGATCCCTCCCATCTGTGAGCAGGCAGAGTATCACATGTTCCAGAGGGAGAAGGTGGAGGTGCAGCTGCCAGAGCTATTTCATAAGATAGGTGAGGACAGGACACCTAATATAGCTCTGAGCGATGGAGGAAGAAAGAGGAGCGTGTTTTGTGACGGCTGACTGTGTGTCTGTCACAGGTGTGGGCGCGATGACGTGGTCTCCGCTGGCGTGTGGAATAATCTCAGGGAAATATGACAGCGGGGTGCCCCCCTACTCACGTGCCTCTCTCAAGGTACCATCTTGGGGTGTTGTCACCCTCCTGCCCGGTGTTGTCACCCTCCTGCCTGGACTGGTGTCTCAGTTTCTCTCCTGAGGTTGCCCTGGTTTACCACTTGTGTTGTTGGTGCTGTTAGTAACGTCTGTGTCCTGTTGTTTTCCAGAGGTATCTGCAAGTGTATGTTTACTGAAGGAGGTTATCAGACACGCTCTTAGCGTCCTTCTAAGATCCTGCTTTCCATCTGGATAAAAGTTGTATCACTTGTGAACCTTCAACTGCTAGTGCCACTGCGCGCGCACACACACACACACACAGTTACAGCCCCAAAATATTCTCATCTTTCACTATCTATTATGTTTCATGGTAATCCTTGTGTTTCTTGTGTCTTTTTTTTTGTTTTGTTTTGTTTTGCTGGAAGATTGCTTCTGTAATAGACTGATTTATTTAAAATAGTCTGTGATGTGAGACTGTCGTTCATCATCTTGTCTAGCAGTGGAAAGCAGCTGTCTAAACTGTCGTGTCTTACATGCGTCTTCATTTGAACCAGAACCAGAATCAGGAAGTCTTCAGAATCAATCCCACTCACTATGTTAGTGATATATTCAGATACCAGGCAATTTAACGTGTTTTCACTGAACACTGACAATGGAACTTTCCATGAATGAATATAGATGTACACATTTATATTCATTACCTCTCCTTCAAAAATGTGATTGTGGACTATATCATTTATTTATATTCAATTCCTTTGTATCAGCTTCTTCTTTCAGGAGGGAAAAATGCCATTTGGGGCAAAAACATGCTGTCTTTCTTCAGACATTAAAATAGGTCTGATTTGCGGTGTGTTCTGAGTGAAGGTCCTTAGTGCCATTTCAGGGGCCAGCTGGACAGGTGCTCGCTGTCAGCTCAGGCATGCCAGTCTCTTGAGTAGCTTTGCTGTCTATTTGACAGGGCTACCAGTGGTTGAAGGACAAGATCCTGAGTGAGGAAGGCCGGCGCCAGCAGGCGAAGCTGAAAGAGCTGCAGGCCATCGCGGAGAGGCTGGGCTGTACTCTGCCCCAGCTGGCCATCGGTAATGGGCTCAGGCTCTGCTGCTCTCTCTCTTTCTGTCTGTCTGTCTGTCTGCCTGCCTGGAGCTCAGGCTCAGCTTGCCGTACCTTCCCCCCTGTCTGTGTGTGGAGTTGGGTCGTCCCGTCTCTGTGTCAGTCCTCCCACCCTCTTTCCCGTTTTGTCCTCTCATTGGTTCAGATATGATGTTTTAGGTACCTTGGTGAACTCTGGTTTTGTGTGTGTCCTGTATTGACTGAACACACCAAACTGTTAAAGGATGTAGTCAGTGATTAAATTTGGCTGAAACTTGGAATTTCAAGATTCAGAATAGATTTTTATTCGATTCCGATGCCCACTTTATATGTAATGGCTGTGCTTGTCAAAATGTTGGTACTTCATGTTGGCGCAACATAATTTTGGTATAAACTACATTTAAGCCTGATTATTGCCTAGCAGAGCAATAATTTGTAAAAATGTGTGTGAATGGTTCACGATTATTGGTCAGTCTTATTACTGATTATTGATAGTTCTGTTTAGCATCAGTGTTGAAGAAAAAGTGATGGAAACCATTTTAAGGCATATTTAGATATCTTTAATAGCCATAGTGTAGTCTCTTGTATGTGAGCATTTTTTCATCTTAGAAAGGGTAAAATAATTTAAAAAAAATCATTTTGACTCGCATAGATGTTGTAGTCTGGAGCTTTTGTATTGCAGTACACTTGATATATTTGTACATGCCATTATATGAGTCACAGAGCAGTCAAATCGAATGTGACAAGCACTATACGTAATGTGTCTGTGCTTGTGGCTGTGTGGAGTAGGAGATGGCTTTTTTATATAGTGTGCCTACTAAATTGTGTGAGAATGCTGTTAATATAGCTCTCTCAATCTCCGGTATAGACTTCTCACTCACACATGATCATCAAATGTCGAGTACAGGCATCCTTCTACATATATTTTAGACGTGCTTTGAATGTACAGATGGCATTAAGGATCATAAATCAACTTAACATTTGATAGTGTATCTTCATATTATTGATCACTAAACACAATCATTGAAATGACAAGATCTTCAGACCTGATCCTTATCTGCTTGTCAACTGGAAATATCAAAAAGAGAGCAGAGTAAGTCCCTATGTTCATGGCTTACATACCCTTCCTGCCATCAGTGAGTGCTGTCTTAATGCTCATTCCCATACATGCACACATACAGGCATACGCTACCCATACACATGCAGGCATACACTATCCATTGACTCCCTCTGGCACATATGCTTGTGTCAAGGCAAGGCTCACTGATTGATCTCATGTATGGGAAGCTCACATCTGGAACGTCATGACCTCACGTCCTGCCCTGCCTTGGTAGCTCCATGTGTTACGTCTGCACAGACTATTATCGTGTGGTAAATGTCTGTCTTGTCGTGTCCAAAATTCCCTGTGTGAGCCAGATGCTATGAGACATGTTCACTGCATATTGTGTGGTTCTCTGTCTTTCCGTCTCTCTCTCTCTCTCTCTCTCTCTCTCTCTCTCTCTCTCTCTCCCTCCCTCTTTTTCTTTGTGTGTCTCTTCTTCACAGCGTGGTGTCTGAGGAATGAAGGGGTAAGCTCTGTGCTTCTGGGGGCATCTAGCACAGACCAGCTCATGGAGAATATAGGAGCCATACAGGTGAGTGGTCCAATCATCCTATTCTCTGTGTGAACCCATTGAGTGGAGTGTTTCACCTATATCATGGTTTCCATTCCAACATGAATGTTTTGCACGACATGGATGTCTGCACACAAGTTTTTCTCTACACACATTTGTTCTTAGATTGTATCCTAGTTAATGTAAAGTTCACTATTTCCAAAGAAGCTTTCACAGAATATAATGATGAGTACTATGATGAAGCGATCTCCTCCCACATTAACTTTGAGTGAATGAAGCAAAAATCAATATTCCAGTATCAGGGAATGTACAGTAATTACATCTCTTGTTCATACCAATGAGGATGTGAGTAGTTATGTGTTATGTGCTTGGATGGTTCATTTCCCAAGCTAGTAATGCTGCCTGCTGTCTTTGTGTGTTCAGGGAAAATGCCACTGAAGATGATTTTTCTAATCTTGCCTTTAATTGGCTGAAAACAGGGACTTACATTCCATACCATCAAAAGACCTTTCAGTTTTATAGACTGCCCTCTGAATAATTATCCAGAGGGAGAGCCTGTGTTTTCCACTTGGGGAATCTCAATTATCTTTCTCATCTACTTCTGACTATGCCTCCAGGGTTCTCATGATGATTAATTATCATGTTTTTTCAACCATTTGATAAGTGAAAGCATGTATAGAATGACTGACCTCTACTTTTCAACTGTGTTTTAGATCAGAAATTTCAAGAACTAAATCTGTACAAACTGGGCTGTTCTCTCACACAGGTTCTTCCAAAGTTATCATCTTCAATCATCCACGAGGTGGACAGTATTCTAGGCAACAAGCCATACAGTAAAAAGGACTACAGGTCCTAGAGGAAGGGCTGTCGGCTAAGTCTCTCCCTGCTCCTTGCTTTGCCTGGGCTTGAATTCAATAGGACTGACACTGTCACAGGCCCCGTTGGAGAGGCCAGTTCACACATGGGGTGGGGTGGGGTGGGAAAGAAGAACCCAAAAATGTGGGTAGAACCGCAGAATGGCACGCTGGGAGGAAATGCACTCACGGACAATTCAGCTCGACTGGTTCATTAAGCAGAAAGCTCTTTTTAACACAAAGGGAACCACAGAAATCAAACACGCTTGCTTGCTTTTTTTTCCCTTTAAGCCTCCTTCTAATGCACACTTTAGCGAAAGAAATGTAAAGGTCCAGATGAAACGCTGTGGTTATAGTAAAACTGCATGTGTCCACAGACCTGAGCACATGCCTCTCATTCCTCACCATGAGGAAACCAAACTATTTTTGAAAATGCTATTGTGATGCCAAGGTATCAGTCCTCTTTACTGATCAAGCTCAGTAGTGAGTGGCT